>NW_024429266.1:66161425-66893925 GCF_017639785.1 Mesocricetus auratus
CAAGAGGGAGTGTGAGAGAAACAGAAAGAGTTGGAGGGGCAACAGAGAGGAAGGAAATGATATGCATACAGTACTCATATGAAATTTAAAAAATTCTAAATTAAAAGAGGAGCTGGGAACACAGATTCAACATCTGGATATAGTTAAATATTATGACCACCTCTTTTGTGTTTCTTCCAATGTTCTCACAGAAGTGTGAGCATATATCAATGCTACTTCTTTACTGCATCATCCTATTCACTAATATATCTGCTTCCCAAAGTCCAATAAAGAATGTGATTCCCACTCTTGCTTTTGCTGTGTCCTTCCTACTGTGAGAAACACTACACTGTGTGTGAGGACTATGTGATAAGTATTTCTGAAAGAATGAGATAACTTTTCTGTGCTTTTCCTTTGCTCTAACAGTTCTTAAATAACCACTTGCAACTTATAAAAATGATGATTTGAACAGATGATGTTAGTGATAACAAATGTGCTTTCCTTAAGGCTTTGAAAGCCTCTCTAAATTACCATACACATTAGTCTTTCCCTAAGGAGAATACTTTGGAAAAGTAGAGGTCATCAGAAAGAAAAGTTCAAGTGATTAAGTATTGTGTGGTATGTGTATGTAGTGTAGACGTGAGTGTGCATGTACATAGATGAATTGGATGTATCCTTTCTTCATGGATACAGATTCTCTCATTGATCCTGAAATTCAGAATTTTAGGCTGAACTGCCTGGTAGCTTAAAAAATAAATCCTTCTGGTCAGTTTTCAGTATGAAGTATACTGAGAGACCATCAGAGTCACAGATACAGACAAGCAGGAAATGCTGGACACTCCTCTCTGAGAGTTTGTTCCTGCTTTCCCCAGAACTCAGAGAGTTTCAGTGTTGTAGGCAGCCCAATACATAACTAAGCCCATGTTCAGAAACCCAGTAGTAAAAATACCCAAATTATTTGTGAGGTAAGGGTTTACATCTCGATCCCATCAAACTGAGGATGGGGGAGGAGATTATGTCAAAAGACCCCAAAGACTGTGACCCTCTAAAATACCAGACTATCAGGAATAGATGTCAGAGGTTTTCCACCATTAGGGATATTAAAAAACTACGGTGTGAGCAAATCAGCCAACTGGACATTTTTGCTTTTTCTTTGTGCTCTTGTCTCTTTCTACAGAATGACCTTAAAAACGGCTTGCCTTTTACTAGTCTTTTTAAGTTATTACAGACTGAGAGTCATGTTTTCCACACCAGCAAGACTTTGGGCTCTCACTTGTCTCTCCCTTAACCCTTCCACCAATCCCTAGAATCATAGGTAACATTGCCCCATCTGGTTCTGCTAGGTGGATTCTGGGGATCCAACCTCAGATTTTCATGCTGCACAATCTTATCCAATGAGCCAACTAAGGTGTAAGCAAAGCTGGCTTTAATACCCCACTCTTAGGGAATTGTAATTTGTGTTAGTGAAGTTTGTGCTCTCATTCACAGTTTGATTAAATTGCTTTCCCACAAACTTAATTCCTTTATCAGATACTCTGCTTCTCTACATAGACTGAGACACAGTGAGGTGAGCTGGTCTAAGTATGCCAACAAATTACACGATTTATGAATTCACGAGAACTAAGTGAGGAAAAGATGAATCCTTAATTTCAACCAGGGTGAATAGACATCCATTCACTTGTTCTCAACCCCACACAGTACTTACAGACTTTATATCTTAATTAACGTTTGTACAACAGAACAAAAATAACAAGAACTTGGCATTTTTCCATCCTTCTATGTTTCATAATTTCAGTTCGTTTTTCTTACAGGGCTCCAGTTCTGCAAATACAGCCAATTTTCTTAAGTAATTAGGTTGTCTATTTTGAGTAAACATGCTACAATGTGAGAGTATGAAGGAGTGCCTGTGTGACTCAATATAAATCCTGTTAATTAAACACGCTATTGCTTAGAAGTCACATCTAAAAGCAACCAGTAGAGAATGCAGTGTCATTACAATAAACAGATTCTGGTGCTTGGATGGCTTAAGCCTAAGGAACCCTAGGAAATAGCATCCAGTGCAGATTTTGTATTTTCAGTGGCTTGGGCCATTTTGGGTCCATTGGTTAGGACAGAGTACAGGGTTTAGGGAATTCACATTGCGACTGAGCAGAAAGGTAATCTACAGGGACTACACTGAGACCAGGCTGAATGAAGAGGGCTGTGTTTACTCAGCATACACTGCAAATAACAACACAGAACACATGCTAGGTGACATGCATGACATTTCTCTATAACCTGTTCCATAACCCGATGACCTGATGTTTCATCCAAAGACAGACAGCTACAGCTCAAGTAACTCAGAGGTCATGAAGTAGAATAAAAGTCTCTGAATTTGAATTCACATTGTAAAACCTCAGATAAATTAACACGTTTTTGTGTTTCTCCCTGGGGACACACAGACAAACCTCACCATAGATAGCACACTGACAACACAATGGAGAAACAAGTTCATCCAAGTCTATCTTAGTGAAATGTTTGTTTATTGGAGTGGTCACAGGAGAGCAGAAGAGGAATTACTTATAGCAGAGTAGATAATTCAAAGCAACTGCATCACAGAAAGGCTCATCAAAGCGTGGGGGATGGATGAGAAGCCTGGTCTCTAGAGCTTCCTCACTAATTCTTAGGAAGCTGTGATCTCTGGAAATCCCCTCTTTCTATGGGTATTTTATTAACTGTCTAGAAATTAGTAGTTGTTCGGGAAATCTTGGAAGTTCCAGAAGATTTCTGAGGTTTAAAAACAGTGTTGACTTCCTTTACTTTTTGTTCTTAGGAGCCTTCCTTTAGGAAGGAATGTTTCAGGAAAAACCAAATAGCTGTAAGACAGCAAAATCTATTGTGGATTAATGGGCAGAAAGAATAGATGATTTGAGTAGGATTCCAGTGAGGATCAAGAAATTTAAGAAAAATTGAGAATATCTAGGGAAAACAGAAAATTAAATGAGGAGTCCTAAAGCAGCTACCTATGAAAGTAGAAAAGGCTTAGGAGTCCAATACCAGCGATCTTCTGCTGCATAGTAAGACATCCCCAAACAGCTCAGATTAAACCAATTACTATTGCTCCTTCCATGTCCTCATTTTGAAAACATCAATTTGGAAATACTGGTTCAGGATTCCTCATGTAGCTGATGTTAGGTGTTTACTGGAGTGGTAGTCATCCAAGAGCTTTAAGGGTTGTACCCATTCATGCTTACATTGGCAGAGATCTAAGCATGCAGCCAGGGCTACAGAGGGGCATTATTTTCATCTCTGTGTGGTACCTATGCTTAATATAATGTTACAGAAATCAGTACAATGAGAAAATAAGGAGTCTAAGATACATTATTGAAGAGAGAGGTCACTTAAAAGGAAGCACTCTATCATCTCTGAGTTACGGCCAGGATCCAAAAGAGAGAGAGATTTACTTTCTCTTTCTCCTTTTATTTCTCACCTGTCGCAGACATCCCTGTCCATGGCCCAAAGGAACGTGAACAGTATATTGGATATGTTGGCTCTCCCCTACAATTACCCTCTTAGTCTAAATAAAAGATTTAGGCTTGGTACTAAGCTCAAACATATACAGCATATGTACGTAGAAGATGATAAGCAAATTATACTACCCTAAGCCCATCTATCCCACCTAAACCTAAGCTTATTTGAAAGTGATGCCCAAATCTGAACACGGCTTTCAAATCCCAACTCTAAATAATTGAAAACTAATCCTAACAAGTGTGAAATATCCTATATTATCAACAGTAGGGAAATGGGGCAGAGTCTTCTCAAATTACTTCTTTCTGGCATGGGATGATGACAATCTTATGGGATCCTGTAGGGAAAAAAGTTAGTGTAGTGAAAGTCTTAAGTTGATTAAATAGACTCTGTTTGGCAGCAGATGCTTGATTGAAGTTCTTGACTGAAGTTCTAATGTTGATTGAAGCTCTTGTCTGAAGCTCTGGCCACATTGTAGAAGGTGCACCATGTCAGTTCGTTGGTCTGGAGTTGTGTAGAGCGATGTAGCCCCAAACCGGTTTCAGGATGGTACTTGTCAGGTGGAGTCGATGATGTAGGGCCCCATTTTCTTTCCAACATTTTGAAGACTGCTGTTGGAAAATTCCTTGTTCTCCGTGGAAAACTCAAACATTAATGTTAACAGAGAAATTTTTAACTTTTATATGCATGCTAGGAAAGGCAACAATAAATGGTAAATGCGAGGGAAATTAAACTTTCAGAAAAGGAACTGAGTACAAACAGATGACAGTCCCTAGATTTTGTTTTCTTCAGTCTTACATCAATGGCTCCTTCATATAATAAAGCAATTCTAAATTTTATTTTAACAACATGTTTGGATTTAGAGGAGTAGAGCAAATCCAACTCCAAAGCCAGCTTCAGTTTAAATGAATTGGGACTAAAAGTATAAGGAAGTAAAGGGAAATAGGTATTTTAAGAGCAAGATTGAGAGAGTTAGGCATTGGGTGGGTTCTTGTTTGTTTGATGGTCCTTTGGTTAGCTATCCTCTCTTCTTCAAGTATTCATATGTTCAGTATTTTCTTGCTGTTTGAAAATGGGTTTTCCTGTGAAGACAAAACCAAAACACATCTCTTACCTTTTATGAGGTCTCCTTACATATAGTGGAATATGACCATGTGGATGAGCTGTCATCTTTCCTCTTCCAGAGGTTTCTCCTGTTCAGATGAAATCTTGATTAATTTTGATGGCATACAAAGCTTCTCTTCTGATGTGGAAACAAAGGCAAACCTGCTTACCCAACGTAACACATATCCTTGTTTCCAAACTGAGGTCATAACATCCTTGAAATACACCGGTTGGTTTACTTCAGAAGTATTTTCTGTAGTCCAGTGTCTTTCTGCAGCTGTTTGTCCATTCTCGTTAGCATTAAGAAAGCTCATCATTAGTGACGCATTCTTTAATCTGTGTTTGGGGGTCTTTGTTCCCCCTAGCTGTTTACGAAGCATTTCTTTTAAGGTTCAGTTAGATCTCTCAAACACTGCTTGACTTGTAGGATTGTAAGATATACCAGTCACATATTTTATGTTATAATATTTGAAAAACTGTTCCAATTTTCTAGAGACATATGCTGGAGTGTTATCAGTTGCTTTTCTTTTTTGTGCAGGTATACCCATAACTGCTATCTAGAGGTGTGTGATAACAGCCTTTACAGAGCTGAGGGCAGTAGCCCATTAGAAGCCTGAGAATGTGTCTATGGTATGGTGCACATATTTTAAACTTCGAAATTCTGGAAAGTGAAGCACGTCCATTTGTCAAATTTCATTTCTGTGAATACCTTTGTGATTACTGCCTGCTGGTAATGGAGTTTGATTATAGAATGAACAGGTTGTGCAGTTTCTTACTATTTCCTTGGCTTGTTGCCAAATGTTAGAAAAATCCATCTTTAAGCCTTTGCTCTTAACATGGTGTTTCTTATGAAATTCTAAAGTTTCCAACACACTTCCTATTAACAATCAATAGCCTTGTGCTAGAGGACCTGGCAGACCTGTATGGGATCTGATGTGTCTTATGTATATAGGATGAGTTCTATTTCTGATAGTTTCCTGTAGTGGTGGGAACAATGAGGTTACTTCTGTATCATCAGGAACAAATTCTATAGTCTCAATGTGTAAGACTCTCTCTGCATAGTGAAAATCCATTAGTATATTGAGAGGCTCTTTAAAGTACCATGAGAATGGTGTACAATTCTGCCTTTTGTAAAGGGTTCTAAGGGCTTTGAACTACTTTACTTATATTTCTTGATTTATAACCTGTCTTACCTGAATTGTTTGCATCAGTGTAGAATGTAAGAACTCCAGAGATAAAAGTGTGTTTGTTTTTTTTTAATGCATGGAATAATCCAAGTTTTTTTCTTTATGTATTTGATTATCTCTGTTTTGGGATAATTGTTACCAATCATTCCCAAAAAGTCACTGCAAGCCCCTTGCCAATATTCATTATCCTTCCACAAGGAAGAAATTTCTTCATTTGTTAAGGTACAATAATTTCTGTTGGGTCTCTTCCTGTTAGTTGACTAAGCCTTAATTTACCTTTTAATATGAAATCAGATATCTTTTCTATATATGTTTACAGTTTTTATTCTGTTTATGTGGTTGAAATACCCATTCTAGTATGATGTCTAGCCTCTAAATTAATATTCCAGAGGGGTATTCTCTAGATGGAAAATAACCAGAATGCACAGACCACATGTGCTTCCAATATTCTTTGTTCTACCCATTCTAATTAATTTTCAGCCTCATATGATAATATTCTTGGACTATTTAAGTTCTTGTCTCCTTTTAGGGCCATTTCAGGTGTTTTAAATCATGCCCTTCTACTCCAGTAGAATTACTACAGTAATTGTCTGTAGTTGAGAAATTCATCCTAGTAGATTTTGAAGATCATTAAGACTTTGGTAATGATCTCTTCTGATCTGTACTTTTTGCATCTAATTTTCTGTAGGTCTAATTTATAGCCTAAATAATTAATGGAATCTCCATACACAGCCTTATTAATAAATGTTTATGGAATATGCATATTCATACAACAAGGATGTCTTTTCCACTATGTTTATAGCAGCATTATTTGTAATAGCCAGGATCTAGAAGCAAACTAGATTCCCTTCAACTGAAGACTGGATAGAGAAAATGTGGTACATTTACACAATGGAGTACTACTCAGTGGAAAAAAAATGGAATATTGAAATTTGCAGGCAAATTGATGGCACTAGAAGAAACTATCCTGAGTGAGGTAACCCAGTCACAAAAAGACAAACATGGTATGTATTCACTCATATATGGATTTTAGACATGAATCAGGGGAGTGCCTGTCTATAATCCCACTGCCAGAGAGTTAGGGAAATAAGAAGGACCCTAAGAGATATATGCATATTACTCCAGAGAATGTAGAATGAGGCAGGATCTCCTGAGCAGATTGGTAGCACAGGGTGGGGGAGGGGAGGGAAAGGGTGCCAGATAAAGAGAGGGGGAGAACAGGAGGGAAGAGGAGGACATGGAGGAGAAGAAAGGTTGAGTTGGGGGAAGAATAGAGAGGAACAGGTTGAGAGATGCCATAATAGAGGGAGTCATTCTATGTTTGAGGGGAGATCTGGCACTAGTGAGATCTCCAGGGATCTACAAGGATGACACCAACTGCCAAACTAAGCAGTAGTAGAGAGACTACTTTAAATGCCCCTCCCTGATAATGATTTTGATGACTATCTTACATACCATTCTAGAACCTCCATCCAGTGACAGACGGAAGCAGAGGCAGACACCCACAGCTAAACACTGAACTGAACTCCTGGATTCCAGTGACAGAGAGGGAGGAGTGATGGGCAAAGAGGTCAAGACAGGGCTGGTGAAACCCTGAGAAACAGCTGACATGAACAAGGGGGAGATCTTGGACCTCAGACTAATGGCTGAGAGGCATGCATGGGACTGATCAAGACCCCCTGAATGTGGGTGTCAGTGAGGAGATGTAGGCAATCTATGGGGCTTTGCGTAGTAGATCAGTATTTATCTCTGTCACACAAATGAACTTTGGATGCCCATCCCACAATGAGGGATGCCCTCTCAATCTGGACACTTGGGGGAGGGCCTGAGCCCTCCTCAGAATAAAATGACAGACTCTAGAGATCCACCATGGCGGGCCTTACCCTCCATCAGGAATCGAGTGGGGATTGGCTGGGGAGCTGCAGGGGCTGGTGGGGGTGACTGGGAGTGGAGGGGAGAGAGAGGTAGCTGGGACTGACATAGGAAACAACCTCTTTTCTAATTTTAATATATAATAAAAAGTGTTTATAAAACATGACATGTGCAGGCAAATAGATGTAATTAGAAAACAAATCATACTGAACAAGACATCCCAGTCCGAGAAATACAAACATGATACGTATTCCTTTATAGGTGGATACTAGCTAAGTAAAGGGTAATCCAATTACAGTCCATAAGTTAGATAAAGAGGAGAAGTCTTGTGGGGTAATTCACAGGAAATATAATAGATTTTGTGGGTGGACAAAGAATGGTGGTGATGGGAAGAGTACGGATCAGGTAGGAGAGGCAGGGACAAAGGAAAAGACCACTGGGAGAGATTATTGGTATAGGGGCTTTAGGGGCTGATGTGGACACCTAATGCAATTGAAACTTCCTATGAAGAACCTATGAGATTGATCATAACAGGACTCCTAGTAATGGAGTCACAGCATAGTTCAGACATACAGGAAATGGGAATTATTGGAAAAGAAGCAGGCTCATAGAATATGAAAAGATCTCAGTGAGCTTTGGTGAGAGACCTGGAAACCAGTGACCACAGACAGCCAGGATAAGGGAGAAAGCATTAGAGGAAAGCATGATGGCCATAAACAATACAATGAGGTCTTGAAAGAAAGGGCCTTCAATTCCAGTGGACAAAAGATGTTTCTGACTCACAGGATTTCATGGGGTGAGCAAGTCCATATCACATGGTAACCTAGCTTTGCCTACATGCCAGGAATTATAAGGCAACTAGGTGCTAGATGAAAGCAAAGAAGCAATTCAGTATTATCTTGAGTTTGCTTGTAGCTGCAAGAGGGAAGAGGACCACAAAGCCACTGCCCAGCAAGCTTCTTTATCAACTACATAAGGAGAAAAAGGCTATAGGGAATGTGTTGTAGAATATTATTTTAACTAGGCAAAGATGTGTTATATTTGTTTATGCTGCAGAATATTAGATTAACAGTATAAAGTTGTATTACTTTTGTTTATGATGCATTTATTTAATGGTGTAAGGTTGTGTGTTTAATTATGTAAATGTATGTTGAATCTGTTTTACCTTGCCTGTGGAAAGCACCTGATTAGTCTAATAAAGAGCCGAATAGTAAATAGCTAGGCAGAGAAAGGATAGCAGGGGCTAGCAGGCAGAGATAATAAATAGGAAAGATCTAGGCTCAAAAAGATGAATGAGGAAGAACAAAAGATGGATGAGAAAATGAGGGATACACCCACATTAAGAAGCCAGACAGACACCAGCCAACCAGACACAGAGAAGCAATGAAATTAAGATATACAGAAGAAAGGCAATAATCTCACAGCAAAAGGTAGATGAGGAGAAACAGGTTGATATAAGTTAAAAGACCTAGTCAGAAACATGCCTAAGATAGGCCAAGCATTCAAGACTAATAATAAGTCTCTGTGTTATGATTTGGAAGATGGTTGGTGACCTAAAGAAAAAAATCTGGTATGAGAATGTGGCCTGATTCCTCTTAAGAGAGAAACAATTAGAGGGTCTCCTACTTAACAAAATCCCCATTTCCTAATTTAGGGACAGAGAAAAATTCGTTATTTCTGTCCACCTCAGAAAAAAATGACTGAAGACATTAAACCACAGGGATCTAAGGGGGTAGCTCCCTCAGTAGAGTCCCAGCCTAGCATGCACAAAGTCTCTAGTTCAATTCACACACTCCCAGCAATTGAAGCTACTGGTGGTCTCTCCACTATTGCTTAGCTTGCCAATTGGTGTTATCCCTTTAGATCACTCGAGGTCGCTCTGGTGCCTGATCTGTATTCGATCCTATGCCCATTCCTGATAATGAACTTGATGTCTATAACCATCCGGGAGCCTTCATCCTGTGACTGATGGAAGCAGAGGCAAACACACAATTAATCACTGAACTGAACCCAAGGAACCCAGTGACAGAGAGAGAGGAGTGATGAGCAAATTGGCAAAGAATGGGCTGGCAAAACCAGCAGAGACAGCTGATCTGAACAGGGGAGAGCTCTTGGATCCCAGACTGACAGTGGGGAGGCCAGCATGGGACTGATCTGGACCCCCCAAATGTGAGTGTCAGCGAGAAGGCCTGAGCAACCTATGGGGCCCTGAGCTGTGGATCAGTGTCTATCCCTGATATACAAACAGTCTTCGTGTGCCCATAGCACAAAGAGGGATGCTCTCTCAGCCTGGACTCTTAGGGGAGTGCCTGGACCCTACCCAGAGTAAAATGACAGACTCTGGTATCCCCTATGTGGAAGGATTTGGCAATAGGGTGGGAGGGTGTGGGGAAAGGGGAGTGCGGGAGCAGGGGAGGGAGAGGGAACTGGGATTGACATGTAAAACAAGCTATTTAAAATTAAAAAAATTGAAAAAAAATTAAATAAAAAAAGATAAAAAAACAGCTACTGGTAACTATGTGTCAGGACTGTAAGCTGGATACATGGTAGACTGAAGCAGGAGCATTCCAAGTTCATGGCTTTGCATGGTCTATAGACTGATTTCAATGGTAGCATAGTTGTCTTAGCAAGATCCTGTGTCAACAAAATACAAGTGAACTAAAATGAGAGATGGGATTTTAGGATGTGGCTCAGTAGTAGACTGCTTGCCTAGCATGTGGAAGTACCTGTGTTGAATTTCTAGTACCTGAATAAACAAGCTTCAAGAAGTACTACTATGGTGATTGATAGCATAGTGTGGATATTAGCACAATGGGGACAATGTACATAATCACAAACACTAGCATTTAAAAGTCTGCAACCTAGACTAATGAGAAATATTATACTTCCTTTACTCCAGATGCTGCTGGAAAAATAGAGAAAAAGAATAGACATTTAAGAAGATGATCTATAAAAAGGTCACATGAGGCTGCAAGGATATTTTAAGGCAGGAGAATAAAAGTCATCAATCACACTTATATTATTTAATATAAAAATATCAGTCAACATTAGCCTATCCAAGGAGCTACTCAGTTATATAGTGAACCAGTGGCAGGTCAATGGCAACTATGGATTTTTTAGGCTTACAAATTTGTGTTAAAAATTTTAATACTCATTTACATTAAAAAGTAACAACTTTTTCTCACACACATTAATTTGTGTTTAAATTTAACCATATGGGAAAAGTGTTTTCAACTAGCAATTGAGATTTTACTGTTAATATACATTCTCAGCTTTATTACAGTGTAAGCTGCCCCAAGGAATGGGATATATTCAATTGCTTAATATCCTGTATGTGATTTAGTATGTGACTAGCACATGCCATGGAAAAAACAGGAGTTGGATCTCTCCTTTCATGATGTAAGTTTTCCAACTCAAACTCAAGTCATCATGTTTGGCAGCAAACTCCTATACTCACCAAGTCATCTCACTCCAGATTTTACATTCCCAAATATTGTAACAGAGAGTACAATATGTGCATCTGACTTCTGTCCCTAATGATTGGGCAGGCTATTTCCTTCATGAATTTCTGTTCACCATATTTCCAAGAAGCCCTCTGGGTTCCTGCTGCTAGTACATGCATGAGATCCATGCTCTCCAAATCTCAGATTCTACATCATGGGATACAACTGCTCCACAGGACCAGAGACCAGTTATGCTTTCATTCTCTGCTACTCTACACCCTTTCCTCTCAAATTTTGCAGTAATAGAAACAATAGGAAAGACTATGCTGGGCCTGCAAGATGGTTACCAAGCCTGATTACCTCAGTTCAATCACAGGTTAGAAGGATAGACCTGACTTTTGCAAGTTGTCCTCTGACATACACATGGCACAATGGGACATACACTTATGTACAACACACTCTCTAAATAAATAAATACACTTAACAATTTAAAGAAGATATTTTGTTGTTTTGTTTTCTTTTTAGTTTATACACGGATTAACTTTGTTTGGGTTAGTTAAGCTGTTAGTCTGAATAAAATGAAAGGAAGTATCTAAAGGGTCACTTTTCTTACACAAACCATAACTAAATACCATTAATTCACATACAAACATATAGAAACCAAAAATGTAGGATCACTCAGGAAATAAGGACAATTAATTATTGTTATCATTATTATCACATGTGTGTTCAATATCCAGGAACATTCACATCACAGTGCACTTGGAGGTCACAGGACAATGTTGTGGAGCTGATTCTCTCTTTCAAGCTTTAGGTGGGTTGTGAGGATAGAGTGTTTGTAGCCATGCTTTTGTGGTAAGTGCCTTCCCTAGCTGGTCCATGAACAATCTAAAACAAGAAAGGACACTGGTAATGACACATATCGCCTATGTTAAATTTAACTTTAGTTTATTCATTAAAAAATGATTTGAAGGCCGTTCTGGGAAAATGTAAGTAACATGCCAGATTAGCCTCCTGTTGCTTGTACTTTCTTCATCTTTAAATACATTCATTAAGTGATACTAAGACTCATTAAATGAAATACCTAAATCACATTAGTCCCAATCACCATGTATTAAGATTTTCATATTCAAATATTTTCAAAAGGTTTTATTGAAGTAAAATTTCACAGTGAGTGACCAAAAACACATTCATAGTTCTGCCCCCAGTACTCTGAAGATGAATGAGGAGTGAAAGCCTAATAGGTAAGAACAAAATCCTAGGTCCTTGGTTCTATGGGGAGACATGGGCTCAATAAGGCCAAAGAATCTTGACCCACATGGATAGCCAACTTCCCAAATTCTCAAATATGGAGGCACATCTCCCAAGCTTCTGGTTTCTCCAGGCTGGTTTCTGTGACTACAAAAGAGAAATGCATAGGGTTTGATATGTCAGACGAGATTGAAAAGGGGTAGGGGTGATTGTATAGCTGTGGATGAGAACAATTTACACTACATATTGTATTAATAAGTTTATGGTTAAAACTTGCTTTTGTAATTCATACTGTATAATTCATTAAGAATTAGCATTTAATAATGAGTTTGGGGTAAATCAAATGACAATTAAATGTCACATGTGAAGTGTCCCTGATACTTTATGAAGATGCCTCCCAGTAATGGGATGGCAGACAGCTTGAGACCAGTCCAGTCAGAAAAACTCCAATAGAGATGAACTGTCCTTCCAGTCATCTGCAAAGGGAAACACTCTGTGCCCTTGAAACCATCAGTCTTCAAGCTGCACAAAAGTGATCTACTCAGTGTAATAAAGGCTACTGTGACCCTGTGCTTGAAGGCCAACTGAGGCCTCTTTCAATAGTCCCATAATTCCATTTTGTACAATAAACTAAGAAACTGGAGACAAAGAATTGCTGAGCCTTGACCAGAAGGAAAATACCATATACTAAATGCCCTATGGAACTAGTCAAAATGTGCAGGCAATCTTGAGAATAGGGATATGGGAATGAGCTCTGTGACTGCTATTCCAGGAAGCTGGCCTGAAATATGAGGTTCCACAAAACTAAGTTTATATAGGTAGACCCCCTTTTCTAGTACATAGGATTTAACATAGGAAAAAACACTGGGAATTATAACAGATTGAAGTTTAGAAACTTTGAGAAAAATGAAAAGAGAATAGAAATTCTTGAACCACAGTAACAATGAGATAGGGTTTCAGAAACATAGGATGTGTGTTTCATGTAAGTCTGGAATGTCCCCCAACTGAATATGGTATGCTGATGAATTTGATACTAGCATCAGTCAGAAAGTCCTGTATATGCTGCCTGGAGTCTCTAATTAATTGTAGGAGACATTGCAGAAATCAGATTAATGTTAATATGGGGATTGAGGACTCACTTTTGAATGCAAGGAAAGACACTAAAGTGTTCAGGGTTATTTGTGGTTGTAAAATCCTTGTTAGAGAGGAAGTGAGTATTTAGATTGGGAAAATAGATGCCTTATAGTATGTTGAATGTGGAAAAAAACAAGCCTCATGGATCACACTGACTCATCCCATCTTCAGTCCATCTAATCCAGAAAAACATGACTCAGCAGCAGCAAAGATCATGGAGTATATGATCAGATGATTCTAGCTGACCACTGGATCAAGAACATACAAGAGTGCTCTGTAATTTTCCAAAAGCTTCTGACCTTATCCAATGTTGAGATTGCCTTGTGAAGGGACTACTGAGGCACAGACTTTAAACATATCCTGAGAAAGATGTCTTGTCAAACAGTCAGAAGCATACATGATAGTGGAGAAATGAAAGAATCAAGGAAATGAGTGGAACTGAATTACCTCTGCCTGAAGAACTCATCATTCTCTTTCTTACTGCTCCATATTCTACAGAATTAGGCATTGCTTCTAGAACGGTAATGCCCATTTTACATTTAACTTAGAAAGAGGTTATTTGGCATGATAAAGATTTCAAGAATATCTCGCTATAAAATGACTAAACCAAGAGCATCTATTCAGTTTGAGTGTCTGTTTTAAGAAAAGTGTCTCATTATGAATGTAGGAAAAACTGTTTAAATTACTTAAAATGGAAAGGACCTGATTTTGATTCCCAGTGCTCACACTAGGCAGCTCACAGTTTTCTGTCACTCAAGCTACAGGGGATCCAACATTCTCTTTTAGACTCTTTGGGTACCTGTGCTAAAATGTTAACACACACTCACACACTCACACACACACACACACACACACACACACACACACACACACACTTTAGACTATCTCCTATCTGACATTCTGTGTTTCTCAAAGACTAATGTATGTGGATCTGATGCTTGTTGTATGTTCATCTAAAGAGTTAAAAGGAAGTACAACCTTATTATTATTCATTTTCTTTTTGCTCTTGTATTGTTTTTGAGACATAGCCTTGTGGTATAGACCAGGCTGTCATTAAACTATTGATTTGCCTGCCTCAGCATTCAGATTGCTAGAATTTTAGGTATCTGATATTATGCCAGTCTGAATGCACTTGAAATATATATTTTCACATTATAAAAGCATTCACTATAGAAGTTGCATATGGAGACCCCACCCTAAGCCATGCCCAGCTTCAAGTGAGGTTGGGTCTGCCTGGGACCCCTCCCCTGCCCATCTCCTACACCCTCAATCTTCTAGGGGCACACTCCTGGCATCAAGTGGACCTGCCCATACAGGAAAGATGTGAACCCTTCCATATCCCACCCCTGGCATGCCTAGTTTCAGAAAAGAAGGAGAACAGTGGAGACAGAGAGACCCAAACTGTACCCACTGGAAGAAGAGATAGGAAGAAGACAGTATATGAACACACTCAGCAATAGATAGACCAATATGACTCCACCAGAATCTACAGACCCCATGCCAGCAAGACCTAAAATGCACAACATAGATGAAGTAGAAGAGACAGACCTTAAAAAAATATTTTACGAAGATGTTAGAGACCCTCAAAGAGTAAATGAGGAAAGCAAAGCAAACAAAAATACACAAAATGGAAGAAAAGACCAACACAAAAATTTAAGAAATAAACAAATCTCTTAAAGAAATTAAAGAGCACCAAGAAACAAGAACCAAACAAATGAAGGAAACAACTAACATAGTTGAAATATTGAAAGCTTAAATAGAAACAATAAAAAACACAGCATGAGGGGATGCTGTAAATAGGAAAGCTGGGTAAACGATCAGGAACTACAGATGTAAATATAACCAATAGAATACAAGAGATGGAAGAGAGAATCTCAGGTGTTGAAATCTCAATCGAGGATATACAGATATCAATCAAAGAAAATATCAAGTCCAACATATTCCTAATATAAAATATCCAGGAAATATGGGACACGGTGAAGAAGCCAAACCTGAGAATAATAGGTATAGAAGGTGAACAAATACAGTGCAAAGACACACAAAACATATTCAACAAAATCATAGAAGAAAACTTCCCTAAACAAAGAAGGATAAGCCTATGAAAATACAAGAATCTTACAGAACACCAAATAGGCTGGACCAGAAAAAGAAGTACCCTCACTCATAATAATCAAAACATCAAGCCTACAGAAAAAAGAGAAAATATTAAGAGATTCTAAAGAAAAAGGCTGAGTGACATATAAAGGCAGACCTATCCGAATTGCACCCGACTTCTCAGTGGAAACTATGAAATCCAGAAGATCCTGGACAGATGTCCTATAAATGCTAAGGGAACAGGGACGCCAACCCAGACTACTGTATCCAGCAAAGCTTTCAATTACCATAGATGGAGAAAACAAAATGTTCCACAACAAAGCCATTTTAAATAACACTTATCCACAAATCCAGCCCTACAGAAAGTGCTGGAAGGAAAATTTCAACCTAACAAACATAACTACACTCACAAAGACATAGACAATAGGTAATCCCACTTTACCAAACAGCCAAAGAATCAGGGAGGAAAACCTACACACAATAACACCACTACCAATGAATCAAAAACAAACAAGAATCAGCAATCAATGGTCATTAATATCCCTCAATGTCAATGGTCTCAACTTGCCTATAAAAAGACACAGACTAACAGAATGGAGACAGAACCCATCCTTCTGCTGCATACAAGAAACACATCTCAATATCAAAGAAAGATATTGCCTCAGAGTAAATTTCTAGGAAAAGATTTTCCAATCAAACAGATCCAAGAAACAAGCTGGTGTAGCAATTCTAATATCTAACAAATTAGACTTCAAGTTAAAATCAATCAAAAGAGATGAAGAAGGACATTTCATATTCATCAAAGGAAAAGTACATCAAGATGAAGTCTCAATTCTGAACATTTATGCCCCAAATACAAAGGCACCCACATTCATGAAAGAAACATTACTTAAGCTCAAATCACACGTAAAGTCACACATACTAGTAGTAGGAGACTTCAAAATTCTGCTCTCACCAGGAGACAGGACCTCCAAACAAAAAAACAAAAGAACTGACAGAACTGACCCAACTGGGTTTAACAGACATGTATAGAACATTCCATCCAAACACAAAGGGATATACTTTCTTCTCAGTGCCACATGGAACCTTTTTTAAAATTGACCACATAATCAGAAACATACCAAAATTCTACAGAAAAAAATAATTGAATAACCCCCTGTATCTTATCAGACCACCATGTATTAAAATTAGAATTCAACAATAACACAAATCACAAAAAACCCTACAAACTCATGGAAATTGAACAATGTACAATTGCACCATGCCTGGGTAAAGGTAATAATAAAAAAGAAATTACAGACTTCCAGGAATTCAATGACAATGAAGACACAACGTAAACAGACTTATGGGACACTCTGAAAGCAGTACTGAGAGGAAAGTTCATAGCACTAAATGCCCACATGAAGAAACTGGAGAACATTCACACTAGTGAATTGATAATACAAATGAATGCTCTACAACAAAAAGAAGCAAACTCACCCAGGAGGAGCAGACACCAGGAAATAATCAAATTGAGGGCTGCAATCAATCAAGTAAAAACCAAGAAAACATTGCAAAGGATGAATGAAGCAAAGATTTGGTTCTTTGAGAAAATACACAAGACAGACAATCCTTAATCCAAACTAACCAAAAGACACAGAGACAGCACACTAATTAACAAAATCAGAAATAAAAAGGGGGACATAACAACGGGCACTGACGAAATCCAGAGAAACATTAGGGCATACTTTGAAAATCTGTACTCCACAAAATTCGAAAATTTAAAGGAAATGCACAACCTTCTGGTTAGATATCACTTATCAAAATTAAATCAAGAACAGATAAACAATCTAAAAGGACCTATAAACATTAATGAAATAGAATCAGTCATCAAAAGTCTCCCAACTAGATTCAGGCGTTGGTGGCTCACACCTTTAATCCCAGCACTTGGGA
The DNA here is from genome assembly GCF_017639785.1 of Mesocricetus auratus. Classification (NCBI taxonomy): domain Eukaryota; kingdom Metazoa; phylum Chordata; class Mammalia; order Rodentia; family Cricetidae; genus Mesocricetus; species Mesocricetus auratus. Next base: position 66,178,929 of record NW_024429266.1, read on the forward strand.
AGCAGAGGCAGGCAGATCTCTGTGAGTTCCAGGCCAGCCTGGTCTACAGAGTGAGTGAGTTCCAGGACAGGCTCCAAAACAATACAGAGAAACCCTGTCTCGAAAAACTAAAATAAAAAAATCCCAACCAAAAAACCAAAACCAAAAACACAAAACAAAAAAAAATGCCTAGGCCCAGATTGCTTCAATGCAGAATTCTACCAGAATTAAAAGAATTCCACCATGACCAAATAGGCTTCCTTCCAGGGATGCAGGGATATTTCAACATATGAAAATCTAATGAAATAATCCACCATATAAATAAACTGCAAAGGGGAAACCACATGATCATCTCACTAGATGCTCAAAAAGCCTTAGACAAAATCCAACACCACTTCATGATAAAGATCCTAGAAAATCAGAGATAACAGGAACATACTTGAATATAATAAAACAATATACAGTAAGCCAACAGCTAGAATCAAACTAAATGGAGAGAAACTCAATGCAATTCCTCTAAAATCAGTAACAAGACAAGGCTGTCCACTCTCTCCATATCTCTCAATATTGTACTTGAAGTTCTAGCTAGAGCAATAAGACAACAAAAGGAGATCAAGAGGATACAAATTGGAAAACAAGAAGTCAAACTTATTTGCAGATGATATGATAGTTTACATAAGTGACCCAAAAACCTTGCAAGGGAACTCCTACAGCTGATAAACACCTTCGGCAAAGTGGCAGGATACAAAGTAAACTAAAAAAAAAATCAGTGGCCCTATTATATACAGACGATGAAGTGACTGAGAAAGAAATCAGAGAAACCTCACGCTTTACAGTAGCCATAAACAGCATCAAATATCTGGGGGTAATGTTAACCAAGGAAGTGAAAGACCTGTATATCAAGAATTCTGAGTCTTTAAAGAAAGAAATCAAAGAGGATACCAGAAAATGGAAAGATCTCCCATGCTCTTGGATTGGTAGGATCAACATAATAAAAATGGCAATCTTGGCAAAAGCAGTCTACAGATTCAATGCAATCCCTATCAAAATTCTGGCACAATTTTTCACAGACCTTGAAAGAACAATAATCAACTGTATATGGAAAAAACAAAAGACTCAGGATAGTCAAAACAACCCTGTACAATAATGGAACTTCAGGAGGCATCAACATCCCTAACTACAAGCTCTATTATAGAGCTATAGTCCTGAAAACAGTTTGGTATTGGCACAAAAATAGACAGGTAGAACAATGGAATCAAATTGAAATCACTGATTTTAACCCATACACCTATGAACACTTGATTTTCGACAAAGAAGCTAAAATTATACAATGGAAAAAATGAAAGCATCTTCAACAAATGGTGCTGGCATGACTGGATACTGGCATGCAGAAGATTGCAGATAGATCCATGTATATCACCATGAATAAAACTTAAGTCCAAATGGATCATGAGCCTCAACATAAATCCAGCCACACTGAAACTCTTAGAAGAGAAAGTGGGAGATACAGGAGTTGGTACAGGAGCCTGCTTCCTGAACATAACAACAGTAGCACAGACACTGAGATCAACAATTAACAAATGGGACCACCTGAAACTAAGAAGCTTCTGTAAGGCAAAGGACACAGTCAACAAGACAAAAAGGTAGTCCCCAGAATGGGAGAAGATATCACTAATCCCACATCTGACAGAGGGCTGATCTCCAAAATTTAGAAAGAACTCAAGAAGGTATTCTCCAAAACACCACAGGACCCAATTATAAAGTAGGGGACTGAACTAAATAGAGATTTCTCAATAGAGGAGTCTAAAATGGCTAAAAGACACCCGAGAAAGTGCTCAACATCCTTAGCCATCAGGGAAATGCAAATCAAAACAACTCTGAGATACCATCTCATCCTTGTCTGAATGGCTAACATCAAAAACACCAATGACAATTCATGCTGGGGAGGATATGGAGAGAGGGGAACACTCTTGCACTGCTGGTGGGGGTGCCAACTCATGTACCCACTTTGGAAATCAGTATGGAGATTCCTCAGGAAAATTGGAATCAGTCTACCACAAGACCCAGCAATTACACTCTTAGGCAAATATCCAAAAGATGCACATTCATACAACAAGGACATCTGTTCCACTATGTTCACAGCAGCATTATTTGTAATAGCCAGAACCTGGAAGCAACCTAGATACCCCTCAACTGAAGAGTGGATAGAGAAAATGTGGTACACTTACACAATGGAGTACTATTTACTGGAGAAAACAATGGAATCTTGAAATTTGCAGGCAAATGGATGGTACTAGAAGAAACAATCCTGAGTGAGGTAACCCAGTCACAAAAAGACAAACATGATATATACGCAATCATATATGGATTCTAGACATGGATTAGGGGAGTGTCAGCCTACAATTCCACTGACAGAGAGTCTGGGAAACAGGAAAGAAGCTAAGGGAGATATGCATGGTACCCTAGAGAAGATGAATGAGGCAAGATATCCTGACCAGATTGGGAGCACGGTGCAGGGGTTGGGGGGAGTGGTTTCTGGGAAGAAGAGAGGGAGATAAGAGGAGGAGAGAGTAGGTTATGTGTAAGAAGGTGGAGTTGGGTGCAGAATAGAAGGAGAACAGTATGAGAAATACCATAATAGAGTAAGTCATTATATGTTTGAAAAGAGATCTGGCACCAGTGAGACTTCTAGCAATCTACAAGGATTACACCAACTGGCAAACTAAGAAATAGCAGAGAGACTACATTAAATGCCCATTCCTGATAATGAACTTGACATCTACCTTACATGCCATCTTAGAACCTTTATCTAGTGACTGATGGAAGCAGAAGCAAACACCCACAGCTAAACACTGAACTGATTCCCTGGAACCCAATGACAGAAACAGAGGAGTGATGAAAAAATGGGCAAAGAATGGGCTGGTGAAACCAGCAGAAACAGCTGACCTGAACAAAGAGGAGCTCTTGGACACCAGACTGACAGCTGGGAGGCCAGCATGGGACTGATCCAGAACCCCTGAATGTGAGAGTCATTGAAGTGGCCTGGACAACCTATGGGGCCTGGGGCAGCAGATCAGTATTTATCCCTGGCATACAATTGGATTTCGTGTGTCCATAACACAATGAGGGATGCTCTCTCAGCCTGGGCATTTGGAGAAGGTCCTGTTCCCTGCCCTGAATGTAATGACAGACTCTGGATATCCCCTATGTGATAGGGAGTGGGGACAGGGTGGGAGACTGGGGGGGGATGGTGTGGAGGTGTGGGGGGGAGGGAGAGGGAGCTGGGATTGGCATGTTAAGCAAGCTCTTTTATAAATAAATGTAATAAAAATAATGAAAAAAATAGTGAAATCAGTTGCATATGAAATTTTTAAAATGTGCTTGGTACTCTTTTATCCAACTAGTTGTGTTAAAGAAGAATAAATGTATACATAGAATTAAGTGTTAAGATTTAATTAAAGAAAGTGATAGTTTTAAAAAGTTCAAAACTATGATAGCAAACACAAAGTATAAGAACAGTGGGTTGACTCAGCAATGGAAGTATCTACCACCTCTTGACATCAGGGAACCAGATGCAGCAGGTTTTCTTTTAGACATCAACCAGCTTGCAATACAGACAAAGAGACTTATCATCAATCATAATCAGCCTTATCTCATGCTTGTCCCACTAGCTTTCATAACTTACTTTAACCCGTTTCTCTTTGTATACATCTTGCTTTGGGGCTTTGTAGTCTTTCTTTCATTGTGTATGCCCTACTTTCCTGCTTCTTCCCTGTCGGTGGGGGCTAAGATATCTCCTCTCTCCTCATTCTCTCTCTTCTAGATTCCTCCACCTACTTATTATCTTTGCCTACCAGGCCTACCTATCCCTCTACTGCCTACTTATTGGCCATTCTATTTACATTAGACCAGTCAGGTGTCTTAGAGAGGCAAATCAACATATCTGTACATGCTTAAACAAATGCACCTTAAACAAATGTAACATACCTTTACATAGTTAAATTAATATTCCACAACAAGGAAATATAATTCCCTAAATACTTCTCAGATCAATTCAAACTACAGGAAAACAAAGAAATATTTTGTTAAATCTCTCGTGTGTGTGAACAAAGGAAATTGTAAGGTAATTAAAATTAATTAAAAGTTTTTCTTAGAAGATTAAATTCCAAAGCTCCCTTAGGACACAATCATTTATTATTATAATATCGGGAGACCAGGAAGGCATAGAGAAATCCCTGTCAAGGCAGTTTGGGAGCTGGTCAAAAGCTCCAATCTGTAATAGAGTGAAAGTGGTATGGAGTTAAAAGAAAAAAATAGGTCATTGGCAAGACTCCCTGTGTATGGTTTGGTGACAATTGAGGTGTTGTATGTTTATGAGAAAGAGAAAGAACACAGGCAGAGATAGTAAAAGATGCCGTTGTTGCACAGTGTGTGTGCATGCGCGCGCGCTCGTGTGTGTATGTGTGTGTGTGTGTGTTACGAGCATGTGTGGGAGAGAGTATAACAGAGGGCAGGTAGATTCCTCTGCTATTCTTTACCTAATTCTTCTGAGACAGTGTCAGTCAGTCAGTCTCTCCCTCCCTCCCTCCCTCTCTCTCTCTCTCTCTCTCTCTCTCTCTCTCTCTCTCTCTCTCTCTCTCTGCCACTAATCTGGCCTACAAGTCCCAGAGATCTCTCTCTCATCCCAGTTTGGATGTTACTGCCTTGAAATCAGTGAGTTCATAGTGTTTCAGCAGTCCTTTTTTCCCGTTGTGGCAAAATTGAGAAAATCAAAGAAATGTTTATCCTCTAAGAGGTTTTATTATTTTATCAATTCATTTTTATTTTATCTATGAGTACATGAATGTGTCTTTGTAAATTTATGTCCCATGAGTGAGGGTGCTCAAGGAGGCCTGAAGGAAGTGTCATGTTCTTAAAACTGGAGTGACAGATGCATATGAGCCTTATGATATGGGTGATGAGAACTGAACTCTGGTCTTCTGGAAGAGCAGCAATGGCTTTGAACTGCAGTATGTCTCTTCAGCCTTTGTTTACTATGTTTTATCAGAACACATTAACACAGACTGGAACCTCTAGTTTTACTCAATGAAATTAATTCTGATTTTTCTTCAAATCAGAGGGAATTATTCTGACTTCTCTCTGACTGCATAATTTGATACATGTCGGTGAAAAAAAAACCTTACAAAATTGATCTCCTCAGAAGCTCAATCCTTTAATGTATCTACTATTTGGAAATATGTGATGATTGATTGACATTTTCATTTTTCAACTAGAAATTCTGGCAGAATGTAGACGCAGACTTCATCTCCAAAAGACTCTTTCTGAATTAGAATCCTATTTCACAAAAATTGGCATATTGAAAATCCTACATTTTGAATTCCTATTACTTGGCTACAGATTGGGTAGAAAATAATAAAGGAATTCCCATAGCTGAGCTGTCTCCCAGAAGACAGAGATAAAAGTGGAGTTCACACTGGACACTATAGAGAAGCCCATGCTAGCCCTAGAAGCCGGAGTACTAGACACTGGGTAGATGTTATATGAAGAATTCTAAAGCTAGGTGTCTGCCATTCTTTTCTTTCCAGCCATCATGAAACCTCTCTGTTTCTCACTTAGCACCTTTGCCATCTGAGATTCCTAAAAGAGGTCTAAAAGCAATATTTTAACCTCACAGAAATGTCCAATCTTTTCACATTGTGACATGACATTATCATATGTAAAGTTTGCTATGTTATAAAGAACTGTTCTGTTAGGTCAGGAGAGATAGCATAGAAGTTAGAGTACTTGTTAATTTTACAGGATTCATGCTCAGTTCTCAACACCCACATCAGGTGGTTCCAAATTATTTGACACCACGTTCTAACCTCCAAGGGCACCTGCATGTATGTGGAAAATATACTTACACTCAGGTAAACATACAAGCACATATAATTAAAACAATTATAAAAACTAATCAATTAAAAAAGAAAGAAAAAATTATCTCAATTTTCTAAAGATTTATTTATTAATTATGCATCCAGGTCTGCCAGAAGTGGACACCAGATCTCATTACAGATGGTTTCGAGCCACCATTTGGTTGCTGGGAATTAAACTCAGGATCTATGGAAGAGTAGCTAGTACTCTTAACCACTGAGCCATCTCTTTATCCATAATATGTTAATATAATGTAAATGCCAAGTGGGTGTGGTGGCTGTACTGGCTGATTTTGTGTGTCAACTTGACACAAACTAGTATCCACAGAGAAGAAGGAACTTCAGTTGAGGAAATGCCTCCTAGAGATCCAGCTGTAAGGCATTTTCCCAATTACTGATCAATGCGGGAGGATCCAACCCATTGTGAATGTTGCCATCCCTGCACTGTTGGTCCTGGGTTCTAGAAATAAGCAGGCTGAACAAGCCATGAAAATCCAGCAAGTAGTAAGAACCACTACATGGCCTCTGCATCAGCTCCTGCCTCCAGGTTCCTTCCCTGCTTGAGTTTCTGTCCTGAATTCTTCCAATAATGTACTATAATCTGGAACTGTAAGCCAATAAAACTTAACTTTTTGGTCATGGTGTTTCGATGCAGCAACAGAAACCAGAACTAAGACAGAGGTCCAGCTGTAATTCTAGCATTGAATAGGTAGAGTCAAAGTGTCAGAGACAAGATGGCTAACTGGACTCGCAAATAAGTTAACTCTGGTTTCAGTGAGAGATTTCCCACATAACTAAAGTGACAAATAATGAAGAAAGAAACCTGTGGTTAACTTCTGGCCTTCACATACATATCCACACACATATAATTACGTGTGTGTGTGTGTGTGTGTGTGTGTGTGTGTCTATAGATATAGATATGTGTGTGTGTAAACATATGTATTTGTGATTATGTGTTAAATAAAATTTCTTCCTAATAGAAACATTCCATTTTTCCTTGAGGCTACTCTGTAAAGCCCAGAAGATAAAACTCAAAAAGTATCTGGACTCCCTTAAAACTTACAAGATTCACAAGGCCTGTGCATAGGTTCCCCATGCAACAATTTCTAGGGAAAGGGGATTCTGACTGACTGAACCGCATATAAGTAATGCAGTGAGCTCCAGGAATTCATCTGTCACAGTGGTCACTCATATTGGGGTGGGTCTTTTAGTGATGGAGCTGCCTTTGAGCACACATAATTCTGTAATTAACCTCAATAAAGTTGATAAGTTACTTTTGTTCATCAACCTGTGCTTTAGGGTGATCTTAGCTTTGTCTTGTTGGTGATGACGTATCTGAGGCAAACTCAGCAATTCATAAGCCTTGAATCAGTACTATGGACAATACATCTTGCAAAACTATATTTATATTGACCATCTAATAGTAAATGTATGGAATGGAATTTTCAGATGGAAGCAGGCTTATGTTCAGAATGCCAAAGCATACAGTGCTCACGGATCTGTAATATAGAACAAAAATAGGCTGTTGATGCTACACATGTGCCAACTGCTGGATTTTTTACTCTTTTGTTGTATGAAGTGAGACTTGAAAATATCTTAAGCAACATAGCTATTAAAATGCAATACTCATTCAGACGGAATCATTCCATCCATTCATGAAACAGTGATGATTTCAGTCAAGAAGACATCTTGCATCTGCTCACTGCATTCACTGTGCTGAACCTCTTGACTTTCTTCATCATTATGAAAATATTTGTTTCACTGAGGAAGCTCACACAAAGACTACCAAATATGTCAAGGACAGACATCAGGCTCTTGAAAACCTATGCAAGGTCTGATGAGATCCATGCATCTTCTGAGGAAGTTCTTTTACTAAATTCTGATGTTACCGAAGATATATACACTTTTCTCAGTGAAGAGAGAAAGAAGAATGGGAGAAATAAAGTTATTTTTGAAGTGCTTATTAATTATTAAGAAGCTACAATCAATAGGGTTTTATTGAATATTAAATATTTGAGGCTTGAACTGTTATAGTTTATAATTCAAGAAAGGGTGTACATGAAATGGTCAATAGGGCAATGCACCCAGCAACTTCTTCCAATATTTATTATGAACTAGTGTTACAGTCAGCATTGAAGTCACCTCCTAGCTACAATGCATCTCTTCCCTATGCTCATCAGAGAACTGATTGTACTATGACAAAATATTTATTTATTTTGATGTATATCCATATATGCATATGTGAGCATATGTGCTGTCTTGTGTGTGTGTGTGTGTGTGTGTGCGTGCATGTAGATGAATGAGGTCATAAAAAGTTTTTATTCTCTATTACTTTACAACTCACAGTTTTACACAGGACCACTTAGTGAACTTGTAGCACTCTGGCCACTGATCAGCTAGAATGAGAGGCCTGTGAGCTCCAGGGATCTTCTCTTTGCCTCCCAGATCTATAATTTAAAAATTAGCCATGGCAGGATGCTTACATGGGTGTTTGCTATGTAGTAGTTTCCTCCCCAGTGAAAATCTCTAATGAGGGAATCTCATTAAGATACAGGGTCTTTATAAGGAAGAAAACAACAGAGAAGGTGAAACATTAGACAGGATTTAATCAACTCAAAATAGTCCAGTAAGTTCCTTAAACTGATCAGATTCAGTGGTGAAGCCCTCCTCACTCAAGATTGTAAATAAGCAGTAGGGCCTACCAGTAATTATTCTTAGAGCCTATCCATCTGGAAGAAGCAGTGTCCAGCTGATCTGCATGGAAGAGGTTCAGACCAACTGAAACACCTGGTGAGGAAAACCTACAACTTGTTGATACCCTACTACCTGCCCTGTGCTCTAGCTTTTCAGATATTGTGAGCTGTTGCCCATGTTGGGTAGCCTTTGTTGATGCAGCTATTCTCAACTCATTTCTACTATGGCAAATAGTTCCAGTGAAACTTATTAGCTCATTGTTTCTAATTTAAATTGGACTTTGGTGTTGTCTGCATTTTGGTCTGTTATCTGCCACCTATCTGGAGTAAGAGGATGTTTGTTCCCATCTCTCCAGGAATAGTGGCTCAGCACATTACTGGATATTCAAACTCAGGGCCTCATGTTTTCATGGCAAGACAGGTACTGAAGCCTCATTCAGAGTGTTTTGCTTTGTTGTTGCTTTGAATGTAAAGGCTCAGATTCTTGTCTCATTTTTCCCACTCTCCTATGTTTCCTGCTATAGGTCTAGGAATAAATTCTTCATTGAAAACATGTCCTTAATACTGTATTTTACTTTTACAAATATTGCAAAATTTATTCTTATAGCTACTAGAGACAATATTCTTTAAAATAACTACAGGCCCAGTTCTGTTTGATTTACGCCATCATTCATGGCAGTCACACTTGTATTTTTTCCCAGATACAGCTGACCCTAGTACACTTGCTAGATCTCCACTCGCTAACCTGTTCATTTGTGAAGGTCTGTTGATTAGCTCTGCTGTCGATGTCTGTACTCTAAGATGTCAGATAACCTACTACTTAAGAAACTTTGTGGGTAAAAAAGCAATGTAATCAAATATTTACCAGTATTGACAATGCTTTAAAAACATGAATGAGTAGGTAGGTTCTCCATAAGAAATTTCCTGAACCTAATAATCACATACATTAGGGGTTATTTTCTACTTCATCCCTGTTCTATTGGAGAAAATATTTCAAGGTTTCTTTCCTGGCTTTCTGTTATATTCTATTTACTTATTTTTTGCATGGCTTTTTTGATTGAAAATAGATTGTTCTCTCATGCAACACATTCTGACCAGTTTCATCTCCCTCCACTCCTCTCAGCTTCCTTAATGTAAACATCCTTGAGATAATTTTCATTATTCTATTTGTTACATTTTATCTACCTTTGTTTATTTGCCATTGTATTCATCTGTTGTTTTAATTCTAAGCATATTTCTTGCTATTTTAATTATGACATTCATATTATATTTGTGTTGTTCTGTGAACTGTGAATTCATATATCAGAAACTTGCTCCCTGGAGCAACAGTGCAGAGAGGTGGACCCTTGATAGATGAAGATGTCACAGCGGGTCAAAAGGATATGGCCCTCATGGATAGGTTAATGTTCTTATTGCAGTAGTAGGATTCTTTAAAAATAATGTATTAGGAAATTAGAGAGATGGCTCAACCATAAATTGCACAAACAGCCCTTGCAAGGTATCTTGGTTTAGTTCCCAGGACCGATATTAGGAGGTCCAAAACTCCCCTGTGACTCCAGCCTCATGGTATCCAATGCCTTCTTCTGGCTTACTCAGGCACTCACTTTCATATACTATAACCCAACCCCATTCTTAGTTAAAAATTGAAAGAAATCTTAGCAAAATAAGAATGTGTTAACTTGTTGATCTCTGTATTCAAAATTTGCCCAGGATGACAGTCATGGCTGATCCAGACAAAACACTTTGCCAGATGCTGATAACTGGATATTGCATTTTTTCATTCTATAAAACTGCAAGAAGGAATTTTCCTTTGTCAGTCAAGCTTGTCAGTATTATGCTATAGTAACAAAGAACACATTAAGATACAACGCACTCTCAACATTTGTAAAGTCATAAAATGCCCCACAAACTTTCTCAGTAATTCATAATGCTCTGTATCTGCCTGATCTTCATATTTAATCAAGAGCTGTGACTGGAGCTTAATTAATTGAAACATCGTTTTTTCTTAAGAGATATAACTTTAGGAAAATTAAAAGTGGGTTTCCCTTAGACAAGGATCCTGTAAATATGTGATTAGCTCACTTGAGCTTCTGGTGAAGCTGTTGATGTCATTTTGGCATTTCATTGCATGATATATGGAGGAAGCCATACCTTGATGAAGCAAAGTCTTCTGAGGCCCTTTCTTGATATCAGTTGATTTTTAATTCCCATTCAACTTGGATGGCCATCAAGTTTCTATATTCTTCAAAGGGTGTTGGTAGAAATTATTCTAGGTCTCTTTTTAATTTGAACATAAACATTGCTTTCATTTTATGAAAATGTGATATTTTCATCTTTATTTTCAGCCCTTCATTTTATGCACTAAACCTTACAATTTAAAGAAAGTCAGGTAGCTCAACCCCACACCCATTCCCTGCATGGTGACAATTTTCTTGATATTATCTTAGTTGAATATTTTGCTTTAAAGCACATTCTTAAGAATATTGAGGTAGGCCTCGAACTCACAGAGATCCACTTGCCTCTGCCTCCCGAGTGCTGGGATTAAATGCATGCTCCATCAACGCCCGGCTTATTATATCCTTCTTGAGTCTTTGATGGAGTTGAAGACAAGATAGTTATTGTTACAGTCTTCCTTGTTACCAAATTCAGAGAAGAAACTTACATAAGAGATGTTAAGTTTATGCTGGTCGGTGGTGGCAAAAAAAAAAAAAAACGAGAGAGAGATGTTAAGTTTATAAGGTTGCAAAACATAAAAGCTTAAGTTCTTTATCTAAGAAGATGTTTTAAGGTCTAAAGAGACATTCTTAGGATGGTGTGATACAAGTCATAATAGAAAGTAGTTTAGGTATAAAACTTTGGACTCATCGAGATAGGATAGATAATGGAGTAATTTCTCTGAATTTGTCAAACACAAATGGACTAGACGTTGTGAATGTAAACCTTACCTGATAATTGTTCTTATTGTATATAGTCTTACTGTGTTAGAGTTAAAGCCTTTCCTTTTTATTTAGACAAAAAGGGAGAACTGTAATGGGATATAAGTTTATACTTTGTGAAGATGTATCTATGTTTTGCCTCACCTTCCCAAGGCACCTGATTTGTTTGATAAAGAGCTGAATGGCCAATAGCTAGGCAGGAGAGAATAGGAGATACTTCTGGGAAATGAGAGAGGAACTCAGGGGTTAGAATCTGGCACTGGGGCTGGAGAGATGGCTCAGAGGTTAAGAGCACTGGTTGCTCTTCCAGGGGTCCTGAGTTCAATTCCCAGCAACCACCTGGTGGCTCAAAACCATCTATAATGAGATCTGGTGGCCTCTTCTGTCATGCAGGCATATATACTGGCAAAATGCTATGTACATAATAAATAAATAAATCTTTGAAAAATAAGAATATTGAGATAATATAAAATACATGCAAAATTATCATGCTTAAAAAGTCCCGGAATTTTTAATATCAATCTGCACTTGTCCCTTCATATCCACTTTCCAAGTGAGATGGGTAGGCTACATCAGAACAGATGGGACAGGAAATATTTTGGGGAGAAACACTGAGGTTTTTTACTGAGGATGTGGTGTGAGTAAGTGTGTGTGTGTGTGTCTGTGCATGTTTATGTGTTTGATCGTGTGTGTGTATGAACATATGTGGAAAACCGAGGCCCATGCTTGTGTCTTCCTTAATCACTTTCCACCTCTTCTTTTTGAGACAGGGTCTCTTACTGAATTCAGAGCACATTAATGAGCCTCAGGAATTCTTCTCTTTTCCCTTCTTCCCTGAACATCCCAATAACATGTTTATACACCAAGAAGGAGGAAATACAAAGGAACAAAATAAATGTGCCTTTCTGCTTGAAAATATTTACCCATGATAGTTATTTTCCATAATTAACTGTAAATATGAAAATCAGGGGGAATATAACAGGTGAAGGAAGCATTTGTTTTGGTAAATGTAATGAATCATATTAATCCTTAAAGGTTACTGCAAGTTTCATATTTATATTTGATTTCTACTTCTGTCAAAATGTCAAGTTTAGAAGTCAAGGCATGTTTACTGTGTTATCGATAAGATATAAGGGCAGATGTGTCTGCACATGTCACCCCAATACTACAAGACAGGGAGACTCATCTCATTGACAGAGCTATGCTTCCATGCAAATGGAACACTTAGATTCAGTTCCTGCTACCTTGATGGAGTGACTCCTGTTAGCGCAGCCAATACCTTAAAAGAGGCGAGGTTACTCTAATGAGGTGATAAGACATCATGATTCTCATTGGCTTATTTACATCTGCAGGAAGAAATCAACTCTCTAACCTGTTTGCACTATTAGAGTGCCTTTAGTGGAGCCGAGAGAGAATAGAGGCTTGTCACTTACACAGCGGGACCTGGAGACAGAGCTTCAGGCAATTTGGTCCCTGGCTTCTCAGCTTGAATTTACTCATCTAGTAAATCATAGCCTCCTAGATATTCCTATTATCCCTGATTAATATGCAGAGACTATGTTTTCTTCTGTATTTTCCCACTGGTTCATGGAGGTTAAAATATGAGAAGAATATAACTGCCAAGAAATTTCAGTAAACCTCATTTTTTTACTTGTGTATATTGGCATCTTCTAGCTCATAAAGTGGTATGAATAACAATTCTGGGACCTTGAGACTACAACAGAGAAAGTTATATCTGGCCAGGCAATAGTGACTCATGCCTTTAATGGCAGCCCAGGGAAGGCAGAGGTAGGAGGATCTCTATGAGTTCAAGGCCAGCCTGGTCTACAGAGTATATTCCAGAAAAACCAAGGCTGCACAAAGAAGCCCTGTCTCAAAAGCCAAACAAAGAAAAAGAAGAAGAAGTAATATCTGATGTTGGGGAGAATGAGGAGTTTGGGGAGGGAAGATGTTTCAGTGTGTAAATTGCTTGCTTCACTAATGATCTGAGTTAAAATCTATAGTATCCATAGACAAAACTGTGTACCGATGAACATCTGAAATCCCATTTCTGGGGAGATAGCTGCAAGTGGATACCAGAGGACACTGCCTAGATAGACTGTCTAAATCAGTGAGCTCCTATGAGAGATCCTGTCTCAAACACTAAAGTGGAGAGTGATAGAATTTAAATTCCTGTTATCAGCTCTGGCCTCTGTAGGAAAAAGGGTCCAGCCAAAGAAACACACTTTGGTTCTGCAACCAGAACCAAAGAAATGTACCCTGACCCTGAAACCAGGGCCAAAGAAACACACCTTGTCTCTGGAATCAGAGCCAGTGAAAGAAATACACCCTGGCCCTAAAAACTAGAGCCAAAAGTCTAAAAAGGACCAGAGAAAGAAACATACTTTGCCCTGAAACCAGAGCCAAATCTGACCCTAATCCTGTGCATAAAACTAACCATTCCCAGAGCAGGAGATCTAGCCACCCTAAGCTCAGGAATTGAAATATGACCAATCCCCACCCTGGAAAACGCTATACACCCTGTGGCTGTTAGTGCTACCCAGCTGTCCTCTGGCAGAGGGCAGCCACTCTCCTGGATTCTTCTCTCCCAATAAATCTCTTGGGTGAGCTTTGGGTGAAGATCTTCTTCAGCAGCGATAACCCAGAACAGAGCAGGACTGTAACACTTTTTGCTAGGGTAAACTTTCCCCTGGAAAAATGAAGTTGCTATACTCTCCAGGAGAATGAAACTGATGCCTGGGAAGATATCTACTCTCTCACCTGTTTGCAATATAAGAGTGCCTTTAGTGGAGCCGAGCTGATATATTGGGGAAGCCTTTCCCTGAAGCAAGACTGTAAGCTGCTATGCTTAAAGTAACCTGTGGTATTCCTTGGCTCCTGAGTGTCAGAATACCTTTGCATCCAAGCTGTAACACTCAGTATTCTTTGGCTCCCAAGTGCCATATTCCATCCCATCGTATCCGTCAAAATGCTTACAGCCTCCACATATACACAGTCACAGGTGCAACTGTTTCCTTCACATAGACATGTACAAACACAGACACAAATATTTATATCATACAATCATTGACAGCTGTTAATATCTGGACAAAAAACTGCACATTGCATTTATTTTTCTTCAAAAATTCATATGGCTGCAATTATTAAGTACTCAACTTATTTCTCTTATCTGGTTAAGGGAAAAGCTCACAATATTTCAGTCATTGGGGTGACATTAACACTGGGTCCCCGAGGTAAAATTAAGGTTATAGGCTACAAAGAAGAAAGATACAATTTAGGTCTTAAGTAGACAACACATTTGTAATCTTTTATTTTTATTAATGTGTATGTATGTATAGGTGTGTGTGTGAGTGCGCGTGCGTGTGTATGTCTGTGTGTGCAAAAGTGGGTGACTGAACTGGGGTACCCTGGAACAGCAAGCACTCCTTCCTAAACCTTGGACTGGCTCTCTAGGATGGACCACATATGCACTTTATTTACAAACACCTGGTCAACACTAGCAAATGAAATACCATCCATGTGAAATGTGTTTTCTGCTTCGTTGTTTTGAACTCTATGGATTGAAGATGTCTGGAAACTATGTGTCGGTTATAGAAAGCTAAGTTTAATTTACTATACACAGGAAGAGAATATAAATCCTGGTGAGATAAGGATAATCTTAGTAAGGGATACTTGAGAAATGAATGTCTGGTTTGAGTGTTGCCAAAGAAGCCTTGGAGAGATAGGGAAAGTGCACTCTATGACTAGATGCCTCCAATTACTTGGGACAGCACAGTAATTGGATATTTTACTATCTAAGGTAAGAATTAGAAATGCTTTCTTGAATGTTTAAAATAGAATTTTGTAGGTGGAGTTTTCTGTCCCACCAACCAGTTCACAAATAACCACACAGAGACTTATTATTAATTATAAATGCTTGGCTGATAGCACAGTTTGTCTCTAGCCAGCTCTTACAACTTTAATTAACCCATTTCTATTAACCTATGTGCTTCCCGAAGCTCTGTTTATCTCATCTATGAACTTGTCATGTTGCTTTTTCAGGATCTGGATCAGGACTCCCTTGAATCTGCCCTCCTTCCCAGCATTTTCTTTGCCCCTCAAATTCTGCCTAGCTATAGGCCAGTCCACTCACAGTGACATATATTCACAGAGTGGAAAGGCTATAACACAGAGTTTCATTTTATTCAGGGTGAGCTGATCTTCAAGCCTCACTCTCCTGAGTGATGGGTGATAGGTTTGCAGCAGGCTGAATTCATGTGGCTCTTGGGAGAGGACCAGGCCCTCATGCATACCAAACAAGGTCCTACTATCTCAGCTGCATCCTCAGCCTGGAAGTTTGTGCTTCAAGCAGGACTGTTCTACAAACAATGACAAATGTATCAGAAAGCTGTTAGTGAGACAAGAGCTTAGTCATTTATATGGTCTCAGTATGGCCTAATCTCACCTTCAGTAAATGCTGGTCTGATTATCCAATAGGAAATTTTCTTTGACTTTATATATTTGTGTATGAGTTTGTGGATGTGTGTACGCTGGTGCCCACAGAGACCAGATTAGGGAGCCACATCCTGAGAAAATGAGTTACAGGTGGTTGTGAGACACTATCAGGGTTGGAAATGAAACTCATGCCCTGTGCTCTTAACTCCTGAGCCATCTTCCCAGCCCAAAACCACAGGATTGTTTTAAACTTCATGATTCTTTTCTAGGAACTAATGAAAGTTTGATTACAGCATACTTGTGTAAAGTACAGGAAGTTAAAGTGGCTGTTCTTGGGTCATTACCAGACTTGTAGAAACACAGAAACACTTGAATCACCAAGCTAACAATCAGTTTATGGCAAATAAAACACGTTGCAGTGTCCCCAGACTCATGTAAGTAATAATTATGAACCCAAAAAGAAAAAAACTCTCTTAACTGGATTTAATAAAACTCAGGGACAATAATATTTTCTTATCTTGAAAAAGCCTTGAAAAATTCTATTTCTGGCCTTTTAAAGCACCTATAATTTCAACCATGGGCTACAACGGTGTGCAGGTTCTGTAGAAATACCTTCTCTGACTATTACATTTCTGAAACTTACATATGAACACCCTCTGATTAATTCAGATGAAATACAAATAGATTAACAGCCATTCTTTGCTACCAGGTAGCTGATGTCTTCTGGGCCACTGAGGAAAATGGATGGAGAAAACAATACTCAGAGACTAGGGGAAGAATGCAGTGATGAAACATAATGAAAGTCCCCAATTAAGTGAGGGGGGTTACGTGATCAAAAGCTCAGACCCATGAGAAGCTGCAACAGCATAGGCAGCTACTCCCTTGGCTCACAGTCTCAGGCCGTGGAATCCCAGACCACAGCTGTGCCAATTAAGTCTACCTAACCAAATGCAGTTATTGTCTTCTCAAGGCCCTTTATTTTATGATAACTTTGTATAAAAACTTGCTGTGCTATGTAATCTCTGTAACTATGGGATCTCTACTGAGACTTGCAGCCTTCTCAAGGCCCTCCATCTCATGATAACCTTTGGTATGCTAAATAATCTCTGTAAACATGGGAACCCTGTGGACTGGAATTTAGCCTCGGGACTCCCCCACCCCTCATTTTTTCTTTAAAAGTGCCTTGCATTTGCAGCTCCGGGCTTCAACTCTCCTGACAGAGTTAAGCCCCAGCTAGCTATTTTTTTCTGGAAATAAATGAACAGCCTTGTCTTTCATTCAGTGTCCTTAAGCTCCTTGAAGCCTTGGGGTCCTCTCTGAATGGGCATAACAGTAGCCTTCAGTTTTGCTCCCAGTCTTATGGAGAACAACAGGTGAAACTATGGCAAGGGTGTTTGGTGTAATCATGAGAGTTTTGGGAAGTGGAGAACAGGGAAGAGAGAATTGTAAATTTTACACTGAATGATCAGGAAGGCCAGAGTGACTTCTGGAGGCTAGAACTATGTATCTAAAATATCAAGTTAATGTAGAGTGGAGGCAATCTGCCCAGGAAAAGGAATGATTGGTTGGAACACATTGGGGGAAAAAAAGACCAGGACTAGCAAGAGGGCATAGGTACATAATCCTGCCAATACCTAAATTCAATCACCAGGGCTTACACTGTACAATGAGAGAGTCAATCCCAACAGTTGTGAGGGGAAGAGAGGAACCTATTGAATGAAATCCCGAAGTCCTGAGGGGATTTATGCTGTTGAGATGGGAATAGCCATGTCAAAGATGGAAACTTAAGATCCATAAGAAAATGGCAACCACTCCCAACACAGGCATTCAGAGGAAGGCTCAGAAGTATACCAAAGCCTGCGGGTTCTAGCTGATACTGTGTGCAGAAAATGTCTATTTACGGCCTGAAGTCTGCTCTTCTATAGAGATTGAGCCAACCAATATTACCTAAACCGGTTTCATTGGTCCTGCTGTATACTATAAACCCTGACTCTTAGATTCCTTATTTAGATGCATTTAGTAATCCCACTTCTCTGTTCAACTGTTTACTGCTCTGAGATTCCAGGGCACTGCAGTTTCTCCAGCAGGGAGCCCAATTCAACCAGTCCCAGATTTTCTGTGTATCTGTCTTTCTTCATCCCTCACAGCCACAGTTAGGTCAAGCATCCTGAAACAGGCAAGAAGAGTCATCCTTTGACCTGCAAATAGGTGCTGTGGATTTACACCCAACCTTACACATGGAGAAAGAAGTTTATTATAAAAGGTTATGGATTGAACACAATCAGACTAAAGAAAAGGCCGCTGTAAGCTAAAAATAGCTGAATGTTTATATAAATTACAAAATGCACACTAAGATCTGCGTTCTGTGAGAAAACAAAAAAATGCAAGGAATTATTAACATCAAGCACACAGACACCATCCTGCTACAAAGAAACAAAGCCACTTAGAAAAAAAATCCAGAGCAAGTTATTTCATGATAGTGCCATATCACTAAAAGTAATTAAACTCACTTTATAGAGAGGTTAAATTGAAACACTGAAATAACTATTGGGAGATAGAGAAATGTCTTTTTCATTGACCTGGGAAGAGACACTTTTGCATTATAATAATTAATTAGCATCTGTGATGATCATATTCTATAAGAAAAAATAGGCCAACAACCACAAGATTAATGAGATGTATGTGAAATTCCTTTGCTTCCAGCCACCAGTGTAACCATGGTACTCTCATCCAGCACAAAGAGCTCAAGGGAATTGTATCGCATGCTCCTTTCAAATGCTTTTCACCATTCTGAGTGGCAAGCACCCAGTTCTCCTCAGCTGATCTGAAAGGAAAGCTTCATAAGGCTAAAACATAATGAAAAAAGAAAGTCCAAACGAGTTCCACCCGGAAAGACATTTGTACCTGACTCGATAGGGGCAAGGGTGCCCACTACAATGTGAAAATGGTGTTCTATTCATCTTTTGTGAGGAAAGGACTAGCCTACATGTATTTGTATAAGAAAATTTGAGTTCAGATGACTTATGTTTAATAGCAGAAGGTATCCTATAAACAAGTTTTGACCTAAAAATAAATACCCATACTAAGAATTAATGATCACTAAAACAAACAAGCATCCATGGTTATGAAGCCTTGTAACTAGAGATGCACCTTAAAAGGAATTGAGCAAACACTCCCAGGAGCAAATGTTACATCTTGGTAACTATGGATTCAGTTGTATTCTGATGAATGTTTTTTCTTCTAGCAATGACTGAACTTGCCTCCATGTGAACAGCATTTCTCTCCTGTCTTGTTTAGTAGCCAATGATTGATTCTGTTCCATTCTTTTAGTCTGTAGATGATGTATTTTCTTTTTTCATGCCTTCTCTATTATCTAGAACCCATGTACAAGTAAGTGGTCAATGAATATTGTTTTAGCAATTAATACTCACCCTTCCTTCCTTTCTTCCTTGCTTCCTCCCTTCATCCCTCCACTCTCCCTCTCTCTATTGCTTTCTTCTTGCAAGTCTTTTTTGTCCTAAAATTGAAGCTTCCCTCTTATGTGAAGTAGCCATGCAAGGGAGAGTGGTATATTCACACATCTCAGCCATAAGATGAGGATACCTTCTTCGAATGCTGGCCTTCTGGTCTTCCTGCTTCTAGAACACTCCCTGTGGTGTCCACTGTAGAAATCATTTCCAGATTTTGTACAGATAAGAGATCTAGCCCTGCTTTCAGAATCTGATCTGTAAGGACTGAGTTTGCCTGTAAGCCCTCTCCTGCCTCACCTCCCACTTCAACCCAGGAGGCTGAAATTATGTTGAGCTGCAGCTGTGATGCCTCATATAAGGCCCATAAACAAAGAAGTAACACACTCCCCTACTGTTAAGTAACACATGCAATCTTTTTCCATTATATTTTATTACATTTTTAAAGAAAAAAGCTTGTTTCACATGTCAATGCCAGCTCCCTCTCCCTCCACCCCAGGCCCCCACCATCCCTCCCAGCAACTCACCCTATCACCACTATCTTTCACATAGGGGATATCCAGAGTCTGTCATTTCACTCAGGGCAGGGTCCAGACCCTCCCCCAAGAGTACAGGCTGAAAGAGCATCACTCTTTGTGGTATGGACACACAAAGTCCATTTGTATGCCAGGGATAATTACTGATTTCTTCCCAGGGCTCCATAGGTTGTCCAGGCTTCACTGACATGTGGATTCAAGGGGTCTGGATCAGTCCCATGCTGGCCTCCCAGCTGTAGGTCTGGGGTCCAACAGCTCCTTCTTATTCAGGTCAGCAGTTTCTGCTGGTTTCACCTGCCCATTCTTTACCCTTTTGCTCATCACTCCTCTCTCTCTGTCAATGGGTGCCAAGGCTTTAGGTCAGTGTTTAGCTGTGGGTATTCACCTTTTCTTCCATCAGTCACTGGATGAAGGTTCTAGGATGTCATATAAGATAGTCGTCAAACTCATTATCATGGATGGGCATTTAAGGTAGTATCTCCACTATTGCTTAGTTTGCCAGTTCTTATCATCCTTATCGATTGCTAGAGATCTTCACTGGTACCAGGTCTTTCTTCAAACCTATAATTACTCCCTCTACTATGGTATTTCTCATCCTGTTCTTAACCCCACTCAACCTTCTTGCTCCCCAATGTCCTCTTCTTTCCTCCTTTTCTCCCACACTCTTTTTACCAGCTTCCACTCCCTTACACCCCTGCTCCCAATGTGCTCAGGAGATCTTACCCCATTCCTCCTCTGGGGTACCATGCATATCTCTCTTACATCCTTTCTTGTTCCCCAGACTCTCTGTCAGTGGAGTTGTAGGTGACACTCCCCTGATCCATGTCTAAAATCTATATATGAGTAAGTACATACCATGTTTGTCTTTTTGTGACTGGGTTACCTCACTTAGGATGGTTTCTTCTAGTGCTGTCCATTTGCCTGTAAATTTCAATATTCCATTTTTTTCTGCTGAATAGAACTCCATTGTGTAAATGTACCACATTTTCTCTATCTACTCTTCAGTTGAGGGGAATCTAGGTTGATTACATGTTCTGGCTGTTACATGTAATGCTGCTATGAACATAGTGGAACAGATGTCCTTGTTGTATGAATGTGCATCTTTTGGATATATGCCTAAGAGTGGAATTGCTGGGTCTTGTGGTAGACTGATTACCATTTTCCTGAGGAATCTCCATACTGATTTCCAAAGTGGGTGCACGAGTCGGCATTCCCACCAGCAGTGGAGGAGGGTTCCCTTCTCTGTACATCCTCTCCAGCATAAATTCTGGTTGGTGTTTTTGGTTTTAGCCACAGAAGTGTGATGGTATCTCAGAGTTGTTTGATCTGCGTTTCCCTAAGATATGGCTAAGGATGTTGAAAACTTTCTCATGTGTCTCTGAGCCATTGTAGACTCCTCTATTTGGGAATTCTCTATTTAGTTATGTACCCCACTTTTTAATAGGATTCTTTGGTGTTTAGTAGATTTGCTTCTTGAGTTCCTGATAATATTTGGAGATAAGCCCTCTGTCAGCCTTTCTGTCTTGTTGACTGTGTCCTTTGCCTTACAGAAGCTTCTTAGTTTCAGGAAGTCCCTTTTGTTAATTGCCGATGTCAGTATTTGTGCTGCTGGTGTTATGTTCAGGAAGTAGTCTCCTATACAAATTCGATCAATAGTACCTCCAACTTTCTCTTCTAAGTGTTTCAGTGTGGCTGGATTTATGTTGAGGTCTTTGATCCATTTGGTCTTAAGTTTTGTGGATGGTGATAGGCATGGATCTAACTGCAGTCTTCTGCATGCCAATATCCACTTATGCCAGCACCATTTGTTGAAGAAGTTTTCTTTTTTCCATTGTATAATTTGATCTTCCTTGCCAAAAATCAAGTGTTCTTAGGTTTATGGGTTAAAATCAGGGTTTTCAATCAATTCCATTTGTCTACCTGTGTATTTTTGTGTCAATACCAAACTGTTTTCAGTATTATAGCTCGATAATGGAGCCTGAAGTCAGGGATGGTGATGCTACAGGAAGTTCCTTTGTTGTATAGGGTTGTTTCGGCTATCCTGAGTCTTTTGTTTTTCCATATAAAGGTGATTATTGTTCTTTCAAAGTGTGTTAGAAATTGTCCTGGTATTTTGATGGGGATTGCATTGATCAGTAGATTGCTTTTAACAAGATTTCCATTTTTATTATGCTGATCTTACCAATCCAAGAGCATGGGAGATCTTTTCTGTTATCTTCTTTAATTTCTCCCTTTACAGACTGAAATTCTTGCTGTACAGATGTTTCACTTGTTTGGCTAGTGTTATCCCCAAGTACTTAATGATGTTTGTGGCTATTGTGAAGGATGATGTTTCTCTGACTTCTTTCTCAGCCCATTTATGGTCTGTATGTAGTAGGGCTACTGACTTTATTGAGTTAACCTTGTATCCTGCAACATTGCTGAAGGTGTTTATCAGCTGTAGGAGTTCCCTTACAGAGTTTTTCGGGTCACTTATGTAAACTATCATAACATCTGCAAATAGTTAAAGCCTGACTTCCTTCTTTCCAATTTGTATCCCCTTGATCTCCTTTTGACGCCTTATTTCTCTAGCTAGAACTTCTAGTACAATATTGAAGAGCTGTGGAGAAAGTGGACAACCTTACCCTGTTCCTGATTTTCGAGGAATTGCTTTGAGTTCTCTCCATCTAGTTTGATGTTAGATGTTGGTTTAGTGTATATTGCTTTTAATATGCTCAGGTATGTTCCTGTTATCTGTGATCTCTCTAGGATCTTTATCATGAAGGGGTGTTGAATTTTGTCAAAGGCTTTTTAAGCATCTAGTGTAATGATCATGTGGTTTTTTCCTTTGCAGTTTGTTTATATGGTGGATTACATCGTTAGATTTTTCACATGTTGAACCATCCCTGCATCCCTGGAAGGCAGCCTACTTCATCATGGTAGATGATTTTTCTGACTTTTTTAGGATTTTATTTTTTAGTGTTTTATAGATTTATTGAGTATTTTTGCATCACTGTTCATGAGGGAAATTTGTCTGGAGTTCTCTTTCTTAGTTGTGTCTTTGTGTGGCTTGGGTAACAAAATAATTCTGGCCATGTAAAAAGAGTTTTGCAGTGAACCTCCTGCTTCTATTGTGTGGAATACTTTGAGGAGTATGGGAATTAACACTTCTTTGAATTTCTGGTAGAATTCTGTACTGAAGCCTTCTGGGCCTGGGCTTCCTTTTTGGGGGGGTTAGGAGACTTTTGAATACTGCTTCTATTTCATTAAGTTTTATAGTTGTAGTTGTGTTTAGATTGCTTATCTGTTCTTGATTTAGTTTTGGCAAGTGATATCTATTCAGAAAATTGTCCATTTCCTTTAAATTTTCAAATTTTGTGGAGTACAGGTTTTCAAAGTATGCCCTGATGATTCTCTGGATTTCCTCATTGTATGTTTTTATGTCCATGTTTTCATTTCTGATTTTGTTGATTAGACTGCAATCTCTCTGTCTTGTGGTTCATTTGGATAAAGTTTGTCTATCTTGTAGATTTTCTTAAAGAGCCATCTCTTTGTTCATTGATTCTTTGCAATGTTTTCCTGGTTTGTACTTTATTGATTTCAGCTCTCAATTTGATTATTTCTTGCTATATACTCCTCCTGGTTGAATTTGCTTCTTTTTGTTCTAGAGCTTTCAGTTGTGCTATTCATTCTGTAGTGTGACTGTTCTCCAGTTTTTTCATGTTAGCAATTATTGCTATGAACTTTCCTCTCAGCACTGATTTCAAAGTGTCCCAAAAGTTTGGATATGTTATGTCTTCATTCTCATTGAATTCTAGGAAGTCTTTATTTTCTTTTTTCCCTTGTCAAAGGGATGGTGCAATTGTGCATCATTCAATTTCCATGAGTTTGTAGGGTTTCTGCATTTTGTGTTGTTGTTGAATTCTAATTTAATGCATGGTGGTCTGATAAGATACAGGGGGTTATTCCAACTTTTTTTTTTATCTGTGGAGGTTTAATATGTTTCCAATTATGTGGTCGATTTTAGAGAAGGTTCCCTGTGGCACTGAGAAGGTATATTCTTTTGTGTTTGAATGGAATGTTCTATCGACGTCTGTTAAAACCAGTTAGATCATAACTTCTGTTAGTTCTTCTGTTTCTTTGTTAAGTTTCTGTCTGGAGGTCCTGTCTATTGTTGAGAGCAGAGTGTTGAAGTCTCCCAGTACTAGTGTGTGAAATTTTATGTGCTATTTGAGCTTTAGTAGTGTTTCTATCATGAATGTGGGCGCCTTTGTATTTGGGGCATAAATGTTCAGAATGTGACTTCAACTTGTTGGGCTTTTCCTGTGATGAATATGAAATGTCCTTCTTTATCTCCTTTGATTGAATTTAATTTGAAGTCTAATTTGTTAGATACTAGGATTGCTATACCAGCTTGTTTCTTGGGTCCATTTGATTGGAAAATCTTTTCCCAGCCCTTTACTCTGAGGTAATATCTGTCTTTGATGTTGAGATGTGTTTCTTTTATGCAGCAGAAGGATGGGTTCTGCCTTTATATCCATTCTGTTAGTCTGTGCCTTTTTATAAGCAAGTTGAGACCATTGCCTTTGAGAGAGATTAATGACCATTGACTGCTGATTCTTGTTTGTTTTTGATTTATTGGTGGTGTTGTTATTGTTTGTAGGTTTTCCTCCCTTTTCCTTCTGGTGTTTGGTATATTGGGATTATCTATTGCCTGTGTCTTTATGAGTGTAGTTATCTTTGTTGGGTTGAAGTTTCCTTCCAGCACTTTCTGTAGGGCTGGATTCATGGATATGTATCGTTTAAAATGGCTTTGTTGTGGAATATTTTGTTTTCTCCATCTGTGGTAATTGAAAGCTTTGCTGGTCACAGTAGTCTTGGCTAGCATCTTTGTTCCCTTAGTGTTTGTAGGACATCTGTCCAGGATCTTCTGGCTTTCATATTTTCCATTGAGAAGTTGGGTGTAATTCACATAGATCTGCCTTTATATGTTACTTGGCCTTTTACTTTAGCTGCTCTTAATATTTTCTCTTTATTATGTAGGTTTGATGTTTTGATTATTATGTGGCAAGGGGATTTCTTTTTTTTTATTTTGGTCTAGCCTATTTTGTGTTCTGTAAGATTCTTGTAGTTTCATAGACATATCCTACTTTAGGTTAGGAAAGTTTTCTTCTATGATTTTGTTGAATATGATTTCTGTACCATTGAGCTGTATTTCTTCACCTTCTTCTATACCTATTATTCTCAGGTATGGCTTCTTCATGGTATCCCATATTTCCTGGATATTTTGTTAGGGATTTGTTGGACTTGAGATTTTATTTGATTGATGACTGTATATCTCTAATGAGTCCTCAACACCTGAGATTCTCTCTTCCACCTCTTGTATTCTGTTGGTTATACTTGCATCTATAGTTCCTAATCTTTTACCCAGCTTTTCTATTTCCAGCATCCCCTCATTCTGTGTTGTCTTTATTGTCTCTATTTTAGCTATCAATTCTTCAACTGTTTGAGTTGTTTCATTCATTTATCTGTTTGTTTTACTGGTACTTTTGGGTCCTTTAAGAGATTTTTTCTTGAATAATTTTGGTTCCTCTCATCTTCCATTTCATGTATTTTTTGTTTTGTTTTTTCTTCTGTTTCTTTCAGGGATTTTCTCATTTCCTCTTTGAGGGTCTGTGTCATCTTCATAAAATAATTTTTAAGGTCTATCTTTTCTTCTTCATCTATGTTTTGCTTTTCAGACCTTGTTGCCATGGGGTCTCTAGATTCTGGTGGAGTCATATTGGTCTTTCTATTGCTGAGTGTGTTCTTGCACTGTCGTCTTCCCATCCCTTCTTCTAGTGGGTGCAAGTGGAGTCTCTCTGTTTCCACTGGTCTCCCTGAAGCTAGGTGTATGGGGAGGGGAAGAGCAGTGGATGGGTTCTGGTAGGACTCACTTCCTTCCCATGGTCTTTCCTATGTGGGCAGATCCTCTAGATGCCAGGAGTGGCCCCAAAACCTGGGTGCACCTGGTGTGGGGTCTGGAAGGACTCATGTTTTTCCTGCGTTAGCGGGTCCTCTGAATGCTCAGAGGGGCCCCCAGAAGATTAGGAAGCAAGTGATGGTTGGGGAAGTGGTCCCCAGGAGGACCCAAGTTCACCTGAAGCTGATTGTGACAGGGCTGGGGTCTGGAAGGACTCACTGCAATCTTTCAAGTGTAAAATATCTTCCCTTTGCCCGATTTGTGACTCTTTCCAAGTCTTTCAAATGGTTGTTATGTTGCTGTATTAACATTTGCTCAATTTCATGCTGTAATTTTCAGCATGGTGCTCATAAGTAACCTAAAGCCAGAGTAAAGTCTTAGCTAAAGACAAAAGGGAGAAAAACAGGGCTTGAGAGATGGTTCAGCAACAAGAGCTTGCAGAGTATGGTGACTCAATTCCCAGGACCACAGTAGGTGGTTCATAACTGTATGTCACTCTACCTCTAGAGGCTCTGGCCCCCTCTTGTGATACCTGTCCCCACATGTACTACACAGAGGCAGACATACACATGAATAAAAAATAAATCTTTATTTGTAAGAAAACAAAAAAGACTCCAACATTCCAATGCAAATGAAGCAGAAAAGAATGACCTTAAAACCACCTTCATGAAAATGATACAGGCCCTAAAAGAGGATATAAGAAAATCCCTCAAAGAAATGGATGAAAAAAATTTTAAAAATGCAAGAAATGGAAGAAAAAACAAAGCAAAAATGCAAGAAATGGAAGAAAAAACAAACCAAAAAGGCAGGAAATGGAAGAAAAAAACAAATCAAAAAGTATAAGAAATGGAAGAAAAAGAAAACCAAAAAAATTGCAAGAAATGGATGAAAAAACAAATCAAAAAAGGCAAGAAACAGAAGAAAGGACAAACCAAAAAATTCATAAAATGCAACAAATGGATAAAAATATGAACCAAAAATTGCAAGAAACAATGCAAACAGTAAAAGGGTTGAAAACTGAAATAGAGACAATAAAACAAACACAATCTGAAGAAAGGCTAGAAATAGAAAACCTGGGCAAAAGGTCAGGTACTACTGATACAAGCATTACCAACAGAATACAAGAGATGAGAGAGAGAATCTCAGGTGTTGAAGATACACAAGGAGAAATGGATTCATTAACCAAAGAAAATGTTAAGTCCAACAAATCCTTAACACAAAACATCCAGGAAATGGGACACCATGAAAAGACCAAACCTAAGAATAATAGGTGTAGAAGAAGGTGAGGAAAACTACCTAAAAGGGGCAGAAACATATTCAACAAAATCATAGAAGACAATTTTCCCAACCTTAAGAAAGATATGCCAATGAAGGTACAAGAAGCTTACAGAACACCAAATAGAGTGGACCACAAAAAAAGTCCCCTCACCACATAATAATCAAGATCCCAAATATGCAGAATAAAGAAAGAATATTAAGAGCAGCTAAGGAAAAAGGCCAAGTAACATATAAAGGCAAACCTATCAGAATTATACCTGACTTCTCCATGGAAACTCTGAAAGCCAGAAGGTCCTGGATGGATATTCTACCAACAATAAGAGACCAATGACGCCAGCCCAGACTACTATACCCAGCAAAGCTCTCAATCACTATAGATGGAGAAAACAAGATATTCCATGACAAAACTAGATTCAAGCAATATGTATCCACTAACCCAGCCCTAGAGAAAGTTTTGGAAGGAAAACTCCAGCCCAAGGAAGTTAACTACAACCAAAAAAACATAGGCATTAGAGAATCCCTCTCTACCAACAGCAAAAAGAACAAAGGGGTGAAATTCCACACATAATTCCATGAACAACAACCACTGCAAATCGAAGAAGAATGAGCAATCAATAGTCATTAATATCCCTCAACATTAATGGCCTTAACTCAACCATAAAAAGACACAGGCTAGCAGAATGGATTCGAGGACATAACCCAACCTTCTGATGCATACAAGAAACACACCTCACCCTCAAAAACAGACATTACCTGAGAGTTAAAGGTTGGGAAATATTTTCCAACCAAATGGACACAAGAAACAAGCAGGGGTAGCAATCCTAATATCTAAACTAGAATTTAAAATAAAATAAATCAAAAGAGATGAAGTAGGTCATTACATACTCATCACAGGTGAAATCCAGCAAGATGAAGTGTCTATCCTGAACATCTATGCCCCAAATACAAAGGCATCCACATTCGGGAAAAGAAACATTACTAAAACTTAAATCACATATAAAGCTCCACACAGTTATAGTGGGAGATTTCAACACACCACTCTCACCACTAGACAGGAATACCAGACAGAAACTCAACAAAGAAGCAAAGGGTCTAATAGAAGTAATGACCCAACTAGGATTAACAGACATCTATAGAACATTTCATCCACATAAAAAAAGAATACACCTTCTTCTCACCACCACATGGAACCTTCTCAAAAATAGATCACATACTTGGCAACATATCAAAACTCAGCAGCTACAAAAAATTGGAATAACTCCATGCATCTTATCAGACCACCATGCTTTAAAATTAGAATTCAACAACAACACATATTGCAGAAAACCTACAAACTCATGGAAATTGAATAATGCACAACTGCACCATTCCTGGGTCAAAGAAGAAATAAAAAAAGAAATTAAAGACTTCCTAGAATTCAATGAGAATGAAGACACAACATACCCAAACCTATGGGACACATTGAAAACAGTACTGCGGGGGAAGTTCATAGCACTAAGTGCTCACATGAAGAAACTGGAGAATAGTTATACTAGAGAATTAATAGCACAGCTGAAAGCTCTAAACACAAAGAAGCAAACTTCCCCAGGAGGAGTAGATGCCAGGAAATAATCAAATTGAGGGCTGAAATCAGTAATGTAGAAACTAGGAAAACAATACAAAAATCAATGCAACGAAGAGTTGGTTCTTTGAGAAAATCAACAAGATAGACAAACTTTTGTCCAAACTTACCAAACATCAGAGAGTGAACATGCAAATTAACAAAATCAGAAATGGAAAGGGGGACATAACAACGGACTCTGAGGAAATCCAGAGAATCATCAGGTCATACTTTGAAAATCTGTACTCCACAAAATTTGAAGTAGGTTTCATCCCAGGGATGCAGGGATGGTTCAACATACGAAAATCCATCAATGTAATCCACCATATAAGCAAGCTGAAAAACAAAAATCACATGATCATCTCACTAGATGCTGAAAAAGCCTTTGACAAAATCCAACACCCCTTCATGATAAAGGTCTTGGAGAGATCTGGGATAACAGAGACATACATAAACATAATAAAAGCTATATACAGTAAACCAACAGCCAACATCAAACTAAATGGACAGAAAATCTACCCAATTGCTCTAAAATCAGGAACAAAACAAGGCTGTGCACTCTCTCCATACCTTTTCAACATTGTACTTGAAGTTCTAGCCATTGCCATACGACGACAAAGGGGGATCAAGGGGATACAAATTGGGAAGGAAGAGGTCAAAGGTTCACTGTAGGCAGATGATATGATAGTTTACATCAATGACCCAAAGAATTCTACCAGGGAACTCTTACAGCTGATTAACAACTTCAGCAAAGTGGCAGGATACAAGGTAAACTCAAAAAAATCAGTAGCCCTACTATATACGGATGATAAAAGGGTTGATAAAGAAATCAGAGAAACATCACCCTTTACAATTGCCACAAACAACATAAAATACCTTGGGTAACACTAACCAAACAACTGAAAGACCTGTATTGCAAGAACTTTGAATCTTTAAAGAAAGAAAGTAAAGAAGCCCTCCGAAAATGCAAAGATCTCCCATGCTCTTGGATAGGTAGGATCAATGTCGTAAAAAGGGAAATCCTGCCAAAAGCAATCTACAGATTCAATGCAATCCCCATTAAAATCCCAGCACAATTCTTCACAGACCTTGAAAGAACAATAATCAATTTTGTATGGAAAAACAAAAGACCCAGGATAGCCAAAACAACCCTGTTCAGCAAGGCAACGTCCAGAGGCATCACCATCCCTGACCTCAAGCTCTATTAGCTCTATTATAGAGCTATAGTCCTGAAAACAGCTTGGTATTGGCACAAAAATAGACAGGTAGACCAATGGAATCAAATTGAAAACCCGGATATTAACCCACACACTTATGAACATCTGATCTTTGACAAAGAAGCTAAAAATATACAATGGAATAAAGAAAGCATCTTCAACAAATGGTGCTGGTATAACTGGAGGCTGGCATGTAGAAGAATGCGGATCGATCCATGTTTATTGCCATGCACAAAACTTAAGTCCAAATGGATCAAAGACCTCAACATAAATCCAGCCACACTGAACGTCTTAGAAGAGAAAGTGGGTGGTACCCTTGAACGAATTGGTACAGGAGACAGCTTCCTGAACATACCACCACTAGCACAGACAGTGAGATCAACAATTAATAAATGGGACCTCCTGAAACTGAGAAGCTTCTGTAAGGCAAAGGACACAGTCAACAAGACAAAAAGGCAGCCCACAGAATGGGAAAAATTATACACTAATCCCACATCTGACAGAGGGTTGATCTCCAAAATTTACAAAGAACTCAAGAAGCAAGTCTCCAAGACACCAAAGGATCCAATTAAAAGTGGGCTGCAGAACTAAATAGAGAATTTTCAATAGAGGAGTCTAAAATGGCTGAGAGGCACTTGAGAAAGTGCTCAACATCCTTAGCCATCCGGGAAATGCAAATCAAAACAACTCTCAGATACCATCTCACCCCTGTCAGAATGGCTAAAATCAAAAACACCAATGACAATTTATGCTGGAGAGGATGTGGTGAAAGGGGGACACTCCTCCATTGCTGGTGGGAGTGCCAACTGGTTCAGCCACTTTGGAAATCAGTATGGAGATTCCTCAGAAAAATGGGAATAAACCTACCACAAGACCCAGCAACTCCACTCTTAGGCATGTATCCAAAAGATGCCCATTCATACAACAAGGATGTCTGTTCCACTATGTTCATAGCAGCATTATTTGTAATAGCCAGAAGTTGGAAGCAAACTAGATGCCCCTCAACCAAAGAGTGGATAAAGAAATTGTGGTATATTTACACAATGGAGTACTATTCAGCAGAAAAAAGAACAATGGAATCCTGAGATTTGCAGGCAAATGTTTGACACTAGAAGAAACCATCCTCAGTGAGGTAACACAGTCATAAAAAGAGAAACATGGCATGTACTCTCTCATATATGGAATTTAGACATAGTTCTGGGGAGTGCCAGCCTACAATCCCATGGCCAGAGAGTCTGGGAAACAGAAACTTCATTCAGTGGTTGATGGAAGAAGAGGCAGACTCCCATGGCTAAGCACTGAGCTGTACTCAAGAAAGCCAGTAACAGAGAGGGAGGACTGATGACCAAATGGATAAAGAATGGGCTGGTTTAACCCCCAGAAACAGCTCACCTGACAAAGGTTAACTTTTGAATCCCAGGCATCAGCCTGGGAATCCAGCATGGGACTGATCAAGACCCCCTGAATGTGGGTGTCAGTAAGGAGGCCTAGGTAATTTATTGAGCCTTGGGCATGGACTTTGGACTCCCATCCAACAATGTGAGATGCACTCTCCCCCTAAACTCTTGGGGGAGGGTCTAGGCCTTGCCCTGTCTGAAATGACAGACTGTGGACATCCCCATTGAGGGCCTCACCCTCCCTGGGGAAATGAGGGGATAATGGGGGGTTTGCGGGAAGGGCTAGGGAGGAGGGGAGGGAAAGGGAGAGGGACCTGGAACTGACTTGTGAAGCAACCTTGTTTCTAATCTAAATTTAAACTTAAAAATAAATAATAAAAATATATATAGAAAAAATAAAGAAAGAAATGGGCAACAAATGATTACTGAAGGAGCCAAAGCCAGCCTAAGGGAATTTTTGCTTTGAAATGCAGTATTTCAATGCTCCCCAACCAAGCAGTAATTAGACAATCTCTAGAAATGATCATATAAGTGGTTTCATTTTTTTAAAAAAATGTAGTTTATGCATATACCATCAATCCTCCACTGAATAGCTATGTGTTTTCATGCAGCTCCTGTACATGACTGTTCCCAGTGAGATGCACATTTGTTGTTCCATGCACTGGGACTTCTTAGTGGGCCCTGTTTCCTTTATTTAGAAAAAAAGTATAAGAAAAATATAAGAAAGTTATATTTGTGAACAAAAGGAGTTTTGAAAGTTTGTGTATCTGCTTTTCTTTCTTGCACAGGGATCTGTTTTGTGCTAATGGAATGAAAATGTGAACTTGACAGTTAAAGACAATTAAATATCTCGTGGCTAAAATAGCCTCTCAGATAAATATTTAATCTGCCCAAAGCTCACCTTTCTTGTGTAGGCTGGTGTTTTTCTTACAAATAGTTCTGCAGTCCTGCATTAAGCCACCTGCTATTCTTCCCAGGATGGTGTCAGGAGAACACTAATGAATTGTCCCTTCTATGGGTGGGAATTAGGAAAAAAAAAGAGAACAAAAAATGTTTTCAAATGGAAACAAAATCATTCAACTAGTGCTATTTTTTGAGATCTGGTGTTTTTTACTAATGTAAGTGTGTTTATATATGTATCATAAGACTTAGAATACATTCTCAATAAATATGAAAAACAAACCTGTTAGTTCAGTATTAGAGAATCACCAAGGTGGTACCACAAGATTCTTCATGAAACTGGTCCAAGAAAGGAGACCCAAGTCTGTGGTATTCTTCTCCCAGCTGTTGTCTGTGTAAAAATGAGATGATATGGCAAAAGGTTGGTTGTGCTCATATGGGGACTTCAGAAAATGATTGAGTATTTAAATACTTCTTAGGAACTTCACTAAAATTTTACCTCTGACATTTATTCAGTATGCTAGATAGCAAGACCAAAAAGTTATACAAAATTTACCTTATTCACATCCTAAATAAATCAACTTAGTATCAGAATATTTTCCTTTTGCTAACTAACTAATTCTGGTTAAAAAAACTATCTAGCAACTTTTCAGGAGTCCAATCATTAATATTAGGATTTTCATTGAGGAAACTGACTTGGAAGGATTCACTCTCAAGCACAGAAAGATTAAACAAAACTTTACTAAAGAAAACAGTATAGTTTGTATGAAAAATTTCTCATCAAAATGTATAAAGACTCATATAAGAAAAAAAGGTTAAAATCAGTACAACATAAAACAAGGTAAATAATACAAATTCAGTAATAGTTTAAGTAACTAAATTCCAAACTTACAATTTGCCAAATGATATATACAAAAAAATCTCAAATAGTAGTTACTTAAATAAGCAATATGTTTAATTATTCAAGTGTCTTTAAATTTTTTAAGGATTCTTATTGAACTGGGAATTTTAATAGTACATATTAATAGCATGGTTTTAAATGTGAAATACCATTTTCATACATTGTTGATAAAGTTTTTCAAGAAATTTAACTGCATTTATTTATCTTGTGTTTCTGTGTGCACATAAGTGGAGGTCAGAGGACAATTTCCTGCAGTTTGTTCTCTTCTTCCACAATGTAAATTCCAGGGAATCGGCACAGGATCATGTTTGGCAACATGCCTTTCAATTACTGACTCATCTCTACAGCCATAATGAAGATATAGTCATCTTTTATGAAAGGTATTTTGCTAAAATATAAATTTGAAAATAGTTATTTGCTTGAACTCATATAGTTAGTATAAATATATTTCAACTACTAACTTTTTGGATATATCTACACAACAGAAGTGATATTTGTCAAAGAAAAGAAAGAATGCAACCCATATATATAGTGATGACATCCTGCAAGTTTGTGTCAACTGTCTCTGTGGATTTTCCCATCAACTTTTTGTGCTGGGGAGATGATGGCTCAGTGGTTAGAAACACTGGATGTTCTTCCAGATTAAGAGGGCTCAATTGCCAGCACCCACATGGCACCTTTACAAGGACATACATGCAGAACAGCTGGCCAGTGCACTCCTGAGATTCTTCTATTCCCCATCTCACTATAGGAGCACTAGGATTAGAGAAAAGTTATCATGTCTGCTTTTTACAAGAGTTCTTGTGATACCAATTCCCATCCTTACACTTTGAAACAGAGCTTTACTCACTCACCCATCTCCTCAGCTATAACTCTTTTATATTGTCTCTTCCTGAATGGTTTACAATAACATGGACCCTCAGAATATGCATCAGCATTGTATAAAACACCCCTGTGGCTACATAATTCCAAGCAACTGTCAGCTTCTTTAGTCTTAACTCTCATAGGTTATATAGCAATAATCTTTCCTTGATGTTAGGATTTATGACAATGATGACAAAATAAAATATTTGTAAAAGTGGTTTGAGCGCATTCTTTCTTATCTATAGTTAGACATCTTCAAGTTCCTGTTTTATAAACTCTTTCTCTCCTTTCCTCCATCTCCCTCTCTCTCCATCTCTCCCTCTCCACCCTTCTACTTAATTCCCATTTCTTCTACCCTCCAAATTTCTTCTATTCTTTCTCTCAGATTAAAGAAATAGATGTCTTTGGAGAATTCAGTTTGAATGATAGGTCACTCTGAAAAATGACCCACCTATCTCCTACTCTTGTTGCCAGATAGAGCTGCTTTAGTTTGATTTCCTAAGAGATTATCATCTTATCTGAAGCTTGTGTAGTCTTCGTCACCCTGGAAACTGATAATAATCTTCTTCTTTCTTAATAAGTGTAACCACAGATCTCCCAGTATATTGGGGTAACATAAAATGTAAACATTCTATATGCTACAGTCATTGTCTAACAAGGAACTAACTGCTGTGGCAAAAAATCCACAGAACTGTGATGAAAATGGTCATGCCTACACTATGTCAACATTCACAATGTTCCAAAAACTCCCAGGTGACTTATGAATTAGAAACAAAAATATGAAAACATATATAGATTGGGTCAAGGTAATAAAATACTGTAAAGATGTTCAAAATAATAAACAATAATGGATACCTAATAATAAACACAATGTAGGTGGAGAACATGAGGCCACTCCATGGATGTTTTAAATGTCCTAAATGAAATTTAGTTTCTCCCACCTCACCTCTATCCCACTGAGATTCTGACTCTGTATCAGAATCCTTTACTGACAGGCAGTGGTCTCTGCACTATACTTACAGAATAGCTGTAGTGGGATAAAATCTTTAAAAAAAAGAACAAAGTCAAGAAGAACAAAAGGGACAAAAAGTGGAGAGGAAAGAAGGAAGGGGTTGTGGGAAAGAAGGTAAGAGTGGAAGAAGGGAGACCAGGTATCCTGTGTTTTCCTTCTCACACCCACATTATATCCTATTAGACTGCCTCTTCTACTAGATTCAGTCCTTCCTCCCAGCCCACCTGCATCCCCTTGTGATTTGTGCATCCCTGTCTTTGTACAGATCCAGTTCGCCTTTGTTCCTGCCTATCATTTTCCATTATGAAAAAACATGAATAATATTGATAGAACAAGAAGAAACCCTAGTCAGAGGAACAAAATTATCTTTTTAAAGAAATCATAAAAGAGAGTAGTTAAGAAAATTATACTCCAGAGGACCCAAGTTCAGTTCCCAGAAAACAGATAAAGTGGCTGAAAAACCACCTGTAAATCTAGCTTCAGACACAAGACTTGTGGTATCCCTGCACTTATGTGTACATACTCATGCATAAATAAAATATAATAACAAAATATATTTTTAAACTTTCTAGTAATCAAATGAAAAAATTTCTATTCTAAAGAAAGAGGTATCTATCAAAGTACAGGAGGCATGCAGAACAGCAAATAGTAATGGAAGAAAAACATAAAACAAAAAAATTCCCCCACCACATATAATAAAGGAAACCCTAACTGTACAGAACAAAGAAAGAGTATTAAAAGTTGCCAGTGTGAATACCAAATCACATAAAAAGGGAGACCAATTAGAAAAGCATTTGCCTTTTCAATAGGGACTCTGAAAGACAGAAGGGCAAGGAAAAAAGTTCTACGTACTCAGAAAGACCACAAATGCCAGTACAGACTACTATACCCAGCAAAACTACCAAAATTGAATTATGAATTACAAAGAAGAAAACCAATTAATGATAAAAATATGTTGAGTCAATTTGTTCTTCAGTCCAGCTCTACAAAAGGAACTTGAAGGAAAACCTTACACTGAAGGAAAGTCTAAACCCATCAAAGAGGACATTGAGAAGTTAGGAGGACTTGGCCCTACTAGATCATTGTATAAAATTTCTATTCAAGGCTTAGGGATCTCTGGGCAAGAGGAGGTGAAAAGATAATAGGAAGTAGACTGGGTGGATGTTTCCAAAGAAATAGAGTCTTTCAGACACACCACGGCTGGTGAACACATGAACTCACAGGGACTGTGACAGCATGCATAAGACCCACACAGATTCAAGCCTGAGAAAATTCCAGCAGGGAGAAAGGAAAGTGGACATAATACCTAATGAAGCTTCTATTTAATGGTTGATACCTGCTGTGAAAGTTAAAATAAGTTTTCTTCAATAGAGTGTTCAGGTTATACCAATCACAATTCTGGGTAGTCACCATTCCAGGACTTGTGTTTGAATATTCCCTTACACTGTGCAAAGATGTGTCATTATGATTGGTTTAATCAAAAGCAGAATTGCTGATAGCTAGGCAGGAGGTATAGTTAGGACTTCTGGACAGACAAAGAACAAATAGGAAAGAAAAAAGAGGAAAGAACAGAGAAAGGGAGAAGAAAATGAGGAGAAAGAGGGGGACACATCTCGGGCCAGAAGTCAAGTAGTCGCCAGACAAACAGACATGAGAAGCAGTGAAAGTAAGATATACCGAAGGAAAGAATAGTGAAAAGCCCTGAGGCAAAAGGTAGATAAAGAGAAACAGGTCAATTTAAGTTAAAAGAGTTAGCCAAAAATGAAGCTAAGCTAGGACAAGCATTCATAGCTAAGAAGAAATCTCAGTATCTCAGTGCCATGCTTTTGGAGCTAGTTGGTGGCTGCAAAAAGCAAGTCTGGTACAAGGAATAACTGGCCAACAAAAAACAGATTCTGTGTGTGTGTGTGCACACATGTGCATGTGTGTATGTGTATGTGTGTGTGCACACACATACTTTTTTCTTTCTTTTGATATTTTATTTTTCATTTACAATATATTTTATTCAATACAATTTACTCCCTCTCCAAACTCATCCCCGATCTCATATATATATACCCATATACTTGCCCCATTCCAAATCTACACCTTTTCTTTCTCTCTCATTAGAAAATAGGCACTTAAAAATTTAAAAAAATAAATGAGATAGCACAAAAGAAGCAAAATAAAGTATATCAAAATAAACAACAAAACAAAAGAAACAATTCAAGGAAAATTTACAAGAAATAGAAAGATACAAAGACATATATTTGCACAAAGAAATTCCATAAAATTATACAAAACCAAAAACCATAGTATACATAAAATAAAATAAAAATACTGTTGGGGAAAAGCCCTAACCAAGAATTATGAGACAAAGAAAACTGTCATTGGGTTAATTTTTGTTGGCTATCTACTGCTGGGCATAGGATCTGCCCTTAAGAGTGGTTTTTATACCCAGGTATACACACACACAATCATAAGATTCCATTAGAAAACTTATATAGAAGATAAAAACCTTTCATCAAAGTATCAGAATACAAAGTTAACAGTAAAGCACAGGAAACCAACATTCAAGCAAAGCACAGGGCTACAGGATTACTAACTATACATCTGCTATAGGGTCAGTAGACAGAATATACAAAAATCTAAAAAGAATGATCTTTACAACAAGAAAGCAAAGTACCCAAAAGTGGCAGGGAAATGCTTAAAAATTATTAAATATCTTTACCCATTAAGGGACTGCAAATTTAAATTTCAGATTTCATCCTACCCCATTCTGAATTGCCAAGATCAATAAAGCTAGTAACAGTTCATGCTGGAGAAGATAGTGAGAGTGGAAACTAGTACAGCCACTATGGAAATCAGAGGAGGTTCTTCAAAAAATGAAAATAGATCTATAAAAAGACCTATTTGTACCATTCTTGGGCGTTTCCCCAAAGACTCTACAAATTACTATAGATACTTACTCATCTATGTTCATTGATGCTCTATTCATAATAACAAGACATTAGAAACAACCAACATATCCACCAGTTGATGAACGAACAATGAAAATGTGGAACATTTATACAATGAAATATGATTCAGCTGTTAAGAAAGTGAAATTTGCATGTAAATGAAAGGAGATAGAAACACCTATTCTGAATAAGGTAACCCAGAACAAGAAATATAAAACATTGCATTTTTTCTTATACATGGATGTTTTACCTATTTAATATTTAGGTATATGTATTTCATTTGAAATAGCTTGTACAGGACTAAACAAGGTAGGGGAATATAGGGGAAACTAGAATAGGAGGAGTTATTGGGGAGTTTATAATAAGACAGGATAGAGAAGGGGATTTGTAAAGGAACACCTAACACTAAAGGCATTCTGATATGCCATATGTAATAATTCTACGCTAAAAACTTCTTAAAATATGTGCATATATGATAGGAGTGTAGCTGAAATTATCATAAGATGGAGTAGACAATTCCCCAACTAGCCATTATCTGCTACTAAGTAAAACACCCTTTAACAGAGGTGAGTAGTTGAGTCATTTACAAAATAGGTCTTATAGACCACTGCACTCCCAAAACATTGCAGGCTATTCATAAGGCTAGTGGTTAATCTGCAAATGATAGTAAAGCCTTGTTATGGAAGGCACCATTTATTTATGCCATCGAAAGTAGAGCCCTTGAGTTGGTAATATTGTAAGTTTCAGCTCTTCTGCCAGTGTAGAACAGTAGTCACTCTGCACATTACTGAAGGAGAAGAGTAATCATCAATATTACCCAGCTACGAACCCTGCTATCCACAAAAGTGACCTGCCTGCAGGATATAATGGTGAAGTAGTAACACAAAGTTTATTGGAGTAACCAAACACATTGTACATATGGAAGCCAGAGGTCAACTTTGACTGTCATTGCTCTTCAAAACCACCCATCCACCTTATTTCTTTGATGTCTCCTCATTGCCCTGGATCTTGCTAGTTCAGGTAGCCATCAAGACAATGAGCCCAAGAGAGATTCTCCTGTCTCTGCTTCCTCAATATTGAGATGAAAAGCAAGTACCATGGATTCTAGAGATGTAACTCAGGTCCTAATATTTGGGCAGTAAGTACTTTACCAACTGAGCTATTTTCCCAGTACTCACTCTTCATTCTTGACTATCCATCCCCTCTTTTAGATAAGGGCCATCCAACCCACTGATTCAACCAGACTCTCACTGCAGAGCATTTTAATCAATTACTTTAATATTCACATAGGTATATAATGTATTGGGTTCCATTCCAGCCCCCAACTCCCTCCCTTACAACTCCTCCCCATTTCAACTCCACTACTTTCTTCCTAACTTCTTTAATTCTCATTCATTTGTATTCTCTCTCTTCCTGATCCATCTCTTAATAACTACGAATACAGTTAATGCTGTCTGTGTGTACATGACTGTAAGATAGTGTGATGGAGCATGGGTAGCCTCTCAGGACCTACATCCCTGATGAAAAGTGACTGCCCATCTCCCTATAACCATCAACTGCTGATGGCTTCTCAGATATGGATAAGACTTCAATCTATGCTGAGATTTAGAAGGGCTTGATCTTATACAAGTCATGTATATGCAAGCCCACAGAGATCCAAGAAGACATATTCTGCTCCTTGTCCCTTCTTCAGCTATATTACTGTTCTTTGTTTGACCTTTTGTTAATTTTCACCCTATAAGAAATGCTCTCTAAAACAGGACAGACCAACAAAAACAACTGTAGCTTTTCAAACAGAAGCAGATGACTGACAGGTATGACTGATTGTCAAGGTTCACTAACAAATCATTGCACCCTAGGTCTGTCAATTTTTGCTGAATATTATTTCAGCTTTTCTTAAACCTCACTCAAAATGAGACTCAGTTTCAATATACAGAAATACTCAATTAATTCAAAATATTATCCATGGTTTCTTTTTATTTTTTTTGTCTGTGTGTGAAGAGTGTGTGTGTGGAGAATGTGGTGCATGTGTGTATGTAAACATGTACACATATGTGTGTAGAAACCAAAGAGGAACATCTGTCATCCTACTCTGTGACTTTCCACATTAATCCCTTAAGACAGAGCTTCCTATGAACCTGGCGATAGCCTGGTAGCCAGTAACCCTCAGCAGACCTCTTATCTCTGCCTCCAGGGCTTCAAGGGTGTGTACAGTCACAGGCAGCTTTTCACCTGTGTTATAGGAATACGAACTTGAATCCTCATCCTTTCATAGCAAGTGCTATAAGCAGCCCCCTGAGTCATCTCTCCCACACTGTAGTATTTTAAGTAAGTATCAAGATAGAGAACCATTCTACACCATTATGTTCATGAGGAATGCAATACTGTTATTGGTGTGTGTGTGTGTGTGTGTACACAATTCCAAGTCAGACCAGGTTTTCTTTTCAAAGAAAGGCTGATTACACTGCATAAACAGCAAACAGTGTTGGCCTAAGTCTCTACACCACCCCCCAACTACTCTGGATCCTGCTGCTCACCTCTATTGTTCTCCTGCTGACATAACACACTTCTTATCTTAACAACTTCTTGAGTCCTACAAGAAATCTAGTGATCCTCTTCACTGTTATAATTAGTGACTTTGGTTTTAAAGAATGCTTGTTCACTGAGCAATACCAATCAAGGACAATAGCTTCCATTACAGAATCCATACTGGTCCAGTTATCTTCTCCCAGATTTTCAAAATGTTACTGAAAATTGCACCAAAAATAAACTCCCACATTAAAAAAGAAATAACTATATATCAAGTTGGACATAACAGTGATAATAAACACATAAAACACAGTGACTTCCCCATGCTCTTATTCAAAGAGGTCCAGTAGTAACCAAGAAATTTCCCTGCCTGTGATTTCTTTTCCAATTGTGTTTTCTCCTGAAAAAATGAATGAAATAAAATAAACAGCTATGTTCCTTGCAGAGTGATTGACTCCATGTTCATGGGAAGGAAAACATTCAACATGGACTTAGAAAACACTATTATTCACAGAATGCAAGGATCATTTTCAGAGTTTCCGAGGGTCTTAAGTGATATAAAAAAGACAAAGGGTCCAATGAAAGCCACTCACGCTGTCTCAATTGTGAACATGTTAAATTAATGATAACAGTGTGATAAAAAGCCTCGTAGATAATGCAAATCAATTCAATCTTAAAAGGCCATGATTTCATAGAGATATCCAATAGCAAATATTCCAGGTCATTTATTATATTTATTTCAGAATAAAATAGGGAAGTGTCCCTGTGTGTGCATAAACTACCTTCTTTTAATTATGTATAATTTTACAAATAGCTGCTATGTACTTGTACTGAGTAGACAAGAAAGTGTGATTGTACAAATTATGATACACAGGACTGGGATGGTTCATTTTATTGAGGGGGAATCACTTACATGAGAAACTGATAACACAGGATCAACACTCCCAGGATCCAAAGTTCAGCTGTCCTCCATCACCAGACTGGAACCCAGAGAGAGCAAGCCTGTCCCTCACTCAAGACCAAATTCCACCTGCTCAGGTATGCACCTGTGACCATGCCCATTTGGGCGTGGTCAGTGCTGCAGGTGTGTCTGATAGATCTCTTACTACAAGGATGAGTGCATGGGGAGGGGGGATGAGTATGGCAACAATCCTGAACAGTTGATACTGACAGCAAGAACAGAAAAGGGAAGATAATCGGGGCCAATGTTATTTGAGGGTGTCACCAGTTAGCAAATTGTCTACACATTGTACAGACAAGCACTGCAGACACCAGGGAGTCAGATCTTTACCCAAAAAAAGAGGTAACTTTTATTTTCAGCTTTTTCTTTGGGTAAAGCATTAGACAGTAGGTTTCTACAAGATTTTATTTTATTTATGTGTTTGGATGTATGGTGTGTGTGAGTGTGTGTGGGAGTGGGCACTGGTGCCTGTACAGGCCAGAAAAGGCTGCTAGATTCTCTGGAGCTGGAGTTACAGCTGATTGTGAGCTCCCTGATAACTAAGCCTGAAATCAAAATTGGGTCCTCTACATAAGCAGCAAGTAACCTTGCTTTTAGGACATCTTTTCAGCCCCAAACATCCTTTAATCATTTGTTTATTTATTTATTTTGAGGCAGGGTCTCAATTACCTTAAGATGGCTTCTTTGAACTTGCAGCTGAGGGTGACCTGGAGTCCTGATCATCCTGTTTCTACTCCCCACATGCTGGAGTCACAGGTGTGTGCTACACACCAGCGGAGAGGAAACTTTTAAGGAATTATTCGAGCCCAATATGTCAGCAGGTGCCAACATTTTCCATATAGACATCTCTAAGAAGAGAAAACACAGTGAGCTGCACTACAGTCATCAAATCCACAAAGCACTGTGTTCATAATTTTCAGAGAAAACCTAGCTCAGAAAGCATGTTTAAAATGGGTTAAGGGATGTGGCTCAGTCAGTAAGGTGCTTACCACTCAAGTATGAGGAACTGATCCCTATGCAGAAAGTCAGACAATGGAAAGTGGGTGAGCCTGTAATTCTTGCTCTGGAAATCAGAGGATCCCTGAGATTTGCTGGGCAGCTTGTTTTCTGAAGTGGGGAGATACAGGCTCAGTGAGAGTGCTTGTCTCAGGAATGAGATAGAGATTGATAAAGGTCACCAGATTTGCAAATCTGTCCTCCAAGTGTGTGTGTGTGTGTGTGTGTGTGTGTGTGTGTGTGTGTGTGTGTACAGTACACACATACAATACAGAATGAATTGGTTAAAGTTAACTTTTAAAATGTGTGAAAATCTTGGTAAACGAAACTCTGGCCACAAAATGAATTCTGTACATGAAAACAAAGCTTACAGTAATGATTAATTCCTGGTTGAAGTTGCCTCTGGGTCCCAGTCATGTCTAACGACCCAACACAAACATCCATTGCTTCATAATGCAGAGCCCATGATCACTTTCAGCTTGAGAATTTATCATGCTTTGGATATATGAGTATGTATTCACTTACCCTTGAAAGGTCCAAAAAAAAGTATTATAAATTTTGGCATGTGTAAAACTAAATGGGAATTTCTTATGATTTGGGTGTTGAGATTTCTTTCAAAATAGCTTTGAACTTTGGAGTTAAAATCTGACATGAATGAAATATTGGCACACACATAAACACACACACACACACACACACACACACACTCCATGTTTCTCACCTCAAAGGGACTAAGAGATAATTTACTATGTATCTCCATATGAGTGACCATTGCCAAGGAAACCAGATTCAGGTTATTTTTATTATCGTGCTTCTCTTTGAACATGGTTACATGAAATCTTTTTAGTTACAGAACAAAAACAATCACAAACCACCTTACTGAACACATAGGTGGGGCTAGAGAGGTGGTTCAGGTGAAATGAGCATTGCATGATCTTCCAGAGCTCCTGAGTTCAATTTGCAGCAACTACATGGTAGCGTACAACCATATATAGTGAGATTTGGTGCCATAGTGTGTTTGTATGTGTGCTTGCAATGTATGTGAAATACCTACAAAGACCAGAAGAAGGAACCAGATACCCTGGAAGTAGAGTTACAGGTGGTTGTAGAGCCACCCAACTAAGATGTGTACTCAGACCTTCTGCAAGAACTTACAGCTGTATTACATACTAAATCATCTCTCTGAACCTTAAATAATTTATTTGAAACCAATAAAAAACAACAACAAAAGAAAATGAAAATGGAAAAACAAAAGAGATAGTCAAGGACTGTGGGGTGATTAGAAACTGTAGCACAGTTTCTCCCAAGAGGGAGAAAAGGAGAAAGGAAGAAAAGAAACTTTTGGATTAGTAACTTATAATAATTCACAAGTAGGACACAGAGCTCAGAGACAACTAAGCAGGAGAAAAAGCAGAAAATATACACCAAGTATATAATCTTTAAATCACAGAAAATTAATGACACAGAAAGACATGAAAAATGCCCAGTGGGAATTCCCAAATTTCCACAGGAGTGCATAAGAATTTCAGTTGGCTTCTCCGAGTCAAAGTAAGGAAAAAGGCACATTATAAACACTGATGGCAAAATAACAATAAAAAACCCACCTTGACCTAAAAAGACGCCTTTTAAAGTTGTAATTTTAAAAAAGTGTCACACAAGAGAAAGAGACCATGTAACAGAGCTCACATGAAGGATTTTTATTAGGGCAAAGAGAATGGGAAAAGGTGGAGGGGAAGGGAGAGACAGAAGCAACAGAAGAGGAGAGGTAGAGAGCAAGAGGGAGGAATATAGAAGGAGAGACAGAGAGACAGGTAGAGAAAAAGAGAGAGAAAGAAAGTGTGATTGGAGGTGGGCAGGGGTTGGAGGAGAAACTACAGGCCAGCCTACCCAAGCCACAGTTGCCCTATCCAAACAAGCATGATTGACAGGCACTTCCTGCCTGATCCAACCTAAGGCCAGCTGCTACACCCAGAGATGGCTGACACAGAGTCACCTGACTTGAGATACCAATGAGGGAAGGGCAACCCAGCAGAAGTCAGCTGCCTGAGCCAATAGGACCCTGGGAGAGGCATATAGGCAAGTCTAATTTCCTCAATAAATGAATAAGTTAGCATTTGCTATTCTCTGCGTCTGTGTCATTGACTCTGCATCATCTGACCAGCTCACCCAAGGGGGTTCTGAGCAGGGCCCTTTTAAAAGGCAATGTAGTGAATGCACACAAATGGTGCTCTTAGTTGCTGCAGCTGAGGGCACATCCTGTCAGAACTCCAAGGACAGGGTAGTACAGATGTCTGAGTACCAACAAAGGTAAAGTGTTCGGTAGATGGCTCAAAGGATAAATACTTGACTCACAAGCATGTGGATCTTATTTCAGATCCTCAGAATACACATAAATCTGGATGTGCAGTACACACACCAGTACTTCCAAAATGCCTGGGTCTCAATGGGATAAAGACCAAAGACCAGATTACAGTACACACAC
The DNA here is from genome assembly GCF_017639785.1 of Mesocricetus auratus. NCBI lineage: Eukaryota > Metazoa > Chordata > Mammalia > Rodentia > Cricetidae > Mesocricetus > Mesocricetus auratus. The sequence goes on from NW_024429266.1 coordinate 66,223,903, forward strand.
AAGTAATTCTAACATGCCTGTATCTAGATGGGGAGCAGAGATAGCAGAATGTCTACAGTCAGCTAAACCTTGGTAAGAACAAATCCCCAGAGGCACAGTTTAAACAATCCCAGGACAGATGTCTCTCTCCTATTTCCCTGTTATTTTATCTCCCTATCATATGTGGCTTTTAGTTGGTGTCTGTGGTTTATATGTGTAGTGAATACACACTTTGACCAGTCACTTTATTAACCATTATTTTCTGCAAACAGAAGCCTCTGCGATCCAGGCTGAGAACAGCTCTAGTCTATGTGTATGAACGTAATTATTTATCACTGCTTGGCTACATGACCATTTAGCCAAAACATCAACAGTGTATTACTTCTCCAGCATGAGACTTCCCAACAAGCCACTCTTAGATTACACTAGAAAACAACATGCCTCTGCTGTGCTTTCTACACAAGCCCGTTTTCTGAGCACATGGTCCCAGAATCCTTCCCCTCTCTCATTATCTCCAAGCCGGTCTCTGCCTTCATTGGGTACCCAAAGACCCATCCTTCACAGTGTGCCACATGGAACTAATTTGGCTCATCTATTGAAAATGCCACAGGGATGTCTGCTCACCTACAGACAATACAATGAGCACAGATGATTAGCCCCACAGATGCTTCCACGAATAGCTCAAGGTCAGGATCTCAGCACTGCATGACCCTAAGGTATACCTGACTCCAAACATACCACCCAGTGTGAAAACAAGTGTATTTGCTTCTCGGAAAAGCTATATCATATCTGAAGTTGAGGGACACTCCTGACATAGGTAGCTTTGGAGAATTAACTTTAGAGTTTGAACTCCTTGTGTGGCTTTTCTATTTCTTGCCCTGGATGCCATGCTGGTGTTCCCCTTCCTTTTTGCTTGTTGATTCTGTGAATTCTGTCAGTCTCTCAAAAGGCAACCCACAGGGGATTTTCTAAGACTAGAGGTCATTCTCCAGAAGTACCCAGGCTCATCTGTGTCAGTAAAGTTAATCCTGCAATTTCCTCATTTTTTGGATGATTATGGGTTTGTCTAAAGAACTGGATGATGGGGCAGAGTGATGGCTGAGAGGTTAAGAGCACTGACTATACCAAAGGGCCCAGGTTCAATTCCCAGCACATACATGGTGGCTCACAAATATCTTTTAACTGCATTTACAGGGGACATGACATGCTTACACAGGCATACATACAGGCAAAATACCAATGCACATTAAAACAAACAAAAGCCATAAGCATAAAAAAAAAGAACTGGATGAGGTGTTGGGATTGCAGGCCTGTACCACCTTGCGTGGGCTTCTCTATACTTCTCAAGACCCAGTCGCTGTCATAGGGTTTTCTGAGTTTCTAAGTTCTGAAGAGAGTCCTGCATAATATCTCTCTTATGCTCGGTTCATACAAAAGGAAGGGGCAAGCATGGAAAAGGAAAGCACCCAGCTTCTCAGCCCTCACTGTTTGCATGGACTACTCAATTGTCTGATGCCAAGGAGCAGCAAGAGATGAGTGTTGATGCCAAGCTCACTTTACCTTATTCCTTTTTTATGTCAGTTTAAGACTCCACCTCCTGGGAGAACATCATTCACATCCAGGATAAATTTCCCCACCTTATTCAAAACTACCTGGCAACTGAAAGACATACCTAGAAGTGTGTTAGTGACTCCAGACCCACTGAAGTTGAACATGAAGATTAGCTCTTGAAGCTTGCAACATTAAATTGACCCAGCTGTTAATCAGGAAACTACTATGGCATTTCAATATAACTAATTAACAGGGAGCAGAAAACTTCAGGTCAAAGACAATGATCCAAAAATGAATACTAGAGATTTATAAGTAATTATAGCACTCACTTTGTTTTGAAATAAATTGTTATTTAAATTAAAAACAATCTTATTTTACATACCAATCCCAGTTCCCTCTCCCTGCAGCCCTCCCTTCCTCCCACCATCCCCCCATTCCATCCACAATGCACTCCCCAGCAAGAGTGAGGCCTCCCATGGGAGATCATCAAAGTCTGTCACATCATTTGTGGCAGGACCAAGGCACTGCCCTGTGTATCTAGACTAAGAGAGTATCCCTCCATAGGGAATAGACTCCCAAAGCCCATTCATGTACTAGGGATAAATACTGGTTCCACTGATAGAAGTCCCATAGACTGCTCAGGCCTCCCAACTGATACCCATGTTCAGGGGGCTTGGTTTGGTCCTATACTAGTTACCCAGCTCTCAGACAGGAGTCCATGGACTTCTGCATGCTCAGGTTAGCTGTTTCTAAGAGACTTGACCCTTTAATTCATCACTCCTCCTTCTCTACAACTTTATTTTAGGAGTTTGTCTCAGTGCTTAGATGAGGATTTCTGCTTCCATCAGCTACTGAGTGAAGGATTTATGGTGGCATATAAAGCAGTCATTAATCTCATTATAGGGGAAGGGCCTTTAAGGTACCATATTGTTTAGATTCTTAGTTCAGGTCATCCTTGTGGAACCTTGGAAATTTCCCTACTGCCAGATTTTTCTTTAAACCTATAAAGTCTCCCTGTATTAAGGTATCTCTTTTCTTGCTCTCCTCCTCTATTCTTCCATGTACTTGAACTTCCTGATACCTCATGTTCTCCTTTCCCCCTCCCCTTCTCCCCACCCCTTTCTCCTACTGCCCCAACCCGTGCTACCCATTTGTTCAGGAAATCTTGTACCTTTCCCCTTTTCAGGGGGTCCAAGTATGTCTTGCTTAGTGTCCTCCTCGTTTATTGTGTCTGTGGGATTGTGGCTTCTAAGCTGATAATCCTTTGCTCTATGTCTAATATTCACTTATTAGTGAGTACATACCATTCTTGTTTTTCTGTGACTGGGTTACCTCACTCAGGATGGTTTCATCTAGTTCCATCCATTTTGCCTGTGAATTTCAAAATGTCATCATTTTTCTCTACTTAGTACACCATTGTGTAAATGTACCACATTTTCTTTATCTGTTCTTCAGTTGAGGGGTATCTAGATTACTTCCAGATCCTGACTATTACAAATAATGCTGCTATGTACACAGTTGAACAGATGTCCTTTTGGTGTGAATGGAGCACTGACTTTAAACATTCCAGATTCCCTCAATATGTATAACACTATATCAGTTCCATGATAAGCATGTAACATGAAATCAATCATTTCACTGATTAGGAAACATTGTTGGCTTTTCTTGTTTCTATTTTACAAATAAAACATGGAGATCCCTGATAAAATTTGAGAATATTGAAAAGTAATCACTTATTTATTTATTTATTTTTGGGGGGTTCTTTTATAAGTTAGTAACAAGCTTGTTTTGCATGTCAATCCCAGTTGCCTCTCCATCACCTCTTCCCCTGCCCCCCACTGCCCCCCATCATAACTTACTAAAGTCACTTGATAGTAGCTAAATGTCAAGGTAATGCAATAGTTCTCTCTGTAACAAGGGCAGCAATTTTAAGGATTACAAACTCTCTTTTAAAGAATATATATATGTATATATATTCTTTATATATGGGATGCTTTGGAGTTAGAGTTCCAGCTGGTTGTAAGTCACCTGCTGCCATGGATGCTGGGCACCAAACCCTGACCCTCTGTCATAACAGCAAGTCATCTTAAATGCTGAGCCAACTCTATTCTCCAAGATTTCTAAGATCCTTTCAGTCTCCAAGATTTCTAAGACAGATCAAATCAGTCTCAATCCCAACAAATTTTAGGAGTAGTACACACTCTATAGTGAGAGATACCAACAGCAGATGACCTGGAAGAACACATTCCAGAGGACATCATAATCTTTTTTAAAGAGACAGACACAATTCAAAGAGACAAAATTAGCCATCAGGGTAGGCTGTATCCTCCACAAGGCACTTAACCCCATGAATCTGCAACTATCTCATTTGCTCTTCAAGACTATGTGGGCTATGCTTCAAAGGTTTTGCTTTGAAGTTTAACTCTATTTCCTTTTTATTTCATCCACCCAGATGTTTTATTTTTTAATGGCAATTGATACCATTTGCACGCTGATCAGTCATGAAGACAGAACAAATGCTTTCTTTCATTTTCCCCTCTTTTATCATCTCAATGTGTTGTCAGAATACTTTGACTAACTATCCTATAATTTGAGATTAAATTCCAGATCCTGGGCACAACAATTATGGGAATTTTATTATGTCATATAATCCATGGATATCCCTCCCTCCTCTCTTTCTCTCTTGCCTTTAAGGAGAAGAGATACACGTGAAAAGGCTAGAAAGAGAAAATTTAATTCCATGTTCATTTTTAATTCATCAAGGAGATTATTTCAAAACAATATGGCTAATTTACACAAGGAAATATTATTTGTAAGTTCATGTGGGGTTTTTTATTGTTCTGAGCATACAATTGCATAAATATGATAAAGAGTATAAAATCACTGTTTATCTTGCAACATAAAATTTGACTTAAAAGGAAATTTTAGAACATGGAACTAAATAATCTACAAATGTCTACACAATATTGACATCCCGTAAATCTACACTAACAGTAAGTTCTCATTTATTATACCAAAACTGAAGAAAACAGAGTATCATTAAATACTGGAAAAACAATCAACAAATGTGTGAATTTGGTGGAGAAAACTTATAGGAAAAATCAGAATATAAACAAATTTGTTTGTTATTATATTGAATTACAATTAATAGTTAAGTGACTAGTGTATTAGAAAATGTTGATTTTGACTCATGGAGTCTCAGGTAGCCCAGGTTGGTTTTGAACTTGTGAGGTAGTTAATGACAGCCTTAAACTGCTGATCTCTGTGCTACCATTTCCAACATGTTAGATTACATATGTGCACTGGCACACCTTGTTTATATGGTACTGGGGACCAAACCCCAGACTTCTTGCATCCGAGGTAAGTGCTGTGTCTTCTCAGCTGCCTCCTTACCCAGACATATAGGCTTAGAGACTTTTAGTCTGAAGTCATTATTGCTTCTTCTCTCAGGTCTGGGCAATTTAGCACACTGTAAGAGGATCACATGATGGATGTGTTACTGTGACAAAAGTACAAGTGTGTAAAACTCTGGTCTTCTTAACAAATGAATACCATTAATGGTGCAGACAGACTACAGAATATCAGCAGTATTTGATTCAAAAGCAAAGGCATATAACAGTTCAGAAAGAAAATGCTCTTAAGAGTGACAGGCCATGCCCTATGTTGGTGATGCACACCTTTACTCCCGCCATCAGGAGGCAGAGGCAGGTGATCTCTGAGTTCTAGATTAGCCTGGTCTACTGAGAAAGTTCCATGATGCCCAGAGTTACACAGAGAAACATTGTCTCAGAAAAAAAAGAAAAAAAGAAAAGAGATGACAGGTCACATTGTTAAGAGCACTCAATAGCTCTAATTACTGCTCCAAGCTTTATTCTATGGGTTTCAAGGTGAGGAAGATTTTGGTTGCTAAACGGCATAATTTGGGTGGTTCTCTACTTTGGCTGACAGATTTGAATTATGTAAAATTGTTAACGATGTGTCCTTTCTCATGATGTATCTTAATTACATGCATGCCCAAATATGCAGTTTTCCCCAACTGCAATTGCAACCGAAAGTATTCAGAACAAATCACTCTCCAAAGCTTCACACTCGAGTATAAGTTCAGTACATTTCAGGAGAAATTGTTCATATATGATGCATTAGGGGGAAGAGAAACTTATTCAACTGTTCAGAGTGTAGTGTGGCATAGATGGCTACAAATGAGAGTTCAGTGTTGTTAGGTACAGTGTTAGGAGAGAGGTGTGGTGCATTCCTGCCTCTAATGAAGGTCTAATGATTCCAAATGCCTTGTTGGAGAAGCAGTGTGAACCTATCCCAAGTCAAGTAGACTACCAGGTTGCTGAACTATTTCCTGTACTTCCCTGCTTTAGTAGGATTAAAACAACATGTCTTACTATGTGTCTAGAAAATGAAATTGAAAGACTGACACCAGGAACACATTTTCACTGTCAAGTTCAAGCCACCAGTGACTTAAAGGCTTCCCAATAAGCCACACACTTTTAATGTGCACTGACTCCTAAGAGTGCTATATTGGACAGCAAGCTTTAACACACTGAACTTTGGGAGTCATTTAAGATGACGTCTATAACATATACATAATGTGGCATGCGCAATGTATGAGTGTGCCTGTGGTGTTGCCATTGAGTGTCTTCCTTTATCTCTCCCTTCTTTGGATTTATACGTCAATATTCAAGTACTGGGAAGGCTGAGGCAGGAGGATGGAAGTCTCAAGCTAGCCTAAGCTGTATAAGATATAGGGAGACTATCTCAAGTGAAAGAGGAAAATAAAGGAAGGAAGTTACAAGAGGATGAAGCAACAAGAAAACATGAAATAAAATTTATGTAAAATCAAACTCTGGTGATCCCAGCTAGGTGGAAGAGAGATTAGGACATGGAGGAACAGGAAGGTTGACTCGCGGGGTAGGATAGGGGGAAGAGGGAATCATAGGTTAGAAGACAGATCAGGCACCATTGTGACCTTTAGTGATCTAAATGGATGACGCCAATTGGCAAGCTAAGCAATAGTGTAGAGACCACTTTGAATGCCTATTCCTGATAGTGAACTTGATGTCTACAACCATTCTGGAGCCTTCATCCAGTGACTGATGGAAGTAGAGGCAAACACCCACAGTTAAATACTGAACAGAACCCAAGGAACCCAGCAACAGAGAGAGAGGGGAAGCGAAGAGCAAATTGGCAAAGAATGGGCTGGCAAAACCAGCGGAGACAGCTGATCTGAACAGGGGAGAGCTCCAGACCCCCTGAATGTGAGAGTCAATGTGGAGGCCTGGGTTACCTAGGGGGTCCTGAGCAGTGGATCAGTGTTTATCCCTCAAATACTAACAGTCATCCTGTGTCCATAACACAAAGAGGGTTGCTCTCTCTGCCTGGACTCTTAGGGAAGTGCCTGGACCCTACCCTGAATGAAATGATAGACTCTAGATATCCCCTATGCAGAAGGAATTGGCAATAGGGTGGGGGGATGGGAGGGATGGTGCAGGGGTGCGGGAGGAGGGGAGGGAGAGGGAACTGGGATTGACATGTAAAACAAGCTATTTAAAATTAAAAAATAATAAAGGAAAAATTTATGTAAAATCTTGGCTTGAGGTTTATAAAAAAAACCACACTGACCCCCAAGGGGTGATGTATTCAGTATTGACTTAGATGGCTTTCCCCTATTCTGTAATAAATTGTAGGCCCTGTTCCAATTCAGGTGCTTGCAATGGATTCAAAGTTTTTGATTTGTATCTCATAAGGAACTCCAATTTTAACTTAGCTGCCAGCATCACAGGTAAGGGCTAGTGATTATTTTTAATACAAAAGATACAAAAAAAAACTGTTTGCTGTTCCAGGTCGAGCAAAGAGACAAGCAAGTCACCCAGGCTAGAGGAAGAGAACGCCATTGAAGACTATGGTTTGTGTTCGCTAGACTGAACATACAGAAATCTGCAGAACAAATGGGTCAAACAGCTATAAATGGACTCTTAGCATTAAGGAGCAAACCCAGTTGGCAGATTCAGTTGCCCCTGAAACTCTTCCTTCACTTCCAGATGTTGCTCTTCTCACCACATGCTCACAAAGATGATGGCCTGGACATGCATAGTGGGTGGGTCGTTGCACTTCTGAATTTACTTTTCTTATAAAGATCACCCCCTGGGGACAGAGAAGTGGCTGGTCAGTTCTGAGTGCTTGTTATTCACAAGGTCCACACAGGTCCTCACCAGATCTCTGTGGACTGATTACAGCTTTCAGCCCAGTGTTTTCAGGAGACTTCTGAGTGTGTGAACAAGTGGATCTTTGGTTCTTGTGCCCTCTCTTGCGGGTCGTTTTGGTTTGACTTGTCCAACTTCGATGTGAAAGGTTTTTGTTAATTTATCATATCATACTTTATTTTGTTTCATTGTGTTGTTAACTCTTCTAATGAGAAACAGAAAGGGGGTGGATCTCGATGAGAGAAAAGGTGAGGATGAAATTGGAGGAGTAGACAGAGGGGGAACAGTAATCAGGATATATTACATGAGAAAATAGTCCATAAAAGAGAGGGGGTTGTAAAACTTGTTAAATAAGTTATAGTTTGGGATTAGGGAAGAATTTTCAATTAAAGGAAAAAAAAAGAGTGCTTACAGTTTTTGCAGAGGACATGAATTTGTACCCAAACACCCACACAGGGATCTTAATAATTACTTAGAACTGCAGTTCCAAGGGATCTTCTTCAGCTCTGCTTGCTCAATGCACACATGTACACATACTCCCCAACCCCAGAACACAGTTCCTCATGGAAATACACTTTTTAAATAAAATAAATATAAATTAGCATTTCCTTAATATGATGATATGGGTTATCTTAAAAGAGAAAATCATCCTAGAAGTCTCCCCTTAATTTAAAAACCTCTTCAAAAGCCCATCTCCAGTCAGTAGTCACATTTTGGGAAGTGGGGTTAGTGGATCAATAAGTGAGTTCTAAAAGAAAACACTCTATCTAAGCCATAATGCATGACACTCTAAACTTCCTGTGTATTGATGTCTTCTTTATGTCTTTTTCCCTATAACAATAAAGATAAATTGACTGAATTTAATGCATACTATTGTCTTTGTTTACTTTTGAAAAAGGATGGTGGACTATTAACCATATTTCAATTATCTGGAACACAAGCAATTTGGTATAAGCAACAATAGTATGCTTCCTTCAGAGGTTTATATCTTACTGTGATTTTTATACAACTAAATTGGGCTCATTTTAAATTCAGGGCTCTTTCTATCTGACATTACCTTAAGCGCATTTATACATGAGAGGCAATGAACTGTGAAAAACAAGCCTTTAGGTGATTACACATCTAATTCAAACTTTCTCATGTTTTTGATCTCATTCTATGTCTCACTCACATGTTATTTTTCCTTTGTCCTTTATTTTTGGATCACTGCCCTTGCTTTCTAGGTGCTCTTGCCATTGTCAGGGGTTGGTGATCAATGGTAATCCTAAATTTATCACCAAGTATAAAGGCAGCAGCTTTCCAGTCCCCCACAGTCGTCAGCAATGATGTGGATGTGGCACTCATGCAGGGACTCCTCTGAGACTGACCTTTCCTCCAGAGCTGGTGTTTAGGAAGACCTCTGCTCTCCTTGTGCCCTGGGTCACAATCACCTCTCTCAGCACTGCCATGTACAGTTCCTGTGGCAGCCACATAGGTTAATACTGGTTATCTAACTGATACCAAAACAAAATTTTGGGGTTTTTTTTGGTGTGTATTTATGTGGTATAAACACACAGACACACCAACAGAAAAACACACACATGCAATACACACACATACACATAAAGAGAAATGACCCTAAGCCGGGCGTTGGTGGTGCACGCCTTTAAGCTTTTAATAACAGCACTCAAGAGGCAGAAGCAGGCGGATCTCTGTGAGTTCCAGGAAATTCTCCAAAGCAATACAGAGAAACCCTGTCTGGAAAAACAAAAGAATAAAAGAGAAAAATGAACCTTAAAGATAAAGAAAATAAGTACATTCCACAAATGCCAGATTTCTTTTAACTTTGGATTTGGAGATCAAAACTAGGACCTCAGGATTTTGTCAGCAAGCACTCTACCAACTGAGTGATCTTCCCAAGCCATTTTAACTGTATTTAACATTACCACCTATTAAAATAGTTTTCATTATTTTATTTATAATTCCATGGATGAAGTATAGACTCAAAACGAGGCAAAGCCCTTTATATTTGAGTAAAGTACTAAAGAGTTAACTGGAGCTATCATCAAATATTTGCAGAATTCAAATTACTATGCATTAACTTTATTTGAGTAGAGATACCAAAAGTTGTTTCCATAGTCTAATAAAATTTCAATCTTATCTTCCTCATTTACTACTTCACTAATAGTGACCTAGCTAAAATCTCCTAACCACTCAATTTTCTCACATGTAAAATGGCAATGATATAATTTGCTCCTTGGATCTCCAAAATAACAATACAGTTAACTGAATCCTTGGCATTGAACAGCAAATGTCACAAGACCACAATTATCAATCAACCTTATATTCTGAATGTGCTTTATACTTATATTTTTATTAATAATACCCATGTGGCAATTTTTAGCAATATTATTTCCCAAGAATTAGGATCTTCCCCTTGCATACAGGGTATGAGTGCTGATTTGTAAGTGTTCATGCTAAAAGTTGTGATTTTGAAGGGGAAAGTGATGTTCCTATGAAATAATAATAGAGAAATTGAGATTCAGTCATCTATCTGAAGAAGGTCAAGGTATGATTAAACCAAAAAGGGAAGTAATCCAGTTGGTTTTATCTATTTATTTTTGATTGATTGATTGATTGATTGATTGGCTGATTATCTGTTTGTGGATCTCATGTATCCCAAGCTGGCCTTGAATTTGCTTAGTAGGTGAGAGCAAATTTGATCTTCATCTGAGATTTGAAGTCTACACCACAACGCCAGTAGTGCATGATGAGGAGTGCCTGTAATCACAACTCTATGTAGAGGATGAAGGCAGAGTCTAAAGGAAGAAAACCTAAGCTACAATTTGGGATTCTTCTGAAAAGTTCATGGCTGGGGTTATAGAGTGGTGGTGGCAGTGTTTCCCATTGTGGGAAACACTTCATCCCCAGAAGATGCAATGCATGAAGGATGTCTTGACAGTTAAGGGGAAACTGCCCTCCATTTTGGCTGCTGTGATTGCTACATGAATGTAGGATGGATAAACACTTATAGTGGTATATACTGAAAATTATAGTCTATGTAAAATCTAAATGGAAAGACAGTCACAAGCTTATATAGCCTTTTATAGTTTACAGCCACTATTTCACATACAAATATTTAGATTGTAAGATAGTTTAGCTGGTTAATATCATTCTCGTTGGTTTACAGGTAAACTAAGTATTATGAACATTCAGAATGAGAACCATGTCCAAGTTTTGGGATCCCCGACCTAGCAGTCTCTCTCCACAAAACTAGTATGAGACATATTTCCTTCAACATATACTGCTTGATATATTAAGAGCACCCCATCATATTTTTCACATTAAAATATTTTGAAGTGACTAATATCTCAAGGTGGTGTGCTTTGGAAGAATTTTGTGTATCTATATGTGTGTGTTAATATGCATGCCTATGAATGAGCATGTGGAGAAAAGAGGTTGCTGTCTTTCTCTACCACTCTTTAGCTTGTCTTTCGAGACAGGTTGTTCACTGGCTAGATTGGCTGGACAGCAAGCTTCTGACATCAACTTGTCTCACCCACCCCTCCCCAGGTCTAGGCATGCACTCACGTACTAACATGGGTTCTTGGAATTCATATTCAGGCTCTTATGCTTGTGTGTCAAATACTTTTACAAAGAGTTATTTTCCAAGTCCCTCTAGTGATTTTCAATACTAGTAAATGATGAATATTTTTCTAGGACAACTGAACATATTTTGAAGTTTTATACTTTTTATCTTGCTCTTCTCTTCCTGAGAAGAATTTTTTAAAGTGTATTAATAACACCCTTTCACAACAACTCCATTTGAGCTGCTTTTGAGAATCTAAAAATAGCTTACTTTTATTTCTAGCTATAAACTTTCTCCCCAGGGACTATAAATTAGCCAGGTGATCAGGCCAACTTTAAAGGCAGTCAAAACAAACAAAGGATACCACATTGTTGACTTTTTACTGAGAAGGGTGTTTATCTTGCACCTTTCCACTTATATAGATAGAAAGGGATAGAAACCCATACAAAGCAATAAAACCTCAATGTAACTACTGTGAGGATTTCTCCAAGTCTTCTCTTTGCTCCCCAGTCCTTTGAATGAATTCAGGAGATACACAGGATGTATTGGAGAAGAAAGGCATTGATCATTATAGACACAATCCCAGGGAAGAGGATACAACAACTAAAGGGACAAGAATGCTAAACATCATGTTTATGCTGACATTAGGTTATTTGTTTCTGGAAGAGCTTTCTGAGGCACAATTTTTTGCCCTTTGATTAACTGGTACATTTGGATGAACCTTTATGGCTGGGGACATGGGGATTATAGTATACCTCTTTCGTTACCTGAGATCCTCTAGGTAGGTGACACTTTTATGATATGGAAGCAGTTTTGAATGCCATGTCTCTCCTAGGGACCAGAGCTATAAGTCAAATCCCATTCTTATTAGTGTTTCTTATGTATGTGGTTATGTATGTGTTTGCATGTGTGAGTACAGGTAGACATTTGCCATGGTGCCCATATGGAGGTTCCAGAACAACTTCCCCTGTCAGTTCTCACACTGCACATCTTCCTATGGTAGAAGACCAATCAAGGATGATTGCCTCAGGCACCACATGTGTGTTCATCCACATACACATGTTTGTCATACATGCAAACCTGCTTACACATACACATGCACACATGTGCACATACATATGTGCACTTTGAGGAAGGATCTACTTGTTGTTCATTGTTGTATGCAACAGATAAGCTTAGCCCATGAGGTTCTAAAGATTATCCTATACCTGCTTCCCATCCTGCCATAGGAGATCTAGTTTATAGATGTGCATTAATGTGTATTCCTTTTATGTGGGTTGCTGGGATTTGATCTCAGATCATGACATTTTGTTCAGCAAATGGTTTACCTACTGAGCAAACTTCCCATTATTTGAGCAGTAATCAGGAACCTTTAGTTTCAGTGCTTTTATTTACAAGCTGCTGATCATGAAGGAAGGCTCCATCCTCAGTTACCCTAAAGCCTCCTTGTGTCAAGCTAGCTATGTACCCCAAGGAGAATAACCATTAACCCAACTATGGTAAGTCACTTAGCACAGAACAATAACACATCTTCCTATCATCAAGAGTTCAACATGAGCTGGAGCTGACAATTCCTCCCAGAAGGCTAACACTCTTGTTGATATTCATATGGTTCACATTGTATTGGTAGTTCTACTGTGCTATTTGAACTCATTGAGAAGTGTCTCTGGAGCCAGATTAGAATCCCCATTTCATACCCAAGTATTTTAAACCTGTCCTCCAAACCCCTTAGTCTGGGGATAGGCTATGCCTTTTAATTCTGCAGCAATGAGGGAAAGGTACAGCACAGCAGCCACAAGTAAATACACTGAGTTCTTGAAAACAGCTCGAAGGCAAAGCATTTTCAACAGACATTACTCTATTCCATGATGGAATAGTGTCTACAGTAGGAAAGAGAAGCCAGACATTCAGCCATGGAAAGCTCATTAGTGGACAGAAATCTTAAATGGGAAATCCAGCTGACTGCCCCAAATTCCCTTGCCAGTTCCTGCTGGGTGTTGTGAGCTAATTTGACAATATTATCCATATCTTTTGTTATTTTACTTGGAAGTCTCACACAATAGGACACTCTATTCTGATCTGCAACTCCAACTGACTGCCTCAATGGAACTATCCCAGTCCAGTTTTGCTAGATATTTTGAGCCTGTGAATTGATAGCTATGTATCTGTCTGTCTGTCTGCGTATTATCTAACTATCATCTATATACCATCTACCTAAGCTTTATCATATACCTACTATCTATGATTTAATATTTGATTATTATTCTTTTAGTTTGAATTGTTATATATTTCATAAATTTACTCATGGAAAACCTAACGTATGACTAATATAGATAATTCTCTGGCTAGAACAGTGGTTGTTACACTGCCAGCAATGCTGAAAAGCACAGCATCTCCTATACAGCTAAGGAAAGTGAGCCTGCTTCTAAGTGGATATTGAAAAGACAATCTCACAGGCGCTGAAATATAATTGGATTTGCCTGTGCTAACTGATGGACCACATTAACTAAAGGGTATAAATTGATAAATAAAACACTATGAACCACAAAAGCTTGAAACTTGGAACATCAAGCTAGTGTAAGTGGTTGCAGAAGATACCAGAAAGAAGACAGTTTATTTGGCATTACTTTCATGACTTATCTATTCTTGCAAAGGCTGATGCTTTTATTTAAGGCTAGTAAGAACCGTTGGATAGTGAGACAGAAAATTGTCTAGATTTTCCAGCGTGTCCAATCTGGTAAGAGTGCATGCATCTCAGGATAGCTATAAATGTAGCCAATACACTGGCAGATAGTAATTTCAAACATGATGTAAAGCTTGTAACTCATGGATATTACAGGAAATAGCGTGTATTATTAATGTAATGTTGTTAGATGTCTCTGGAGCCTCAAACAAAGAAAAGAGATGTTTACCGGGAAAAAATAATAAGAGAAGCTCCAATTACATCCAACCAGGCTATCCTAGGGTCTTGGGGAGATGGCTCAATGGGAAAAGTGCTTGCCATGCTAGCCATATGGACATGCGTTCATATCCTTAGCCTCTACTTAAAGCTTGGCACATTAGTGAATTCCTGTGATCCTAAAGTTCTGCTTCAGACAGAAGAGAAGGCAGGAGCCACACTGCCTACTTGTGACCAGGTAGCTTAGCAAATTCAGTGCTGAAAGAGAGTCTGTCTAACCGGATGGGAGGAGAGTACTAACAACCAAGTCCTCTTAACTCCACTAATACAATGGAAGATAAGTGCCTACTTTCACATATATGAATTATGTACACAAACATACCCCCATATATATATATATACACACACACACACACATGCCTCCAATACACACATACAAATATAGTTTAAAAAGAAAGGCTAAGGCTATCCTCAGATCAATTTGTTTATAAAGGTTTCAAATTCCTCTGTTTGAACCAATAATGTATAATCTGAAGGATGAACTATATGCATTGACTTTGGATAACTAGATATCGATTAATACTTTTAGGAAAATAAGATATGTAGCCATGAAATATTCTCTGATACAGTTTCTACAGTGGATATCTTGTGGACAGAGATTGGGAAAATATCTAGTCAAGCAGAGACATATCAGCATTGCCTCTTGTCTCATTAGGGTTGCTATTGCAGTGATGATAAACAATGGCCAAAATGCAAAGTTATAGACAAAAGGATTTATTTTGCTTATACTTCCACACTGTTGTTCACAATTGAAGGAAGTTGGTACAGGAACTGAAACAGGCATGATCCTGGAGTCAGGAACTGATGCAGAGGCCATGGAGGGGTGGGTGCTGCTTACTGGCTTGCTCGTGCTGGCTTGCTCAGACTGCTTTGTTATAGAACCTAGGACCAGCAGCCCTGGAAAGGAATGAGCCACCATTCCTTTCCTTCTCACTAATTGAGAAATGCCTCACAGCTGGATGTCTTAGAGATGTTTCCTCAACTGTGGTTCATTTCTTTTTGGTAATTCTAGCTTGTTTCCAGTTGACACAATAACAGCCAATACAAATCCTCTCTCCAATTCACACTTTCTAAAATTATGTTCCCAATTCTGTGCATAAAAATTCTAATTCCTTAGTTTCTGTTTTGTTGCCTTGACTGAATATCTCCTCCAGAAAAGCAACTTAGAGTGCACAGAGTTCATTTTTGTTCATAGTTCCAGGGTGATATGACCACCACTGCAGCAGAAGCATAAGGCTAGCCTAGAAGTCAAAATGCAGAGACATCACATTTTACCCACACACAGGAAGCAGAAAGAGATGCAAAATAAGTCAGATTATAAAACCCCAAGTCCTACCCCTGGTGGCCTATTTTCTCCTGAAAGGCACCAACTCCATAATATTCTATAACTCTCTCAAATAGAACAACCAAATTGACATCAGGTGTTAAATCCTTGAACCTACAGGGGATGTTGATTTTTTTAAACCACAATACGGGTCAATGCTTTGCACAGGAAGGTCTCTAACTAATGTCCTAGATTTCTAGGGTTTAAAACTAAAAAGCAGCACCATAGTAACATTTGCTAGGCCACTAAGGAGTGAAATCCAGAGGACAATATGTGTCCTTCACACATGGTAGAAAACATAGTACACAAGCTTGCTCCTGATCAAACTTCTTTCATATATATATATATATATATATATATATATATATATATATATGTATATATATATATATGTGTGTGTGTGTGTGTGTGTGTGTGTGTGTGTGAAGATATTAAATACATGTAAAAGTCATTATTGTGTTTCTCCAGAGAATCTTTATTCTTAAAAGATTATTGCTTGGCAGCAAAATAATATTTATTATAAAGCAGTGATTGTTATGTTACTTAAAAATAGACCCAAGTGATGTTGGCATTTGAGCCAGACTTGGACCTTGTTCATCCACATTCCCCACTTTTTTCTCACTGTGGCTGTTCCCTCTTACCTTAAGTACTTAAAACAAGTCCCATGCCAAATTCAGTTTCTTTTCACAGTGAAACATGCCCTCTCATGATAATTAATATTAACTGTCACCATTACAGGTTCCAGAATCACTAGAAGACAAGCCTCTGGGCAGGTCAGTGGGGGTCGTTTTAGATTTGTTTCAATGAGGATGGAAGACCCACCTTAAAAGTGGGTCTCCTGGACAGGGGTTCTGGACTGAATATGAAAGAGACAGCTAATTGGGCACTTAGGAGTTGTGTAAACACCCAAGTCTTCATCCTGCCAATTCCAGGGTAGAACACTAATCAGCTAGTGATTTTCATTGTGCACCAATTCTAAACTTTTGGAGAAGGATTTGTTGTTTTTTTAGACAAACACCAAAATTATGACTTTAGTCTCCTTAACAGCATACAACTGGCCATGGGTATGTAGGCATAGAGAGCTAGGCATTGATTTAAGGGACACTTTCTTTTTTTGCACACAATATTTGAGTCATTTTGCTCTTGACAGTGTTCATGAAAATGCAGTTCTGGACTTAATGCAACAATAGTAACAGTCGAGTCCTTGACCATGCCTTCAATAGCAAAAAAAGACTACTTTTAAATAAAAATATATACTACAAACAAGCACAATAATAGTAGAAATAAAAATTACAGAAAGCAAAATATTTAGAACAATGCACAGCATTCAAAACACACTATAATTTCACCTGTCAATTTTATAGGATGATAGTTCAAAAACAATAATTTTATCCTTAAAAGATGGTAGATCCATGCTAGCATCTGAAAGTTTTAGTCCCGGGTCAAGTAAATGAGGAAAAGGGAGGCTTAACTGACTGCTAGAGATATTGTTTCTTATCCCCACCCACCAGGGCTTTGAAGGATGAAGGTATAAAATGTGGATGCAGGCATTCACACAGGGTGAATCCTCCAATTAGAAAAGTTCTCACATGTGGCATTTTTGCTATGCCTTAGGCAATAGCTGAGGCCCCATCTATGAAACTCACCTCTGAAAATCACAGCCAAATCAGTACAAAATGAATTAATATAAAACACACATGAACTTTACAGTATGTAGACCTCCACAGAACAGGACATCTTAAATAAAAGCAAAAACAAAAACAACAACAACAACAAAAAAACGATGTCCTTTCTACTTTTTTTTCCTGACTCTGAATACTCACAAACAAATCTGTACAAAGAACACAAAATGACCAAAGACTATGACTCTGCACTCATCAGACCTGCTCTGAACTGAGTGTTTCTAGGTCCACCAGACATGAGTGACTTCTTGTCATCATCCTCACTTTTTCAAGGATGACCCTACCCAAGTCACTCACAGACAAACTTGACAGACTTGACCTGAGCAGGCATGAAAGCTCCCATGAAGCTATTTATTTCTTGGTTTTCCTATGCCAGGAGCACTTACCTTTGGGGAATTCAGAACCTAGTTGCCTTGCTCACCCCAGTCGCTCTGGTCACAATTTTCTGTGTAGTCTCTTCACAGGAGCTCCTGTCTGCCTTCTTGCTCAGGGGTTGCCTGCCGCTGACCAAGGTGCTAGGGAGCTGCAGCTGCAGCTGTGTGAAAGAGACAGTCAGCTTGCATAAGGGATTCTTCATGGCTCTTACTGACTTGGCAGGAGCATGATCACCTAGACTTGTCAGAGGCTGAACTGAATGAAGATCTCTCTGCTGCCATTTTCTTTGCTGGAGCAGGTCTGCTGGTGATCTGGAGATGACAGCCTTAGCTGTGGGTGCCTTCTCTTTCTCGGGCCCATGATAAATTCATTCAGGCTATCTTCTGTTCCTACACAGGCTGCCTCAGCTTTGTAGATTTCTTTGGAGCTGACTTCTCAAGAACTTCTTTGGTAGTGGAACAAAAGGTAGCAAAACTGAAATGTAGTAACATGGTACCTTTCTTTATGGGCTCTTCTGTCTTTCCTACCCTTCTCTGGAGAGGTTGCAATGCTAGAACTCTTCTGGTCAGGAGTGACATTGTTCCCACTGGTGCAAACTTTGCTTGTTAGGTGGCATCTTTGCAGGGAAAAGGGTTCAGCCAAAGAAACACAGCCTGAACAGAGCCAAGGAAACACAGTTTGGCCCTGCAACCAGAACCAAAGAAATGAACCCTGACCCTGAAACCAGTGCCAAAGAAACACACTTTTTCCCTGGAATCAGAGCCAGTGAAAGCAATACACCCTGACCCTAAAACTAAAGCCAAAAGGCTGAAAAGGACCAGAGAAAGAAACACACTTTGGCCCTGAAACCAGAGCCAAATCTGACCTTTAGTCTATGCAGAAAACTAACCAATCCTTGAGCAGGAGTTCTAGCCAGTCTGAGCTCAGGACTGAAATCTGACCTGAGCCCCTAAGAAACTCTATGTCTGCTCAGCTTCTGACTGTGGAATCTACCCGGCTATCCAGACACTCTGACAGAGGGCATCCACTGGATTCATCTCTCCCAATAAATCTCTTCAATAAGGTTTTTTGAAGATCTTCTTTTGTGATGGAGCAGAGATGACTCTGGGCAGAGCAGAGGGAGCAGGGCTGTAACACTTTTACCAGGGAAACTTTCCTCTGGCAGAGCTGAGTTGTTACACTCGGATCTCCACTCTCCAGGGAGCAGAGCTGAACATCAGGGGAAACCCTCTCCAGTAAAGCAAAACTGCTACACTGGGAAAATATCCCCAGCTGGGAAACCCTCTCCAGCCAGAGGAGAGCTGATGATACACTAGGGAAGCCTTTCCTTGAAGCAAAGCTGTGAGCTGCTATGCTTTCTATGACCTGTGGTATTCCTTGGCTCCCAAGTGCCAGAATACCTTTCCATCCAGGCTGTAACACTCAGCATTCTTTGGCTCCTGAGTGCCATAATCCATCCCTGTCTGTCCCATCTGATCCATGGAAATGCTTACAATCTTCATGGGGGATGTTGGTGTCTTCACCTCCTCCTTTGAGTCATTGCTGTTGCCTCTACTGCTGTTGTTGGCTACCCGAATGATTTGTCACTGGCTACTTCCTGTTATGCTCTTGCTAGGGCTACTGGAGTTCTATGGTTTTTTTGTCCTTTAAATCTGAGTCAAAATCAGACTCCAAGCTCTTGGCCTTCTCAGGAGGGGCTACCTACTTCTTCCTTCATGTCTCAGCTTCTATCTGGGTAGCTGGTTTTTATAGTTATCTTTCTCATTATTGCTGGATGTTTCTTCCCACTGATGTTCCATGAAGCTTTAGCTACAACATTCCCAGATGCTGGTGCAAGCTGACTTTTCCTGACTGGTAGATCTTCTGTCTGGAGCATTTTCCTCATCCTTAGTGCTGTCCATCACTGTATGGAGTATCCTCCTTAGCTTTCTCAGTCACTGATTCACTTGTCTGCAACTTCCACTTTGGGGCCCTTTTGGATTATAGACAGAAGATGTAGGTGTTCAAGAGAAAAGAGCCATTGTCATGTCCTATAGAAGCTCTGACTTTGGCGAACAATAGCCCCCAGATTTGGTTATCATAAGAAAGCATAACAATAGGGAATGTAGGTAATGGATAAGCTCACAGTTAATTAACATCACTATCATCATATGCAGCCAGTACAACTCAGGGAATCTGGAGTAAGATCATTGCAGGGGTGACTTCTGTGTCATCTTGTTGTGAGGTGTCCACCAGAGACAATAGGAAGTCTTTATTAGACACTGGTGATTACACTGAGTGTTTGGGAGCCCAGCGCTGTTATGAGCCTTTCTCAGGGTGAACTTTATAGCACAGAAACCACATCCTGGGTTGGCACATTTCAGTTTGCAAAAAGAGTTAGCCAGAAGCAGAACTACAAAAGCAAAATGGTAATAGTTTTACATTAAGAGGCTTTTTCCATATTATGGACTTTGGTGGACTAGGCATTTAGTTTTGTTTTGACAGCTGTTGCTTCCTACATTCTGGGTTCCAAAGCCTCAGTGGTACTTCCATGCTCTCCGTTGTGCTGAGTTTTGGGGGCTCTTATATTCCTGCTGACTCTTTCCCTACTTATTCAGTGTTCCAAGTAAAATTTGTTCTCCATATTACTGATTATGGTAGCACAGACTCAGTGGTATAAGATGACTTTTGGAAGTTCTTCTCAGTCTGTGAAGCCCACCACAGATAGTAGACGTCAGTCTTTGCAAGCTTGATGGAAAAAGGATTTCTAACCTATTGGCACTAACATCCTATCAAATTTCAAGTTCTACTGCTGTTCAGCCTGTAATAGGGTTTGCCAGGTATATAAGACTGATACAATAAGCATATAATATAAGAAGATTTATGAGATTGGCTTATGTCATTTGCTTGGTAGTCCAACAATTGTTGTTATCCCACTGAAGAGGCTAAGAACACAGTGACATCTCAGTCCTCAAGGCTGTGTTTTCCTTAGGAATCTGGATCTGGCATGAAAGGCCTAGAGGATTCCTGGATGGCTACAGGACTTTAATCCATGCTGGACCCTCAAAAAGATTTGGTGTTCTATCAATAAATGCAGCAGAGGCAATATCAGCAATGGAGTATATAGACTCACCAAAGAGATATGTAGGTATTGAGACAAAGCCATAGCTTTTCTGTTTGACCTCCTTTAATTTTACAACTTACTGAAGATGCAGTGCCTGCATGTGAAATAGATCTTTTCATTTCATGTATCAAGGAATGATTCACAGGTGTGATCAACAACTGAACGCTAACTGATTCCAGGTCTAGTCACATTGACAAACATTTTTAGCCTAAGCCTACAAGCATTTAGGCTTTTCTCAATAAAGCTGCACAGACTAGCAGTCCTGAAAACAACAGGACAACTAATGAATTCCTCTGTGTGGAGATAGGTCAGCTAGACTTGTCAGAGGTTTCCCTAAATGACCTGATTCAGTGCAGGCTGCCCTTTCCATTGAGAGTCCTATGTTTTTTCCAAGAAAACCTGTATATTTCTAGGAAAAGAAGAATTAACTGCATTGTTGCTCTGAAGAAAAATTAAATACATCCAAAGTAAGAATTCCCATAGAGACACATTACAGAGAGAGCTAATTCCAAATACATGGATATTTGCAGTAGTGAAATTTCTAGGGAGTACAACTGAAGAGGAAAATCGACTTCCAGAAAATTGATGGTAATTGTAACATATTTTTCCCTCAACAAGAGTGTCATCATACACACGAGTTACTCTTTCATTCTGAACTACCTAAGTGAACAAACCAATACCTCCATTGCTAAAACCAATGGTGATACAGACCCATTCACAATATAAACAAATTGTTAGAATACTAAGTGCAAACATGCAAAAATAGGACAGGTCCAGCTTGGCCAATGTGAAACAGATATAATCACCAAGGTCAAAATTATTTTTTAAAGGGAATATGAAGAAGCATATGGCTAGAAGTTGTCACCTAAAGGAATGTTCCAGTTTCCTTTTGTCACTATGAAAAAACACCCTGATCAAAGTTAACTTGGATAGGGAAGGTTTATTTTATCTTACACTTCCAGGTTGCAGTCCATCATCGAGGGATGTTGGGGCAGTAGTGCAATCAGGACTGAAAGCAGAAACAATACTGAACAGTGCTTGCTGACTCAATCACTGGTAGGATCATGCTTAACTGCACCTCTATACAGCCCAGGACAATCTTCCTAGGGAATGGTGCTACCCACAGTAGGCAGCATTAGCAGCAAGACAGTGAGTGCTCCATGGACATTATGGCATGCCAGGTTAACCTAAGAAATCCCCCATCATGATTTTCCCCTTGATTGACTAAATAATGTCAAAATTACAATTAATGCTAACAAGGATAGGGAATCATGATATTAAAGAAAAATAATTTATTTAATATTTAACAAATATACTGGATATTGAATGTTTGTGATCAAATTTCTACAAGTAGTTTCCGTAGTTTCAGCAGTGGCTCTTTTTACTCTGTTCATGGAGATGTCCTGTTTGTGAAAAGAATCTCGCATTGTTTCCTTTCCCTCTTTTCACAGGCCTCAGTACACTGAATATGTCAGATGTCTGTTTTGCTCTAATGAGGTCTTGCTTATGTAAATAAGACAAGATAAATGGCAGAGATGGGGACAAATGTCAGGTGTAGAGTTCCTTACTAGGGATAAGTATGAATGAGAAGACAGCATACTAAAAAACTAAGGTGTCCCCCCCAAATAAATCCTAAAAATCTCTGTGATGATTCAAATTTTGTATTAAAACATCTGATACCTCTTCTCCTTGCAGCTGAAAGAGTAATTGGCACTGTTCTCTTTTATAAGGATGGAATACAGTCTGATTCTATTGGACCATTAATTTGTTAAATGGTTATGCCCATCTCCCACCCCTCTTTAAGAACCACTGCTACTAAAATTCTACTGCCTCCATTTGGGTGTTTGATTTGGGCAATGCCACATATCCCATAAGAAATAATTTAGTGTGCTGTGAGACAGAAGATGGAGCTAGGATCTTTTCTCCTGGGAGACTTAACCTGGAAATTCATTTTAATGGTAGTGGCAGTTAGTCATATCTACAATGGCATATTGATGTCAGGATATACTCCTAAATCTGCTTTTACAGTTTGTATATGTATTGAAAGATTTTACCAGCATACGGCCCTCAAATATTTGTTTTCAGTCAGTATACAATGGTTACAAAGCCAGATGTGTATTGTATTCTTTACTATTCCTCACTTTGCCAAAGCACCTGACCTAGGCAACTTAAGGAAAGAGGGGTTGCTTCTGGCTCACAATTTGAAAGCATAGTCCATTATGGTGAGGAAGGGGTAGCAGCATGCTTGTGAGGCAGCTAGCCACACTGTGTCCACATTCAGGAAGCAGAGACAGATGGATGCCAGCACTCAGCTTGTATTCTTCTTTTCATGCAGCTGTCATCATGAGGTACAGCCTCGCCCTCCTCTGGACCACAGCTTCCGTGTGCTGAATCTATAGAAACACTTCCCAGAAGGTTTCAATTCAGTGGTGCTGGCAGCTTCTTAATCCCAGCTGATTCCTCACCCCCAGCTAACCAGTATGGGTTGTTGCAGACCTAGCAATGATTTTGGTGCATTGTGGAAAGATTTAGAAATTTGGGTCTGGAGAGCCACTAAGTGTTTAGAACTTAATAAACCACTGTGTGGGAATTAGAAGATAGTGCTGAGGGAAGTGCTGACAGTGAGGCCTGGCTTGTGAAGTTTCAGAGGGAAAAAACAACTCTGCCATGGTCGTTTGCGAGATAACTTGTACTGAGAACCTCAGTTTCTAGTAAGCAGGAGTTGAACAATTGCTCTTATCCTGGCTGTAGGGGAGATCTCACGCACCTGCAGCACTGACCACGCCCATTTGGGGCATGGTCTCAGGTACATGGGAAAGGCGAGGTATAAGAGAGGGAAAAGAAAGGAAAGCTCGCTCTTTTGGATTCCAGCTGAGGTTCGAAGACCATAGAGCTCTGACCCGGTCCTCAGCGACTGGTGTAAGTTACTTCTCTCTATCTGAATAAATCTCAAACTGCCTTTTCCCAGCATCCTTGGTGTGACTCATTTCCATTCTCAGCTGGTTAATGTTTTGTAAATGTAACACAAGTTACAGCTGTCTGTGAAGGAACCTCAATTGAGAAAATGGCCCAATAGGATTTGTGTGTGGGCTTTTTTGATTAATGATTAATGTGTGAGATTCCAGCCCACTGTGGGTGGTGTCCCACCCAGGCAGGTGGTCCTGAGTTGTATGAGAAATCAGGTTGAGTATAACATGTAAGCAAGATAGTAAGGAGAATTCTTCCCTGGCATCTACTTCAGCTCCTATCTCCAGGTTCCTTCCTGGAATTACTGCCCTGCCCTGACAACCTTTGATGATGATAGTGATATGGAACTGTAAGCCAGTTAATATAAACCCTTTTCTCCACAAGTTACCTTTGATCTGGATGTTTCATCATAGTGTGTTAGGGTTACTATTGCTATGATGAGACACCATTACTGTATTAGTTAGGGTTCTCTAGAGTCACAGAATTTATGGAATGAATATCTAATCTGTCTATCTGTTTGTCTATCTATGTATCTATCTATCTATGGGCATTTATATTGTATTAATCAGGGTTCTCATGAGTCAAGAATTTATGGAATGAATCTCTCTTCTATCTATCTATTTATCTACCTATGGGAATTTATTGGAAAGACTTATAGGCTGCACTTCAACAATGACTAGCTGTGACTGAGTTGCTCATGATCATGAGGTTTGGTTTCTCATCTAGTCTTCTGTATATGCAGGAATACCAGAGAAATAGTCTCCAATGACAGTGAAGGAATGGATGCACAGACAAGACCAGGACTAGCAGGTAAAGAATGAGCATATCCCATCCTTCTGCCCTTGTCCATATATGGGATTCCCACAGAAGGTGTGGCCTAGATTAAAGGTGCACCTTGCAGTCTCACAGTTTTGATTAAAGGTGTATGTTATTGAGCTTGAAGTTTAGGATCAAAGACATGTTGTTTTTTCACTTCAAGGTCTGGATCACAAGTGTATCCATCATTTCTGGATTATAAATCATTCCAGATATAGTCAAGTTGGCAAGCAAGAATAGCCATCACAAACATGAATTAAACAATCATGTTTAATTTCCAAATTAAAACAATAACCAGGTCATAATGATGCCTAAACAAAATAACTATTCCACATACAATTGCAAATGTATTAACCAGCTCATAGTTACTCATAAACTGATACAGTTATCCATCATAACTGCAAATGCATTATAAATTTAAGGTAATAGCAATGTCCCTTAGAGGACATCCTTCTAGTATCTCCAACTTATATATGGTAACCACTGATATTCTATTAATTGATGTCACAATATGTGATAAAGAAATTGAAAGAAAACACAAATATCTGTACAAATGCATTCTTAACAAAATATAACAGAAGCACTCACATCGGTTATAATACTCTTTTCTGCAACTGGCCACATGACCTTAGATGGCTTTTATAACTGCCTTCCTCTACTACTCATTCAGTATTCCCTCTACCCTCTACAAGCACTTCAGCAGGCCTTGGCTTTTTTCCTGGTAGAGTGACCAATAACTTAATTGCTCATAGGTCTATGCCTTTTGTTGTCCCACCTGGATTAAGCTGTTAAGGTTTCCCACTAACTTTAATCACAGAGCATGGTAGCACCAAGAGGCACCCTAAAGGATCTCCTGCACTCTAGACATAATCCTTCTTACCTCCATTGTGGAGAAGCTATTCAATTACCCCATGGTAATCTGGATCTATCACTCTTCCTAATATTGTTATTCCTTTCCTAACCTGTTGGTTTAAGGGCATTAGAAGTCCAATTTTCCAGTTCAATGGAATGTTTGTTATAGCTCCTGACAGGATCACTTCCCTCTGGTACCAAAACTTCTAGGCCAGAAGAACTTCAGATAGAAAGCAAAAACCTTCCAAGTAGGTTTGTAGGTGTGATAGTGAGTGGAACTATTCTATTTTCCACCTTGATTCCTGGACCTGTGGACTCTGGCAATAGGAGAAACCATACCATATACTGGATGCTGATTCAGACCATATACTGCCTTCTTGAGAGCCATGCCCCAGCCCTCCATGCTGCTGTCACTTAATTAGTGCTGTAACTGCTTCTTCAAAAGGCCATTCCATCCTTCTATCAGGCCATCTACCTCAGGATGGTGGAGAACATGTTAAGACCAGTGGATTCCATGACCATGGACCCACAGTCAAACTTCTGGCTGTGAAGTGAGTTCCTTGTTCAGAAGTAATAATGTGTGGAAAACCATGTGTATGGGCAGACATCCTGTAAGCCCATGGAAGATGGTTTGGGCAGAAAAGCAAATCCATAACCAGAATAAATATCTACTCCAGTAAGGACAAAACATTATCCTTTCCATGGACGAAGTGGTCCAATATAGTCAACCTGCCACCAGGATGCTGACTGGTCACCCAGAGGAATGGTGCCATATCTGGGGCTCAGTGTTGGTCTCTGCTGTTGGCAGAACTGACATTCAGAAGCAGCCGAAGTAAGGTCAGCCTTGTTGAGTCAAAATCCATATAGCTGAGCCCATGAATAACCCTCATCTCTGCCACCATGGCCACTTTGTTCATGGGTTCATTGGGAAATGACAGGGATGGCACGAGAAAGAGACTGAAACAGAATGGGGCATCCTATCTACTGGATTACTGAACTCCTCTTCAGCTGAAGTCACCTTTTGGTGAGCATTTACATTGAACACAAGAACTTTCAAATCCTTTGCTCATTTTGGAGAGATCTATCCACATAATTCTTCCCCAGATGTCTTTCTCACCAATTTCCCAACCATGTCCTTTCTAAGTCCCTGACCATCCAGTCAATCCAATGGCTACAGCCCATGAATCATCAGACAATTGCACATCTGGCCATTTGTCCTTCCAAACAAAACATGTGAACATGTGTACTGCCCAAAGTTCTGCCCACTGTGAAGATTTCCCTTCAGCAGTATCTTTCAGGGTTGTTGCAGAAATGAGTTGTAATACTGCAGCTGTTCACTTGTGGGTGGTGCTTGTATAATGTGCAGGATCATCAGTAAACCAGGTCCTACTTTCTTCTTCCTCTGTCAACCAACCATAAGAAACATACCATGAGGCTATAGATTTATGCTTGGAAGCATAGAGCATTATAATAATAGTAAAAACAATAGGCATTTGTGCAACTTCTTCATGTAGCTTGCTTGTGCCCTCAGGACCTACTCAGGCCCTATCTCTTACAAACCACTATCATTTCATATTAGATTTCTGCTGTGCATGTCCTACTTTATGACTTAGTGGTTCCCATGACACCTAGTTCATGA
Source organism: Mesocricetus auratus (assembly GCF_017639785.1). Classification (NCBI taxonomy): domain Eukaryota; kingdom Metazoa; phylum Chordata; class Mammalia; order Rodentia; family Cricetidae; genus Mesocricetus; species Mesocricetus auratus. Next base: position 66,250,930 of record NW_024429266.1, read on the forward strand.
TGGGCACTTGAGGGCACATGGTAACTTGATGGCCCGATTCAAATGTTCAGTTTCTAGTAAGTCCCAAGAGCAGTCTTTCAAAGGGAGTGCCACTATTAGGAGGCTTTGTTGAGATGGGTATGATCTTGTTTGAGGAAGTTTATGACTATGTGATCAGGATTTGAGGTTTCCTATGTTCAGTCAGCTTCCTGTTACCTGCAAAATTTAGTACCCTCAGCTCCAGTACCACATCTGTCTGCCTACTGTCATGTTTTCTGACATGGTAATACTGGACTGAATCTCAGAATCTGTAAGTGAACCGCCTCAATTAAATGTTTTCCTTATAAATGTTGCCATGGTCATGGTGCTTCTTCATAGCACTAAAAACCCAAACTAGGACAATCACTGAAGGAGTTCAGGGCAGGAATTCAAACAAGGCAGGAATCTGAAGGCAAAAGTTAATGAAGAGGCCATGGAGGGGTGTCCTTCCAAGGATTGCTCAGCTTGCTTTGTTATGCAATCCATAAACAAAAACCACTAGGCTCCACCTACAATGGACTGAGTTTCCCTACACTAATATAAAGTATGCCCTACATGTTTGCCTAAATCCCTAACATATGTAGGCATTTTCTCAGTTGAGTCTCTCTCCTCTACAATAAATTTTAACTGGTGTCAAGATGCCATAAAACTAAGCAGTACATATAGCAAAATAAACCTCAACTAAGACAGGTATGATTAATAAGAGGCTAGCACTTCTGAAGTAGAACATTTGCTTTATTGGGGCATCTGACAACTAGCCCAAAATGCGCACTTCATTAATAAAAGCACAAAGAAGAAATGGTGCCAGCAATCAGGGTAAGAAAACAGCTCATCTTCTAGAATTATCAGAAAGATGTAGAGTTTCGCACAAACATTATAGCTACCCATAGAGACTTGCTTTGGACACCTGATATCCAGGGGAATACACACACACACACACACACACACACACACACACACATTTTTTATTGCATGTGTATATGCACACATGATCGGGGATGTACTTATATATATGTCCTTATCTTAATGATAAACCAATGATTGTCCAGGAGACAGGCAGGCAGTGTAGGCATGGCTATGAGACAAGAGAATTCTGGGGAGAGGTCACAGGGAGAGGTCATGAGGGAGATGCTATATAGAAGCCAGTAGGCATAACCTGCTAGAGCATTACAGGTGAACCACAGTCTCATGCCAATACACAATTTAATAGAAATGTATTGATAACCAAGAAATAGCTAGTCAATAAGATGTCTGAGCCATTGACCAAACAGTGTCTAATTATTATATGTCTCTGTGTGTTTATTTGGGGCTAAACAGCTGTGGGATCAGACAGATCAGATCCTCCATCTACATACACATGTGTTCATGCATGTAGAGCCTAAAGAATAATTTTCCCTGTTATTTAAGAAGAGTATATCCCTTTGTTCATTTAAGATGGAGCCTCTTTTACACTTGTCTGGAAATTTCCAAGCTGGCCCATCAAAGAGCTTCAGGGATCTCGTGTTTCTGACTCCCAAAGCTCAGATCACAACCCTGCCACCGCACCTAGCTTACCTAATGTGTGTTCTGCCAATGGAATCAAGGTCTTTGTGCATTCCTTATAAGCCAGTTCCTGATGTGCCATCTCCCCAGCCTATTCTTTGTTGGTAGTAAATTATTATGGTCACAGAAAAACATTAATAAGGTGACATACATCATATACTACTAGTGGTTTGGAAAATTACTGTGCTAAACACTTCACTGATAAATTCACTGTAATCATGTGATACTTGGGACAACTCTTATGGTTGATCCACCTGTACTGTCAATCTATGCATTGGTATCTAAGATCCTTTCTGTGTGCTACTCATATGAGCAATAATTGGCTTAAAGATAGAATTCTTTGGTAGATTAATTCCCATTTTCCTGAGGAATCTCCATACTGATTTCCAAAGAGGCTGTATGAGTCGGCATCCCCACCAGCAGTGGAGGAGTGTTCCTCTCTCTCCACATCCTCTCCAGCATAAATTGTCTTCGGTGTTTTTGATTCTAGCCATTCTGACAGGAGTAAGATGGTATCTCAGAGTTGTTTTGATTTGCATTTCCCTGATGGCTAAGGATGTTGAGCACTTTCTTAAGTGTCTCTTGGCCATTTTAGCCTCTTCTACTGAGAATTCTCTATTTAGCTCTGTACCCCACCTTTCAAGTGGATCCTTTGGTGTTTTGGAGACTTGTTTCTTGAGTTCTTTGTAAATTTTGGAGATTAGCCCTCTGTCAGATGTAGGGTTAGTGAATATCTTTTCCCATTCTGTGGCCTGCCTTTTTGTCTTTTTGACTGTGTCCTTTGCCTTACAGAAGCTTTTTAGTTTCAGAAGGTCCCATTTGTTAATTGTCGATCTCAGTGCCTGTGCCACTGGTGTTATGTTTAGGAAGTGGTCTCCTGTACCAACTCGTTGAAGAGTATCTCCCACTTTCTCTTCTAAAAGTTTCAGTGTGGCTGGATGTATGTTGAGATCTTTGATCCATTTGGACTTAAGTTTTGTACAAGGCGATAAACATGGATCTATCTGCAGTCTTCTGCATACCAGTACCCAGTTATGCCAGCACCATTTGTTGAAGATGCTTTCTTTTTCCACTGTACAGTTTTAGCTTCTTTGTCAAAAATCAGGTGTTCATAGGTGTGTGGGTTAAAATTAGGGCTTTCGATTCGGTTCCATTGGTCTACCTGCCTATTTTTGTGCCAATACCAAGCTGTTTTCAGGACTATAGCTCTATAATAGAGCTTGAAGTCAGGTATGGTGATGCCTCCTGAAGTTCCTTTATTGTATAGGGATGTTTTGGCTATCCTGGGCCTTTTGTTTTTCCATATAAAGTTGATTAATGTTCTTTCCAGGTCCTTGAAGAATTGTGATGGAATTTTGATAGGGATTGCATTGAATCTATAGACAGCTTTTGGCAAGATTGCCATTTTTATTATGTTGATCCTACCAATCCAAGAGCATGGGAGATCTTTCCATTTTCTGGTATCTTCTTTGATTTCTTTCTTCAAAGACACAAAGTTCTTGATATACAGGTCTTTCACTTCCTTGGTTAACATTATCCCCAGATATTTGATGCTGTTTTAGGCTATTGTAAAAGGTGATGTTTCTCTGATTTCTTTCTCAGACACTTCATCATCTGTATATACTAGGGCCACTGATTTTTTTGAGTTTACCTTGTATCCTGCCACATTGCTGAAGGTGTTTATCAGCTCTAGGAGTGACCTTGCGGAGTTTTTTGGATCACTTATGTAAACTATCATATCATCTGCAAATAATGAAAGTTTGACTTCTTCTTTACCTATTTGTATCCCCTTTATCTCCTTTTGTTGTCTTATTGCTGTAGCTAGAACTTCAAGTACAATATTGAAGAGATATGGAGAGAGTGGACAGCCTTGTCTTGTTCCTGATTTTAGAGGAATTGCTTTGAGTTTCTCTCCATTTAGTTTGATGTTAGCTGTTGGTTTACTGCATATTGCTTTTATTATATTCAGGTACGTTCCTGTTATCCCTGATCTGTCTAGGACCTTTATCATGAAGGGGTGCTGGATTTTGTCAAAGGCTTTTTCAGCATCTAGTGAGATGATCATGTGGTTTTTCTTTCACAGATTGTTAATATGGTGGATTACATTGATAGATTTTCTAATGTTGAACCATCCCTGCATTCCTGGAATGAAGCCTACTTGATCATGGTGGATGATTTTTCTGATGTGTTCTTGAATCCGGTTTGCAAGTATTTTATTGAGTATTTTTGCATCAATGTTCATGAGGGAAATTGGTCTATAGTTCTCTTTCTTAGTTGGGTCTTTGTGTGGCTTGGGTATCAAGGTAATTGTAGCCTCGTAGAAAGAGTTTGGCAGTGAGCCTCCTGCTTCTATTGTGTGGAATACTTTGACGAGTATTGGAATGAGCTCTTCTTTGAATTTCTGGTAGAATTCTGCACTGAAGCCATCTGGGCCTGGGCTTTTTTTGTTTGGGAGACTTTTGATGACTGCTTCTATTTCATTAGGGGTTATAGGTCTGTTAAATTATTTATCTGTTCTTGATTTAGTTTTGGCAAGTGATATCTATCCAGGAAATTGTCCATTTCCTTTAAATTTTCAAATTTTGTGGAGTATAGATTTTCAAAGTATGCCCTGATGATTCTCTTGATTTCCTCAGAGTCCATTGTTATGTCCCCTTTTTCATCCCTGATTTTGTTAATTAGCATGTTCTCTCTCTGTCTTTTGGTTAGTTTGGACAGAGGTTTGTCTATTTTGTTGATTTCCAAATGAGGCAGGTTCATACAACAAGGGCATCTGCTCCACTATGTTCATAGCAGCATTGTTTGTAATAGCCAGAACCTGGAAGCAACCTAGATGCCCCTCAACTGAAGAGTGGATAGAGAAAATGTGGTACATTTACACAATGAAGTATTACTCAGCAGAAAAAAACAATGGAATCTTGAAATTCGCAGGGAAATGGATAGCACTGGAAGAAACCATCCTGAGTGAGGTAACCCAGTCGCAAAAAGACAAACATGGTATGTACTCACTCATATATGGATTCTAGATATGGATCAGGATAGTGCCAGTCTGCACTTCCACAGATAGAGAGTCTGGGAAACAGGAAAGAACCTAAAAGATATGCTTATATGCATAGTACCCAAGAGAAGAGAATGGAGACAAGATCCTCTGATGGGGAACACGGCGAGGGGTGGGGGGGAGTGGGACCTGGGAAGAATAGAGGGGGTAAAGAGGAAGGGAGTTGGTCATGGGGGAGCAGGAAGTTGAGGGGGTGGGGGTAGAATAGGGGGAAGAGGGAATCATAGGATCGAAGACAGATCAGGCACCAGAGTGACCTCGAGTGATCTAAAGGTATAACATCAATTGGCAAGCTAAGCAATAGTGGAGGGACCACCTCGAATGCCCATTCCTGATAATGAACTTGATGTCTATAACCACCCGGGAGCCTTCATCCTGTGACTGATGGAAGCAGAGGCAAACACACAACTAAGCACTGAACTGAACCCAAGGAACCCAGTGACAGAGAGAGAGGAGTGAGGAGCAAATTGGCAAAGAATGGGCTGGCAAAACCAGCAGAGACAGCTGATCTGAACAGGGGAGTGCTCTTGGACCCCAGACCGACAGTGGGGAGGCCAGCATGGGACTGATCTGGACCCCCCAAATGTGAGTGTCAGTGAGAAGGCCTGGGCAACCTATGGGGCCCTGAGCTGTGGATCAGTGTCTATCCCTGGTATACAAACTGTCTTCATGTGCCTATAGCACAAAGAGAGATGCTCTCTCAGCCTGGACTCTTAGGGGAGTGCCTTGACCCTACCAAGAGTAAAATGACAGACTCTAGATATCCCCTATGTGGAAGGATTTGGCAATAGGGTGGGAGGGAGGGGGGGAAGGGGAGTGCGGGAGGAGGGGAGGGAGAGGGAACTTGGATTGACATGTAAAACAAGCTATTTAAAATTAAAATAAAAATGATAAAAAAAGATAGAATTCTTTGAAAAGATGGAAGTCAATTGTGAATTAACTTTAAATAGGTGAGTATCCAGGGGCTGTGAGTAGCTTCATCCCCTCACCACAGGCAATATAGAGCAAAGTTAGACATGGTTTCTTTTAGAAAAACAGCAGAGTGCTCTCAAAAATTTAGTTTCCTGAAGAATTTGATTGCTCAAAAATGTAATTAATTCCAAAGATGGACTTAAAGAGCTCAGCAAAGAACAGTGACTCTCAATTGTTTTCTGGTCCCTGAAGCACTTCGGTGACTTCTGCTGACCTCCTGTTTCCCAGGACACTGGGAATCACTACTGAAAATCACTATTAAGCATTTAAGTCATTCACTCAAGAAAAATCTTAAGTTTCTCTAAAGTACTCATGCTCAGTCTTCCTACATTTATCTCCTTAGAATCTGCTGCAGTCTGACCCTGATTCTTACTGTCTGACTGCTGACAAGTGGTAAGTCTCACTTTCTTCTTTTTGAGCTTGTGGTGAGCAAAGGCCTAGAACTTCCTCCTTTGGACTAGGAAATTCAAACTATGCCACCTCCCTTGTGGAAACATGAGAATATCTGACATCTGAATACCTGTCCTCAGTTGACGGCACTATTTTGGGAGTTGAGAGGTTCAGTCATGCTCTGCTTGAGAAAGTATGCCCCAGATGTGGGTTTGTAGAGATTAAAGCCTCACCCTACTTACAGTTTGTTTCCATTGCTTTGTGCCTGTGGTAAATGACAGAACTAGCAACTTCCTGATGTGGCCACCATTCTTGTTGCCTTCTACCATCCTTCCTCACAATGATGGACTCTTCTCCGTGTATAATACAAGCCAAGATGAACGCTTTATGACATCAGTTGCTTCTGGTCATGGTGTTTTATTACAACAACCCAAGAGTAACTAGTACATCTAGGCCTGTTAACACATGACTGTAGTCCCAGCACTAGAAAGGCAGAGATAGCTAGATTCTTCAGGACTTACTTGCCTGCCATCATTACTGACTAGTGCATACATGAATGAAATCCTTATATTCATTTACGGATTTGTTCATTTGTGCTGTTCACATACCTCTTTCTTACCATCTGCATTGACTATTCTATAGAATTACATCAAATGTTGCATGTTTTAAAAATCAGAAATACATTTCACCTGGCATTTCTCTGCTATTGGGGAGAAATGAAGGTAAAATTACTGTTTTAAATATTCCTGGTGCCTGGTTGCTTCCTTCTCAATCTCCACTAGCTGTGGGGAATTGCTCTCTCAATGACTAATTAAGACTGGTGTCCTGAGGTTCCCAGCATTCCTATGTGATAATTGCTTGAGATTAAAAGCCAAAGACCATCAGGCTTGAAAGTACTTAATGGGGCAAAGTAACAAGGCTGATGTATGTGTTTTTCAGGGCTCGTAGGGAGACTGTCCAGAAAATTTGGAAGTCTCACAAGAAAACCAGATTGCTCAAGGCTTAGGAAGCATGGGACAGGGAAAGTACCTATGATGACTAGTTCATTGCTGTTAGTTTGTAAGGGTTTGGGTTTTATTTTTGTCACTTTGACACAAGCTGTGGTCATCTAATATGAGGGAACTTTAACTGAGAAAATGCCTCCATCAACTGGGCTGTAGGCAAACCTATGAGAAATTTTCTTGATTGATCAATTTGGAGGGCTCAGCCCACTGTAAGTGGTGATGTCTGTAGGCAGTTGACCCTGGTTTGTGTGAGAAAGGGAGTTAAGGGTGAGCCGTGGGGAGCCAGTCAGTGAGCACTGTTTTTTCATGGCTTGTGCTTCAATTTCTGCCTCCAAGTTCCTTCTGTGAGTCCTATCCTGACTTTCCTCCATTATGGATTATAAGTTATAACTTTAAATAATTTTTTCTCCCCAGCTTGCGTTCAGTCATGCCATTTATCACATCAGTATAATCAAGTCAAGACACTACCTGAGTCAATCTTCCTATTCCCGATATGGTTCTAGAACAGTGAAGAATCCCAGGGCAGGAGATGATAGAGCACTGCTTAATATATAAAGTAATAGTTCCCATCACCACCACCACAAAACCAGGAATATTGATGCAGTCCTATTCCCAACAAGAGGAGGATGACAATCAGGGATTCTAGGTTACCTTCAGTCACATAGAGATTTTTGAGGCCAGCCTGAGTTATATCAGATCTTATGTCAGAAAAAAAATAATAGAACATCAGGGAGCTACATTGAAAGCACAAGAACATGAGTTAGATGCTAAGACCTGTGTTTAAAACAAAATGCTGGATAATGTGTCATGTCCTTGTAATCAAAGAATGATGAAAAAGAGACAAGAACATTCTTGGGGCTCAGTGTCTATCCAGTCAAGCCTCTTTTTAAAATTTCACCCTGTCTTGAAAAGAGAGTGAATGGTGTGATGACTATTGATTGTCAATTTGAATGCGTCTAGAATTAACTAAAATTTAAAATTGAACAGCAAACCAGTGAGGGATTTTTTTTCATATTTTGAAATGGGGAAATACATTTAGAATCTGGATCTTGAGGTTGGGAAACACATACCTTTCATTTGGGGCTTGAGTCAGGAAGAAACTATTTTAATCTGGGCTATATTCTCTGCTGGAAACCTATATAAGGACATGTAAGAAGGAAAATTTTGCTCTTTGCATGCTCTCACCTTGTTACCTAGTCCATTCTTTCACTGAAGTCTACTTATTTGGGATTCCAGTGTATACTGAAGATCAGATGAGACATCCAACCTCATGGATGAACATGTGTTGCTTATCCCACTTTCTTATACAATCCAAGATCATTTGCCAAGGAGAGATACCACCCACATCAATAATTGACCAAGAAATATTGACTTAGGTCATGCTCCTAGGCCAATCTCATGTAGTCAATCCTTATTGAAGGTCCTCTGTTCCTGGTTGACTAGCTTGTGTCAGGTGGGCAAATATTACTAGCAAGTATACTGTCTGTCTGTTATGTGATAGCTAGGTGATCAGTTACTAAGTTAATAACAGAGTTGGGAAGATGGTTCAGTGGGTGTAATTCTTGCTGAAAAGGTGTGAGAGGCTAAGTGTGATCCACATCACCCATGGAAAGCTAGAAGTGGTGAGGCACACTAGCAAGGTGTGTCCTAGAAATGTGAAGACAAACAGGTCCTAGAGGTTTACTGGCTAGCCACCTAGCTGAAACAGTAAGCTCCAGGTTCTGTGAGACTTGCTTGTCTTGAAAAAAAAAAACAAATGGAGAGCTACAGCCTATGACACCTAGTGTTCATCTCTTACTTGCAGACACGCATGTATTAAGTACCCTCTATACACTTTCCACACACAAAAATATTACAAATAAAAAGAACAACACCTAATATAAGTTAGCAAAAGAACGTACATTTTGTGTGGAGTTCCATGTTAAAGTGTTACTGCTCCCTGTGGTTGTTTCTACTGGCACTTGCATGACCTGGCTTCACTAGGGTCAGCAGGAACTCAAAAGCTGTCACACATCTTTACCCCAGATCTCACTCTTCTGTTTGCCTCTTTGGAGTGAGTTTCTCTGGCAACAGAAAGGCTATGTGGGTTTTTGAAGATGTGCAATTGGCCAAGCAGTTTTCTAATTTCAATGTTCAGCGACCACAGCACTAAGTTAGATTTATTTGCAGAAAGGAAATTGTTTGGGGAACATAACTCTTACAGGACATAACAGTGTTCTCTGCTTTTCACAGCTTTCACTGATAACATTTGTGACTCATTGGAGAAAAGTACAAACTTCTAAAAAGCTACAAACCAGGTCTCCAAGGGGAATGATTTTAGTTCTGTTGCTATATGGTCTTGGTTGAGGGGTAAAGAAATGCCATCCCCTAGAATCCATATGATCATTGCAATTATTAACTCACAACAACTATGCTCATCTGCTCAGGGCTCACACAATTATGGCCCTGTCAACAATCAGCCATGGGGAGACGAGGGACTTATGGAGTTCAACATTTTGCTGTTGAGCTATTAGCAACTGACTGAGACTAGGAGAAGAGGAATCATCTTCTTCAGTTGGGTACTCTCTGTTCAGTCCGCCAGGATCCATTGACTAGCTTCAATCCTGTGGTCAAAAAAGATGTCCATGGATAAATTCAGTGATTAAAAACAAAGGGAATAAACGTGTGAGAGATATTTATTGGGAGAGCTAAAGGTAGGGAGATGAGAGAAGGTGGAAAATAAGAATTTCTGGTAAACATTGAATATATAAAATTTTGTCAGAATTAAATTTAATAAAAGTGGGGGTGTCTGGAGAGATAGCTCAACAGTTAATAGGACTTTCTTTGCAACTCTTGCAAGAGTTTGAAGCACAGTATCCAGCACCTACTTCCAGCAGCTCACAAGCACCCATGACTCCAGCTTCATGGGAACCAACATGTTTTTGGCCTGAAAAAATGCAAACACATACATGAGTGTACACACACACACACACACACACACACATGCACACATACACGCACACATACACACTCACACGCACATACACACACACTATACAACACACATATGCATGAATAAATAAAGGTTTTTTAAGGCAGTAGAGAATAGAAAGCAAGAAACCATGAAAACTTTTCTCAAAATAGATTGTTCTAAGAAAAGAAGGCTCAGTGAATGTCCAACAGCATATACTGTTGGAGAAACCCTGAGTTCAATCCCAAGCTTCCGGAACAGGCATCTCACAAATGCCGTCAATTCCAACCCCAGAGGATGCAATGCCCTCCTAAAGTCTCCTGACATACTCTCCACATTTATGCATGCATACATACAGACACACATAAATAAAAATAAATACATCTTACTATAAATTATCTTTGATCCAATAAGAGGGGAGATTTGGAGTCTGTCTTTCATGTGAGGAACTGGTATATATCTTGGAGAATATTCTCTTCAGCTACTTTACACATAATCATGTTTTAGCATGTTGTGGAGATAATTGCAATTATTTTGCTGTCAAAGCTTAGTGCTCTTTAATTTTAACTTGGAGTGATAAAGAAGAAAAATAAAAAAATCAAAATTAAGTAGAGAATTACTTTGACAGCAAGTATTGAAAGTGACATGCAAGAGTTCGAAAGAAAGGAAGTGCTACATGTTTTCACTTGTGTCAGGTGAGCATTGTGACTCATGAGTGAAGCCAAAGACATCAAACTGGCTATCAATTAAGTCTGTGCAAAATTTTACAGGGAAATAGCTCAACTCCAATCCAGTTTCCAAATATTATCAAATGTGAAATTAAAGAAATGACCTCGCTTTTTTTCTATATTTTGTTCAATAAAATATTGTATCTTTGTTTGATCATGATGGACAACCCAATATACTTTATATAATCTTTACTAATATTTCAGACTTGGTAATAACATCTGTGTGTAGACATTAAGGCAGTATTTGGAAGCATGTTTTCACAATCTTGTTAGTGTCTGCAAGCAAAAATATTGACTGCTCACAATATAGTTCAAAACAATAGGCAAGTTGTGTTATTCCCATCAAATAATTTAAAAGTGGATAATATTGGGGCTGAAGAAATGGGTCAGAGGTTAAAAACACTTGATGCTTTTGCACAGGGCCTACTTCAGTTCTTAGCATACACATGCAGTGCCTCATTAGTGCCTCTTACTACAGCTCAGGAGGATCACTCATTGTCTTCTGGTCCCTGAGGATTGGCACAGATGTGTGCACAAATATTTATGTAAATGCAGTTTCCAACAATTGTTTAAAAGTGAATAATTTTGATATATATTGCTAAGGGAATTTTGAAAAGTAAGACTGACAATTCAAATCCATTCTCCACTTACCAAATTTCTCATAATCTCCTAGAGAAATACACATAAAACATTTTATTAAGTAAACTATAATAAAAGTATATAGTAAGTCCTTAATTTAAAATACTATTTCAATCAGATACTATTCCACACATATTTGCATACTAAGTGCAATGTCAGGTTAAGACTTCTTCACATACATGGTTCATTTCCTAACATAATACACTACCAACTAAATGACCAAAAATCCTCAATTCCAAAACAGTGCAGTGAGTATCATATGTTAAGATGTGTTCAAATACATCAGCTTTTATTCACCTAAAGAATTAAAATGTCATTCTGGGAGTATAGCTCAATTGAAATTGTGCTTGCCTGGCATGGAAAGGGCTAGAGGTTCCATCCTCAGCACCATTTATACAGGTCATGGTTGCTCACACCTCTATTTCTAGCACTTATGAGGTGGAGGTAGGAGGATCCAGAGTGCAAGGCCATTCTCAGTTCCAGACAAGAAGCTCAAATTATATGAGACCTCAGCTCAGAAATGCAACAACACCCCTGAGAAACGCAACAAACATGCCTTTTGACAGGAAGTACCTAAATATTTACATACATTAAAGGGGGAGAAGCATTATTGTGAAGATACCATTTATAGTAAGGAGGTATCCCTAACAGGAGCCTCAAAGCCTGGGGTCTCTGTTATTAAGTCAGATAGGTGTGAGAAATGCAGCAAATGCAGGGGACAGATGTAATCTCACAGCATCAGGAGAGATGAGCTGAATAATACATAAACTGGGTCCAAGGCAAGCCAGAACAGACAAGGGACAGAGTCCTTCAGCAAAATCCCTGCAGAGAGAGGGCTAGTGAGTCAGTGAAGGAAAGAGACTCCAGATTTCTCTGGAAACTACCTCAGCAGGCAGTCTGGGAGGATGTATCAGCAGGATTTTCTTTCCATAGGTGGACCAAGCAGAGGTCTGATGTGAAGGAGGTGACACTACCAGCACTAGCACATTTGTGTTGGGGTGTGGCCTGGAGGGCTAAGAGTATGGGAAGAAACAGACTCATGGGAAAGTGTTGTGCAATTGCTTTCAAAGGAGAAAGCTGCTTCATCACTTCATGAACACCAAGACTTTCTGTTCTGAATAGCTGTGTCTGTCTTAGAAGGCCCAATACATAGAATTCAAAGACAACCAATAGAGTTTCTAACTTGCCTAGGTGAAGCAGATGAATGGCCTGAAAGCAGACAGTGAAAAGACACAATTGTTATTTTGAAGGGTTTTAGGAAAATATAATGGTAGGATTTTAAAATATTTTAGTTATTTAAGTTTTTTTTATTTTATATATCAAGTATAGCTGTCCCCCTCCACTTCCCGTTCTTCCCCATCTTCCCCCCACCCAATACTCATCCACTCTTCAGTAAGGGTAAGGCCTCTCATGGGGAGTCAACGAAGTCTTCCATATCAATTTGATGTTTTGATGATAAGATGCACATCTCTGTAGCTATCCTACACAGCACAGAATAGAAATCTTAAATGGGTAAATTATGTGTCCTTTAAGTTCTCTGCCAATTAAGCTGTTACTAATTGCATCCTGTGTGAATTTTATGTCAAGAAAAGGTACTGTTAGTAATTGAGCTCTTAAAAATCCTTTCACAAGCTTCAGTTAATTTAACCTGACAGAGTTCTGATTGCAAACGTCTCAAATCAGAGTTTGCAGCTGTAGGTGTCCTTATTCCTCCTTGAGCCATCATCACAGCAGTAAGAGACTGAGATTCAGTCTTAACTTCCATGCTTCAGAATTGTAACCTTGGTGTGTCTCATTGGCAATCCTCCTCTGGCTTCCATTTCTTATATCCTACAGACTTGACACAATCACAAGGAAGTTCATTTGGGTTTAATAGGCCCATTATTTTGAGCAGAGTAAGGGAGATGTGGGAGACTGGAGCCTAGGAAATTGTGTTACTTTGAGAAATATGAAGTGAGAAGAGGCTAGAGATAATCTTTGATCTGCAACCCCTATGCACTTTCTACACTGTGGGGCAGCTGGACTGGAGAGCACCAGAAAGAAGAGGGGATGGTTTATATTCCGCCAAAATTTATATACAGGGGTGCTCTTCAATAAAAGAAGAAATCAATGAATATTATTACTTTTCTTATCACTGTGAGTGATTACTTGATAAGGAACAGTTTATGGGATGAAGAGCTTATTTTGACTCACTTTCATGGAGTACAGTCTAGCATGTCAATACAGAAGGGCAAGGCAGCTGGTCACATGGCATCTACAATCAGGAAGCAGAGAGAGAGATGAATGCAGGTACTCAGATCACTTCTCCATTTTATTTAGTCTGAGCTCCCAGCCTATGGAAAAATGCCAACCACATTTAGGCTAGGTCTTCTTGCCTTGATTAATATTTTAGATAATCACTCAGTCACATTTCCAGAAAATTGTCTTTCCTGAGAGTCTAAATCCTGTCAAGATGGTAATTACTATGGATTATCATCTACCTCCTTTTAAAAGGATCCAAGGATGAAAAATCAGCATTGTTCTTATAGACATATACCAGCAAAAACCTAACAGTACTGCCACACCCGCTGCACAGCCTGGGACCAAGAATCTGAAGAGGGTGTCAGGATTGATGACACAGAGACAAGTTGGTGGTGAAAGCAGGCTTCTTTTCTTTATTCTTACCCCAGCTGGTTGGTTATACACTCTGACACCAGAGGCAGGGGTGGGGGTTCAGGAAGAGGTGGTAAGTCATTGGAAAGATCAAGGTCAGGTTGTTCCCATGGGTGAGCACTTATCAGGAACTTATTGCTCCGGTAAACATTTCTTACAGGCACCGGATTGTTTTTAGTAAACATGTTTTCAGTAAACATGATTTCTCTGTGGTTGGTTACAGCTGCCTGTTCTCAGGCTGATGGGGAAGTGGATTTCTAGCCAAGGTCTCTTGTTCCCACACAGTACCAGAAGTAGGGTTAGGGCAGAATCTCTATCTTACTAGAAGTATACTACTGAAGGATCTGTAAGAGATATGCATACCTAGAACCTGAAAGCTGTTTGAATGTTTAAACCTCACATTTTCATCATGACCTTGTGCTATAATGAATTCTCTATTTAAAAAGAATATGTATCCACAAAGAGCCTTATATGCTGTGAAGAATCTAAGAAGTAAAGTTAAACATTGACATTACTAGGTCAATGCAAGGAAAAAAAACTATGTGTCTGACAGGAATGTAGAATACAATGCTGCTCTCCATGAATTAATGAGGGAGAAAAAATAATTCCACGTCCTTCTTTAACGAGAAGAAGCCTGCAGGGGTTTTGCATCAGAATACTTTTCTCTGCATTCATCCAGGTCCTTTCAAATCAGGATTGAAGGCTCAAGGGAAAGTGTTCAGTTGTTACTTGTTATTTGCTTTTGAAGAAAGAAATATGACTACTATTAAAGTTGGTATTTTCCTATGTTACAAGACGAATTTATAACGAAGACTGTTAAATGTTACATTTGTCTCAACACTGATCTAGATACCTTTTCTATCAAAAAAAATCCATCTTAAGTCTACATGTCTATGAAACCTATCAGAAGCATCCATAAGTGACTTAGTGACATTTATTCTTAAGAATTTCTCTCTCTCTCTTTCTCTCTCTGTGTGTATGTGTGTGTACGTGCGTGCGTGCGTGCGTGTGTGTGTGTGTGTGTGTGTGCGTGCGCAGGCATGTACAGGGGTTCAGAGAGGCCAAAAGACAGTATCTGATCCTCTAGAGTTATAGTGGTTGTGAGTTGCTTTTTATGGGAGCAGGAAAGTGAACTCAGGTTCTATAGAAAAGCAGAGAGAAATCTGAACTATTGAACTATCTCTTCAGCCCTGATTTCTTAATTTTCTCATAACACCTTAATTTCTCAAGCAACAGAATTAGATTTTGACACTTTCCTAGGGAGGACTTCTCCAAATGTCTCCATTTTCTAATTCATGTGCACTTCCCTTTTGTTTTTAGATCTAACTTGCCTAGTGTGCATATCAGAACAATAGATTTCTGTGAGAAGAAAAAAAAGTTAAATGCATTCTAGTTTAGAGAATGTGTTCTACTCTTCACTTTCTCTGTTGATTTCATTTCTATGACACATTGTTTATAAGCCTTATCTAGCTCTTTGAATACCCATATGTTCCAGGACCCTGGAGTCACTCATTGACATATGACAGATTTCCCTTCGAAGTTTTATTTTGACTATACTCATCAAAAATGGCTTTGATAAAAAAATTCTTCTTTCTGTCTATTCTCCCTCTTCTCTCTATTCTTCCATCTAACTGTCACTGTTTCCCAGTTGTGTTAGATGACTGCTCTTCTGGCCAAAGATGCCTTGGCCAGTTGCAAAACATTTGCCTCCTATACTCAAGTAATCTGAATCCTGGCAGTAATAATTCTGGGGTGAGTAATAGAATTATGAAAATATTTATGCTGGCTAGAAATGTAACTCAGTGGATAGAGTGCTTGTGTAGCAGACATAAAACCCTGTATCCAATCTCTAGAATTTATAAACCAAGAACTTGGTGGTGCACATCTGTAATTCCAGCATTTTGCGGTAGAGGCAGTATCAGAAGTCCTATACTGCCCTCAACAAAATAGTTTGTGCTGGTTTGAAGTAGTTTTGTGCTACATGAATAAATCTCTCTGTGTGTACGTGTGTGTGTATGTGCGCGTGCGCACGTATGTGTGTTATTAAGCTGAATAAATAAAATTCTTGTGATCTTTCATAGAAACCAAGCATTATTTTTGTCACCATTGAGTTGATTAATTAATCAGTACCTGTGATATTGTATAGATACA
The DNA here is from genome assembly GCF_017639785.1 of Mesocricetus auratus. Taxonomy (NCBI): domain Eukaryota; kingdom Metazoa; phylum Chordata; class Mammalia; order Rodentia; family Cricetidae; genus Mesocricetus; species Mesocricetus auratus. Next base: position 66,267,034 of record NW_024429266.1, read on the forward strand.
ACCTAAATGAACCATGGTAGTTAGTGGATCATCATTGACAGACAGACAGACAACACAAACACACACACACACTCACACAACACACACACATACACACAGATAGGATGAGACATAGAAGAGAAAGAGAAAGAGGAGGAGGAGAAAGAGGAGGAGGAGGAAACACATTATCCCACCTGCTCTGTAATGACAGTTTTCTTAATTGTAGTAGTTTTCCCTACTTTGAAAGGCTAGATAAAAGGAGCATTTCTTCAGACTTAATGGGTGGGAAACATAAAGCAGTGTTTCCCTCCACTGTCGATTATCTGTGTTTTGTTTTTTTCCTTTACCACACCTCTAAGAAGCATTTTATATTTCTATGAGGTAGCTATTGTAATTGTTTGCTTTTGACTTACACTCTATAACAAAATAAGTACGCAGGAAGGTATCCTAGCAACACAGTGTTTTTTTTTTATTTCTCTCTGATGTTATTTTACTGGATACTCTGGAACCTTTTCTCAAGGTATTAATGGACACATAAGGCTCTTGATCTAACTTCCTAGAAGTAAGCACTCATGACTATGGAAATTCACCTTAAAAACATACACTGTTGGTCCTGATAAATGTAGGGAGACTGGGAACAACTCCACAATGACATGAAAGTGGAATTCTGGAAGTAGCAATCAGCGCCTTGCCTTCCTATGGGTACCTGACTCTCCTTACTGCAGCTGATTGTTGACACCCTCAAATGGGCTTGGGATTTTGTTGTTAGCATGCACAAATGTGACTCCATCAAGCCACTGAAAAGTTGTGTAATTCCCAACTCATCATTTAGACTCAGATTTATCCATGACCAAGTCCAATAAGATGCAGTGATAGTGGTCCGGAACTGGCTGTCTGTGTCCTCTGTGCCTGCAGTCACAATGCAGAGACAAATTAATGGTTATGCTGAGGAGCTGCTTCTTTTGAATGACCCTTATGGGGCAAGGCTGATGGAATTATGGAATTAAGCAAAAGTGGCAGGGCTCAGTAATTTCACAAAACTTATAACTCTCTGAAAGCCTTTCTCACAAGAATCCCCAAACCTTTTTCCATGGTTATAGTTGCTAAGGAGAGGAGACTCCTCAGTCAGCCAAACCCCTTGAAAGTCATGCAGGGAGTTCCAGGCATGCAGATTAAGGATTTTCCAATAATACAGATGTCTTTAAGTCACACATGCTCTTGTTAGTAACTCCTCATTCACACTCCAGTAAGATAATGTCAATAACAACCTACTTGTTCACTAGGCTAGACTAAGGTGTGATCCATTTCTTTAGTCTGTTACTATTCTTATATGAGGGGTATGTTAGTCAGGGTTTTCTAGAGCCACATAATTGATTCTCTCTCTCTCTCTCCCTCCCTCCCTCCCTCTCTCTCCCTATCTGTGTAGATACACACACACACACACACACACACACACACATATATATATATATCCCATTACATGTACTTTATGCATGTATTATATATGGGAATTTATTGGAATGACTTACAAGCTGCAGTCCAACAATGCTTAAGTGTCTTCTATATATGCTAGAATCCCAAAGAAGAAGGTTCCAATGCCATTAAAGGAATGGGCGTGTTGACAAGGGGAGGGAAAGCAGGTGAAGAATGAAGAACCCTTCTTTCCTTCTTTGATTTTCCTACTATTGGCTTTCATCAGAAGGTGTGGCCCAGATTAAATGTGTGCCTTCTCACCTCAATATCTGGTCTAAAAGCCTATGTCATTCTGAGTCAAGATCTGGAGCAAAAGAGCATGTCTTCTGGCCTTAAGATCTGGATTAGGGGCTAGAGAGATGGTTCAGTGGTGAAGAGCACCAAATGCTCTTCCAGAGGACCCAGGTTCAATTCTCAGCAGCAATATGTCAGCCCACAACCAGCTGCACATCCTGTCTCATGGGAACAGACACCAATGGCAAAATACGAATGTACATAAAATAAAAAATCAGAATGAAAAATTAGGAAAAAGGATCTAGATTGAAGGCATGTTGTCTTCCTGCCTCAAGATGGGGATCACAAGTGTTTCCTCTATTTGTGGATTGTATTTCATTCCAATAATTGTTGAGTTGACAATCAAGAATAGTCAGAATATGGGATGAACAGATATTTGTGCATATATCACCAAGAAAAGTCACACAACAGGCTGAGACCACCCACATAGATGGAAACTAGAAATGGGAATATGAAGATCATGATTTCACATGGAAAAGGACTGGTAGAAAAGCTTCTAGAAAAATAAATTATTTAAACTCATGATATACTAATTCTTCCATTATCCTCACAGAGAACCAGAAACAATTCTACTTTCTTGGCAAGGGGCAATGCATATCGTGAGATAATTATTAGATTTTAGGAAAGTTGCAAACTGAAATTTGTTATAAAGAAAAGACAAATATAGGATGTAGAAAAGAAGTTAGGATGAATCACCCTTGAGGATAGCTGGATTCGGAGAATTAGCTTCATGACCATGGGAATTCCTGATGGGGAGGAACATTAGGAAAGGTGCAGGTTCACAGTTAGAGACAGCCATGATGAGACCCTGACATGGAAACACAGTAGCAGAGGTAGCCTTCATGTGTAGCATGATATGGGGCCTAAAGTAAAACAGACAGTCTCTTCATTTACAGAAAACAGAGCTGTATTTCTTGGATTGTAGGTTTCTGGGATGCATGCATGGATTACATACCACATGCCATAGGCCTATGTGCTAAAATCAAGAGGCTACATAAGGACCAGTGATAGCTCAAGGCCGACTTAGACATGGGCAGTGATTATGGGACAAGCCTGAGGCTTCAGGGTGCTAAGGGAGAGGTCAACTCTAAGGTTTCAAGTTCACAATAGACTTAGCCAACTGCTTCTGTCCAGGGAGAGATACTAGAGGCCTGAAGTGGGAGAGAGAAAGCCTGGCAACTAGATATCTGTATCCTAACAATAAGTACTTTGGCTAGTACCAAACTTCAATAATGTAAACTCACCAGCACAGAGACTAGAAACAAAAACAAAGGTTTCTGCTCTTGTTTTTCCCCTATCACATGGCCATATTTTACTAGTAACTAGAAGTTGGCATTCTTTTCACCATGAAGATGGCAAACGCATGAGGACCACAACTACTATCCAAATAGGTGACCACTGCAAATACTATGTATACTTTACAACAGATGAAAAAATTAAAGCACAGTGACTTTTTTAGGTCAGACAGCTAACCCCAGCCTAGATATAAGATCTTGTCCCAATCCCAAATCAACAAATGAAATTTGGCTTTGTCATATCCTTTCTTTTCATAACTTGGAGAAAGCAAATCTTTGCTGTTGTCTTATGGCTGCAGAGCTTGCTGTACTGAAAACTGTGTTCTGCCTGAGTCACACCTGACTCCTTACTGCTCTGAGCCATGTATGCCACTCACCAGGGTTCTAACACCTCCTCTGATGACCTCATGGCTTTGCTGTGGAAGGAGTAACATATGGGCAGGGAAATGCTATCAGATGGATGCAGAGCTGTCAGATTTTTATGGATCCTTTAAAATAAAACACTCTTTAATTTTTATCATCTCCACCAGTGAATTTAGCAGTGAAAAGACACAAGCTCTACTTGCCTGAGAGTTACAAAAAGAGTGAGTTATGGAATATAAATTTTCTGTTCTGTCCTTTCCTGGTTTTACTCAACTATTGAGATTCGATATATAGGAAAACGAAGTTTGTGAATCAAGTTAAAAAGTGTTATCATAGTTTCACTTTTGTTACTGTAATAAAATAACCTTACAAAAAGCACCTGAAGAGGTGAAGAGCTTAATTCTTCTCACCATACTGTATGAGAGAGGGTTCAGTACAGAAACTACTGAAAATGGCTGTTTCATTAGGGGTAAAGTTTTTGTTGCATGTAAGGGAGAGAAAATATCCATAGGCATCTGGAAGAGTCCAGAGGAGAGAGGAGAAATAGACTGGACATGGTCAGTGGTAACTGTGAAAGAGTATACAAGAGAGCATGAGAGACCAAGAGATAATAGATGGCAAGGAAGCAGGACCTAGCAAATAGAGCATAGCAAGAGTGTCTTGGAATGAAGAGTAGCTGGGAGGAGGAAAGGGCCAGGAAGCTAGCTTGAACTTTGAAATGTAAAATAAGTACTTGTGAGTAAGGACTGAAGGAGTCTAAGGGCTGGAATATGCCTTGATACATAACTACAGGTATATGTCATTGGAGAGCCATACGTCCCTTCTGCCAGAAGTTAAGTGAAATGACTCCATTTGGTGGATAGGAACTGGTTTCATAAATTCCCAAGTAATGCTGGCTTTTATCTAATGGTCAGAAATCCTTCTATAGTCAAGCTTGGGCTCATTTGTGAATATATGGTCTGCCTGAAACCTAACAAATACAATATCACAGTAAATTATTTGTGGGAAAGATAGTTATTTACCTCCTGAAAAAGTCAGCCCTATCACATTCTGTCAAGAACAGGGAGAAATTAATGGATATTGTCCATTTTCTTCCTTGTTCTTTCTCAATTTGATTTATCTATTCTTATACAGGACCCATTTCCTAGGGAATATAGTCACCTACAGTGTGTTGGAACTTCTAACATAAACTAAGTCAATTAGCGCAACCCCTACAGACATGCCCATAAGCCATAATACAGACATGCCTTTACTGCCCAGGTGAGTCGAAATTGAATCAAGTGGACAACCAAAGCCAATCACTGTAAGTATTAAATGCCAAGAAAGAATAGCTGATTTAGGATATTTTTAAAATTAAATTTATATAATTAACTCAGCAGAGTTGTGGTCGTATAGAACTAAGAGATAAGAGTAATGGTAGAGCTACAGCCAACAGAGAAAACAAACATTTCAGCAGTCTAAATTAGTCTTTGTTGATAGTTTGAAGACCTGGGGAAGATGGTGAAGGGAGGAAGTCGAGATAAAAATATTTCATTAAGTCATGTGGGGTTTGTAATTTTCAAGCCTGATTTCCATTAATCTGAGATTCTGTAAGAAGTACCCTCACAAGCCCAGGAGACATCATATCGTAAGGTATCTGTGTTACCAGACAAATCCATTAGAGCAAAAAGTTAGAATAACTATGTTGGACAGAAAATAACCCATTTTAACAAACTTCATGTTACACATTATAAATTAGAGAAGGTAAATAATCTTTAAGTTTCTTCCAGTATAGTAGAAATGTTATAAAATATTTCTTTATTGAATTGAAGTATTATGTTTATCTGTATTTTCATGGCATATTTGTATATATTTGCATTTTATTAATGTGGTAAATTCTTTAGAAAACAAAGATTTTACATTCCTGATTTTTATCCCTATATACCAGGTAAAGGAAATAATAAAAATATGACAGCATAGAATTTTCAAAACTAGCAGAAGTAAAAAAAACTCATATTCAAGAACCCTAAAGAATGATTATGGCAAATACCAAGTTATATTAAAAATAAGCAACAGAAAACTTAGATGATGCTTTTGATGAGTTTACTCTAGATCAGTGTTTCAGGAGATAGATATTGCTTCTTTGACTATAGTTTTATCCAGTGCACATAATATCAAAACACTGATAAGGTTAGAAGAAAGCAAAGTAGGAATAAGTAGAGCCTGATAAGGGCAAGGAATGTGGAAAGCAAAAAGGCTGGAAGATAGCCAGTGAGTAGAGTTAACTAGCAGGAATAAGCTTCACAATGCATTATAAACTTATGTTTTATTTTTTAAAAAACTAGAAGAGAGTTGATTTGGGTGTTCCCAATGTAAAAATAAGCAATGGTTAAAGAAACAGAAACTCTAATTTCTGAATATTATGTTCATGTATAAAATTATCACAACAACCCATAATAGATCCTAGGTATTAAATTTTATAAAATTAAGATAATATATTACTTTTAAAAATACATTTACAAATAAATATTAACAAAGAATAACCCCATCCTATGAGACTGGGGATATGCCTCAACTGGAGAAGAACTAGCCTTTTATGGTCCAAGTGCTGACTTCAATTCCAAGCTCCACATAGAAGGGGTATAATGATGCTGGATTGTGGTCTATGGACTTGGGAGTTGGAGCAGGGCATTATGACATCAAGGTGAATACTCAGCTACAAAGTGGTCTGGGTTATATAAGATCTTTTCTCAAAAGAAAAGAATCAGTAATATGTGGTAGGTTTAAAATGAGTAATTTATATGTCAATTGAAAATGAAAGAGAGATTTGGTGAAGATAGTTCATAAATAAAAATCCACCTTTTAATTGCTTAGTGGTTCTCATTTTCAGTTATCAAAAAATTATTTGTATATTTGCATGTGTGTGGGTTGGGGTATGTGTGTACATATATGGTTGCAGTTGTCCCAAAGATGAGAAGGGAGTGTTGGACACCCTGGAGCTGAAGATATAGGTTGTTGTAAACTGCCAAATGTGGGCATTGGAAATGATTTTGGGTCCTCTGCAAGACGAACAAGCACTCTTCAGTAACTATTTGAAAATTTTAATGGCTATCCACAGCAAATGTAGTAATAATATAACAAAGGCTTCTAATTCTTATAGATATATTAAAATCAGAGTCAACAGAAAATAATCAGCCTATCAAATGGATTCTGAAAACTAGAGCTACAGTTATTCGACCATGTGATAAAGTAATATTCAAAATAAGACTCATCAGAGGAGATAAAGGTCACTACACTGTAATAAATGGAATAATTAATTAGGAAGATATAACAATCAGGAATGTTTGCACTAAATGTCAGATCTCTCAATTTGGTGAAACAAACACTAAAGGGTGTGAAAGGTCAGACAGATTAGTAGAAGATTTTATAATTCCCAGTCTGATTTTAAGTAGGTAACTAAAATAAAAAATCAACAGTAACATTTCAGAGTCAATATACATCAGAGATCAACTGAATTTAATAGATATGCACAGAATATCCTCCCTAACAGATATGAAATGCATAGCCTTCTCAGTGTCACATGAAACTTTCTCTAAAAATTGATCACATCACAGACACTAAAGTCTCAAGAGAATCACAATGTTTCTGTTATTTTATCACATCATTGTGGAATAAAACAAGAAGTTACCAGCAAGAAAAACAGTTGAAACTGACTGTTGAAAATTGGGCCAGTGAAAGAAATGAGAAGAAAAATATTGAATTCCTAGACTCAGACACAAAAGAGAGCACAATTTTGGAGAAGCCATGAGACACAAGGCAGTTCTAGGAAAAAGTTTCACAGTTTCAAGTGCTTACATTTAAAAAAATATGAAAAGTAGCAAATGAATAACCTAATAGTGAATCTCAAGTCCTATATAAATAAGTAGTAGATTCAAATACAGTAGGATAAAATAAATATTAAAACCCACAGTAGAACTGGACCCCCAAAAGCAAAACAGATAAAAGTGATTAACACCAAGCCTGTGGGTAAAAGTTCAGTCTCCAGAAGGCACATGACAGAAAGAGAGAATAACTCCTCAAAAAATATGTAACAAGAATCAATAAATATCACAGTGTACATTGATAAAATTGAGACTAAAAGAATAATACCTAGAATTGAATCTTCCTTTCTCTTTTTTAAAAAGTCAGCAAAATTACACATCTCTTAGCCAAGCTAACTAAAAAGGAAAGACCTAAATTAATAAAATTAGAGATAGAGAATTACTTTAACCCACTCCGATGAAATCCCATTAGGGGCATTAATGAAACTTATATTCCAACAAACTAGAAAGTCTAGAAGAAAATGTTACATTCTTAAATACATGTGGCTCACCAAACTAAATTAAGAAGATAAATAAAATATAAAGTGACACAGGAATGAATGTTTCCAAGGACATTGACAATTTTGGAATGAATGTTTCCTATGCTAAAATTAATGGTAAAGGCACTGCTTTAGTGATTGTGCATGTTCAGACTTAAAGGAGGCAGCTCTATCAAAATCTTCCCATGCATGACTTAGGTGACATATAGAAAGAGGGAATGGAAAGTGTGTAGGTAATGGAGGATAATGAGGAGTGCTAACAAATCGCCTCTAGACATTACATAGCTGTTGCTCTCATGAACTCATAGCTGCTATTGATACTAACACAAGATAATTACAAGATCAAACTAATTAAAACTCCAGCATGGATAGAGGAGGAGTTCCAGAGCACTACAGGCAGTTACCGCTTCTAAGAGATGGAAATTTATTATTTCTTTTTAAATATTTTTATTTTTAAAATTATGCAGCTGGCCAAGTGGTGGTACACATCTTTAACCACAGCACATGGAAGGCAGAGACAGGGAGATCTCTGTGAGTTCTAGACCAACGTAGTCTACAGAGCTAGTTCCAAGACAGGTAGGACTGTTACACAGAGAAACACTGCCTCAAAAAACAACAAGAAGGAAAGAAAAAAAGAAATTATGTGTTTGTTTGTGCACCTGTGGTTGTGGGTCAGTGTCCATACATACACTCCAAAAGAGCTACAGAATTTTACAGAGCTTGAATTACCACCAATTACCTGGAGACATCTATAGATCTGATGCCCATACACACACACACACACACACACACACACACACACACACACACACACAAATACAGAGCCCCCCAAAATGGATGCTGGGAACTGATAGCGATACAGTTGATACTAAACGCTGAACTATTTCTCCATTCCTCAAGAGTCACTTTTCTTTGGTAATATGGACAACTGATATTGGTAGGGTACCCATGCTCCAGAGGATATATGAACAGAACTTATTGGACTAAGGAGGACTGGTGCCAGAAGGATTGGCCAGAGAATGATGCTGTGGAATAGTTCTTTTGTATGCTGTGAAGATGTGCTGCTCTCATTGTGAATAAAAACCTGATTGGCTGATGACTAGGCAAGATTTTCAGGGCACAGAGAATGCTGGGGAGAAGAGGGCAGAGTCAGAGGAGAAACTGTAAGAGGCAGGAGGAGAAAAATGAAAAGTACTTAGGTAGGAAAAAGAGCCTCAGAACTACATATAGATGAATAGAAATTAAATTGAAGAGCTAGCTAAAGCAATGTAAGCTATCAGCCAAGCATTTATAAGTGATATTAAGTCTCTGTGTGGTTATTTGGGAGCTGCTGCCGGGACATAGAGAAACCCTTTTACAGAATGGGGAGAAGTAGTAGTAGGAGAAATAAACTTAGGGAGTCATGTTGGGGAGCTACAAGCAGGGATGGAGGGAATCAGTGGACAATTCATGTTACTGAAATATATTGTACATAGCTATGACATTTTCTAAAGTAAGAAAAATGTTTTTTAAAATGTTGCTGTATTTTCTTAGTCCATCAGGTCCCAAAACCCTTGGGTCCCAAATAAACACACAGACGTTACATTAGTTAGAAACCCATTGACCAGTAGCTTAGGCTTCTTATTGACTAGCTCTGTCTTAATTATTAACCCATTTCTATCAATCTATGTATTGCCACAAGGCTGTGACTTACCCAGTAATGCCCCAGTATGGGGTTACTCCTCTGGCAGCATCATGACTCTGTGTGGCCAGGCCAATTCTGTCTACTTTTCCCAGAATTCTCTTTGTCTCCTAGACCCACCTATCTTCCTGCCTCATTGGCTGAATGGTGTTTTATTCATTAACCAATAACAAATACATATACACAGAAGGACAATTCCCATCATGAAAAGAATTACATTAGCTATTTAAAACAAATGCAATAGTAGCATATGTAAGCACAATTCCTTTACAGATTTTTAAATCATTTCAATAATTCAGTGGTGTCAAAAGGTAGGCATGGGAATACTAATAAATATTATGAGGGTCAGTTGACTGTCAAGCACTGGCATCAGTGGGATCATTCTGCTCTTAGCTACATAAGTGGGATATTTAATTTTATAAAGCACTTTAGACACCTTTGTTTTTGAAAATAGTTACTATAGGTAACATGCAGTTGAGAGAGTGCTTAGCAGTTAAGGGCACTTGCTCCTCATGCAGAGAACCTTGCTTCAGTTACTAGCATCCACATGGAGACTCACAATCACATGTAACACCAGTTTTTTTTCAGGGGAATTATAAACCCTCCTGAGTACCCTAGGCCCTCCAGACCCATGTGTGGTGCATATACATGTGCACCGGCACTCACATAAACACATAAAATATTTAAAAATGTGTCTATCAATCAAAAGAAGAAAGGATAATTAAAAGGAGGAAAATGAAGAGGAGGAAGAAGAGGAGAGAAAGAGACAGACAGACCAATACACACACACATACATATATATGTGCATACATCTATATATATATGTATATATATGGAGAAAGAGAGAGAGCACTTCTCTTGTAGCAGACTTGATTTAGTTCCCAGAACCCACATCAGAAAGCTTATAACAACCTGTAATTCCAGTTCTTGAAGGTGTAATACATTTACCAGTTCTTTCATCCATGTGGTATATGCAAACTCATGCAGGTACACATATACACATAAATAAAGAAAAATATCCTTTTAAAAAAGTCAAAGCTTTTGTTTCAAAGAGCTCACAATAGAATAGACAAGATCTATACTTAAGACATGGTTTAAAGATAACAAAATTAGGTGTCAAGCTTGTAATTGAATGCACCGTTAGAGTTCACAGAGGAGAGAAAAGCAAATAGGTTAGAATCATTAGGAAGCCTCCAGAAACAGCAGTCATCAGATGGGGTTTTATTGCTGCGGAAGACACACACAAACAAAATGAAAATGCTCACATGTTTTCACTAAAATGGTTATTCACAGCCACAGCACTAAAGTCAGTGCATGTGCCACACCAACAGAGGATTCTTCACAGATGGGTTATTTGAGCCCAAGCTGAAAATCAATGAGCCCCTTCTCCCTTAATCTATCAGTAAACAATAGTTCAGCAGGAAGAAGTAGTGCCATCTGGGTTCCTTCTCCATCCAAGGCTGGATGTTGGTAATTTCACTCTTCCTCTGTATCCCGAGCCTTGGGTAGGTAGAGTTTGACACAGATGCTGCGTTTAGGACTGAGCCCACACCGACACTTAAACCTTTATCAGCTCTCTTCTCTGCAGGTCATACTGACAGTTTGTCTCTGAACAGAGAAGTCATAGTTCGTGTATGGAACAGTGCCTGTCTAAGTCACAGAAAACTGCACCTTGATCCAGGTTGACACTTCCTGATGTTCACGCAAACTTACTAGTGGTTTATAAACAGTCACAGGCAGACAACTCTAGGTCTTACTAAAGTGAAATATCAAACAAAATTATCAGAAATATCAATGTATAAAGCTGAAAGGATGGGATATACTGACTCCCTCAAAACTCCCAACCCATTGGACTCTTCGAAGAAAATGATTAATCATAATTCATGCAGTTCCAGTCTGCTGGAGGCCAGCTGACAGGAGTCCTGAGGAGACAAACTCACCTTTATTAAGATTCAGACACAGATGTGGTACATCTCAAGTGAATACAATGTAATGTACAGTCACGATACCAAGTACAACCATTCTCAGCATGTGTTCTGAGGATCTATAAGGAACCCCAAGGAATTTTCAAGGACTTATGAGGTCAGTACCACTGGCAAAACAAATGACCATCTCATTCCTACTCAGTTTGGTTCTGCAGTGTGTCTTACAAAGGTCAAATGGCATATCTGGGTGAAACCACAATTAAAGTTCAAATAATTCATTATACTGCTTTTGAAAATCATGTTTAATAAAAGTATTTTAATATATATTGAGGTCATTAATTATGTAATAATAAGATTTTTTGGAGACAGGGTTTATCTTCTTAGCACTGGCTGTCCTGGAATTAGCTCTATAAACCACGCTGTCCTCAAATTTTTACTGAGATCCATTTGCCTCTGTCTTCAGAGTGCTGGAATTAAAGGCAAGTGCCATCATACCTCGTTTATACATATACCTTTTAAAAATGCTTGATCTAGTTCTTTGACATCTTCATGCATGCATTTATTACATTATAATTGCTCCCTCCTCCCATCCTCTCCCACATTCATCAATCCCCAACTTCTTATTACCAGTTCCTTTCCTAGATTCATGACTTTTAGGTTTTCTTGTGAATGTGGGTATGTTATTCATTTATACTCACCACTGAAGTGACCATTCAGCAGGCCATCGTTGTGACCATTCGATTGAGATTTTCCATCGAACCTGGTGGTGTCACCAGTCAAAATACAACTGAAGGCAGTGACTCCCCTCTCCATGAATCTATCAATAGGAAAGAGTTTAGCAAGGAGGTCGAGGGGTTCCTGGGCCTCTCTTCTACCCATGTTGACAGATGAGCTCTTGTAAGATCCACTAAAGGCATTCTCAGTTTGCTAAGTCTGTGATTACAACACAGTGATAAATACAACGCATATGAACAGAAGCACTTTCTTTGAGTTTAAATGATAGAACTATTTTATTAGGCTAAAGAAATGACACCGTGGCTAAAAGAATGCACTGATCCTGAAGAGGACTGGAACCTGGCTCCTAGCACCCACATCTAGGTCACACAACTGCTGTAACTCAGCTCCAAGGGATCCAACATCCTCTTTGGCCTCTGTGAGCACCTACACACTCACTCACACACACACACACACACACACACTTGCACATATGCTCAACATTAAAATAAGCCATTAAAAGGTCTTTAATATAATATACATTAAAATGAGAAGGAACAGTGGAACAGCCTTGAGTAAAAGTAAAATATAAATCTTGTCTAAAAATGTATTCGACTAAGAGGAAACAGAGGCTGTTTTATTTTTACATGTTGTTCACGTCAGAGTAAATAAAAAATGAGTTATTGTAATCCAGAAGCCTACTACAGGTAAGAGTGTGGAGGGGAAATATTAATTGTGAGTTTGAAAAAAATATTGTCATCTGCTCATGGTAAAAGATAGGATGTTCTAAAGGTAATAATTTGCCCAAATGAAAGGTAAACCCCTATCTTACGTATGTTCCCAATGTCCTAATGACTGCTCATCAGGCTCTAAGTTTTGGAATTTTAACTGTTTCTCAAAAGTACAGCAGGCCTTAAAACATGGGCTTTGGAAGACACTGAGAACCTAATCACAATATGCATCAAGAAATGGGTGGCCATTTATAAACAGATACTAGCTACGTTTCAAATGTGTTTCCAAGGCAAGACATGGACTAATGGCCAACTGTGGAGCTTAAGTTGGTAGCAGTTACAGATAAAAATCAGAAAGACTATTCTAGCGATAAAAGTGGCAAGAGGGGAAGACATTCAGGTCGTTTGAACCATTAATATATCTGTCAAGTCTACAGAATAAACTCACCAGCATTCTAGAATCCAGAAAAAAATCCAAGATTAATGCAACATGGACATTGACGTGGATCTTTAGAGAATACATCATGTCTGTGTATTCGTCAGCCTTTTTTAATAAATGATATCACTAAATAAATATCTGTAGACTGAAATAAGATTGCCTATCAAAAGAGGCTCTATAATTATTTTTGCTCCATGAATTTGTGTGTATGGTATGTCTGTATTCATATGTGTGTATGAATACACATGTTTACTCATTCATGCAGAGGTGACAGGTCGACAATAGATGTCCACTCCTCCTGCTCTTCCTCCTCATCCTCATCTTCCTCATCCATTTTCTCCTTCTTCATTTTTGAGTCAAGATATCCTACTGGTTTGGGACTTGTCAAGTGGTTGATGCTGGCTAGGTAGTCAATACAAGGAATCTGTTTCAGTCTTGATAAAACTGAAATTGCAGTCACATTAGTCCATATTAGGCCTTTAAAATGTGAGTTCTGGGATTAAGCTCTGATCCTTGTAACCATTTCAATGGAGTCACTTCTGAGCCCTTGTTCTGGGACCTTGTTTAAAAGATTACTAAGTTGGAATTTTACCATCTGACCCTGTAACTAGCAGACTTTCGGGAACACTTCAGTCTTCACACAAAGATAAGAGAGATTACATGCAGATAAAAAGTTGGTCCAGGCTATGTTTTCACAAGATGAAAAAAAATGTGTCTGAATGCTCTATCAATGAGAATAGGCCTAATATATCCATTGTCCTTTCCTGTCCCAATTTGGAACAACGATAATATATCCAAGCAGGCACACTGCAATTTATTGGTATGCTGCAAATGTAAAAAGATTCCCACAAGAGTAGTGATAAAAATCTATTTTTTCAAGAAATAGGAAAATACTCTCTTTCCCCTGCTTTGAGCCCCATGCCAGAAAATTCCAGTTTAAGATGAAATATGGAATCTAACAATAGGGAACAAGAGTTGACAAATGAAGACCTTGTTAAATGTGAAGTGCATAGGTGGGGTGAACAAACCTCCAGAACAAGGTTTTAGGCTCTGAGCATTGTTAGGAACATAGCTATATGTTGCCCTCAATCCCCAAATGGAAAACACCATCAAAGCTTTTATAATGATTTAAATAGACACAAGCATATATGTACACACACTATATATATACATACATACATATATATATGAATATGGGCAGATTACCAGGAAAATTTACTAAGGGCAGTTCATATACAAATTAATATTTTCATGAATCTACAAGAACAAAGGACTCATGAACATTTGGAAGACAATTTAATTTCTATTTTAATAAAGGAAAATTCTCATGGCATTTTCCCCAATTTTATTTTGTATTTATTTGTGTGTATGTCTATGTGACCATATGGCTCACATATAGGTGCCTGTGAAGGTCAGAAAAGAACATCATATTCCCGATGATTGCGGCATCTGTGCCACAAGCAGGTCCAGGGTATCAGGAAAAGAAAGACCAGATGTCCTGCTGCTTTACTAAAAAGTGTCTTTATTTTACCAGTGCTAAGATGTCTCTCTCTTGTAGGAGGGAGCAATCTTATATATAGTCTTACAACACAGTAGAAAAACCCCAAGTGGAAGAGAGCATGTTTTCTTCCTTCTAGATGCTCATGTCAAAATGGGGCAATGTTGGGGCAGTAAGCCAGGACTAGAAAACAGGATGCACCTGTGGCTATCAGCTGACAAACAACTCAGAGACCCTGTGGGGGCTAAGCCCCAACAGATGAGTGTGAGCCATATGCTATGAGTTACAGATGATTGTGAGCCATGTAATAGGGGTTATGAGAATTGAATTTAGGTCTTCTGTAAGATCATCAAGTACTCTCAACAACTAAGCCGTCTCTCTAGTGCCTTCCATACCCAAATGACAGAGATTAGAAGGGAATAGAAGTCTGCTATTAAAAGTAGAGACATTTTATTCATTGATTAGGCTGAAAAATCACCATCTCTACCTAATTCCAAACATTTTTATCTTTACAAAATCAAGACTTGTATCCATTAAATAGTATTCTTATTTAACTTCCTCTATGCTTATTATCAATCTACATCTGGGTCTTACTCTAATTGATTATACCCTGGATCTATGGTCAGAATAACCCTTATCCTGCCCTTCCAACTGTAATGACTTGTGATATTTCTCCAGTAAAGAAGTTATTACTTCAGTCTTGTGCCTAGGCCTCCTTCATCCTATACAGTTTTTAGCTAACAATAATTTTACTGGATGAAGTAATATATGGATGAATATTCAGATGGTAACTAGTTTTAAAACCTCTATCAAATGAAACAACACAGGTTTCCTTGTGAGTTTTCAATTTTCTTTTTTGTTTGGTGGAATTTAGTGGTTTTCTTTACTGCATGCTGAGGGTGTGGTGCCAAATAGGTTCTTGGTGAACACTTAATAATGAGTATGTCTCATGCCCTCTGGGTTGCTCAGCAGTAGGAGAACTTAGTAGATACGTGCAGGCTTCTAGGGATGGTGCTGAGAAACTGATGTTTTTCTCACTCATTTCTTACCACAGATCTACTAGATATTCATTTTATGTCCCTCTTGTGATGATGGTACATGTCCCCAAGGTTGCACTATTTAGAGAAAGTGAATGCATCTAGTTAATGTTGGAGTCAATATCTATACAAGTTGAGTGATATTTCAAAACCACTATTTTCTTTTTACAATATTAAATCAGCCATTTTTGTGTATGTTCAAAAAACTCTAATTTTGAAAGAAAAGATTAATCAAACATCTGGTCTTTTGAGTATGAAAAGAAATTGGCATATGGTGTTTAAACATGTTTATTTGTATCAATATAGATAGAAATTTGCCTGAAGTCAACCATCTTCATTCTAGTACTTAGAAAACAACAGTTGGTAAGAGGAAAATACAGAAAGTAAAAATTCCTCTTATTATCTACTGATTATTATTCATAAATCACCACATGAAATTAAACTTCTTTAAATTGCATTAAATCAGGACATATAATACAAGGTTTGTATGAATCTGTGTTAAAAAAATAACCTACAGACCAGGAAAAGAAGTTCAGTGGTAAAGTTCATTCACATTATGGCTTTTATCCCAAGCACTGAAATTAGCACAGTCACTACCAGCATCATTTTCATCACCACTATCATTGTCACTACCATTAGTATCATCATCTTCTTCATCAATACCATCTCTGTCATAGTTGCTACCACACATCATCATCTTCATCAACATCATCTTCATTACCACCAGCAGCAGCATCAGAATCACTATCTTCATAATCATCATCACTACTCATCACCATCCCCATCATCATCATCATCATCTCAACATCACCTGCAATTAATTTTCAAATATAAGAATATCAGGAGATTTCTGTGACCCCACACTGAAAATAATCAATGCTGGCTTTTGAAAAGAATGAAATCGATATGTGTTACATTTCGTGTGTGTCTGCCAGTGTGTATGTGTGTGTGTGCGTGCAAGTACACATGTATGTACAATTATTTGCTCATAGGCAAAATGACAGGCATAGGTTCAGAGAGAAAAACATGAAATTTAAAATTTAGCATTTTCAAATTTGAGGATTTGGCTCACAGGTAGTTAAGAATGTAATTTTATTTTATAATCCTGGTCCCTTGAAGCAGCCAAATTTTACATAAAATACAAAACAAAGAATATTTAAAATCATCCCTCCCCTGCCCCTCTCAGACAGGGTTTCATATAGGCCAGGCAGTATTTTAGATCACTGAACTTAATAGGTAAAATGATCTTGAACTGATCCCCCTGCTTCTTCTTCCCAAGTGCCGGGATCACGCGAGTGCACACAACACCATATATGATTCATATGGTGCTAGGAATTGAACATGGAGTTTCTACATGCTAGGTAACTGCTCTAATGACTGAGCTGCATCTTCGGCCCCTAATTCTTTCATTTTACTTAGCAAACTGGTAACAAGCTGAAGGGATCTCCACCATGGGTGTTTATATACATACTGCCAGCTTGTTCCTTTGTAGGGAACCCTATTCACAGTTCTCTCCCCAATGTTCAGAACACTCATTGGCTGGCACAGTGCAGGAACTTCCAAATGAAAAATAGAAACCTTGTTACAGGTTCCGTGTGACACAAATATCCTAAAGTTCTATGACCCCTGAATAAGACATCTTTGTGGATTTATATGGGCTCCATGTAAATAAACTCAGGGAGAAATAAGTAAACTTTCCATTTAATAGAGAAGCCATGTACAGGTTGTGTTTTAAAGTAGAAAATTCTCCACAGTCCAAAAAAGCAAAAATTGTACAAGCTGCAGTTTTGGGAAAAGCAGATTATGTAGTAGCATCACACACTGTCAATGCTTCCCTGATTCCAAGAAGAATTCGAAACAGCCTGAAGAGTTGATTCATCCACTTTTTAAAGGGCTTTTAGAATGTATTTCATTTTTTAAACTAGCACCCTATTAGCTCTTATAATAGCATTTCCTTTAAAACCTTTTTTTCCCCTTGGTTTTCTGAGATAAGGTTTCTCTATGCATAGCCCTTGCTATGCCAGAACTCAATCTGTAGACCAGGCTGGCCTCGAACTCATGGAGATCTGCTGGTCTCTGCCTCCCAAGTGCTAAGATTAAGGGTCTGCACCACCACCACCCAGCTTTAGTTGTTTTATCGCCTTATTTGTGTATTCATTTATTATGCTTGAATGTATGTACTATTTATTTATTTGTTTGTTTGTTTATTTATTGATCAAGGGGAAGATATTCATACATGTGCAGATCATCCAGTGAAGAACAGAAAACATCTTCTGATCTTGTGGGAGTCAGTTTTCTCCTTCTACCCTACAGGTCCAATGGATAGAACTCAGGCCATTAGGCTTGGCTGCAAGCAACTTAGCCACTAGTCCATTTTGATGATCCTGTATTGAAATGTTGAACCAGAGTGGTTTTTTTTTTTAAGTTTTGCTTTTACTGTTGTTTTCATTCTCGGCCTCCCTAATTCTCCCAGCCCTCCGTCTCCATCTCCTGTTCTTCATTTGCTGCCTCATATTCTCTCACTTTCATGTCACACTTGTTCCTTTTGCAACACCCCCTTCCTCAGCATTTCTTTTTATCCTCTAGATCTCCATTGTGCTTTTCCAGGCTTTTTCATCATAATCATATATATATTACAGCACATGTTGTTTTCAATCACAGTTGGTAAAATGATGAGCATGGGTGTAGGAAGTGATGACACCAGTTTATAATCTGTGTCTGCCATGAAAATCTAAATGTTATTGCTCCACGGTAGGTCTCAGAAACTAACATTTCCAAAAACACAGCCAAGACACACTGACTTAATGGCTAGCTTCCGTGATAATGATTTGGCTCCCACAATTAACATAAAACAACCCCACTAAGTGAAGCCAGTGGCTCATGAGGCCCATTTGGTGACAGGGCCCACATAACAGGAGGCAGAGTTTGATGGTTATTTTCCCATTGATCTGAGTGAGGAAGAAGAAATGATAAAGACTAACATTCAATTTTTCCCCACTTTTAAAACATACTCAATCAGGATCTGTAACATCTCTGAACAGAGTCACCAGTATATGTGGAGTCTTTACAGAAGACATGGACACTGGATATCTGGACAGGTCACCTTATTCTTGGCTTATAGCAAAGGATGTTTTCTCTGTTCTATAATTCTCTAATTCCTTTTTTAAGGTGACAAATGCATCTGGGTATGCCCTTTGTTCTCCTACCTGGAGAGTCAACTATCCTTGGCTTCCCTCTTTGATGATCATTTAATATAGTTATTTTAATGGTGAGTCCCAGATAAATATACCAGACATACATGGAATATTGGCAAGAGACTCAGGACTGGACTTCTATATAGACCATACATACCTTAAGTATATTTTGGCAAACTCCTGTCATGGTGAAAAGATTATGGGCATTTGTATACAAAAGAATTTGGAATTAAGTGTCAATTTTAGTCTTTAGCTCCAAGTACAATATTTGGCAGTTTTCTTGACTATTTGAGATTCTTTTTTTAATCTGAAATTATTATTATATAGTAGCTATTCTGATTGCTGATATAAAACTTCCTGAAAGGGGGGTGATCTTTAGTTTCTGTCATCTTGACAGAATCTTAGACATACATGGGAAGAGGGAATTGTCAATAGAAGAATTACTTCCATCAGATTAAACTGTGGGTTCCTCTGTGAGACATTTTCTTACTAATTACTATGAGAGTCCACTGTGAGGTTTGCCATCCATAGGCAGGTGGGTATGGGCTGTGTAAGAAAGACATGTGAGGAAGACAAAGGAAACAAGTCAGTGTGATTTCTCTGACTTCTACTTCAAGCTTGATCTTGTCTTGGCATTCCTTCATGATTGGTTATAGCCTATGAGATGAAATAGACCCTCTCCTCTCAGTTGATTTTTGTTATGGCATTTAGCACATCAACAGAAAGAAAACTTAAATAAGAAGCAAATCAAGGATGATTTAAGAACCAAATGGTGCTGGCATAACTGGAGACTGACATGTAGAAGACTGCAGATATATTCATGTCTATTGTCATGCACAAAATTTAAATACAAATGGATCAAAGATCTCAACATAGATCCAGGCACACTGAACCTGTTAGAAGAGAAAGTGGGAGGTACTGTTGAACGAATTGGTACAGGAGACTGCTTCCTGAACATAACTCCAGGAGCACAGACACTAAGATTGACAATTAATAAATGGGACCTCCTAAAACTGAGAAGCTTCTGTAAGGCAAAGGACATAGTAAGCAAGACAAAAGGGCAACCCACAGAATGGGAAAAGATATTCACTAACCCCACAGGTGACAGAGGGCTGATCTCCAAAATTTACAAAGAACTCAAGAAGCAAGTCTCCAAAACACCAAAGGATCTAATTAAAAAGTGAGCTACAGAACTAAATAGAAAATTCTCACTAAAGGAATCTAAAATGACTGAGAGACACTTAAGAAAGTTCTCAACATCCCTAGCCATCAGAGAAATACAAATCAAAACAACTCTGAGATACCATCTTACTCCTATCAGAATAGCTAAAATCAAAAACACAAATGACAGTTTATGCTGGAGAGGATGTGTAGAAAGGGGAACACTCCTTCACTGCTGGTGGGAGTGCTGACTCGTACAGCCACTTTGGAAATCAGTATGGAGATTCCTCAGGAAAATGGCAATCAGTCTACCACAAGACCCAGTAATTCCACTCTTAGGCATATATCCAAAAGATGCCCATTCATACAACAATTTTGTCTGTTCCACTATGTTCATAGCAGCACTATTTGTAGTATCTAGATCCTGGAAGCAACATAGATGCCCCACAACTGAAGAGTGGATAAAGAAAGTGTGGTACATGTACACAATGGAGTACTACTCAGGGAAAAAAAACAATGGAATCTCGAAATTTGCAGGCAAACGGATGGCATTAGAAGAAACCATCCTGAGTAGGTAACCCAGTCACAAAAAGAGAAACATGGTATATAATCACTCATCTATGGATTTTAGACATGAATCAGGGGAGTCGCAGCATACAATCCTACTGCCAGAGAGTCTGGGAAACAGAAGATTTATCCAGTGACTGATGGAAGCAGAGGCAGACACCCACAGCTAAACACTGAACTGAACTCCCGGAATCCAGTGACAGAAAGGGAGAAATGATGAGCAAAGGGGTAAAGACTGGGATGATTTAACCCACAGAAACAGCTGACATGAAAAAGGGGGAGCTCTTGGACCCCAGACTGATGACTTTGTGGAAAGTATGGGACTGATCCAGACCCCCTGAATGTGAGTGTCAGTGAGGAGGCCTAGGTCATCTTTGGGGCCTTAGGTAGTATTTATCCCTGGCATACAAATGGACTTTGGCTCGCCATCACACAATGAGGGATGCTTTCTTAGCCTGGATTCTTGGGGGAAGACCTAGGCCTTGTGTGGGATGAAATGACAAACTTTGAGATCCTCCATGGAGGGCCTACCCATCCTGGGTATCAGGGTGGAGACTGGGTGGGAGACTGGGGGGCCTGATGGAGGGGCATGGGAGGAGGGGAGGGAGAGAGAGCTGGGATTGACATGTGAAGCACGATTGTTTCTAACTTAAATAAAAAATGGAGAAAAAGTATAATGGAATAATAAAAAAGTACCCAATGCTGAAGGCAAAACATACTTGAGACATAGAACACTGATAAACCACACTATAGCTCACCTGGAAGCTTTATCCCCACTAACTAGCCTCTGTAATGCTAGAAGATGCTAGTTATGATCTTACAAAGCTGTGAACCCTAAGAACTGAAATAGTAATTGATGGGCAAGTTGTATCCACTGGGATACAGTAGGAATGCTAGAGGAAAAAAATTCTATTTTGAGTTAAAGCCTACTCTACAGGATAGATCCCATGCTGGTACTGTTAACTGGGATAAGAACCCAAAGCTGGCTAGGTCCTAGGTCCTAGGGAAGAATGTAATACTATTCTTTTGCTAAATTGACATAGTAAAATACTTGACCCTACATTCTTATCTTTGTACCAATAGATATGACATTTCTCAACTTGTAGAGGGCAAAAAGACCTTGTGCACACAGATAAGCACTGGAAAGGCAGGGAAAGTAAAGCACGCAGGTTACCTCTTCAGTGAAATAAACTGTGTAGCTACTCTTACTAGAATGCCAGGAATGATGTAATTTTACAAACTGGTGATCACTTTCCTTTTGATGAGATGGGCTCTGTTAGTATTTCTCAGAATTCATGTTTTTATTTATCTAAGACAGTTTTATCCTAAATCTTGAGCATTGCTTTTGGACCCTACAACCCACTCTTATGAGTATTTTTACTTGTGATTTAAAGTAGCCTAAGTGGCTTCTATGTTACTTAGGGCTAGGCCAACCCTGATACCCACAAGTTTTATGTTTACCTCAATTAAGCCACCTAGACCCTAAATCTTGGGCACTATATCTGAGTCAACAGTACCCATTCTTATGAAAGAAAACAATGTACTTTGTAAGGGATCTCAAAGTAACCATGTCTTAAATTGTATACTTGGGACCGAGTTAATTGTTATATGAATATCCTTTATTCAAAAACATGCTGTGCTTAAATATGACTAAAGTAAATTACCTAAGACAGACTCTAGAAGTCTTTAGAAGTATTTCTTGGTCCAGCACCAGCTACAATGAAAATGGACTGAGTCAAGTTTCATTCTTTCTCTTCCTGGATTATTTTTCCCTGCCTGCTGTAAAACCTAAAGGTGAGTCATCATATTATCCCTCATCAGTGAACTTTATTTTTGCAGGAGATGGTAGTAAGTGCAGAGATCCATAATTGGTTAGTATGCAGAGAGTGACTGACTATGGAATGTTTAGATCTAAATGGATCCTTTGCATCACATCTCTCAAATAAAGGCTTCGAGATCATCAAAGAAAAGATGGTAGGAAAGTTGTAAGAACCAGTGTTACTTGACATCTTCATTGTGATGGTATTTGCTAGACGTGTCAGTACTATCACACACATAAACTCATAGCAACTGTGACTACAGGCACAAAATCTATACAAGGTCATAACTCCTTAAACTTTAGCACAGATGAGTGACAGGAAAGGGGGTTATGAATTCCCACCTCTTTCTGAGGACAGTTGGCTGGGGTGGTAGAAGTAGTGTTAGGAAATATTTTCTTTGAGAGACTACCCAAGGTTCAGAAGATGATCCTACACACACACACACACACACACACACACACACACACACACACACACACTGGCAGAAAGTATTTATTTAAAGAAGCACATGCAATTGAGAGGAAAAATAGTGGACAGGATATGACAAAATGGGGAGAAAATGGGTGTGGTTTGACCAAAACCACATTATATGTATTCATGAAATTTTTAAATAAACAAATCATAAATAATTAAAGAGTAAGTAAATAAATACATGGAAAGGGGTTAATTTTGAATCAAAGTCTGAAGGCATGGTCTACCGCAGAAAGGAAGTCTGGTAGCAGGAACATGAAGTAGCTGGTTATTATGTATCCACAACGGAGAGATGAATGCTGGCAATCAACTCATTTCTCCTTATTAAGTGTAGGACCCAAGAGTATGGAATCATGTAGCTCATGTTCAGGCTAAGTCTTCTCAATGAATACCATCTGGAAACTCCCTCACAGTTATGCTCTTAGTCTTGGTTTCATGGTAGTTCTCAATCTTATTGATTTAACAATCAAGATTATTCCTCATAGCTACATTCCCTAAGAAGCAATGCACACAATCAGAGATTTATGCGATTTCAAAAGTAATTGATATAGAGGGGCTGGAGAGTTGGCTCAGCTGTTAAGAACACTGACTGTTCTTCCAGAGGTCCGAGTTCAATTCCTGGCAACCACATGGTGGCTCACAAAAGTAATTGATATAGTGAATGATATATATCCAACTAGATTTATCTCAACATAATAAACTCATAAGATATTTGTAGGCAGTGGGTACCTTAGAATCACCAATGATGGTAATAATTCATTCCGTATAAGACATGTTTAAAAGACAGTTACTTTAGGTAATTTCAACGGATATATAAAAAACTGTCAATATCTAGGGAATATACAAAATATTTTAATTAAAATTATAGAATGTATTGTTGGTAGCTAAACAACAGAAAGAACTTACTTCTTGTACCTAAGTCAACTTTAACACCCATTGGTCACCCTTTCTTTGTGTTATTCCATAATTATAATCTTTCCAGTCATTGGCAACGATTGTTCTACTTTCAATTTCTTTACAATTAATGAGCAGCTATAATTTTTCTGCATGTATTTTCTCAACAATACAGGACATTCCACTGTTCAATACTAGAATTTGTATAGTGTTCCTTTTAAATGCAAATGTAAATAAGTGCAAATTCCACTGTAAATTCTACTTGTGTACATTTCTCTTCATCATTAAATTCTTTATTCCAGAACTCTTAACCTCATGCCTATAGTAGTCCACACTTTTATTTTGGAATCCTCTGCTGGGTAATTTAGTATTTCATTGTCTTTTCCAACAACATTAAAGTTTTCTAACAAGCCTAAGTATATATGGCTCATTTTATATCCTTTTCCTGTTCCACAGAAGAGGCTGTTAGGAAATATCCAATAAGCAATAAATGACACACAATGATGAGATATCTCTTATTTCTCATGGTGCTGTTACTGAGAGGAACACTAAAGGTATCCAGTCAATGTTCTTGACTCCATTACTTATTCTTCTATTTCCTTAAGGGTTTCTTTTACTGGCGTTATCCAGTGAACTTTAACAAAACTATATATTTCAAGCTCCTCTGTACCTCAGTTCTTATGTCCACATTAAACAGTAACAGGAACATAAAGCTTCAGACCTTATAAAGCTTATATTCTTCTGTACTGTTGAGTAAAGTTTATGATAAAATACTGACAGAAAAATGTGCTGCTAGAACACATATAGCAATTATTCTGAGTTAAATACTTATTAATTTCAAAAATCAACACAGAGTTTTCATCTTTAATAAACCATAAAATCTGAACACTGATGTTTGCAACAGTGAGTCAGCATTTATCTTAAAATCAGTACATTGTGTGTCCTTTTGTGCTAGGCTGAAGGGCCGCTTTTCCTTTCCATTGCATATAAATGTCTTCACATAAAAAGATAATACAGGCTGGAAAGATGGATCAATGTTGAAGAGCACACACTCTTCTTGCAAAGGACCAGAGTTTAGTATTTAGAACCCAAGTCTAGAGTCTCGTAAATGCCTGTAACTCCAGCTGCAGGAAATCTAACACTTAATTGCCTCTAAAGGCAGCTACATTTATGTGTGCATCCTCACATTCAGAGAAACACACATACACAGAATTCAAAACCCAAATAAGTCTTAAAACAAAAATGATGATGTGATAAATGCTTCCAACATAATTTTTAGAAGTATGAGACTTTGGTGCATACAACCCATATCAAAAGCTCAAGATACCAGCCATAGCCTTCCTGTTATTGGAAGAAAGGATTATGTGGGGTAGCAGTAGGATTTGAGTTTGTTATTGAAATTATTTAGCTATTTTAGAGTTGTATTAATTAACTTTTTGCTACTGTGATAGAACATCATCACCTAAAGTGACAGAGGAAAGAATGTATTTTTTGCTTTTATTTCCATAAGAAGAGAATAAATTTAGATGGGGCATGGCTGGAGCAGGAAGGTGAGAGATCACATCTTCAACCCCAAACAAGAAGCACAGTTTGAAGTGGAAGCTCAGCTTTCAATGCTCACCTTCACCTCCAGTAACATATCTCCTTCAGCAAGGCTAGACCACTTCAACACGGAGCCCCATCAACTAGAGACCAGGCATTCTATTACCTGAACATATAGCAATATAAATGAAAGAAGCCCTTAACCCATATTTATTAGTCAGTTTTGAGTCATTATAACTAAATACCTCACACTGACTACTTTATGAATAAAGCAAATTTGTTTTATATAATTCCCCTTGTGATAGTCTGAATGAAATTTGTCCCCATAGACTCATAGGGAATGACACTGGTAGAAGTGGTCTTGCTGAAGTAGATGTGACCTTATTGGAGGAAGTTGTCATTGTGGAAGTGTGTCAATGTCTCATATATGCTCAAGCTATACCCAGTGTGGCATACAGTATCCTGCTGCTGCCTGTGGATCAAGATGTAGAAATCTTAGCTCCTTTTTCAGCACAATGTCTCCTTGCATGCTGCCATGCTTCTTGCCTTGACAATAATAGGCCAATCCTATGAAACTGTAAGCCAGTTCCAATTAAATGTTTCCCATAATAAGTGTTGGTGGGCTCCTGGTATCTCTTCACAGCAACAGACTATAACCTTAATTAAGATACCTCTGAAACTTCTAGTCCAAGATGGTGGCCCCAATTATTTTGACCTCTGAGGATGTCAATAAATCACAACAAGACTGCAAATCTAAGTGAGAGGTTACATTACAGGAAACAAATAAAGGATGGGCAACAGTCTACAACCACTGCTTCTTTTGTGAATATCTTGAAACATCTCACTGTGTATCTCAGGCACACCTTAAACTCGGGATCCTCCTACTTATGTTTTTTGAGAGCTCAGATTACAGGTATGTGCATTTTTTTGCATCCCAGCCCACAATCCTTTTGGACAGCATACCATCAATGGTCTAAGGACCTCCCATTGCGCCTTATCTCCTAAAGGCTTTACTACTTCCCAAAGGGTCCATATTGGGGATTTAACCCTGAATGCATGAGCCTATGGGTGAACATTCACATACAAACCATAGCATCTCTGAGTCTTCTACATTATATTTAATATGTAACATACAACCACTATTTGAATCCACTGATTTTGGTAGGAATGTTAACATTTCAGTACTTAAATTTGCATAATTTATATGTGTGTATCTGTATGTAGTTGTATGAGGTGGTGTACACATACATGTTTCCATATGTGTGCAGGTGCATGTGTACCTGTGTCCACACACGTGTCTATGTTACTACAGATCAACATCAACGGGCATTTTTCAGAAAACATCCAACTTGTTGCTACAGGGTATTTCACTGGAACCTAGGTCTTATTCATTTGGATAAATTGGCTTGTTAGTTATCCTAAAGTGAGAAAGAAAAGAACTGAATTCAGGAAATTTGTCATTTCTCTAAGGTTCTTTTAATGCTGCCTTGATAATTCCAAGACTTTAATTAGAAAACATGTTTTTCAAATGAATTTATTCTAGGCCAGAAAGATGGCTCAGCACATAAAGGGGGCTGCAACAGATCAGTTCACGTGAGCTCAGTCCTTCGTACCACATGGTAGAGACAGCTATTCATCCAAGTTGTTTCCTGACATTTGCATGTGTACTGCGGCATGTGTACACCCTCCATAAAA
Source organism: Mesocricetus auratus (assembly GCF_017639785.1). Lineage (NCBI taxonomy): Eukaryota > Metazoa > Chordata > Mammalia > Rodentia > Cricetidae > Mesocricetus > Mesocricetus auratus. The sequence goes on from NW_024429266.1 coordinate 66,294,146, forward strand.
CATGCACTTTTACATAAAATAAATAAATAGAATATAATAAAAGTAGACTTATTCCAAGTAGATAAACATTGCAGAGAAAAACTGATAAAGTTCTTAGTGTCTCTCCTTCCCATATAGTGTGTGTGTTTGTGTGAGTGTGTGTGTGTGTGTGTGTTCATTTGTAAGAATGCATCTGCTTGCTGTGCATATAAACTTGTAGTCCCAGCCACCACAATTGCTGAGATTAAAAAATATTAACCATTTGAAATGCCATCATCAAGACAAGCCTGGACAACATAGTGAGCTGAATGAGGTGTTTAAAGGAAACACAAAGAAACAGCTCAATACAAATTAGAAAGTACTTAAGGAGATTACATACCTGAGTGATCCCCAAGAAAACACAAAAATTAGGCTAATGGAAATGATGAAAACAATGAAAGACTTGAGAATTAAAATGAATAAGGAGATAAAAACATTGAATAAAACTCAAGATGAAATGCAGGTAAAATTTAAAAGTCTGTTAACTAGAAAAGGGAAGCCTTATAAGAATCCAGTAGAAAAAAGAATATCAGGACTCAAAGACAAAATGAGGATCTATATCAAGGAAACAAGATATTTGAAAAAAATTATAACTACACAGGAAAAGAACATATAAAAGATATCGGCCACCATGAGGAAATCAAAATTTTGAATTAAAGGCATAGATGAAGAAGAATCCTAAGTAAATGGCATAGATCAGATCTTCAGCAAGATCATAGAAGAGAACTTCCCCAAACTGAAGACACACCTCTACAGACAAGCACACAGAACATCAAATAGACAAGACCAGAAAAGAAAGTCATCATAGAGCATCATAGTTATAACACTAAATATACATTACAAAGAAAAAATTGAAACCACAAAAGAAAAAAACCACAAGTCACATATAAAAGAAACCCCATTAGAATAGCAGCTTATTTCTCTTTGGAAATTTTGAAAGCCTGAAGAGCCTACAAAGCAATGCATTCATAGTCCCAAAAGACTATGATGGTCAACCTAGACTAATATACACTGCAAAATTATTCACCACAATTGCTATATAAGCAGCATAACATTTATACAAAACAAAATAAACCTCCATGTTATATCCATACCCAACAATTCTTGGGTAAGCAAGAACCTGAGACTAGATAGCTCAAAAATCTAGGATACAACCAAATAATACCGATCCAAAAAATGTAGTGATAAAATGACTCCTAACGATATTCTGCTATACTCATAGATTAGTGCTTTGGTCAGCCATTACCAGAGAAGTTTCCTCCTATAACAGATGGAAAAATATAAAGACCTATAACCAGATGTTATGCAGAGAGTGAGGGACCTTGGCACACTCATCCATAAATGGGATGTCTCAATAAAATATCTTCCCACAGAGCTCAGGGAACCTGGCAGAAGAAGAGGCAAAAAGATTGTGTCAGAGGGGATGAGCAACACCAAACATCAACCCTCTAAATCAACAGTAGAAAACCTCATATGAACTCATAGGGACAGAAGCAGCAAGCACTGGGTATGCAGAGGTCTGCATCAGGTCCTATATATATATATATATTATGACTTCCAGTTTAGAGTTTTTATGGGATGCCTGAGTGTGCTAATAAGCCGGTCTCTGATTCCTGTTCTTGGACTCTTTTCCTTCTGTTGATTTGTCTTCTCCAACTTTGTTTCATTTTATATGTTAGAATTATTTTAAAAGTGAACCAATGAATGAATGAATGAATGAATACCTAGTGACTAGGGCAAAGGTTAACATTGAAATTGTCAAGTATATCTGCTGTGAGAGGAAAATTAAATTTTCTCTAATAGAGTGATAGGGTATGTCACTCACTACAGGACAGACCTAATGTTTAGGCATACTGAGTATTTGACAAACATAATGGGATGCACAGTTTTGTGTCTGTGTGCTTTTATTTGGTTATGGTTTGGTGGGATTTTGTTTGTTTTGTTTGATTAATTTCAAAGGTTTTGTTGTTATATAAGGTTTTTGATTGTTGGTTTCTGTCTGCTAAGATCTGGGATGACAATCTCTCCTGCATTCTTCTTTTTGATCTGGGTTGTTTTGACTGTCTGAGTCTTTATGGTTCCATATGAATTTTAATTTCATGTTAAGAATGAGACAGTGATTTTGATTGGAATTCCACTGAACCTCTAAATAACTTTTGGTAAAATGGTCATTTTCACAACATTAATCCTACCAATCCATGAGGATGGATGTCTTTCCCCTATGTAAGTTTTTTTTAATGTTTTTCTTCAGAGGTTTAAGTTTGTCACAGTGAAGGGTCTTTCATTTCCTTGGTTATGATTCTTTCCAGATATTTCAGGCCATTGTGAGTAGGAGTGTGTCAACAAGACCTGTCTCAATGGATGTAACTTCAAAACGCTTTAGAAGGTAAGGCTCACAGCACTTTGTAAATGAGAAGGCAGAAAGATTATAAGAGCAAGATGATCAGGGAATTTGCTGTGAGATCATATCTCTGAGTGATATCAAAAGCTGTGCTTGTAAATCTGACCAACACACTGGCCAAACCTGAGCTGAGCAAAGATTTCACCAATAAATATGGCAAACTGGATGTGGAAAGTCCCAATGGTCTCAAACCTATACAAAGAACTACAGGCAACTGAGGAAAGCTGAGAGTAGAAGTGTCCTCCTCTGGGAAGAGTACACTAATTGGCTGTCAAGTGCCAAATGGTTAACCCCGAAAATATAGCTACAAGTAACATTTTGTGGACAGAAAAAGTTACATTTGGAATGTCTATGAATAGACAAATATGTTCATGCATGCAATAACAGTTAATGAAAAAAGAGGCCATTAATTTGAAGGAGGCTGTAGAGGGAGCATTTGGATGGCGAAGAGGGAAGGGAGGAACATTGTAATTAAATTTGAAATCTCATAAATAAAAAGATACATGTTTTTGGAATTTTATTATGTTTGCCATGAATTTACAGGTTAATTTGGTAAGATTATATCTTTGTACTACAGAAACTTCTCACCTACAAAATAGTATATATGGGAGAACAGGAGACCAGCTGGTCCAGCGGGACCAGATAAAAGAGGCCCTGAATCTGGGCCTGCATTCCAGTGCGTGGGAATTAACTGGGAACTGCACAGAGCTTCCCATCACTGTGGGAGCCAAGCACCCCAGATTCCAAGTCTTCTCTTCCACCAATGAGACCAGGAAACCAGCAGATCCAGGTAAACAAGGCCCCACATCCCAGGCTTGCCTTCCAGTGACTGGGGACTGCCACAGAGCTTCCTATCCTGGAGGGAGCACCCAAAATCCCAAGTCTTCTCTCCCACCAAAGGGACCAGGGGACCAAGTAGGAGGCTAAGCACTCCATATTCCTGGTCTTCTTCTCCATGCACGGGACCAGAACTAGGATGAGATATAGAACTACCAGAGTATTGGACTTGCTGGCACCCACGGAAAGGAAACTCTGGTCCCCTAACCACCAGACCAGTAAGGGGATCTTTCTGCACCAACTAGGAGAAGAGATGGGAAAAAGACAATACAAAAACACACTCAGCAACAGAAAAACAAATATGACACCACCAGATTCTAGAGACTCCACATCAGCAAGACTCCAACATTCCAATGCAAATGAAGCAGAAGACAATGACCTTAAAAACAACTTCATGAAATCATAGAGACCCTAAAAGAGGATATAAGAAAATCCCTCAAAGAAATGGATGAAAAAACAAACCAAGAAATGAAAGAAAAAAACAAGCCAAAAATGCAAGCAATGGAAGAAAAAACAAACCAAAAAATACAAGAACTGGAAGAAAAAGTAAACCAAAAATATGCAAGAAATGGAAGAAAGAACAAATCAAAAAAATCATAAATTACAACAAATGTATGAAAAGATAAACTCAAAATTGAAAAAAACAATTCAAATAGTGCAAGGGTTGAAAACTGAAATAGAGACAATAAAAAAAAAACACAATCTGAAGAAAGGCTAGAAATAGAAAAGCTGGGCAAATGGTCAGGTACTACTGATACAAGCATTGCCAACAGAATATAAGAGATGGAACAGAGAATCTCAGGTGTTGAAGATACACTAGGAGAAATGAATTCATCAAACAAGAAAATATTAAGTCCAACAAATCCTTAATACAAAACATCCAGGAAATATGGGACACCATGAAAAGACCAAACCTAAGAATAATAGCTATAGAAGAAGGTGAAGAAAACAACCTCAAAGGGGCAGAAAAAATATTCAACAAAATCATGGAAGAAAATTTTCCCAACCTAAAGAAAGACATGTCAATGAAGGTACAAGAACCTTACAGAGCACCAAATAGAGTAGACAATAAACAAAGTCCCCTGCCGCATAATAATCAAGACCCCAAATATACAGAATAAAGAAAGAATATTAAGAGCAGCTAAGGAAAAAATCCAAGTAACATATAAAGGCAAACCTATCAGAATTACACCTGACTTCCACATGGAAACTCTGAAAGCCAGAAGATCCTGGATAGATATTCTACCAACACTAAGAGACCATGGATGCCAGTCCAGAATACTATACCCAGCAAAGCTCTCAATCACTATAGATGGAGAATACAAGATATTCCATGACAAATCATGATTCAAGCAATAAGTATCCACTAACCCAGCCCTGCAGAAAGTTCTGGAAGGAAAACTCCAACCCAAGGAAGTTAAATACCACCAGAAAAATATCGGCATTGGATAATCCCACTTTACCAACACCTGAATTCCACACGTAATTCCACCAACAACAATCATTCCAAATCGAAGAAGAATGAGCAATCAATGGTCATTAATATCCCTCAGTATTAATGGTCTTAACTTACCCATAAACAGACACAAGCTAACAGAATGGATTTGAAGACAGAACCCATCCTTCTGCTGCATACAAAGAAACACACCTCACCCACAAAGACAAACATTACCTGAGAGTTAAAGGTTGGGAAAAGATTCTCTAATCAAATGGACCCAAAAAACAAGCAGGGGTAGCAATCCTAATATCTAACAAGTTAGACTTTGAAATAAAATCAATCAAAAGAGATGAAGGAGGTCATTACATACCCATCACAGGGGAAATCCACTAAGAGGAAGTTTCTATCCTGAACATCTATGCCACAAATACAAAGGCATCCACATTCGTTAAAGAAACATTACTAAAACTTAAATCACATATAAAGCCCCAAACACTTATAGTGGGAGATTTCAACACTCTCACACTAGACAGGAATACCAGACAGAAACTCAACAAAGAAGCCAAGGGTCTAATAGAAGTAATGACCCAACTGGGATTAACAGACATCTATGGAACATTTCATCCACATAAAAAAGATTATACCTTGTTCTCACCACCACATGGAACCTTCTCAAAAATTGACCACATACTTGGCAACATATCAAACCTCAGCAGCTACAAAAAAAATGGAATAACTGCATGCATCTTATCACACCACCATGAGTTAAAATTAGAATTCAATGACAACACAAATTGCAGAAATCCTACAAACTCATAGAAATGGAATAATGCACAACTGCACCTTTCCTGGGTCAAAGAAGTAATTAAAGACCTATAACCCCTATGAAAATAGAAGCAGTCATCAAAAGTCTCCAAACCAAAAAAAAAAAAAAAAAAACCAGGTCCAGATGACCTCAGTACAGAATTCTACCAGAAATTCAAAGAACACCTTATGCCAGTTCTTCTCAAAGTATTCCACGCAATACAAGTAGAAGGCTCTTTGCCAAAATCTTTCTACAAGGCTTCAATTACCTTGATCCCTAAGCCACACAAAGACAAAACTAGGAAAGAGAAATTCAGACCAATATCCCTCATGAACATTAATGCAAAAATACTCAATAAAATACTGGCAAATCAGATCCAAGTACTCATCAAAATAATCATTCACCATGATCAAGTAGATTTCATTCCAGGGATGCAGGGATTGTTCAACATATGAAAAACCATCAATGTAATCCAACATATGAACATGCTGAAAAACAAAAATCACATCATCATCTCATTAGATCCGGAAAAAGCCTTTGACAAAATCCAACACCCCTTCATGATAAAGGTCTTAGAGAGATTAGGGATAACAGGTACATACTTAAACATAATAAAAGCTATATAGAGCAAACCAATAGCCAACATCAAACTAAATGGACAGAAATTCAATGCAATTCCGCTAAAATCAGAAACAATACAGGGCTGTGCACTCTTTCCATACCTTTTCAATACTGTACTTGAAGTTCTAGCCAGAGCCATATGACAACAAAATGAGATCAAGGGGATACAAATTTGAAAGGAAGAGGTCAAACTTTCACTATATGCAGATGATATGATAGTTTACATAACTGACCCAAAGAACTCTACTAGTGACCTCTTACAGCTGATTAACACCTTCAGCCAAGTGGCAGGATATAAGATCAACTCAAAAAAATCAGTAGCCCTGCTATATACAGATGATAAAAGGGCTGAGAAAGAAACCAGAGAAACATCACCCTTTAAAATTCCCACATACAACATAAAATACCTTGGGGTAACACTAACGAAACAAGGGGAAAATACCTGTATTGCAAGAACTTTGAGTCACTAGAGAAAGAAATTAAAGATGACACCAGAAAATGGAAATATCTCCCATGTTCTTGGATAGGTAGGATCAATGTAGTTAAAATGGCAATCCTGCCAAAAGCAATCTACAGATTCAATGCAATCCCCATTAAAATACCAGTACAATTCTTCACAGACCTTGAAAGAACAATAGTCAACTTTTTTATGGAAAAACAAAAGACCCAGGACAGCCAAAATGTCCCTATTCAACAACTCAACGTCCGGAGGCATCACCATCCCTGACTTCAAGCTCTATTATAGAGCTGTAGTTCTGAAAACAGGTTGTATTGGCACGAAAATAGATAGTTAGACCAATGGAATTGAATTAAAAACTCTGATATTAACCCACACATGTATGAACGTCTGATCTTTGACAAAGAAGCTAAAAATATACAATGGAAAAAAGAAAGCATCTTCAACAAATGATGCTGGCATAACTGGAGGCTCACATGTAGAAGAATGCAGATTTTTCCATGTCTATCGCCATGCACAAAACTTAAGTGCAAATGGATCAAAGACCTCAACATAAATACAGCCATACTGAACCTCTTAGAAGAGAAAGTTGGTGGTACCCTTGAACAAATTGTTACAGGAGACAGCTTCCTGAACATAACACCACTAGCACAGACAGTGAGATCAACATTAATAAATGGGATATCCTGAAACTGAGAAGTTTCTGTAAGGCAAAGGACACAGTCAGCAAGACAAAAAGGCAGCCCACAGAATGGGAAAAAATATTCACTAACCCCACATCTGACAGAGGGCTGATCTCCAAAATTTACAAAGAACTCAAAAAGCAAGTCTGCAAAACACCAAAGGATCAAATTAAAAAGTGGGCTACAGAACTAAATAGAGAATTTTCAATAGAGGAGTCTAAAATGCCTGAGAGGCACTTGAGAAATTGCTCAACATCCTTAGCCATCCGGGAAATGCAAATGAAAACAACTCTGAGATACCATCTCACTCCTGTCAGAATGGCTAATTCATCAGGAAAATGGGAATCAGTCTACCACGAGATCTATCAACTCCACTCTTAGGCATATACCCAAAAAATGCACATTCATACAACAAGGACATCTGTTCCACTATGTTCATAGAAGCATTATTTTTAATAGCCAGAACTTTGAAGCAATCTAGATGCACCTTAACTGAATAGTGGATAGAGAAAATGTGGTACATTTACACAATGGAGTACTATTCAGCAGAAAAAAATTGGAATCCTGAAATTTGCAGGCAAATGGATGGCACTAGAAGAAACCATCCTGAGTGAGGTAATCCAGTCACAAAAAGAGAAGCATGGCATGGACTCTCTCATATATGGATTTTAGACATAGATCTGGGGAGTGCCAGCCTACAATCCCATGGCCAGAGAATCTGGGAAACAGAACCTTCATTCAGTGGCTGATGGAAGCAGAGGCAGACTGCCACGGCTAAGCACTGAACTGGACTCAAGAAATTCAGTGACAGAGAGGGAGGACTGATGACCAAAGTGACTAAGACTGGGCTGGTTTAACCCCCAGAAAAGTTTGCCTGACAAGAATTAGCAATTGAATCCCAGACTGATACCTGGGAATCCAGCATGGGACTGATCAAGACCTCTGAATTTGGGTGTCAGTGAGGAGGCCAAGGTAATCTACTGAGCCTTGGGTAGTAGATCAGGATTTATCCCTGGCATACAAATGGACTTTGGGCTTCCATCCAACAATGAGAAATGCACTCTCACCCTGAACTCTTGTGGGAGGGTCTAGTCCCAGACCTGGATGAAATGACAGACTATAGATACCCCCATGGAGGGCCTTACCCTCCCTGGGAAATTGAGGGGATACTGGGGAGGTTGGTGGGAGGGCATGGGAGGAGGGGAGGGAAACAGAGAGGGACCTAGAATTGACATGTGAAGCAACCTTGTTTCTAATTTAAATTTAAAAATAAAAAATATATATTAAAGAAGAAAATAGTATATATGTCTACTGATTCAAATGGTGTTTTATGTCTATTATTAATCAAAGTTTCTTTTCATAAAAACTATGAGCCATAATAATTAAAATAATATGGTGGGGCTTGAAAGGTGGCTCAGAGTTTAAGAGCACTGCCTGCTCTTCCAGAGGTTCTGAGTTCAATTCCCAGCAACCACATGTGGCTCACAACCATCTGTATTGAGATCTGGTGTCCTCTTCTGGTATTTAGGGATGCATGGAGGCAGAATGCTGTACACATAATTAATAAGTAAATAAATCTCTAAAAAAATAAGATAAAACAATATGGTGATGACACAAAAACAGAATTGTACAATAATTGGACAAAATTAAAGATCAAAACATGACCACATGTAACTTCAGCCCTCTGGTATTTGACAAAGATGATGAAAACATAGGCTGGAGAAAAAAAAGCATCTTCAACAAATGCTATTAAATAAATTGAGTGTTCATAAGCAGAAGAATGAAATTAGGCCTAAGTATATCAACTTGCACAAAAACTAACTACAAATGAATTAAAAACCTAAACCTGAAAAGATTCCTCACAGCTAAAAAACCATTGAATTTAAAAAGAAAACCAACAGGATAGGAAAGGATCATTGCCAGCTATATATCTGAGAGAGGATTGATATCTATGATATATAAAGAACTCAGGTTGGAAAAGAACATGAGGAATTGGGAAGACTGAGTTGGGGGAAGACAGAGAAGGAGAGCAAGGAAAGAGATACCTTAATAGAGGGAGCTATTATGGGGTTAGCAAGAAACCTGGCAGTAGGGAAATTGTCAGGAATCCATAAGGATGACCCCAGCTGAGAATCTAATCAACAGTGGAAAGGGTACCTCAATTGTTCGTCCCCTGTAATCAGATTGATGACTACCTTAATTGTCATCAGAGAATCTTTATCCAAGAACTGATGGAAGCAGATGCAGAGATCCTCACCTAAGCATTGGGCTGCACTCCTGGAGTGCAGGAGTAGAGTGGGAGGTATAATAATATGAGCAAGGGGATCAAAACCATGATAGAGAAACCCACTGAAGCAGTTAACCCAATCAAGTGGGAGCTCACTAACTCTGGACTGACAGTTTGAGGACCTACATAAGACTGAATGACTAACTTTTGGGTGTCTTGGGTAGCTTGTTGGGCCACTAGCAGGGGAACCAGTTATTTATACCTAGAGTTTTTTGAAGCCCATTCCCTATGGAGAGACTGTGCTCAGCCTAGATACAGTGGGGAGGGCCTTGGTCCTGCCTCATGAGGCAGACTATGTTGATTCCCCAATGGAGTTCTTATCCTCTCCAGAGTGGTAGATGGGTGGGAGGAGAAGGTGGGGTGAGCAGAAGGAGAGAAGCGAGAGGTATCTGTGATTAGTATGTAAAGTAAGATTTTTTTATAAAATAAAAAAGGAAAAAAAAGAACTAAAAAAAATTAAAATGCTCCATTTGAAAACTGGGCCTGGAATCTGAACAGAGAATTCTCAGAAGAAAAAAAAACAAAGCTAAGAAATATCTAAAAAAAAAAAAACAACAACAAAAACAGTTTGTTTGCTTGTATATTTTTGTATGTTTCTAGCAATGGTAAAAATACAAATAAAAACAACTTTACCACTTCATTCTATCCAGTCAAGATGACAAAAATTAACAGAAGAAACCTGGGTGGGGAATGGGGAAGGAAAATCTCTTCATTCAATGTTATTAGGATTGCAGTCATGAAGTCGTTCTGTAAATCAATGTGGTTCTAAAAATAGACCCTCCATATGATATTATGGTATACTACTCCTTGGCATATGACCAAAAGACACGGCATGCTATTATTTCCCAGATACATTCTCAACCATGTTCATTGTTGCTCTATTCACAATATCCAATAAATGTCTTACAACTGGTGAATGTTTAATGAAAATGTGATCCATATATATTATGGAATACTATTCAGCCATAAAGAAAAATTAAACCACAAACTTTGCAGGTAAATTGATGGAACTAGAAAGATCATATTGAGTTAGGTAACTGGATAAGTCAGGTAAAGTTACATAGTCTCTCATCTGTGGTTTCTAAGCTCCAAATGTTCGGGAGTGAGTACATATCTCACAGTAACTGCAAAATCCAGGAAGTTAAAATGTGATCATTTACAGAGTAGGGGAATGAGGGGAAAATGGAGAGGGGAATAGCAGGATATAGCGCTCTGATCTGAAAAAATGGAAAAAGGGTGAGCTTTAATTAGGGAATGAGGTAAATATAGAAGTAGGGAAAAGTTTAAAAAAATAATAAACATTTATGAAAAAGACCTAAGAAATCATACTATCAACTACTCACCTTAAAAAAAACTATAACACACAAAAGTCTGTGAAAATTTGTACAATATAGATTAAATGAAAATTTCTCATCTAGGCTACTAATACTCCCATCAAGTGCTAAAGACCACCTAAGAAAATTCCCCACACCAAGTATAAGAAGCCCTCATTACAGTTGTTGGCCAGAGTGGCCAAGAAACTCCCAAAGCCTTATAGGCTGCTACTATTGCCATTGGTTAGCCCCAGAGGTAAAAGGTAAGTCATTTTTACTGAAGACACTATGAACTTCATACACAGGGCCCCAAGATCCCTGTGCTAGAACTGACCTTAATGCCTCATCTCCAGGAGTAGCTTTCATGATATCAGAAAGCACCATGCAACCTTCCAAAAGGTTGTAAGCAACCAAGAGTTCTACCTAGCTCTGATACCTATGAACCACAACTAACATGGCAAGATAACCCTAATTACATACTACAAACATATCTCGGTGATAACCAACTGCTCCATAATTATACGTATAACTCACTCAACAAGAGGGAAACAGTGCCTGTTATCAGAAACCTAGAAAACATGTCATAGATCTTGAAGACCCTACAACCACCATCTTACTAAATTAGTGTAATCCCTAGTGGCACCCTAAACATTTGTTTTTATTCCTCCAGATAAGAATAGTCTTAACCACTCACCAAGGACGCTACTCTTTATTACAGACAGAGATCATCACAGAGAAACCACAGCTAAAATTAGAATTTTAGAGGCCATACCCAATGGATGTATCTACTAAACATATCTTTACTCAAGGCTCAGAGAACATTGAGGACAAGCAGGATAGAACAACTATAAGAATCATAGGATTGAGGAGTTTGCTGTGAGATTGTGTTTCCTAGTGAAGTCAGAAGCTACACAACCAAATCTTAAAAATATGACTTCTCAGTCATTAGCTGGACACAGACAACACTGATAGACATGCCAAAGTGGAGGGGAAAAGACTAGGAGGGCTCAACCCGACAAAAGGACTACATGTAAATGCTGAAATTGGGAGTAGTCAGCTCCATAGAAATGGACAACAATTTGTTATTCAATCTAAATGATTAGCTCAGAAAACATAGACAAGATTATACACATGCATATATGCATACATGCATGTTACAACAATTAATGAAAAAAGTTGCCATTAATGTGAAAGAGAACAAGGAGTGTTATATGTGGGAATTTAGAGAGAGTCAAAGGAAGGGAAAATGATGAAATTGTTTTATAATCTCAAATATAAATAATAAAAACCAAAATATTTCTAGCTTTTAATATCAATAATCAAGACTGATGTTTAAATTTGAACACCATATGCATTCAACTTGTAAGGGTAAAACAATAGTAAAATCATTTTACATGTGCAATATACACTTATTGGAACTAATGTACTAATACTGTTGTGAGATAGTGACAGTGGGGAGACTGTGTATGTGCAGAGAGGCAGAGAGAACAAAGAAACTTTTAAACATCAGGTAAATAAGGATATCTTATTCTGTATTTAACAGCTATTGCTAATCTGATTGGGTGTTATCAATGTCTTAAAAGATCTTTTTGAAATTTTTTATTATTTTTATTGTGTGTGTGTATGTATGTATGTACATATTGTATACATGTGAATGTGAGAGCAGATGCCCACATAGTCAAGGGATGCCTGGAGCTGGTGTTACAGGAAGTTGTGAGCTGTTTGAAGAGGGTACTGGGAATTTTGCCCATGTTTTCCACAAGAAGTGGTCTTAATCACTGAGATTTCTCTCCAGCTGCCTTAAAATATTTTTTAAGTTAATGTTTGCCTTTCATTGCTGTTGCTCTTATCTTTCTCACAGTCAAGCAATACATTTGGTAAGTCTTATCTTTTTACTAAGAAGTCAAGGAAATGTTATTGGTGTTAACACTTGTGTAGCATGTGTATTCCATTTGACATTTGTCTAAACTTTCCTCCCAGGGTTTAATCTGGTCTGTGTGGCTTTGGGTATTGAATAAAACTTCTGATATGAATAATGCTTCTAGTGGACTTCAGGGAGATATGGGTCAGAATTGTCCTGTGGTTTCTAAGGATTTATTATTTTGATTAGCATGCACTGTTTTTTTAACCAATGGGTCCTCAGTGTTGTATTTCTATATATGTATTCAGTGTGCATGGATCAAGCCCAATCACCCTTGCCTGGCAGTTCCTAAAACACAAAGTTGAAGAGAATATCTGAATTGCCACCAACGTGAAGAGCAAGAATCCTTAATGAAATTTCAATGCTGATAAGCATTGTAAAGTTACTTTATGGTGCTAGAGAGATGTTTCAATGGGTAAAACCCTTACTGTGCAAACATGAGGACCTGAGTTCAGATCCTAAGCATCCTTGTAAATACTAGGTTGACATGCAGGAAGCTAGGGAGACATTGAAAAGGGTCTCCCAGAGCAATATGGGTATCTGGATTAATCAAGTAAATGAACTTTGCAATCAAGCTAGAGACCCTGCATCAATATCAATAGACAATGTGAAGTCTGATTAGGAAAGGCATCCTGTGTCAGCCTCTAGCATTGATATGTGTTCTTGTGCACATACATCCCTCCCAAAATGTACCCATATGTATGTGAACACAAATACACACATTATGCATACCACAAAAGTGCACACACATACACATACAGACACACAAAACACATACACACATACACACGTGTATGTGCACACAAAAGATAGTTTTTAAAAGTCTTTTGTTTAAATTCATGTATATGAGTGCAATTCCTGTGGTATTCAGAAAAGGATATGAGACACATACAACCAGAATTATAGGTGGCTAATTTCCATCTGGAATGGGTGATGGGAACTGAAATCCTATCCTCTCTAAAGCAGTATGTTCTCTTAACTCCTAAGCCACATCCCCCTACCCGTAATAAGGGTGTCCAGCAACAAATAATTAAGGAAAATGTCTTCTATGATTCTTCTGTTCTCAGAAAAAAAATCACTCCTATTCTCTTAGACTCTGCTAGGGCATTTATCTCCCAGACAAAGAGGCATACACTGAACAGTTTGCCAGATCATCATATTCAGTTTTGGAATTCTCTTATTTGCTGTTGAAGGGTGGCATCAACCCAGAGAAATCTATGTGGCTACAATAGGAGAGAGGAGCAAAAGCCCTCTGATGTTCTGAGTCTCCGGGAACCATGACTTTGAAATGAGTAAGCCGAGCTCCTCCTTAGTGGAAGTGGTGCTGGCTCTATCCAGCTAAGCTCAGTTAGCATTGCGTTCACCTGCCAAGGGAAAGCTTCCTGCTATACCACCTATGATTTCATCCTGTATGCTTAAACTTTACATGTGGTAGCAGACTGCAAGCTTTTCAACCTCTGCCCGGATTTTTTTTCCTAGAAAAAAGAAGTGGTGGAGGTGGGGAGGACTACTAACCATGTAATTCAAACTAATATTATCACCTTTTAGAGAATTAATGAGATGCTGTAATTGCCATACCTGTTTCTCTGGGAGCACATTTCAAAATGTATGAATTAGCCATTGCCAGGTTCGTAATTAGCGTGTGACAACTTTAATTCCAACAGCATGTTTAATCAATAGCAACAGATGGAAGTGTGCCTGGTGGCAAGTCACCCCCTTCCTAGCTCCTGATAGCAGGTTTGTCCCACTAGCTCCCAGTTATAAACTATTTAGCATAGCAAGCACTAAATTACTGGTGACTTTCTCAGTCTTTTGAATCTGAGTGGCCCCACACCCAGAATAATTATCACCACTGACACACCACTGCATGGTCCACTCAATAATTTTTTTGAACATAGCCTCTAAATCACCCCTCAAATGATTTCAATGCTCCTACTTTACTATTTTATAAGGAAGGGTATTGTACCTTAAAGCCATCTTGATGTGACTCAGATTTCACAGTGTGTGAGCAGCAGGGATTCAGCCCTTTGGTTTCTGGCACCCATGCTGAGTAATTGTGTTCCAGTATAATAAGAGCCATTTTGGCAGGCCTGTCTTTGTGTGTGGCTGTTTACTGCAGTGACTTGGCATTTACTAACCAAGTGATGCTATTTTGTGGATCTCATGGTTCCTGGACACAGTTTTTTAACTTTACTCATTACCAGAGAGCCATTCGGAAAAAATACAGAGCAGGAGCCATCTGCTGGGTCACTTCCATTATTCAGCAGACATGGAAGAACTCAGTCAACTTGCCTGGCTTTGATTCCACATCTTGGTCTCAAATAACAGCCCTTAACAATGTTCAGTAGCTCTCTCTATGAAATGACTTCTGCCCCATTGGGCATATCTTCACCAACACTGCTTTAATATGACACATTGTGACTCTGTGCCCCATAAGCCATTCTGATCAAGGTCTTTGCTACTATTGAACAGATGCTCTCTATCAGGCTGTAGGGTCCACATCCCAACTTTCCAAACCTTGATACAGCAAACGGCACACAGCAAATGGAGGCCAAATATTAGGAGTTTGGTGCCTAGTCTTTCCCAGCCAAAGCAACCATTTTCTTTCCCCTTTACTTCTAGTCAATATAAATTAGTCACATCTTGGTACAGCCCCCAGATGTTTTACAATTATATGGAACAGTGAAATTATTTTGGGAACATAAGCAATACAAAGCAGTAGTTGTGGACTGAGGAGACAGAAGTCAATGTTTTGGTTTGTTTTCTGTTGCTGTGATAAACACCATGACCAAATGCAAGTTGAGGAACAAAAGGGTTTATTTTTTTTTTGCTGTTTTTAAAATACCTTTAATATATAAGAGAATAAACATAGTAAAATTCTTATATTTATTTCTCTATTTACTCTTTTATAATGTCTTTTCTTCACTGAGGAATGCATGGGCAGATTGGCCTCAAACACTTAAGCTGATATGAAAGAACTGTTGTTTGTTTGTTTGCTTTTGAGATTGTAATTTAATTACAACACTTCTCCCTACCTGCCCCCTCAACCATTCTATATACCCCTTTCCATTCTCCTTCAAATTCAATACCTATTTTTTTCATTAGCTGTTATTGCATGCATGTATATATTTATATATACACATATATTCCAAAACAAAACCTGTTCAGTCTGTATAATGTTCTTGTATGTGTTTTCAGGGCTGACTGTTTGGAACTAGACAACCAGTAGGTGTGCTCGTCTCTGAGGAAGAACACCACTTCCTCTCCCACTTTGCCCAACTGCCTGTTTTTCTTTTTGTAGGGTTGAGGCCTCCTGGATATTCCCTCTCTAGTTTTGCATGTTCATTCATGCCATCCCTGTTCACCTCATGTTTGGGTGATCATGTTGGTGAAATATTACAGGAATAGCTTCTGGTGTTACTAGGAGACATAACTCACAGCAAACTTCCTGATGCCCTGGTTCTTAAACTCTTCCCATTACCCTTTCACAGTGTTCTCTCAGCCTTAGGTTCAGGAGTTGGTTTGTAGATGTATGAATTGGGATCAGGCTCTACAACTCTGCATTTTATGATTTTCTGTAGTGGTCTAAATCTGTTTCCAAGATAAGTTTCCATGATGAGGACTACGCTTATCTATGCATATAAGGACAAATGTATATATATTGTTATCAGGGATTGTGCTCACTTAGTAGTTAGCGGTTTAGATTTTCCTCCTATATGCATGATTTCATTAGCACTATGCTTGTTTATGTTTCCAGTACCAGGCATGATAACCTTCATGTTGAACACGTGTTACATTCAATTAGAGAACTATTGGTTACAAGGCTGTACCGCTCAGGAAGTACTGTTTCAATAGTTTTTTTCAGATAACTGTGTCTGTTTTCTTTGATGTTATAGCACCACTCAATGTGATGTAGTTGCTGAATGTAATCTAAGAAACATTTTATACTCATGAGAATTTGCTGGTTTGTTTTTTTTTTTTTCCATATAAAATTTCTTTTTTTTTTTAATCATTTTTTATTTTAATTTTAAATAGCTTGTTTCACATGTCAATCCCAGTTCCCTCTCCCTCCTCTCCTCCCGCACTCCCCTTCCACCCTCCCTCCCACCCTATTGCCAAATCCCTCCACATAGGGGATGTCTAGAGTCTATCATTTCACTCTTGGTAGGGTCAAGGCACTCCCCTAAGAGTCCAGGCTGAGAGAGCATCTCTCTTTGTGCCATAGGCACATGAAGACAGATTGTATACCAGGGATAGACACTGATCCACAGCTCAGAGCCCCATAGGTTGCCCAGGCCTTCTCACTGACACTCACATTTGGGGGGTCCAGATCAGTCCCATTCTGGCCTCCCCACTGTCGGTCTGGGGTCCAAGAGCACTCCCCTGTTCAGATCAGCCGTCTCTGCTGGTTTTGCCAGCCCATTCCTTGCCAATTTGCTCATCACTCCTCTCTCTCTGTCACTGGGTTCCTTGGGTTCAGTTCAGTGCTTAGTTGTGTGTTTGCCTCTGCTTCCATCAGTCCCAGGATGAAGGCTCCCGGATAGTTATAGACATCAAGTTCATTATCAGGAATGGGCATTCGAGGTGGTCCTTCCACTATTGCTTAGCTTGCCAATTGATGTTATACCTTTAGATCACTCGAGGTCACTCTGGTGCCTGATCTGTCTTCGATCCTATGATTCCCTCTTCCCCCTATTTTACCCCCACCCCCTCAACTTCCTGTTCCCCCATGACCAACTCCCTTCCTCTTTACCCCCTCTACTCTTCCCAGGTCCCACTACCCCCCCCCTCGCCCTGTTCCCCATCCATTCAGAGGATCTTGTCTCCATCCTCTTCTCTTGGGTACTATGCATATATTTATTTTATCTTAGGTTACCGTTCAACATTGAGTGACATCAGGGCAGGAAGTCAAGTCAGGAACCATAGAGAATTTGTTTGCTCAGCGAGCTCTTTAGAAAGGTCTGATCCAATTACCTGTGGATGGTGCCACCCACAGTAGGCTGGTCTTTACTGTATCAACCATCAATCAAAACAAGTCTGCATAGACACGCCCACTGGGGGACAGAGACAAATCTTTAGTTAATATTCCTTCTGAGATTTACCTGAGATTTCCAGGTAATTCTAGTTTGGATCAAGTTTATAACAAAAATTATACTTCACAATCAGAAAAATGATTGCATTGCCATCAGGGGTTTCAATACCCTGAACCGGTGTGAAAGTCAGGTATGATGTGATGCATTCTTGTAGTGCCTAGAGTATGGATGCAAACACAGGCTGGCCCCTGGGACACACTGACCAGTCACCCTTGCCAAATAGTCAAACTCAAGGCCATGTGAGAGACGATCTAAAAACAAACAAACAAACAAACAAACAAACAAACAAAAAGATGGACTTCTAAGAATGAGAGCCCAGGTTGAATTCTGGCCTTCATGTGCATACTACATAAATATGTATTAACACATATACACCCAAGAATAAACGAACAAACAAGCTGTGTCCAAATCACTCTTCAGCATCCTGCAATAGTATCTATACATGCATTTTAAAGCCTTTCTATGTAAGACTCACAGTGAGCCAGAGGTAAGAAGCAGACTATAGAATTTCAAATACAGGATGCCCCTATAATGTTTTCTTAAGGAAAGATATTGTGTATATTTTCAAGGCTTAGACTTTGGACAAATTGATCACATTCATGGTTCCAATGGCTCAGACTCTAATCTGCAAGAGTTCAGACCCCAGCACAGTTCTGAAGCCTGTTTTGTCCTTTGTAATTTCTATTGTACTGTTGTTTAAGAAATGACAATGGAGATGTGCTCAGAACTGATATATCACTCATTTCTTTGTAATTAACCCCAGGGAATACCTTTCTGCATTTTGGAAATACTGAAATATACAGCTGGATCATGGTATAACAAATAGCTCTAGAGTTAAAAAAGAAGAAAACAATTTTATTAGTTCCTCAAATACACTTGTTTTTTTTTTAAATCCTTCACTTTGCTTCTTCACATGACCATTCTAAGAAGGCTGAGTTTATTTCCTGGTCTCCATACCTTTTTAAAATTCTTTAAAACATGTATATACATACAAACACACTAGGATATAAACATACATACATACATACTATAGCAATGTTATTGACAAGGAGACTTTAGAGATCCTTCATTTGCTAACATGCATTGCTTTTCAAGTAGCTGCATCTACCTAGGACCATGTACATTGTATGAATTTTATAAGCATGTAAATAATTTGAATCACTGATCATCAAACAGACATTGATAGTAACACAAAACAAAGGGAATTTCATGAGTGTCATATTGAAGAATCAATTACAGGGCCTTGCACATGCTAGGCAAGCACCCGATCACTGAGATATGTCCCTATCCCAATTTTTAAATTTTATTTTAAGACAGGATCTCACTGAGTGACTCCAGCTGTCCTTCAGCTTGTGTTTTACTTGCCTCAGCTTCCTCAATATCTGAGATTATAGGCTTGTGCCACCAAGTCTCACTCCCAGTGGTAACTTTGGGGAGGTAGACATGCTTGTGTTTGCATACCCAGATGCATGTGTGGGCATGTATATAGAGAACAATAACCAGCCACAGATGTCATTTTTCAGCTGCTGTCCACCTTTTGTTCTGGCTCATCAGCCAGACTGGGCTGGTTGACTAAGCTCCAGAGATCCTCCTGTTTTTTGCAGTCATGCCATTTGAGTTACAAGTGTGTGCTACTATGTCCAGCCTTTTCAGTGGGTTAGTAAAGCTCCAGTTCAGATCCTCACTCTTGTACAGCAAGCTGACTTAGCTGAAGGATAAAGGCCAATATAATGAAAACATCCTTTCCTTCTAGGTAGATCTCTCTCCAAATTTAACATTTATTCCTTTTGTGTGGTGGTCTCCTATCCAAGTTCTAACCAGTTCTGACCCTTCTTGGTTTCTTACATCAAGGGCATTGGAGGTTTTATGATGGTAGACTATCCAACCTCTGAAACTCAGAAGTCCTGAAGACAAGCTGGTTCCCATGTGCTTCTCTTCACCTGATCTACCACCTGACACAGATCCATGTGCTGATCTAAAAGATATCCAGAATGGCTAAAGCCTTATACCATAAATGCAAAGCTGCTCTCACTTGATTGCACTACATTTTCTCCTTTTCTTTCTTAACACCACTGTCTTGGTGTCATCTTTAACATTGCATTGCTGTTTCTTTGACAACATACAAGAGGTCTACACAGAGACTGGCTACTTTTAGCTATTTTCCTGAGTTAATGAGCTTTAGTCTCAGGAGGTGGCATATCACCTTGCAATTTCTTCAAATCCCCAATTGGCACTCAATTTCTAATTTTAGGTTGCCCTGATTTCATGACTTTGCAAAATCATTATTAATCGTTAAAGTGATACTTTTTCTATGAAAAGAGGCATACATTTTTAGTGGTAGAAACTAATTTCTATTAATAACTATTGTCAAGTCTTGACAAAGTGACTTGATCATAACATGCATACATACACACACACACAGATACACACGAGCAAACACATATGCATTTATACACAGGCACATGCACACACATAGGCATACCCATATAATAAAATATCCCTACTTGGAATGTAATGATGCCAAATTGAAGGTGTTTATCACCTATATCCATGCTGTCAAATTGAGTCATCAGAGAAAGATTTACCAACATAAAATCAATACCATAAGTATTTTGCTGTTATAAAGCAGCTTTCTGATACGTGAAAATCTAAATTCTGTATAAAATTTCCTCAAGGAAATTATTTAAATTCCATGGAAATACATGTAAAAGTAAGAACTGTATGTACGAACAAATGTCAAGCTATAGCAGGGTATCTTGGGCTTTTACCCTATTGCTGTGACAAAATAGATGCCAAAAACAACTTAAGGGAGAAAGGGAGTATAATGTCTTGCAGTTTCAGAGTATAATCCATCATTACAGGGACGTTAAAGTGTCAGGAGCTCAGAACATCTTGTCTCATTCTATCTACAGTCAAGAAACAGAGAACACATGAATGCAAGCTGCTGCTCATGCTTTTTCTCTATTTACACAGTCCAGGAAAGTGTGGGCCCAGACTGGGTGTTTTTTTTTTCAGCCTCAGTAAAGGTCATTCAGATAACCCTCCACAGGCACATCCAGAGAACAACCTCCCAGGAGATTTTTGTAGAGTTGATAATAGTAACATTATAAAGGCAAGCATCTTCCAAATGACGTGTCTAATCAGCCGTTCAAATACTATTTTAGCAGCAAAGTTTGGTTAATTATAATTGGACTGCCCTTTTCCATGGGCATATAATCAAAGATGTGGATAGTCTAGCTCACTTGCTCAGAAGTGATATACCAACCTGAGGGAAAAGTATATGTGAACACTGAAATTATAGTAGGGTGGTAGCCTAAGGAGCCATGCAAAATGAGGAGTACGGATGTGTACTAGAAATTACAGTAGTGATATCAATATCTACATTTAAATATGGGCTATCCAAAGTTAAATATATGTTTCAGAACTCTGGGAAATCAAGGCTGATGTTAATCTATGACCTGGTTTTACTTTGAACTGAATTTATGAAAGGAAATTTGTAGCATTAATCATAAGTGGAATGGAAAGCTAATGAGATGGCTTAGGGAGTATAATGCACATCACACAAATGCAGACCTAAATTCAGATCTAAAACACTCAAATAAAACCAGATGTGGTAGCATAGTCTGTAAGCCAGAGCTCCTATGATTAGGTAGAAGCTACTGGCCCCCTAAACTGGCATACTTGGAAAAATCAGAGACCCTCTGTCAAACAAGATCAACCCCTAAACTGGCATACTTGGAAAAATCAGAGACCCTCTGTCACAAGGTGGAAGTCAAAAATAGATAACTGAGTTTGTTCTCTTTCTGTCTGCCTGTCTGACTGACTGTGTGTCTTTCTCTTTCACACACACATACACACACACACACACACACACACACACACACACACAGAAGGAAAAAATAAAGAGCAATTTATAAGCCAAATCTTACTATGTGACTGCTATGCCAATGTTTTGGAGATTCTATTGCATTGTTGTTTTTCCTATTATATCTTTTTTACTTTGCTAGATATTGTTCTCATACTTGGAAATAAATAAACTTGTCACAAGACCAGCCAGAATAGTAAGGTTCCTAGTGTTATTATCTGTGACATTGACATGCCACCCCTCCCCCGTGTTAAGAATAATAATATATTTAGAAAGTAGTATACTAATAAACTTTAAGCCATTTCAGCTTTGAGTTGTGGTAATGTGAGAATAAGTCAACAAAATCAAATCTCTGAGAGTCAATCGGACTTCTAGAACATTACTTCAATTACCTTAGGTGGTAGTGCTTTGTGGGGGACACTAAAATTGGAGAAACACTGAACATTTTCATCCCAATAGTAATCAGAAAATGATGAAGCAACACAAGCTCATTATCATCATATGAATATATATGCATTTTGACTTAATTATTTTATTTGTTACCTAAAATACCCTGACCAAAGGACCTTGTGGGAAAAAGGTTTTTTGTTTTGTTTTGTTTTGTTTTAATAGTTTATAATTTAATATAGGACCATTCCATCTTGGTGTGGCAGACATGGTAGCAGGCATGGAAGGCGCAGTAACAGGAGCAAGAGACCAGCAACCACATTGAACCTTTAGGCAGGAAGCAAAGAATAGACAGGAAGTCTCACCTGGGATTATAAAACTTCAAGGCCTACTCCCTTGACCCTGTCCCTCTCAGGAGGCTTCATGCAACCCTGGAGGTTTTATAGTAGGTCCAGAACAGCACCACCTGCTGGGGACATGAATATGAAGGGACACTTCGCCTCCAAATCAAAACAGTAATTTCTATGCTTTCTGCATTAATTTTCATTTTCTATTTTTGTCACTATTTTCTGTCAATAGCCCACTGCAAAACAGAATAACTACAATGGGGGAAAGTGGCGTCAAAATACATTAGTTAGGTCTTATTAATTCTAAAAGCTCACCTACAACACCTTCATCAAACAGATGGAAAGAATTACCTAGAAGTAATTTCTGGACTTGTTTACAATGCTCCATGTTCAGTTTTATTGTTACTCTCATAACATGTAATAAAATAACCCAACACGTGTCACATTATGTTAGTGAATAATTACAGCTCAGCATGACAGCTCTGTAATTTCTTGGTAATGAAGAATAAAAACAATGAAAACAGCAGGGAAACAGAGCCAGAAGAAATTTTAAAACAATCTCTTTCTGATAAAGCATGTGAAATTCACAGTTCCATACTTTAAATTCACAACACTCCTATTAGCTTCAGGAACTGTGAATATTCAGAGCTGAATATCCTTAATTAGCTATAAATTAAGTAAATAATATTAAATAATTTCAAACTGAATAAAAAACATTGGCATTATAAGTACAACATAATCACCAGGGCTACAGGGAGTGTGTGTAGAGTAAAGGAAAACTCACTGGAAAGAGGCTCTATTTAAGCTTTCTGTATAGAATGTGATATAAAAGGCACTGAGGGTCCCTGAATGTCAATCACTAAGAATGTAACTATTTAATAATGACCTGACCAGCTTGATGTTAAAGAATTAGTGATCAGGGTGCATAACAGCCCTGCTTATTTTTATTTTTATATTTTTTTGGTTTTACGAGACAGGGTTTCTCTGTATTGTTTTGGAGGCTGTCAGTCCAGCCCGGCCTCGAACTCACAGAGATCTGCCTGCCTCTGCCTCCCGAGTGCTGGGATTAAAGGCGTATGCCACCACCGCCCGGCTCTTGCCCTGTTTATTTTTAACACTGAGCGTAGAGTAATCTTTTAATAATGTTAGCTAAGTAGATTAATGAAATATAACAAGGGGTGAATTATTGTGTTGCACCTCCATGCATAGAAGATAAAGATTTTCTATCTGTAGCAACAAAGTTTAGATAAACTTTAGATCATGTTAATTTGTGAGATATAAGTTTATACTCTTTGGTGATTAGAAGTTTGTTGGGCCTCAGAAAGACTCGGATGTGAGGCCCAGTGTAAGCTCCTGAAACTGACTTGAATTTAGGGCTTAGATGTGAGGCCCAGTGTAGGCTCCTGATCTTGGCGAGAGTTTTGACGACCTGTTTCTAACCCTCCCCCAACTAGTAGGGGTGAGGGTCTGAGTCTTTGACAGTCACCATCCTGCTGGACCAGCCCTTCCCCCGCTCTACCTGCAGGGAGGACTCTAGAGAAGTTAACTTAAATTCCAAGCTGTGAGGATGATGGCTCTATCATTATACATAGTGCCATTAGGAGAAGAGTCTAGATAGAACACAAAGGAGAAATATTTACAATTTATAGATATTTTCAGTGTAGAGTTCCAGGACCTCACACATGACAAACTCACTTTGCCAATGGTGCAAACTGCCATCATGGGATCAGAAAAGATGGCTATATTTTAATCGACATATTTTCAGAAATCTATATAGTAAGAGAGATATATACAGATTCTGATACTGATGAGGTCGTAAGTATTGGTATGGTGGCTAATATTGGTTGTCATGTTTATAGGATTTAAAATCACTGAAGAGTACCTGTACAGTACCTCTGTAACTGACTGGAAGGTATTATCTAGATTAAACTAAGTGAGGTGGGATAACCCACTCCAAATATGGGTAATATCATAACATTGGCTGGGTGGGATGAATGAGAAGGAGGACGTGATCTGAGTACCACCATTCATCTCTCTCTGATTCCTGGCAGTGGATGCAATGCCTCATCGCCCTGATACAACACCATTCTCACCACAGTAGACTGTATCTTCAGACAGTGAGGCAAAATAAAACCTTCCCTTATGTTCTGGCTGCATTCTATTGCTGGGCTAGGACACTTTGAGCAAAAGCAACATATGGGAGGAAAAGATTTATTTCAGCTTATGTATTTCAATGTGCCACTTAGAAAAATCAGGACAGGAATTCCAGAAAGAGCCTGAGACAGAAACCATTGAGGAGTGCTACTTGCTGGCTCACTGGCAGGTTCATGCTTACCTAGCTTTCTTATGAAACCCAGAATCACCTGTCATTGGAATGGTGTTGCCCACAGTGTGCTGTCTTCTCTTACATCAGTTAATGGTCAAGGCAATACCTATATACAGGCACACATGCTAGTTTTTTCTGGGTATTCCTTCAGTTGATAGTTCCTTCTCCAATAACTTCCAGCTGTGCCAAGTTGATGATCAAAACTAAATTGGATACCTTACTTAATTTTTTTCTTGTCAAATATTTGGTTACAGCAACAAGGAAAGTAATAAAATGGGTAAAGGTATGCTTATATAACTAAAAGTGTATTTGTCAGCCTTTACTGTAATAAATTCTTAAGATCACAGCTTGAGAAAGTGTTTGCTTTGGTTTAAATTTTGGGTCTTTAGCCCCTGATAGATGAACAGCACACTGTAAAGGGAGTATTGCAGGATGTCAGGATATAAGAGAGAAAAGAAAGAAAGATGAAAGGATCACAGTCTCATAGTGGCACGTGCCCAGCAATGTCTTCAGCTCTGGGTTTCACCCCTTTCTAATGGTTTCTAAATGTTTTACCCTTTTGTGTTAGCATCATATCATGAGCCAAGAACTGAACCCTTCACACACTGACCTATGGAAGTATAGTCCACCTTCTAACTAATAGGAAAGTCATGACTACAACTTCGAAAGAGTAGAAGCTGCATAGAATAAAATGAGTAAACTAAGGGAAAATTAGAATGCATTTTAAATGACATTGAAACATCTATTTAACATTTCAATATATGCATGTAAAATACTATAGCAAATAAAAGTACATTAGAATCTTGCAGAAGTAAACAGATCCTGACAATTTTTAAAAGGTTTCATCTAAACAGAAAAGCTAATATGTAACAGGAAAAAAAAGAAACTAATTTCCCCTCACAATAGCAGCTGCAGTTTTAAATTGCCATTCACCTGATTTATTGATCCAGCACATTCAAATGTTTCTGGGCCATTCATATTGGAAAAGGACATGGGATTTTAATTACTTTTATTCCTTCTTTATTTGGTCAATATCCTTATCCAAGGACTCATATAAAAATACACCAGTAGGTCAGAAAATAAAGTATCTTTCAATAACAATTCTATTAATAAAGAGTATTAATATACAATGTCAGTGCAGGGGATTAGAGATGACGTTAAAAAGAGCACCTTTTCCTAGGTTAGAATATTACTGTATAAAATTGTGTTCATACAAATGAATCTCTTAGTAAACTGTTTTCAGTAATGAGTGAAATTAGTCCAAAATAGAGAGGTATTTACTTTAATCATATTAGACAATGTACCTAATACATTGTGAGTGGATGGAAATAAGGATGAAAATTCCAGGAGAGATACATTATTTAGAAGACTCTTTTAGAAATAGTCTCAAGAGATTATTTTAAAAATCAGACAGATCACACACTAAGCAAAATCTAGAAATACAACTCTTACACTAAAAATTACATGCCATTGTACAAATCTGTCATCTGCTGTACCCTGAAGAAACTACATAATTACAAGATTCAACTGTAACTGAACTCCTCGGTAAGTCACACCAAAACCCCCATATGGAAACTAAAATTGAAAAAAGTCATTCATATTTTCAGACAAAATACATATTTACCGTGGTTATTACTGTTTCACAGAAAGGCTATACTGATTTTATCTATTTGCTTAGTTATTTATTATGCATATATGTAAGTGTGTGTGTGTGGGTGTCTTTATATGTGCATTTGTGTTTTCTGAAGATCAAACCCAGAGGATAGAACTCAGATCCTGTGCAAACTAATCAAGCATTCTACAACTGAACTACGTATTCCATTCCAGCTAATCCAGTAACAGAATAAATATCACAAGGCATATGATGAGAGGAATAAAGAACATCATGAAAAGAGACAAAATAGCCAACTAACGAGTCAGGTGTCACATAAGTTACTCAGCCAACTTCACAAGAAATTTCAGATAAATATGATTAAGATGCTACAGGATGTGATGAACATTAGGGAGCAGGTTAGATCAGAAAGGGCATCCTGCAGGAGCTATTGATACAGTTAGAAAAAATAAACAACACAACAAATGGAGATGGTAGTGAAGGTAATACATCTTGGTATCTAAAGAAACCCTTTAATAAGCTCTTCAGTGGACCCAACTCAGACAAGGAAAGAACATGTACCAGAAGTAAGCCAAACAGAAAGAAAACAGAAGTTGCAAGATGCAAGTGTACAGGGCTGTGGCATACTGTGAAATAATATGAAACACTCTAATATTTTCCTAATTGGAAGGCTATAAATAGGGAGAGAAAATAACTTTTCGAAGGTGTGTGTTTGTACATGTTTAGACACCAGGAACCAATACTGGGTTCTCTGTCTTTTTATTTTCTTCTCCATCTTATTTCCTAGTACTTGACCTGTACATGTCTGAGTTGTGTCCACTGAAGAACTCAGAGATCAGTTCAACTGGCTGTCCAGAGAGCCCTGGGGGACCTGTCTGCTTCTTTCTTCCCAGTGCAGGAATGACAAATGAGAACTGTTTCACCCAGCTTTTTATGCAGGTTGTGGGGACCTGAACTCAGCACAGTAAACTTTTCATTGACTGACAAATCTTTATAACCTCCACCACAGAAATTCTATTGAGTCAGTCTGACCTAGAAGAGAAGACATTCACAAAGGGCAAAGCAGCACATCCTGTACTCTGTGAAACCAGTTGTGCCCTTTCTACTTTCCTCTTTAATACATACCAAGGACACATCCCAGAATTTCTAAGATCAGTTCCTAAATGATAAAGTAGCAAGTGTAAAATCATTAGGCCAGAGGCTCACAGACCTTAAATGAAGCATTACATCAGGATTTCTTGAGCACACTGACAAATAAACAAATGGAGTTGTTAAGATTCTAGCCCCATTTCTCAAGTGAAAATAATGAATTAAAATCATGAAAACTTGAGAACATGCTAAATGATAATCTAGAATCTATATGAAATGACCATCAGTGACTTAATGAAACAAGGAGTCCTTAAAATCACTTAAATGAAGGAATATGACAACTAAAAAGAAACTAAAATTAATCTCTATATAAAATATATTGTCAATATGCCTAGAAAAATCAAATGAATGATTCTTAGAGAAGACAAATGATCCTGAATAACATCAATGAAAACAAATATATCAATTATCTTCAACAATAAGTAATAATGAATGTATTGCAGGTCCTATGAGAGGAGGGAGTTCTAAGAGCATCGCATTGCCACTACAAGGAGCCACTACAGTATCAGGGTAATAGGACCTCATTTCATGATTGGAACATATGAAGTCATCAAAAAAATGACTTTCTTGATGGCCCCTCCTTTACTCAAGGAAGAAGAGATGGAAGAAAATTTGTTTCAACAGAAAATTTTCGCTTCCCATCACTATTACACAGGAGCAGAAAGTCTTCTCTGTAGACAACACATCTGCAATAATTTCGTGTACCTGTCTGCAGGCCAAATACTTCTGCCCCTCATTGCCTGGGAAAAATACAGTAGTACTTAACTTGAACAAAGAACACATCAAACCTAGAACCAGAAAATATTTTTCTAACAATCTGTCCACTTCAAGCTTGGAGTGCTATTGCATGAACTTTCGTTTATTGTAATATAAAGAAAGCCACAAAACTATGGCATACTCAGGCAGCTATGGAAGGGTAAATTTAGGTCAGTCTGAGCTTCATTGAGTTCTACAACTCACAGTCTCATAGGTTTATTTCTTTCCCTCTCTTTTGAGTTTCTTTAATGTGCCAAAAATGATAATGTTATATTCTAAATGACAGAAAATAGGGGTGGAGTCATAGTTCATCAGTTAAGAGTGTCTGCTGATTTTGCAAAGGATCAGAAATCAGATTTTGGTTTCCAGTATCCACCAAGAAGATCATATCCCCTGCAAACATCAGCTTCTGACTTTCTTCTGGCTTTTATGGGAATCTGCACCTGTGCATATACATAGTCACAGTCCTACACATATACATAATAATAATAAAGTGAATTTTTGAAAATATGACAATAAGATGAAAAAGTGTTTCTGCAGTTAAAAGCAGATACTGTTGTTGCAAATGACCTGAGCTTGGTTCCTAGTCCCCATATGGGACTAGGAACCCAACACTGTCTTCTGAACACTGAGGGCACTTCATTCAAATGCACAGAGAAAGATGTGTGACATATGGTGCCTAATGTGGGGCTCAAATATCCAAACAGAGGGTCTCAGAACCTAAGAAAAGTTCTGGAAAAGGCGACAACATGGCTTTCTAGTCCTGCAGTCTCTCAGGCAGCCCGGTGATCAGTGTGCAGGTGCTCTGCATATAGAGGCACAGATATTGGCCACTGCCTGTAGGCTGGAGTCAGCCGCCAGCACCATGCACCAGCACCATGCACTAAGCTGAACCACATGGCAATTTTGGATTTGTTTCACATGATTAGAGAATGCTTCAGACACTTAGTAAATCCAGGACCAGGCAGAAAACTTTTAAAAAGGCACAGTATGCTTAAAAAGGTGCTTAAGGTCTAAAAAATTAAAAGGAAAGTAGTATAGAAAATCACAGAAAAAATGTTTAAGAATAATAAAGGCTTAAAAAACAATAAAGTAATATAAAAAGAAAAACCACAAAAACTTGGGAAATACAAATAACAGATAGCAGTCTAGACAATACAATGCCTATATTCCCAAGAGATGGGGTGCGTTGTTTTTGGCTTTCAATGGGTTATGGAGGTTTATTGTCATTTAGGGGGTAGATAACAAGTTGCTATTGGTCATGTTCAGAAAAAAATCTGAACAAAGGAGATTAGATTCATTCTCTTTCTGAAGGGAAAAGTGGGGATATAGTACAGAAATGATGGGGTAAAAGGATAACTCATTGAATCTACTTTTAAACTAAAAAAAGCAATTACTAGAATTAATATTCTACATTTGATGAGGGATAATGAGCCACACCAAATATACCAAGAAGGGAGGTCATATGATACTTTATTAGAGAGAGAGAAGAAACTTACACGAGAAGCTGAGAACCGAGGTTGGCACTCTGCCGGTCTCACACCCTGACCACAGCCCCAAGAGAGCCCCTGATCCCTCCTTCATTGACCTTTGTCTCTGCCTCTCACCACGTACCTGTGACCATGCCCAAATGGGCTTGGTCAGTGCTGTGGGTATGTGAGATCTCTACCTACATACATTGGTATGATTTCTATATGTTGTTATAATGTTTTATATGTTTCTATTTCTTGATTAAAATATTGTACCTATGTAGTTCATTTAAAAATGTAATCTAAAGTTCTAATCCTTGAAAACTATTTCAGATAGTCAAGAAATACAGGCTAGTAATTAGTCATCTATAACAATCAATAGCAGGTATGTTTTCAGGGTCAAATAGTGACATATTTTGAATACATTGATAGTATTCAAACACTTCAAAGACCTGCAGAATATGATATTTAAAATGTTTTAGTAACATGAAGATCTTCATGACAGTGAGACATGTCTTCTCCTGGCAGCAACAATTTACTTCAAAACAGGATGATAGGCATCAAAGAACCTCCATGTAGAGTTTGCTTTCATTGAGCACCGGGCAAGAAACATCCCTGGACTCCACTGTTGTAATTATGGTGTCCAAATTAGACAATGAAAACACTAAAGAAGGTGACTACAGAACTTTGTCAAGAGAAGGTAGGTGAGTACTTCAAAATTTTCTGGAAGATGTGTCTTTGCCAAGGTATGTTTAAAAAAGAGCTGAATGGACAATAACTAGGCAGGAAGACATTTGGGCAGGGCATCCAGGGGCAGAAAGGACTCTGATAATGTGAGAGGAGAGATTATCCAGGTGCAGTACAAGTTGGATACACAGAATGGGATAGAGGTGAAAGACACATGGTAGAACATAGATTAATAAAAACTGGGTTATTAAGTTATAAGAGGTAGTTGAAAATAAGCCTAAGCTAAAGGACAAACTTTCATAATTAATAATAAGTATTCATGGCATTATTTGGCAGATGGCTAATAGGACTGAGAAAGACTTATTTTGCACACATGCATGCACACATGTGCATGCACACACACACACACACACAAACACACACACTCTTAAATAATCAGTAACAGGAGATCACTGGGAGAATAAATGAAATATTTACTACAAGGAAACTTGAATTCTAGGAAGAAAGCACTACTGAAATTTAAGTTATGTTCTGTTTTCCAGAATCTGAATTTGTCAGTTTTTTTGTTCAGGACTCCAACATTGATATATTGGCAGAAGTCTACCACATCATTTCCAGTAGCAATTTCTTTACTGATTTTATTATAGTCTTAGCTTCTTCAACTCTGATAGATAGTTATATGATGAAACAGCTAAAATGGTGTTTGCATTGTCTACAAGCATAGTTATTTTAAGAAAATGTGTTCATATTTCCATGAGAAAATACAGAGATTTAAGTGAAAATGGTATCCATTTTATTTCCTTGTGTTTTACCGTCAAATTTTGAAACCAAGAACACACCATATTCACAAACTATAAAATAAAGGTCTTCTTATTCTTATCACATATGTATTGCAGTTCTAAACTAATTATTTATTTTTAAAAATCTTTTTCATATATATGTACATGATATCCACAAGTTTATATATGCTGTCTCAGCATACAACACATTTATGGACAAGCATGTCAAAGCTACAGGGTGGTATCAAGTGTTTTCCTTAATAAATTTCCTACTCCTATATTGAAACATTTGAACCCCGAGCCAAGACTGAGCTAGCTAGCTTGCTCTGAGGGACCTGCCTTTAGAATCCTAGGTCCACAGGCAGATTACCATATCTGCCTGATATTTACATGGATTCTACAGATCCTCACTCTGATCTTCTGCATACACAGTAAGTGGTTTGTCTACTAAGTCATCTGTCCAGACCCCAGCTTAACTTTAATCAACATATTCTGGATCTCTAGCTCTGTACCTTGACAGTGGTGTACTTGTCAGTCATTCATCATTTCTATGGACCACATGCTACTTCATTAGCTCTAATTTCATATGCTAATTTCACAAAGTTAGCACCTCCATCACACAGGGAAGGAACTAGAATAACTGTTAACAAAAATTTCATTATTTTCTAGGTCCTTACAATAAACTTTAAGACATCATTATGTCTCCATGTTTCAGAGTCTTTCCAAAGAAATCCTGTTTTAATTGAATCAAATTAAGAATGCTAATACTTAGAAGATGAAACTAACAATATCTTCAGTACTATCCCAGTGGATTCTTTTCAGAATTCCCTACTTCAAAACAAAACAATTAGGGGGAAGCTAGTACTATTATTAGAGAGAAGCCAACATCAAAGCCCAAACAAGATCACTTGTTTTTAAGGGAGTTGAGGAACTGGCTCAGTAGGTAACAGTACTTGTAAGAGCACCTAACTTCCAATCCCTATGACCTATTTAAAATGCTGGAAGTGGCCAAATTGGTGCCTACAATTCCAACTTTGGTGTGTGTTGGGTCACTGGCAATTGGGGACTGCCATCATACTTCCAGGTTCAGTAATACACCTTGTAGTGAGTCATGGAGCAGTGAACTGGATGTTCACCAGTTTTTGTATGTGTGCACACATCTGGTAGCACACACACACACACACACAGTGGTGTGCACCACACATATACACATGCACACACAAAAAGCAATTAGATCTTCAGTATGACACTGAAAGAAAAGCTAGACTTCTATTCCTTAAATCACAAAAAACTTTTTAACATTAAAAGAAACACATGCAATGTACAAGCACCAACACCAAGTCAAGCCATAAACTTCTGGAAGTCATGAGACTTGAAGCAACAGAAAGATCCCTCCAAATGAGAACTTGAAGATCCAGAGCATGAGATTGCAAAGGGAGTTTCAGGGCTGAACACTCCCTAAATTCCAGAATGGTGGATGCTCTTACTTGACTAGATGATATAGTCACAGCTCCCAAAGTTTTCAGCAAGGAGAAAGGAGTCTACCAATACGTTGCTTTTCATAGCTGCAGTTGCTTTTCAATTAAATGAAAAGCATTTCCACATCAACTATTTCTTTATACTTGCTATCTAAGTAAGCCACTGTAGTTCTAACTCAGGAATTCAAGAATCAAATAGACTAAGGTCCAGTAAGATGTCTTGATGGGTAAAGGGTCTTGCAGCCTAACCTGCTCTAATCCCAGAGCCCACAAGAAAGAAGAAATGTGGCTCTTACAAGTTGTCTTCTCACTTGTGTGTTTTCCACACTATGTACATGTGCATGCACACATGCATACACACACAAATACATACATTAATAAATGCAATATTTACAGAAAAATGTACTACTTAAAAAATCTCAGAAACTCTAGTAGTAAAATTAAAGTTTATTTACTAATAAACAGAGGGTCACTTTGACCATTTAAGGCAAAAGAAATATTGTTTTCAATAGGATTAACATAAAATAAAATATTTTGGATGTGAAGTCTTGGTTTTTAACTTTTACAAATAAAACACAATGAAACAAAACCAATGGGATACAATGACATTAATGCCTTGTATATAATTCTCCAGTGGCCTGAAGGGGGCATCAGACTCCTGAAGCTGGAAGAGTTGTTGATTGTGAGCCAACTACCTGGGTCAAGAGAATTGAGCTCAGGTGTGCAAGAGCCACAGTGCTATTAACTACTAGGCCACCTTTCCAGCCCATCACTGTGGCATTTTTAAAGAAAGTATGTTGTAAGAAATACTCTTCCTCTCCCATCTCTTGATTTCTCTTCCAACACTGATGTCTCTGACCCTGAAACCTTTCCCCAGCCTCTTTTGCATCTTAGTGCTGCAGCATCTATCATTTGTCTTGAGTTTCTTTAACTTCTAAACATGCACCTTAGTGGACAGGATTGCAGTTTATACAGTATTTATCACCTCTTCATTTGTATGCCATTTCTTGAGTTATGTTCCTGGAAAATCACTAAGTCTACAGGTTGCAAAATTTTGCTAAGCTGTTTTAAGTTAGAACTTCAAAAAATAAAGCATTAGAAATGATTTGCAAATTATATAGCAATTCCCAATCCTCCTCCAAGCCATTAGTTAATCCTCCTTCTGGAATCAGTATTATATTAAGTCCCCGGGATATTTCCAAATGGATTTGGTATATGAGAACAAACCCTTGGGATCTTGAAGTTGAGACTCAGTGCAAAGCAGTATTTATTAGACTTAAAGCCAGGGTTTCAAATTAGATACCTTTCTTTCCTGCCAGCAAGAGTTGTATACTTTTAAGTAACTTCATGGAAGGCTCTAAGTGTTCACTTGTCTCAACAAAGAAAGAAAGGAGAACATCTCCCTCACAGGGTTGTTATAAATGTTGAAAAATAAAGGTACATGTATACAGGAGATATACCACAACTGGAAAGTTTTCAATTCTCTCCTTCCTTTCCCTCTTTCCAGCCTTCCACCCTTCCCTTCTTCCCTCCCTCCCTCTCCCCCCTCTCTCTCACTAACACCCAAATTTTAGGGTCTGGATCAGTCCCATGCTGGCCTCTCAGTCATCAGTCTGGGGACGATGATGTCTGCCTTTCTCAGGTAAGAAGTTTCTGTGGGTTTCACCATCCCAGTCTTGACCCCTTTGCTCATCATTCCTTCTTATCTGCAACTGGGTTCTAGGAGTTCAGTTCAGTGTTTAGCTGCAGGTGTCTGACTCTGTTTCCATCAACCTCAGTATGAAGGCTCTAGGACGGCATATAAGATAGACATCAATATCATTATCAGGGAAGGGCATTTAAGGTAGCCTCTCTACTATTACTTAGTTTGTCAGTTGGTGTCATCCTTGTAGATCTCTGGAAATCCCACTAGTGCCATATCTCTCCTCAAACGTATAGTGACTCCCTCTATTATGGTATCTCTCATCCTGCTCTCCTGTATTCAACCATAGACTCAAACTTCCTGCTCCCTCATGTCCTCCTCTCCCTTCTTATTCTGACCCTCTCTTTTTCCCAGGATCCTTTCCCCTCCCTCCATACTCCCAATTTGCTCAGGAGATACTGTCCCATTCCCCTTCTGTGGGGGAAAATGCATATTTCTCTTAGGATCTTCCCTGATTTCTAGACTCTCTGACAGTGGAATTGTAGGCTGGCAATTCCCTGATCCATGTCTAAAATCCATATATGAGTGAGTACATACCATATTTATGTTTTTGTGACTGGGTTACCTCACTCAGAATAGATTCTTCTAATTCCATCCATTTGTCTGCAAATTTCCAGATTCCATTTTTTTTTGCACTGAGCAGTATTCCATTGTGTAATATACCACATTTTCTCTATCCACTCTGCAATTGAGGGGCATCTAGGTTGCTTTTCTGTTCTGGCTATTACAAATAATGATGCTATTAACATAGTGGGACAGACTTCCTTGTTGTATGAATGTGCATGTTCACACTCTACCTAGAGGTAAGTTTGGATAAAGGTTTGTCTATCTTGTTGATTTTCTCAAAGAACCAACTCTTTGTTATATTATATATTAATTCTTTATATTGTTTTCCTAGTTTCTACTTTATTAATTTCAGCACTAAATTTGATTATTCCCTGGCATGTACTCCTCCAGGGTGAGTTTGCTTCTTTTTGTTCTATAGGTTTCAATTTTACTGTTAATTCTCTAGGGTAACTATTCTTCATTTTCTTCATGTGGGCACTTAGTGCTATGACCTTTCTTCTCAGCACTGCTTTCAAAGTTTCCCATAAGTTTGGGTATGTTGAGTCTTATTCTCATTGAATTATAGGAAGTCTTTAATTTCTTTTTTTTATTTCTTCTACACCTGTTGAGATTTGCTATGTTGCCAAGTATGTGGTTGATTTTTGAGAAGATTCCCTGTAGTGTTGAGAAGAAGGTATATTCTTTTTTTTTAACAGACTTAATTCACTTTATTTTTCTTGTATGAAAACCCTTATGTGGTGGCCACAGCTGGAGCCTGGGTCCTCTGAACAGAGACTCTGGTGTGGGCTTTCACAAGATGGTCCGTGAATTCCTGATAAGGAGACTTGGTGAACACAGTCTCTTTCCAGAGGTCAGGGGTCAGGTAGCTGTAGGTCTTGGAGATGGCATCAAAGGTGGCCTTGGCAAAGTTGCCAGGGTGGCAGTGCAGCCCCTGGCTGACGTGTAGCAGTCATCAATACCAGCCATCATCAGTAGCTTCTTGGGCACAGGAGCAGAGACGATGCCAGTGCCTCTAGGGGCAGGGATGAGACGCACCAACACAGAGCCACAGCGGCCCGTCACTTTGCATGGGACAGTGTGGGGCTTGCCAATCTTGTTCCCCCAGTAACCTCTCCGCACAGGGACAATGGAAAGCTTGGCCAAGATGATGGCCCCCCGGATGGCTGTGGCTACCTCCTTGGAGCACTTCACACCAAGACCAACATGACCGTTGTAGTCCCCAATAGCGACAAAAGCCTTGAACCTGGTGCGCTGGCCAGCCCGAGTCTGCTTCTGTACTGGCATGATTTTTAGAACTTCATCCTTTAGAGATGCGCCCAGAAAAAAATCAATAATCTCGGATTCCTTAATGGGCAGGGAGAACAGGTAGATCTCCTCCAGGGACTTGATCTTCATGTCCTTAACCAGGCGGCCCAGCTTGGTGACGGGGATCCACTCCTTTTCTTCGGCTTTACCTCCACGAGCCCCGCGGCCTCGACCAAGGCCATGGCCTCGACCAGGACCGAGGCCCCTGAGGCCACTGCCGAAGCCTTCACGGAAGCCGCCGCGGCGGCCGCCTAATCCCGGGCACCCGGGTCCTCCGGGCCCTCCCGCTGCACCGGCGTCATCTGCCATTTGGTGTTTTCCCGAAGTAGAAGAAGCGAAGGTATATTCTTTTGTGTTTGGATGGAATGTTTTATAGATGTCTGTTAAACCCAGTTGGGTCATAATTTCTATTAATTCCTTTGTTTCTTTGTTAATTTTCTGTCTTGTAGTCCTGTCTAGTGGTGTAGTGGTAAGGGTAGGGTGTTGAAGTCTCCCACTATGAGTGTGTGAGATGTCATATGTGATGTGAGTTTTAGTAATGCTTCTTTTATGAATGTATATGCCTTTGTATTTGGGGCATAGATGTTCAGAATAGAGATCTCATCTTAGTGGATTTCTCCTATGATGAGTATGAAATGACCTCCATCATCTCTTTTGATTAATTTTAGTTTAAATTCTAAATTGTTAGATATTAAGATTGCTAACCCCACTTGTTTCTTGTGTCCATTTCATTGGAAAATCTTTCCCCAAGCTAAGTTAAGATTATCAACATTCATGTCTTTTGATTGATTTTATTTTAAAGTCTTATTTTTAGGTATTAGTCTTGCTATACCCGTTTGTCTCTTGGGTCCATTTGATTGGAAAATCTTTTCCCAACCTTTAACTCTGAGGTAATGTCTGTCTTTGAGGCTGAGGTGTGTTTCTTGTATGCAGCATAAGGATGGGTTCTGTCTTCCAAGCCATTCTGTTAGCCTGAATCTTTCTATGGGCAAGTAAAGACCATTACTATTGAGAGCTATTAATGACCATTGATTGTTCCTTCTTCTTTGATTTGGAATGGTTGTTGTTGTTGGAATTCCACCCCTTTTTTTCTTTTGGCTGTTGGTAAGTGGGATTATCTAATGCCTATGTTAACTTCCTTGTGTTGGAGTTCTTCTTCCAGAACTTTCTGTAGGGCTGGGTTAGTGGATATGTATTGCTTGGATCTAGGTTTGTCATGGAATATCTTCTTTTCTCCATCTATAGAGATTGAAAGCTTTGCTGGGTATAGTAGTCTGGGCTGGTATCCATGGTTGCATAATGTTGGTAGAATATCTATCCAGGACCTTCTGGCTTTCAGAGTTTCCATGGAGAAGTCAGGTATAATTCTGATAGGTCTGTCTTTATATGTTACTTGACCTTTTCCCTCAGCTGCTCTTAATAGTCTTTCTTTATTCTGTATATTTGGGGTCTTGATTATTATGTGGTGAGGGATTTTTTTTGTGGTGCACTCTATTTGGTGTTCTGTAAGTTTCTTGTATCTTCATTGAAATGTCTTTCTTTATGTTGGGAAAGTTTTCTTCCATCATTTTGTTGAATATATTTTCTGCCCCTTTGAGTTGGTTTACTTCACCTTCTTCTATACCTATTTTTCTTAGGTTTGGTCTTTTCATGGTTTCCCATATTTCCTGGATGTTTTGTGTTAGGGATTTGTTGGATGTAAGGTTTTCTTAGATTGATGAATCAGTTTATCCTAGTATATCTTCAACACATGATATTCACTCTTCCATAATTTGTATTCTGTTGGTTATGATTATATCTATAGTAACTGCTCTACTTTTCAATTTTCAGCCTTCCTTCAGATTCTGACTTTTTTATTGTCTCTTTTTCAGTTTTCAAACCTTTCAAGGTTTGAATTGTTTCTTGCAATTTTTGCTTGTCTTTTAGTCCATTTGTTGCAATTTTTAGATTTTTTTGGTTTGTTTTTTCTTCCATTTCTGGTTTGCTTTTTCTTCCATTTCTTGCAATTTTTGGTTTGTTTTTTTCTTCCATTTCTTTGAGGGATTTTCCTATACCCTCTTTTAGGGCATCTATCATTATCATGAAATTGTTTTTAAGGTCAATTTCTTCTGCTTTGTTTGCAATGGAGTGTTGGAGTCTGGCTGGTGTGGAGTCTCTAGAATCTGGTGGTGTCATATTTGTTTTTCTGTTGCTCAGTGTGTGTTTGTATTGTCTCTTTCCCATCCCTTCTTCTAGTCGGTGCAGAAAGAGCCCCTTGCTGTTGTGGTGTTTAGAGGACCAGAGTTCCCTTTTGGTGGATAAAAGCAAGCCTAATACTCTGTTAGTTCTCCTCTCCTGGTTCTAGTCCTGAACCTGTAGGTGGAGAAGAATACCAGGAACCTAGGATGCATAGGCTCCCACCTGGAGGGGAGACTTAGTGGCAGTCCCCAGGCACTGGAGCACGGTACCAGAAACAGACCCTGAATTGCCTGGTCCAGTGGGTGGAGAAGAAGACAGGGAAACTGGTGTGCATAGGCTCCTGATGGGAGGGAAGGCCCTCTGGCAGTCCCCAGGCAGTCCCCAGGCACTGGAAGGCAGGCCTGGATGCATACCTGGTCCCCTGGTCCTGTAAAGGGAATCCTTTTCCTTTTCCTTGAGAGAAGCCTTTCTGCTAGCCTGATTCCAGAGCTGCATCAGTCCCAAATGAACACACAGGAGGCTATATTAATTATGAAATTGTTGGCCTTGTTTGTTTCTTAGTGGCTAGCTCTGACTTAAGTATTTATCTCCTCTTTTCTGTCTAAACAAAAAGAAAGGATTTAACTTTAACATAGTCAAATTATGTATAACAGAACAGTTATCAAGTAAGAACATAGTTACAATATTTAGCAAGATTTAAGGAAAATATCATCCATCCCATCCTTGTGAGTCCACAGTTCTATACGTAGCTTATTTTTTATCATAACTAAGGAAAACTATAATTATAACTATCTACCTTCAACTCTATCAAAGACCGCAGAAGGATATTATATAAACACTAGGATTGACAGAGACATTTTGCTACCTGAACAGTCACCTGATGTTCCTCTGTAATGGCAGGGCATCCATCTTCAGCCCATAGGCCACAGTGTGTCCAGAAGATTTCTCAGCAAAGCAGGAAATTTCAAACTGTCCATCTGCATTGGCAGTCTGTCAGTCATTTTTCTGTGTCCTCAGAAAGTCTCATAGACTCTTCCATAAATCAGGAACCCTGAAGGACTGTTTGAGTTCAGCAATCACTTTCCTGTGGGTCCTGCATGTCCGGTTTTTACAGCAACAGTCAAGCAGTCCAGGCAAGAGCAGTTTCTTGCCCAAATGGCCAATCTTGCCATTTTGAAAGCAAACTCCATAACGAGTTTCTTTGATGCCCATCTTCCTCTCAGACGTAATTGGTGCTGCCAGGAGCAGACATTTCTCATTGTCAGGAAAAACCCTAAACCATTTTAAATGCCATTTTTTGAAGGTCTTTGAAAGGTTTGAAGACTATCTATCTCAAATATATCTCTGTATATCTAGAAAACCTAATTTACCTAACAATAAGATCTGACTATTATAAGTAACTATCTATAGCCTGTATTTAATTATGTATTACTTTTTAAAAGATCAGTATAAGCATAATACTTAATCAAGAGGAGAAATACACACATCACAAAATTGACCCTGAATTTGTATCAATAAATGAAAAATCATACCCATACAAAGTGTTCATTTCCATACCATAATCCCCTTTTTCCTTTAAAAAGAGATTGGTTGTGATCATTAACCAGTTATAAACAATCCCATTTAAATGAAAACAAAGATTTATAAACAAGATAGGAATTAGGACGTCGCTCATTCCAAACTGCTTCATGCTGGAAGGAGGCACTGTTCACATCATGGGGAGCAAGACAAAATTCAGAAACCTGTATAAGTCCTTAGTTTCAGGGTCTGTGAGGCTCCATCATCTTAGCTATTTTAGATATTGAATCACTTGGGCCATTGCTTCGGGGGTCTTGGTTCATCAAACCACTGAAGCCTGGAAGGAATCCTCAGCTTTTCATTTTCTGTAGAAACAGAAATAAAAACTCTTTTTGAAAGTAACATTCTTATACTTAAATTTTGAAGTCAAGGCATTTTCAAAAGATATAAGTTGAATTAATTCAGCAGCGTTTATAATCAAGTATACTTTAGCAGTTGTTCCTTCCTGAGCAATCAAAAAACTGAAAAACACAATAGTGTACAGTATCCAGACTTTCTTTGTATTTTTCATCTTTACGTGGCTTATTTATTTATCAATTATTATTAATCTATTTCTTTCACTTTTATTTATTTTTCTCTGAGACAGGGTTTCTCTTTGGAAATCCGCCTGCCTCTGCCTCTGCAGCAAATCCTACCAGCTTGTGCCACCACAGCCGGCTTCTCTATTTATTTATCACTAAGTCGTTTCTTTTTCTCTCTCAATGTTACGTATAATTTTAAACACACTGTAAACCTTTAGAGGTTTTTCTTTATCAAAGTCTGACTTTACTGTAAATCTTTATGTTTTTCTGGCCACGTGTCTTATCTGTTAAAATCGTGGCTGTTTAAACTGCAGTTTTTCCAAGATGGCGGGCTTAAGCGTGATTCCAGCTCACTGTCTTAGTCTGACATCCAGCAAAAGCTGCCGGCTTGGAGATGTGGTCACTGCCACTTCCAGCTGTATGTATAACTTTTTAATTGTTAGCAGAGCCTCTTAAAAGAACCTTGATTTTTTTTATGATTCTAGATTCAAAATGAACATTCCAGAACTGCACAAAAAGAAAAACCTGTGGGGTTGAGAGATAGTTCAGTGGCTAAGACTACATATTTTTATAGAGGACCTGAGTTGAGTTCCCAGTGTCCGTATCCAGTGACTCACAGTAATCTCTTCTGGCTTCCACAGACTCCTGAACTCATGTGTAAATAGCTCCACACAGGTACACATACATGTTTACAAAAATTAAAGTTAAAATAAAAAATGCAGCTTGAAGTAAACATAAATCGCCACAAAAATACTGAAAGCATTTAACTATGAGGAAAGTTAACAAACAGTTCATGCCTCAAAATGCAGATAGTGGGACTTAGGATGTAACTCAATTGGCAGGCTGCTTGCTTAGTGTGTATTCTGTCCTTAACACAGCATAAAAACCAACAGTCAAGAGAGGGGATCAGAAGAATCAGTTGTTTGTGGTCATAGTTGACAACATAGTGAATTGGAGGCTAGTCTAGGATATATACTAGTCTGCCTAAAAATACCCACAGATAGACAATGTCAGGAAGTTTTCTATGGTTTCCCTTTATTCTCTTACCCCATCCCCAAAAGATAACAAAGACCTTCTTCTCCAAATTTCCTTCCCCCAACTCATTTAATTATCCCAGAATTCAATGCCAGCCAGCGTTCCCTATGAACACACCAACTGAGCAGGAAAACAGGCAACACATAGCCATCACATTCTCCAAAAATCCAAGAGGAAACACACTCTAGTGAATGAAATGCTCACTCAACATAGACAAATCCAGAAATCACCACACATGCCTATGATGATCCCAAATCCAGATGCCAGCATAAAAACACTATAATATAGTATGTCTCCACTAGATCCAAGCTATTCTACCACAACAGATCTGAATATTGCAACAGAGCTGTAGCAAATAAAGAACATTAAAATCAACAGTATGAAGATGAAAGTGGTCCTTAAGGAGGAACTTAATACATCTCTTAAGGAAAACACAAAGTGTGGAATGAAATTAAAGAAAAACTGTTCAAGATAAGAAAATGGAAATTAAAGCAACAAAGAAAACACAAACTAA
The DNA here is from genome assembly GCF_017639785.1 of Mesocricetus auratus. NCBI lineage: Eukaryota > Metazoa > Chordata > Mammalia > Rodentia > Cricetidae > Mesocricetus > Mesocricetus auratus. The sequence continues at coordinate 66,336,275 of NW_024429266.1, forward strand.
GGAATTCCTGAAATAAAAATTTAAGAAATCAAACAAGAATTACAGAGCAAACTTCACCAACAGAATATAAGAGATGGAAGAAAGAATATCAAGTATTGGAAATATGATAGAAAAAATAAATTTATCAGTCAAAGAAAATGTTAAATCTATAAAGGAAGAATAATAGGTACAGAAGAAGGAGAAGAAATGTAGCTCAAACCCTTAGAAAATACTTTCAAGAAAATCATAGAAGAAAATTTTCCTAACCTAAAAAAGATGCTTTTAAATGTACAAAAAAAATGTAGACCATCAAAGAGATTGGACCAGAAAAGAAAGTCCCTTGCCACATATTACCGAAACAGCAAACATAAAGAAACATGGAAGAATACTAAATGCTGCAGGGAGAAAAGACCTAGTAACATATAAAGGCAAACCAATTAAGAATTACACCTGACTTCTCAATGGTGACACTAAAAGCCAAAAAGACATGGACAGAAAGGCTGCAGATACTAAGAGAACACAGATGCCAACCCAAACTACTTTACCCAAAAAACCTTCAATAATCATAGATGAAGAAAGTAAGATAATCAATGATAAAGTAAAATTTAAATAATATCTACCTACAAATACAGTCCAACAGAAGGTGATAGAAGGAAAACTCCAACCTAAGGAGGCTTAACTGTACCCATAAAAACACAGGAAATATATAATCTCATACTAGGAAAATCAGAAGAAGGAACACACACACACACACACACACACATGCACACACACACACACACTACCACCACCAATAACAACAACAAAAAATGGAACAAAATAATAGGAATCAACAATTGTTAGCCATTGATACTTCTCAATGTCATTGCATCCAATCCCCCCAAAAGGACATAGATTAACACAATTTATGAAAAGCAAGAATCATCCTTCTGCTTCATCTAATAAACACACCTCAACATCAAGTATAGATATTACCTCAGGATAAAGTGTTAGAAAAAGATACTCCAATGAAAGACCCTAAATAGCAAGATGGTGTATCCATATAATATCTAACAAAAGTAATCAAAAGTGATAGGGCAAGACACTACAAATTCATCAAAGGAAAAATCCACCAAGATAGTATTTCAATTTTTATTACCTGTGCCCCAAACACAAGAGCATGTAAAATTGTAAAAGAAACCCTACTACAGCATAAATGGCATACCAACCCTCACACACTTGATTACCTCACTCTCCCCAACACACAGGTCATTCAGATAAAAACTAAACATAGAAATACTAGATCTAATATATATTGTTAACCAAATGGGCATAACAGATATATACAGAACATTTCACCCAAAAACAAAAGAATATACATTTTTCTCTGCAACTCATGGAACTTTTTGCCAAAATTGACCACGTATTTAGACACAAAGCAAGTTTCAATGGTTACAAAAAAAAAACTGAAATAGTTCCCTGATTCCTATCAGACCACTACATATTAGAGCTACATATCAACAGAAAATTTGTAAACTCATAGAAGCTGAACAACTCTCTACTTATTAAAAAATGAAATGGTACATAAAGAAATTGAACAGTTTCAGAATTCATTGAAAATGAATACACAGCACACCAAAAACGTATGGAACACAATAAATGCCATTCTAACAGAAAAGTTCACAGCACTAACTGCTTATACATACACACACACACACACACACAGAGAGAGAGAGAGAGAGAGAGAGAGAGAGAGAGAGAGAGAGAGAGAGGAAGAGAGAGAGACCTCATACAATCAACTTAACAGCACACTTGAAAGCTCTAGAACAAAAAGAAGTAATCAAAACCAAGAAGAGTGGATGTTAATAAACAGCCAACTTGAGTGCTGAAAACAATAAAATAGAAGTAAAAGAGAAAAATACAAAGAATCAAGGAAAAAAAAACATTAGGTTCTTTGAAAACATCAACAAAATAGATAAATCTTTATCCAAACTAACTAAGAGGTAGAGAGAGATATTAGGGGAAAAAACACACATTTGAATACAACAAAGAAATATACTTCAAGTTTATAGTCAGTGTCAAATTAAATGGAGATAAAATAAAAGCAATTACTCCAAATTCAGAAAGAAAATATGTTGACCACCTCATATCTACTCAATATGATACCTGATATTTTAGCAAGAGCAATAAGTCAATTGAAGGAGTTCAAGAAGATACAAAATGGAAAGGAAGAAAATCAAAGTATCATTATTACAAATCACAGTAGAGTATACCTTAATGACTATAAAAATTAAACCTGAGAACTTCTACAGATAATAAACATTTTCAGCAAATTATCTGGATACAAGATTAACTGAAAAGAAAAAAAAATCAAAGACCTCTACAAATAACAAATAGACCGAGGAAGAAATCAATGAAGCAATAACTTTCACAATTGCCTCAAATGCTACAAAATACATGGTATAAATGTAGCTAAGCATGTGAAAGAATTATCCGATACAAATTTTAAGTCTTAGAATAAGGAAATAGAAGTTGTGAGAAGGTAGAAAGACCTATTTTTATGGATCAGTGGGAGTAACATAGTAAAAATGGTCATCCTACTAAAAGCAATCTACAGTCACTATCAAAAGACCAACACAGTTCTTTTTTATTTTTTTATTTTTAAATTTAAATTTAAATTAGAAACAAAGTTGCTTCACATGTCAATCCCAGGTCCCACTCCCTTTCCCTCCCCTCCTCCTACACCCTCCCACCAACCACCTCCTCATACCCCCTCATTTCCCAGGGAGGGTGAGGCCATCCATGGGGTGTCCATTGCCTGTCATTTCATACAGGGCAAGGTCTAGACCCTCCCCCGAGATTCCAGGATAAGAGTGCTTCTCTCATGTGGGATGGGCACCCAAAGTCCATTTTTTTAGTATTTAGATAAATTTATTATTTTTTTCATTTTTTATTACTTTAATTTTAAATAGCTTGCTTCACATGTCAATCCCAGTTCCGTCTCCCTCCCTCCTCCCGCATCCCCCCACCAACCCCCCCCCCCAGCCTCCCACCCTATCCCCACTTCCTTTCACATAGGGGATATGTAGAGTCTGTCATTTCACTCAAGGCAGGGTCCAGGCACTCCCCTAAGAGTCCAAGCTGAGAGAGCATCCCTCTTTGTGTGATGGACACACTAAATCCATTTGTATGCCAGGGATAAACACTGATCTACTTCCCAGGACCCCATAGGTTGCCCAGGCATCCTCACTGATTCTCACACTCAGGGGATCAGGATCAGTCCCATGCTGGCCTCCCAGCTGTCGTCTGGGGTCCAAGAGCTCCCCCTTGTTCAGATCAGCTGTCTCTGCTGGTTTTGCCAGCCCATTCTTTGCCAATTTGCTTATCACTCCTCTCTGTCTCTGGGTTCCATGGGTTCAGTTCAGTATTTAAGTCTGGGTGTTTCCTGACTTCTCCATGGAAACTCTGAAAGCCAGAAGGTCCTGGATAGATATTCTACCAACACTAAGAGACCATGGATGTCAGCCCAGACTACTATACCCGGCAAAGCTCTCAATCACTATAGATGGAGAAAACAAGATATTCCATGACAAAACTAGATTCAAGAAATACGTATCCACTAACCCAGCCCTACAGAAAGTTTTGGAAGGAAAATTCCAACACAAGGAAGCTAACTACAAACAGAAAAACATAGGCCTTAGAGAATCACTCTCTACCAACAGCCAAAAGAACAAAGGGGTGAAATTCCACACATAATTCCATGAACAACAACCATTGCAAATCGAAGAAGGATGAGCAATCAATGGTCATTAATATCCCACAACATTAATGGCCTTAACTCACCCATAAAAAGACACAGACTAGCAGAATGGATTCAAAGACAGAACCCTTCTTTCTGCTGCATACAAGAAACACACTTCACCCTCAAAGACACATATTACCTGAGAGATAAAGGTTGGGAATTTTTTTTCAATCAAATGGACCCAAGAAACAAGCAGGGGTAGCAATCCTAATACCTAACAAACTAGACTTTAAGATAAAATCAATAAAAAGAGATGAAGGAGGTCATTACATACTCATCACAGTTGAAATCCACCAAGATGAAGTTGCTATCCTGAACATCTATGCCCCAAATACAAAGGCAACCACATTCGTAAAAGAAACGTTATTAGAACTTAAATCACATATAAAGCCCCACACTGTTATAGTGGGAGATTTAAACACACCACTCTCACCACTAGACAGGAATTACAAACAGAAAATCGACAAAGAAGCAAAGGGTCTAATAGAAGTAATGACCCAACTGGGATTAACAGACATCTATAGAACATTTCATCCACATAAAAAAGAATATACCTTCTTCTCAGTGGGTGGTACCCTTGAACGAATTGGTACAGGTGACAGCTTCCTGAATATAACACCACTAGCACAGACAGTGAGATCAACAATTAGTGAATAGATCCTCCTGAAACTGAGAAGCTTCTGTAAGGCAACGGACACAGTCAGCAAGACAAAAAGGCAGCCCACAGAATGGGAAAAAATATTCACTAGTCCCACATCTGACAGAGGGTTGATCTCCAAAATTTACAAAGAACTCAAGAAGCAAGTCTCCAACACACCAAAGGATCCAATTAAAAAATGGGCTGCAGAACTAAATAGAGAATTTTCAATAGAGTAGTCTAAAATGGCTGAGAGGCATTTGAGAAAGTGCTCAACATCCTTAGCCATCCAGGAAATGCAAATCAAAACAACTCTGAGATACCATCTCACTCCTGTCAGAATGGCTAAAATCAAAAACACCAAGGACAATTTATGCTGGAGAGGATATGGTGAAAAGGGAACACTCTTCCATTGCTGGTGGGAGTGCCAACTGGTTCAGCCACTTTGGAAATCAGTATGGAGATTCCTCAGAAAAATGGAAATAAACCTACCACAAGACCCAGCAACTCCATTCTTAAGCATATATCCAAAAGATGCCCATTCATACAACAAGGATGTCTGTTCCACTATGTTCATAGCAGCATTATTTGTAATAGCCAGAACTTGGAAGCACCCTAGATGTCCCTCAACTGAAGAGTGGATAGAGAAAATGTGGTACATTTACACAATGGAGTACTATTCAGCAGAAAAAAACAATGGAATCCTGAGATTCGCAGGCAAATGGATGACACTAGAAGAAACCATCCTGAGTGAGGTAACGCAGTCACAAAAAGAGAAACATGGCATGTACTCTCTCATTTTAGACATAGAACTGCGGAGTGCCCCCTACAATCCCATGGCCAGAGAGTCTGGGAAACAGAAACTTCATTCAGTGGCTGATGGAAGAAGAGGCAGACTCCTATGGTTAAGTACTGAGCTGAACTCAAGAAAGCCAGTAACAGAGAGGGAGGGCTGATGACCAGAGGGATTAAGACTGGGCTGGTTTAACCCCCAGAAACATCTGACCTGACAAAGGTTAACTCTTGAATCCCAGGCATCTGCCTGGTAATCCAGCATGGGACTGATCAAGACCCCCTGAATGTGGTGTCAGTGAGGAGGCCTAGGTAATCTATTGATCCTTGGGCAGTAGATCAGTACTCATCCTGAGTATATACACAGACTTTGGAGTCCAACAATGTGAGATGCACACTCACCCTGAACTCTTAGGGGAGGGTCTAGGCCCTGCCCTGTATGAAATGACAGACTATGGACACCCCCATGGAGGGCCTCACCCTCCCTGGGGAAATGAGGGGATAATGGGGGGGGTTGGGGGATTGCATGGGAGGAGGGGAGGGAAAGGGAGAAGGACGTGGAACTGACTTGTGAAGCATCCTTGTTTCTAGTCTAAATTTAAATTGAAAAATAAAATTAAAAAAAAAGTGTGGGTGTTTGCCTCTGCTTCCATCAGTCACTGGATGTAGGCTCCAGGATGTTTATAGACATCAAGTTCATTATCAGGAATGGGCATTTAAAGTGGTCTCTCGACTATTGCTTAGCTTGCCAGTTGGTGTCATCCCTTTAGATCACTAGAGGTCACTCTGGTACCTGATCTGTCTTCTAACCTATGACTCCCTCTTCCCCCTATTCTACCCCCCACTCAACCTTCCTGTTCCTCCATAACCTACTCTCTCTTCCTCTTCTCCCCCTCTCTTCTTTCCTGCTCCCACTCTGAAGGATCAATACTTATCTACTCCACAAGACACAGTTCTTGATAGACCTTGAATCAACAATTCTTAACTTAATATGCTAAAACAAAAGACCCAGTCTAGCTAAAATAATCCTGAATAAAAGACCTGTTTTGGCTCTCACCATTCATGATTTCTAGTTGTAATATATATCTATAGTAATAGAAACACCATGGTATTAGCATGAAAGACAGAAGCATTGATCAATGGAATTGAATTGAAATCCAAAACACAAATACACACAAATATGGACACCTGATTTTTTAAATATAAAAAACTAAACAACATACACTGGAAAAAAGACAGTATCTTTAACTAATGGTGCTGGTCAATCTGGGTGGCTGTGTATACAAGAATGCAAATATAGCCATACTTACCATACTGCACAAAAATTACGTCCAAGTGGATAAAAGACTTCAATATAAAGCCAGATATATTGAGCCTGATAGATGAGAAAGTGGTAAATAGCTTTGAACTCATAGGCACAGGGGAGAATTTCTGAACAGAACTCCTATATCATAGACATTAAGATCAGCAGTTAATAAATGGGACCTCATGAAACTGAAAATCTCTGTATGGCAAAGGACACCATCATTCAGACAAATAAATAACCTGCAACTAAGAAAAGATTTTTATGAACTTCACGTCCTATAGAGGACTAATATCCAATATATATGAAGAACTCAAGAAAGTAGATACTAAAAATCCAGTTAGAAATTGGGTATAGATCTAAACAGAATTTTCAATACTGATAACTCAAATGGATTTAGGTTTTAAGAAATGAAATAAAAACTGCTTAGCGATTCCTTCTTACACCCATCAGTATGGCTAAGATCAATAACACAAGTGGCAGATGATGCTAGCAAGTATATACAATAAGAAGAACACTTCTCCATTGCTAATGGGAATTCAAAGTTGTAGAGCCACTATAGAAATCAATATGACAGTTCCTCAGAAAGTTGGGAATCAATCTACCTAAAAATCCATCTGTGCTAGTCTTTGGAATGTACCCAAAGGATGGCCTATCCTACCACAAGTAAACTTGCTCAACCATGTTGACTGCATTTATGCATAATAGCCAGAAAATTGAAACAGCACAGATGTCCCTCAAAAGAAGAACAGATACACAAAATGTGTTACATTTACACAATGGAATATTACTCCACTATTAAAAACATGGGATTAAAAATTCAGGCAAATAGATGGAACTACAAAAAAGTCATCTGAAGTCAGGTAACTCATATATATTATGTATTCATTCATAAGTAGATATTAGCCATTAAGTAATGAAAAACAAGCTGCAATCCGTACATCCAGAGAGGTTAGGTAAAGAGGAGAAGTCTAAAGGGGATGCACGAATCTTCCTTGTAAAGGAAATTAGAATAGATTTTTATGGGCACACTGGGGAGTGGGTGAAGATGAGAGTAGAAGTAGAAGGTTGGAAAAGAGCTTGACAGGAGGTGGAGAGATGGATGGAATAGGGGCATTTGGGGGGATGCAGAAACCTCGTGCAGTGGAAACTCACTGTAATGTATAAAGGTGACCCTAATGAGGACTCCTAGTAACAAGGATACAGAGTCTAGACTGGCCTTTTCTTGTTGCCAGGTGACACTACCAATGGTGTGACTAGGTTGCCTTCATTTGAGTTGTTGGCCAAAGGGTCCTACAGAAATCCCCAAACAATCCATTCTGTTGCTAAAACAAAAGGGTGTTCTTTGCAAACTCTTACTGGGGTTCCATTGCTGAGGACAACACCCACACAACTCCTTAAACATGAAGATGTCAAGCTGGTGCTTAAATGCAATTTTCATCCCTACATTCTAGTCTCTCTGTTTGTGGAAGATACCCTTCAGGCTACAGAAAGAGAAACAGGAAGACCACTCTGATCAGAAGAGTATAAGTCCTGTGTGCAAAATATGCTAGGGCAATGGCGGCACAGAACTTGTGGGAGTAGCCAACTAGTGATTGATTTGACTTAAGGCACACTCCATGAAAAGGATCCCATACCCATCATGACTTTTGTAACCAAGAACCAGAGACTATATATCCCAGAGACCTAAGGTAAAATAAAACACTACTAGTCTAAAAATACATATTAATAAAATTACTCCTAATGATATGCTGCTATACTCATAGATCAGTGCCTTATCTAGTCACCACCAGAGGCTTCTTCTAACATCAGATTGGAATAAATGTAGAGACCACACAGCCAGGTACTATGTGGAGAGTCTAAATTCCTCCCCTCAGGGTTCTGGGAATCGCATGGAGATTGTAAGAGCAAGAGACAATAGAGGACACTAGGAGAACACAGCCCTTTGAATGAATAAGCAGTGGATATATGAGCTTACAGATTGAAGAAGTAGACACCTGGTCTACATGGGTCTGTACTAGATGCTCCATGTATATATTATAGTTATTGGCTTTGTATTTTTATGGGACTAGTGAATGTCAAAATGAGTGTGTCTCTGACTCTTGTGCCTGCACTTGTGACTCTTTTCCTCACTCTGGGTTTGTCTTGTCCAATTTTTATATGATAGTCTTTGTTTCATATTATATTTTATTTACTCATGTCCTAGTCTTTTCTAGTGAAAGACAGAAAGAGAGTGGATCTGTAGTGGAGAGGAAGTTGGGAGGTATTGGGAAGGTCTAGGAGGGAAAAATTATAATCAAGTTATGTGAAAAATGATCTATTTTCAATAAGAGGAAAAAAGAAAAACATAAACATACTCAAATGTTAAAAAACCCAATGATAATACATATAGATCACCTCTAGACTCACTAATGTAATTAGTCAATTGAGTAACATATTAAAATATAACTGCACCCATGAGACTTGTTGAGTAGCATTTACCATTTTACAGAATATTCTTCAATATCTCTCCAGTCTACAAAGACAATCTCTGAACTTAATAACTTCTCCACCTTTGCCTTTTCCCTGAACTTCTCTAATGCTGGGCATCTGTCATTCTTCCAGTTTTGGTCCTCATGTCATGTTATTGTGAAGCCCTCAATAACTAACTGTAGAATGAATGAGTCCTCTCCATTATTCTTCAAATACCTACCCCATATATCTCTTTCTTTTAAACCCTTACAATACTGTAACTTTCCAAGGAATAGAATAGCCATATTCAGTCTTAAATGTACAATGTTCATATGTTATGTATGCTATTTAAAAAATCTCTACCAGCATTCAAAGACCTCTGGTTAAGGAAAATTGCCAAACTATTTAAAGAGATACATTAAATGGGAATGTGAAAGTGTAGCAATTTTAAATGCTCTACATTTCTTTCTCCTACTATTTTTAGGCTATAGTCATTGTTATAGCTTTCACACATTTTTTTCTGCCTGTCCTAGAACTGAATTCTGACAATCCAATTTCAACCCAATTTCAAATTAAAATACCATGTATCTTAGTTATTTTCCTATTTCTGTAATAGAATAACATGCAAAGGAAACTAAAGGAAGAAAGAGTTTTGGGTTTATGGTTGCAGAACTTTAGAATCCATGATGGCATGGAAGTGTGGCAGCAAGCAAAGAGATAACATCTTGAATTGAAAGCAGAAAGCATAGGGAGTAAACTACAATTAGGCAAGGTATTTCCTCTCAAAGACTATTGCCAGTAACAGTTCCTCCAGAAAGGCTATACCAACTTAACTTCCCAAATATCACCAATAATTAGGAACATTTCTCATTCAAGATGCCACATGCCACTTACTGGCCCCCACAGGCTTGAGGTAATAACATAATACAAAATGTATTTGGTCTGACTTATAAGGTCTCCATAATTTTTCATTGTCTTAACAATGTATAAAAATCTGAAATCTCTTCTGAGCTCAAGGCATTCTCATTATTGCATCCCCATATAAAATCAAAAAGCAAATTACAAACTTACAACATACAATGACAGCAAACATATATTCCCATTCTAAAAGGCATAAACAGAGGAATAGTGAAGAAATACTGGATCAAAGATAGACTAAAACCAAGCAAGGCAAATGGAAAATCCTATAACTGCATGTCGTGTCAAAAGGCTTAGATGATTTTACTCCTCCAGATGTGCTGTATGTAACACACTTATCTCCCTTGAATAAATTCTACCTCTTCCCTTCAGGCTACAGAAAGAGAAACAGGAAGACCACTCTGGTCAGAAGAGTATAAGTCCTGTGTGCAAAATATGCTAGGGCAATGGCGGCACAGAACTTGTGGGAGAGCCAACTAGTAAAAGATCTTTTAGACATTTTTCTTGGAATTTGAAAGCTTGACTAAATGGGTTCTGCTCTGATGGTACTCTTTCCTTTATTCCAATGAAGATTAAGGCCCTCTTTGTTTAGTACTAAATTTTTTAAACAATTTCAGTCTCTCTTCCAGAAGAAGCTTTGTGGATTTTTTTAGTATTGTTTTCCAAGCTGTATATTTTGTATTTCCTTCTGCCTATTTTCATTGTAGGCCTTCACAAGAATAATTAGTAATAACTACAAGACAAAGTCAATATCAGGCTACCTGAGAATCTCCTCCTTCAAAGATTAATCTGTTACTTTTTAATTCATCATTGGGTGAGTTCTTAGGACAAGAGAAGAAAATCACCACAGTTTTTGCAAAAATACCAAAGGATAGTCATTAGTCCAGTTGCTAATATTTTCCCATGTTGAAAAATTTTGAGGGTACTGTTGGTGCATGCATTTAATCCCAGCACTTGGGAGGGAGAGTCAAGCAGATCTCTGTGAGTTCAAGACCAGCCTGGTCTACAGAGACAGGTCCAGGACAGCCAAGGCTATGAGAGCAACCCTGTCTTAAAAAATAAAAAATAAAAAAATAAAAAACAAGGAAGGAAGGAAGGAAGGAAGGAAGGAAGGAAGGAAGGAAGGAAGGAAGGAAGGAAGGAAGGAAGGAAAAAAGCAAGAAACTTCCTGAGCTGTGCTTTAGCAGTCCAAATAGCTCTTGCTAACACTGTCTTCAAAGTTCCTATTAGGACAGTCCATGAAGCTCTTTACAGAATTAAGCTAGCCCAAATATCCAAAATGTTTTACATTCCTCAAAAAATTGTCAGATTCTTCGCAACAACAACACCTTGCAGTACCAATTTCTGTATTAGTTATTTGTTTGCTTTGATAAAACACTATGACGAAGGAAATTTATGGAAGAGTTCATTTCAGCTTATGGTTCTGAAGGATTAGAGTCCATGACATCCAGGAAACATTGCAGAAAGACAGAAGCTCACATCCTGAATCACAAGCATGAAGCAAAAAAAAAAAAAGGGAGGTTAAGGTAGGTGAGGATTTTTATTCTCAATGCCTGACTCCATCACGTATATTACTCAAACCTTTCCAAATAGCTCCAGCAACTGTTACCTAATAGGCCAGATGCCCAATGCCTATGAGGGGAATTCATCTTTCAAATGAGCACAATGTAAGTGTTTTACAGTGTGACAGAAGGAATAAAAGGTAAGATAAAATTGCCTGCGAGAATAAGTAAGGATAATGGTCAAGAGCAAGAAGTTGATCAGACCAATTAATATTTGATGTTCAGTCAAAAAATCTGTATTCCTAGGTCAAATTAATTTAATTAATGTATAATCTATTCTTCCCGAACTACTAGAATATACACTGCAATAGATCAGCAAAAGCAATAAAAGTAAATAGTAAATACTTTTTCATAAAGTATTTCTGCTGACAGAGAATCATTGGCTTTCTTTATTCCTCCAGGGAAAACCTCATGCCTTTGATATTCAAATCCTGGGATTAGTAGCTTATACTCTTCATTTTCATGCGGAATAGTCACTAAGAGATATATGCAAGTATGAGCCTCCTGATACCCCAGCCCTTATACTGCTTCTGCTCATTTCCTACTTCCTCAACTTCCTTCTCTTCTTCCTGTCCCCTCTCTTCCTCATGCTCCACCACTTGATCCACCTTGTGTTGCTCTTTATTTTATGTATTGAGATAAATCATTGTTTGTTTCTTTCTTTTAGTAGCTTAGTGTTGTTCAGGGAAGAGAATGATTCAGGTTGGCATCTATATATGTTGATATAATAGATCTTAAAGTTCTCCAGAACTAAGTTTGTTTCTGCTATATTCTGACAGCACACTGGAGATACACAGCTTGATACTGAGCCCATGAAAGAATTTTAGTAAATATTGACTGGACTAAGCTTTGTCACTAAAATCTGAGGTCAATAGAGCTGGAAGACATAAATTAGTTACAGGAGCATATGCATTCAGAATGAAACATATGGATCACAGAAGAGCTCTCCACCTGACCTGTCAATCTTCAAGTGGACAAGAAGTGCAAAGTTCATTTATGAGACATGGGGTTACACTAGAGAAATGGGTAGAAAATACCTGACTTCCAGTCTAGATGTCCATCCCCTTTTTTTCTTGAGTATAAACCTTCCCTGGCTTCAGGATATGAGTTTATTTTGGTGTAAACCAATTCATATGAAGTTAATGTCAGGAGAGGATAAGAGAGCACAGCACATTAAACAGAAAGAATAGGTGATAAAAGATGATGGAGAGTCTAAGAGAGGAGGAAAAGTTAATTTAAAAGCAAGTGAAAGGTTGGAAGAGGAGGCAAATCTAGCATTCCTATGATTTAACTCACATCTCAATTTTCCTGAAAAATAACTGACTAACATTTTTCTACACTTCCACATTTCAGAATTAATGTATGTTCTGCTTGCAGTGCAAATAAGAAACAACACATTAGTGGCATGTGAAACTTATGTCTATCACTACCCTTACTCTCTTTGTCATTAATCCTCAAAACCAGACTTCTAAATACACATTTTATATCAACATCTTTTTGATCCATTTTGTTTAGTACCCTAAAGCTTTAAGAGAGCCACTTGTGCATTTCTTGATATCTTATGTAACCATATCAAGCATAACAAATGTCCTGATTTTCTAACTTGTAGACCTTTGCTTAATTTGTAGTTTCCTTATCTCTTCCTTATTTCTAATTTAATTTCTCTTTAATACTTTAAATTCATCTGATCTGTCTCAGTTCATGACTAGAAAAGACACATAGGAGATACTGACCCCCCTCACTTGTTCCAACAATGTCCCACAAGTCAAGACAAAGCTACCTCTTTGCTTTCACGTGCACCTGTTTCCTTTCCTTTAGGTCATCTGCAGTGACCCTCTGTTACAGAAGAAAGCACCCACCATTGGAGGGCAATTATTCAGGTCAGCATGTATGAGAAATCACCATATGGGAGCCAGATTACTATCCTCAGGCAGTAGGAACTTCAGACCCCCTTGAACAACTGCAACTGACATAGTGATCAGAACACACCTTGGCAAAGGCTGCTTCATCATTCGTGCCTCTTGCCCCCACTCCCACCTCAATGCCTCATCAATTTAAACACCAAACACTTGCAGTCATAGAACTTCTTTATCTATTTTCACTCTAATGTGCCACAGTGTTAAATCTTCTTACAGTGTATTTTTTCATCACTCATTTTTAAATGGCTTATTAGCACTAGTATTCAAACTATCTGATAGGGATTCTGGAGCCAGTCCCAAACTCTGTTAACATGACCCATGTCAACCTTCATTTTTTATCACTTTCCACAGTTTTTTCAATTGTTTCTTCATTCATTTTATTTCTAACATATTTAATATCTTTATATCATAATACAGATGGTGTATTTATGGTTTTCCAAATGAGCAAGATTAAGCTAGATATTATATCTGCTATCTTGGGGTTGTAATGGCATGTATGATTGTAGTGGAAAAAGTAACAAAGGTAAACACTGGCACATGTTAAGAGATTACAGCCCATGCAGAAAGAAAATAAAAACAGTGAATCCTCAGATAAGGGAAATAAGAATTCTAAGGAGATGAGAGGTGAACTGGGGTTTTGAGAGAATGAGCCTGGAGAAAACTCACTGAGCTAGATGATCCTGTAGAAAAGGGATCTGTCCATCTGGTTCTTTCTAATTGATGAAGGCTGTGGCTGAGGAATATCCTCCCTCCCTTCATTTTTGAAGATGATAGTGACAACTCAGCTGCTGTTACTAACTCCAGGTATCTTTTCTATCTCTGGTGGCTCCTCCGACTCCACATCCACACCTTTGTAATTAGTCACTTTGTAAATAAAATTTTGTCAAATTATCCTAATTTGACTGTGCCATCTGTTTCCTGCTGATTCCCTGATGGATATACTAATTTGTACCAAAAAAGCTTCGGGAAAGAGGCCGTCAGCATCGCATTGTGTAAGCCTGTTAGTCACAGATTTGAGTATTTCAAGATAACCACCCTGTGGGGTGAGAGAGGAAATGAATGTACCACTCAAGAAAGAGAAGTTGTCTCTGGTATGTGATAGCATCATGATTACCAGAGACAGTAGCAAATGAAATGCAGATAGAGGCAGAGCAATGGAAATCAAATGGCTCTGTTTCTTGGCTGATAACACTACAGTGATGGATATAGAATCACTTTTTCCTCATAATGCTGTTTTAGTTTGCTTTCTGTTGCTGTGGCAATAACATTCTGACCAAAAGCAATGGGGAAAGAGGGGTTTTAATTGACTTATACTTTCGGGTCAAAGTCTATCACTGAGGGAAGCCAAATATGGGTAGGGAACTTATGGCAAGAACTCAGAGGTAGGAATCATCGAGGAACATTATTTCCTGGTCCCTTCTCATGTATAATCTAGGAAGACTTGCTAGTCAATATACTGACTTTGTAAGTACCACTTGCCCAGTCAGTGGTACTACTCAGAGTAGGCTAAGCCGTACTCCAACAGTTAACAATTAAGACAATCACTCACAGAAATGCCTGTAGACTAACCTGATAAAGCCAAATATTCCACCACTGAAGCATTTTTCAAGTGATTATTTCTAAGGCATATCTAATTGACAGTTAATTTTAACTATGACAGATGCTCTAAGAATATACATGAGGAACAAACTGAATTACAGTCTCAAATTGAGAGAAAGTAACAGATATGCAATGTCTTTATGGAAGCTTCAAAACCCTTTTTTTAACCTCAGGACAAATGTGACTGAGGTTTAGGCCCTGATTCAATCTGGGAGATATATAGAGTTAGGCTAACCTCAAACTTCTGCCTTACCTGGGCATGTATCTCATGTAGAAGGGAAATAGTAACAGCTGTGTACCTACAGTTTGGAAACTTTTAAACATATATGGACATATCACCATATAAGGACCTTACTTCTCAGAACAGAGAAGAGGAGAGCTCTCCTCTGACTTAAAATGACATGAGTTACTATTTCAGATTCTTTTTAATCACACTCATTACCTCTATACTTGTTAAAAGTATAAAGATTGGGGACATCCCTCTGTATACATGTTTCTCTTATTGATTGATAAATAAAACACTGATTGGCCAGCACAGGAAGGAAGATAAGCAGGACTAGGAGATGAGGAAAATCCTGGGGAGAGGAGACAGAGGGAGGCTGCTAGAGAGAGACGACATGTAGAAATTGAGAAGGTAAGAGGCACCTGGCGTTTTCTGGTAAGATAAGGCCATGTAGAAACACATAAATTAATAGTTATGGGTTAATAATTAAGATAGAGCTAGCCAGTAAGAATCCTGAGTCATTGTCCAAACATTTTATGCTTAATATAATTCTTTGTGTACTTATGTGGTACAAAGGAGCTGTAGAACAAAGCAGGACAGAAACCTCCATCTTTGTAAAGAGAAGCCAACTTTGAGGTTATAGTTGATAATCTAAAGAGGTCTCCAAGAGGCTTGCTAATCAGTTTTGACAAGATTTTAGAGACTGTACAGAGAAGTGGATTCAATAAATGTTATATAGCAAGGGAGAGAGTACACAAAACTCATGGAGTCAAATCAATCAATATTGAGCCAAGAACTGAGCCAGTAAGAACATGAGTGTGATACTTGTTGTGGAATACTGGGTAAAGATGTGTTACATTACTTTATGCTGTGGATTATTTGTTTAATGATGCAAAGGTAGATGTATTGCATTTTTTAATGTTGCTTTTGGTTAACTCTGTAAAGCCGTGTTACATTGCCTGTATAATACAACTGATTGGTCTAATAAAGAACTGAATTACAAAACTTATGCAGGAAAGAGAAATAGGTCAGGCTGGCAGGCAGAGAGAATAAATAAGGAAAAGAGAAGAGGAGAAAGGAGAAGAGGAAGAAAAGGAAAAGGAGAAGAGGACTCCAGGGGCCAGACACCTTGCCATGCATCCAACCATGGAGTAAGAAGGAATATTAGAATAAAGAAATGTAAAATCCCAGAGGCAAAAGGAAGACAGGACAATTTAAGATAAGAAAAATTGGCTAGAAACAAGCCAAGCAAGGCTGGGTATTCATAATTAAGAATAAGTTTCTGTGTATTTTTTTGCTGGGGGGGTAACTGGGTGGTGGGCCCCACAAAAAGTTAAGGGGTGAAAAACAACTATAGGTACTATATTTGGGAGCAGTGGTTATTATCATTCCCTTTCTGTGACTGTGAAAAAATATTAACCAAGAACAACTTGAAGAGGAAAGTTTTTATCTGGTTTATATTTCTAGATCACAGCCCAACATTTGGGGAAGTTAGGGTGTGTATTCAATGCAGGAAATCAAACAGGCTTGCTTTATATGCCATTAGGCATCCTTGGGCTATGGATCTCACTTACAACCAAGGAAGTACAGCAGTCACAAAGGGGGATGATGATTGCTAGCTGACTCCCTCACAGACTTGTGCTTAGCTAACTTCTTTATATAGCCCAGGACTTCATTCCTGGTTAATGGTGTCTCCCACAATTGGCTGGGAACTCCTCCCTCAATTAATACTCAGAACAATCCCCACATATATGCCCACAGGCCAATTTGATGTAGGTAATCCCTCAACTGAGACTCCCTTCTCTTGTGGCTACAGGTTGTGCCAAGTTGATAGACAAAGTTAACTAGGACAGTGATCTAGATTCAGCATATCCCATAGCTAATACTGTCTTTATGCTGGAACTTAGGTGGCTTACAGTGTAAGTTAGAACTCAGGATTTTGAGTGAATTAATAATATGAAACCCTTCGAAAAAATCCACACAAGCCATTACATCAATAAGGAATAGATATGCTTATTCATAGGGTAACACAGGTATTTTTGAAGATTTTTACAATAGAGGATGGATATGCAATCAGGTTTCCTGATTAAAATGAGATCATGGACCCCATGATGTGAATGGCTCTTACTTGTCAGAGATTGGGCATGTAATCATATGAGAAATGCTCTAACTCATAGAAATTTTTCACATTAATTCTCAGGAAGCCTCTATAAATGAGTGGGGAATAATTTTGCAAGGTTTCTCTTTTAATGTAGGGGGCTAGAGGGAGAATTAACTCACTTGAGAAGAAACCTATCTTGAATTGTCTGGTGTGCTGGTGAGTTTTATGTCAACTTGACACAAGTTAGAGTCATCAGAGGAGGAAGCCTCAATTGAGAAAATATATCCCTAAGATTGGGCTGTCACCAAGCTTGTAGGGCATTTTTAAAATTAATGATTAATCTGGGAGAGCACAGCACATTATAGATAGTGTCATCCCTGGGCTTGTGGTTCTGGGTTCTGCATGAAAGCAGGCTGAGAAAGATATAAAGAACAAGCCACTAAGCAGCACTCATCCATGGACTCTGCATCAACTCATGCTGCTAGGGTTGGGCCCTATTTGCTTCCTATCCTGACCTTCTTCAATGATGATCAGTCATATGGAAATGTAAGCCAAACAAACACTTTCCTCCATAAGGGTTGCTTTGGTCATGGTGTTTCATCATAATAATAGTAACTAAAATTAAGACACCTGGGTAGATACTTTAGACCTTCACAAAGTCTCAAAACTAACCCACTTTGCAGCTGTGAAGTCTCTTTGGTAACAGAAGTTCCTTCCATGAATGTCACAAGATAGACTTATATTTCCCAGAACATCAGTGTCATGCCCTAGAACTACGTCTTCATGTTATAGCATAGCTCAGAGTGATACTGTTCATCTAGGCGCCTGCAAAATATCAAGTAGGTAAAAAATTTATAATGTAATTCCCAAAGTAAAACCTATTCAAACCAGGAACAATCACCTTTGCTGCTTCATTAGTCATTATATGTTAGAAAATGGACAGAAACTCTGACACAGCATGTTGTTGCTGAAGTTCCAGGGAATGGGAGCAGAAATTTTAAAAGTCCCTCTCAGAAAGAGGCCTATGCTTTGTATCTTGAACTGTTTCAGAGAAAGACAAAACTTCATAGTTATCTTAATGTTTAGGGACCAAATCAAATGGAGAGGAGCCCCATGGCTTAGCAGCTTTGCTGATGCTGAGGTATCTATAGAAGTGAGGAATGTTGTGATAGAGCATGTGTGAAGAATGGAAAATCTGAACTGACCCTGACAGTTTTCTTCTGTCAGATTACGGCATTCTCAGAAAATGAGCCCTGACATCGTGATGCCCTTCTTAAAAACTGATGTGCAGTTGGTTGGATAGCAAGTTACTACCGTGCTCACATTAAGATCATAGAGTTTATAGGAACTTTCAATTTTTTGTGCACAATAACATTTCATGGTAAAATAGAACGAATGTACACAGAGAGAGAGAGAGAGAGAGAGACAGACAGACAGACAGACAGACAGACAGACAGACAGAGAGAGGGGGGGGATGGGAAGGGGTCAGGATGGACCTATTCTGAAACCCTGAAGGAGACACCATTCATTCAGGTTTGTACAATGTTTTCACAATCCCCAAAGTCTGCTGTAGAGACTTGTATCTAGTTGATGCTATGTGTGGAAACACTAGAAACTGTGTGTGTGGTAGGTCTAACATTAATCTGAAGATGGTTGAAGGCATTGTTTGGGGTTGTATCTAATTCTATGTCTCTCCAGTCTTCTCTCCCTGTTCCGTTTTATCTCTCTCCCTCCTTCATCTCTGCCTCTCCCCTTCTCTCCTCTCTTATCTTCTGTCCTTCTCCTTTCTCTGTCTCCTTCTCTCTTTCTTCCCCTCCTTCATCACCACTATATTTTATCTATCCTTTTTCTGTCACTCACCACCTCTCTATTTTCTCTTTGTCTTCTGTCCATCATGAGGTTAAGCTGCTTTACTCAATGACATTCTCCCTGCCATGATGCACAACTTCACTACACATTGCAAAGAGGCAATGAGATCAATTAATCTCAGATTGCAAACTGTGAAAAGGTGACAATAAATCCTTCTTCCTTCAGACTGTTTTGCAGGAGTTTTGTCACAGAACCAAGATATCTTCTTCAGGTGCTACGCTCTTGGTGCTCTCCAACAATCCCTGTCCTTCCTTGACCAGCAGAGGCATTATTCTACTCTCTGCTGCCATCGCTCCACTGTTCTCTAGCACCACTGAATATGCATTCCTCTCTCTTGAGGACATTCCCATAAGACTTGGTAGAATCTGCTATAACTCAAGGTGATCTCATCTTGGTCTTTAGCTAATGATACTTGCCAAAACACCCTATTTAAAAATGAAAGTACATTCAGACGCTCCAACTATCTGAATTTTGAGGGACCTGTATTCAACCAGAATTTATTCTTATTATAAATAAACACCCTTAAAGCTCTCCATTCTTTGGATTCTCTAGTATCATATGCATCATTACTTAGAAAAATATTCACTGGGAGAACCAGGAAATGATTGAGGAAATGTCACTGGAGAGATTCATCACAGGAACTGATATTTTTTGTCTCACACTCATAGGAGTACTGAGTCTGCTAAATGACAGCCCTACTAATATTGTACCTAGTGAATGAATAATGAACTCCCATTTTGTGTGTCTTATTTTTGTTTGTTTGTATGTATGCACACATATTTGTATGCATGTGTATCCATATGTGTGTGGAGGCAATAGATCCTTGTCAGTTACCTTCTTCCATTGATCTCCACTTTATTTTATGCTACAGGATTTCTCATTGAAACTGGAACTTACACACACACAAACACACACACAAACACACACACACGCACACACACACACGAGCATGCATCCAAACATCTGCATCAATCCCTGGGCTTAGAGATGTACACTTGAAGATGACTTTTATAACTCAGTGCTAGAGATCCAAACTCAGGTTTCCTTGCTTATGGAACAAGTACTTGGCTGAATGAGCTTGCTCTCAGTCCCTAAGTAGACGAAGTCTTATTTAGCTCTCTGACCTTGGATTAAGTGTGCTTGAGTTCCTAATGCTTAAGAGAATAATATTACCAGGGGCCAGAGAAATTTTTCAAAGACCTGAAATCACATCTGCATTGTTTTTCTGGCCTTTTGACTGTGTGCTAATAGGTACAAAGGAATCTCTGCCCTTGTGATTAATTCCAATTTGTGGTGGAATTTTGGGTTGAAGAACTTTCTGTGTATTCTAGGATAAGTCTAGGATATCTCTCTTTCCCTCACCTGACATATCTGACAGCCCAAGAAATGGGAAATAGAGAAAAGAAAACTATTAAAATGATCATTTCAGCCAGCTGGTTCATTGGCAGAAAGTTTTGGAAACTTCAATTTGGTGGTAGAAAAAGAAAATTCTAATTTTCCCATTAAATGATCAAATACAGAAAAGAAAATAATAGCAATAATGTGTCATGTGGCTGAATTATGTTCTTTACCCATTTTCAATATGTGAAAAATGCTGGATATGATGAACAGCTTAGAAATCATGAGATAATTGACTAAGTTGGAATTCTCACTCAGTAATGTGACTTTATTGGACCGTGTTCTTATTAGAAGGTGTCAACCACTTTAAAAAAGAATAGTGAAATACAAAGAGGATTTCAATTCTGCCATTACCCCCCTCAGTGTCTGTTCTGTGCTTCCTCTAGTCTTTTTGTTCTAATGGGGAGAGATGTCTACTCTAATATTTCCTGTAATCCCAACCGCAGCAACAGTCCTTAATATTGTGCTGCTGAAGGAGAGGAATTCATACCAGGGCCCAGATAGAGTGAGTAGATGTGGTAATATATTATTTATGGTTTACTAAAGATTGCCTGGGGATTCAGAAAGCAAAGTCAGACACAAGCCAAGAAGCCAGGCACATAGCTCTATTCCCAGCAGCCAGAGGCCAGGAAGTAGTGGTACACACCATTATTCGTAGGACTCAGGATTAAGAGGTAGAAGGATTTCTCTGAGTTGAAAGCCACCCAAGGATACATGAAATCGAATCAGTCCAAAAGGATAGCATATCACACCTCTTTAATCCCAGCACTAGAAGGGCATAAAAGATAGAAGCAGGTTCTTCAGTATTCAGTAGAATGCATTCATTCTCCAGCCACCCTAGGAGAGGTTACAGTCTGAGGCTTGCTGAGAATTTGTGGAGATAGGATTAGCCCATTTAGCCTGAAGAATAAGTGAGAGATAGTGGCCAGATTCTTTCCTTCCCTAATCTTCAGGTTGAACCCTAATATCAGTCTCTGGATCATTTATTTTTCATGTTACAAGTAGATAGTCAGAGTTTATTTTTAGTAGGCAAGTAAGGAAGATCAAAGCATACCCTCCACAGTGGAGGAGTGATCCAAGAATCAATGACAAATCTACCTCTAGTATCTTGACTGCCATCTCCTTCCTCTGACCTCTACTTGCATAGTGTGGGATTTTGTGGTGTCCTTCCTGGTACAGGTAGTGCTTTCTTAATAGTCATCCTTACTTACAATTCAATCAGTTACAACTAGACTCACTAGATAAAGGGATGTGTATAAAGATGTAAACACCCATAAATTGGAGATGTTAACTAAGGAAAAGGGCAAGAGTAGCTGTGACTCACTTATGTTTCCAGAGAAGGGATCTGTGAGGACCAGCTGGAATCTACCATGAGGTGGTTTTGCTGCCTTTCCCAGAGCCCTGGTCTTTCTCTATCAAGTTTGCTTGGCTATCTCATACCCGATCTTTCAGCCTCCTTTTTTATCTTCCCTGGTGTTCATTTTAACCCTAATATCCTCAATGAACTGCTGGATTGTCCAGTTCAGATTACATCAGTAGCCTCCTGTGCAGTCTAATTTCTAGCAGTGCTCAAACAGTGGGGAAACTGGCTGAAATCAGAGAGAGGGATTTTTTTTATTAATATTTTTTTTATTTTCCATTTTAAATTTAGATAAGAAACAAGGTTGCTTCACAAGTCAGTACGAGGTCCCTCTCCCTTTCCCTCCCCTCCTCCCGTGCCCTCCCCCCATCCCCCCCCCCGTTATCCCCTCATTCCCCCAGGGAGGGTGAGGCCCTCCATGGGGGTGTCCATAGTCTGTCATTTCATATAGTGCAGGGCCTAGACCCTTCCCCAAAAGTTCAGGGTGAGAGTGCACCTCACATTGTTCTATGGGAGTCCAGAGACCGTGTGTATACTTGGGATGGGTACTGATCTGCTGTCCAAGGCTCAATAGATTACCTAGGCCTCCTCACTGACACCCAGATTCAGGGGGTCTTGATCAGTCCCATGCTGGATTCCCAGGCTGATGCCTGGGATTCAAGAGTTAACCTTTGTCTGGTCAGCTGTTTCTGGGGGTTCAACCAGCCCAGTCTTAATCCCTTTGATCATCAGTCCTCCCCAGAGAGAGGGATTTACGATCAGGATTCTTGTTTTCTTCCATGAGGTTTCTTTTTGCTTGTTTGTTTGTTTTTCAAGACAGGGTTTCTCTGTATTGTTTTGAAGGCTATCCTAGAACTAGCTCTCTAAACCAGGCTGGCCTCGAACTCACAGAAATCCACCTGCCTCTGCCTCCTGAGTGCTGGGATTAAAGGTGTGTGCCACCAACGCCTGGCTCGTGAGGTTTCTTTAAGGTGATTCTGTCTATTGACATTGCTCTGTCTTAAGATCCACTCTGTATGGTTCTCTCTCCTTCCCATTTCTACTGACCTCTTCTACTTGACTGTCTGTGATGGAGACTGCGTGTGAGCATCACTAGTCTGCCTGGCCCTGTGATTTCTCCATCTCTGCTGTACTTTCCCGTGTGGTTCACCCACACACATTTATAATTAATCCCTTTTAAATAAATCTTCCATATATGTTAATTTGCTTCTGTCCTATGTTTCCTGTTAAGACTGACAAATAGAATTATGCTGCATGGTACACACTGTTGGGACTCAGACTAATGACAAGACTAATGAGCTGGGAATTCTGCTGCTCTTTTTTGAGGTAATGTTTCTGGCTTCCAACAGCTTCATCTGCTCCCTTAATAGCATCTTGGTGACAACAAACAGGGTCTTGGCAATCTTCGCAGTTAAATCTTATGATTAAATCATTTGTTATAGGAAACAAACAGGACTCCTTCTGTTAAAAATAAATAGAAAAGTGTAACAGGCAGAAGTTAGTAGCAGGAACAGAAATTGCGGAGGAATGGGTCCTGGAATTGGACTCAGAAATGATGGTCAGGGTAATATATTAGTTGAACAAACTGTTAGCAATGAAGGGTGGTTGTTAGAATCCAGAAATATGAAAGTTGCTGTGGGTGTTACTTTTCTTGTTACTGTGACAACATGCCTGACAAAGCGACTTAAGGGAGGAAGTTTTTTTCAGACTCAGAGTTTGAGGGCAGTGTCGAGCATGGGGGGAAAGACACGGTGATGAAAGTGTGAGGTAGCTGGTCCTGTTGCATCCACAGTGAGAAAGCAGAGAGAGAGAGAAACCCTCACTTTCTCCATTTTGTTCAGTCAGGGCCCCAGCCCAGCCCACTCAGGTTGGATCTTCCCACTCAGTTTAGCTTTTCCTTTAATATGCTTATCAGTATAACGAAAGGTGTGCTTCCAAGACGATTTTAAATCTAGTTAGACTGATGGTCCAGATTAACCATGACAGCTGTAGACATTTCAGAGAAGCCTGTCACTTCTCAAGAAAGTAAAGCTGAATCAAAGTGGCAATTCACACAATCACTGTTGTTCGGGGTTTCCTCCCTGACTTAGGGCTTTTGCTTAGTTAACGTGTCATTAGTATAAGTATACCAATTCTTTACGGTGGAAACATATATCAACTTTTTGTAGAGTCAACATACAGAGATTGTCTAGTGAAAATGATCTAAATACCAAACATTCCTTTGGCTTCCAGAAATGTTTATCCAGACTGCTAGAGGCTGTCCTTCCATCTTAAAACCAGAAAAGTTGTATCACGTTATAGGAAACTTTATTTGAAAGATGGCAGAAGTCCTAAGCTATGACTTTGTTTCTCATGCCCAAGACTTCCGAGAATGATGTCCGTGTTCATCCATGAACACATTTCCCCTTATGTGGAGAGCTGCGCCACGCTGCGCCCTAAAGATGGTGCCGGCTTCCGCCTTCCACCATCCCACCGGTGAGTGCTGTCAGTGATAAACAACTCCTTATTTGGCCTGCTCCCATCAGGCAGGGATCACCCCATGATCATCAGACTGCTTGCACATGCTATTGTGCCAATGAGCTATGTATACTTGGCTGCTCAGGGTTGGCTGGCCTCGGCTACTTAAGGGCAGCAGGGGATCTCTTGGGGGCTGCCTCCGCATTGTTCATCAAGGTCCTGAATAAACTGCCTGCAAGAAGGGTTCCTGAGTCGCATCTTCCTTGCTGGTTGGGGCCCAATGAGGGGAAATTGTGTAAAGCTTTCAGATGAACTTCAATTCAGGCTGACAACAAATGGCCCCAGCAGGGGTTCAATGACATCTACAGAGAGCATGCCTAAGAGTGGGCTGATCTGAGCCCTCAATGGTTATGTAAATCATCGTGTAAACATTTCATTTCCTGACTGGATTGATACAATCACAGAATGGAATGTAGAACTTGGGTGCAGACCCCTAATACATATGGAAAAAGAGATATATGAGAAAGGTCACCAAATTCCAGTGAGCAACGAAACATGTTTTAAATAAGGAAGAATAAATCAGTCAATGTAAGCCTGAGAAAAAGCCATAGAGTTGGCTTAGGTCATAAGGGTATGTACCACTCTAGTATAAGTCCTACAGGTGAGTTCCCAGCACTCACAATGGGTGACTCACAACAGCATTTACTTCTGCCCCAGGAGATTTAATACTCTTCTTTGGCCTCCATGGCATTACACTCAAATGTTCAAAACCAAACACACACACACACACACACACACACACACACACACACACACAGAGAGAGAGAGAGAGAGAGAGAGAGAGAGATAAAAATTAAAATAATTTTAAGTTAATTTGATCCATATCTAACTAGACCATATATAAGACAATGTATTGACCTAAATGCAAAACAATAAAAGAAAAAATTTCTCAGATAAAGTTTGAGAAAATATTTTCTCAACCTTGAATTAGAGGATTTATTAAACCAGACAAGCCAGTGACACTAACCACAAAAAGAAGATTGATAAATCAGATGAAAGCATAATAAAGAATTCCCCATTCATAAACACCATTAATAGAGTGATAAAGTGTGAGTTTGAGGTACCTGCACCATATGAGGAATTTACATTATGCACGATATCTATTAAAGGGCCTTGCAAATAAAAAAAAATCAAACCTGACAACCCAATAGAAAAAGTTAAGAAGCATGACCACGCATATATAAACACCCAGCAAACTAATAATAGAGTTCATGCATATTAACAATGTAGAAATATGAACATTGAAAACACTAAAAAGATGGGAGGATTTTTCAGTGGATAAATCACTTGCCACATGAACATAAAGAGAACAGTACAGATCCCCAGAACCCATGTAAATGCTAGATGGGTATAGTGACTCAACTGTACAAAATACCAGAGCTTAGAAAAAGAGTCAATGTTCCTGGAATAAGCTGGCTTTCCAGATTAATCATAGATATAAACAAGCTTTGGTCTCAATTCAGATACCCTGACTCAATGAATAAGGTGAAGAGAGATTGAGGAAGATTGCTGCTCTTGGATATCCACATGCATATACATACAAATAAGCCCAACCACCAGACATGTGCCCACATACTTGCAAACACCTATGCACATATGCACACCACAAAAACTGTATGTATGTATGTGTGTCTGTTTCCGTGTGTATTCTCGTGTGTGCTGATTAAATAAGACCAAGAGCCACTAATAGTTATCTGTGTCAGTGACTAAGACAAAAACTACAAATAAAGGGAATTATAAGAGAATATGAAATCTCATTTGTTGTTAAGATGGTAGTAGCCACTGCTTACAACCATGAATTTTCACCTAACAATTTTAGTCTTAAATATCATACAGAAATCAATAATTAAGTATGAGTAGTTTCATGGGGGTTACATTCATAATAACCCTATGAATTGTGCTGCCTAAAAGGACAAATTGAAATCTTTTTCTACAAAATATGACTTGATTAGAAATAGGGATCTTGAATATACACCATGTTAAGACTTTAATGGAGTAAAAATGGATCTTGTTTAATATCACTCATGCCCTTATTAAAAAGAGACAGAGAGATAGAGACTAGGACTAGGGATGTAGATTATACTGTAAAATACTATACGTAAGTATAAGAATTCCAGCACTCATGTATAAAGTTGTATGCCATGACTCATGTTTATAATCCCTAGTCTAGGTACATAGAGACAGGAAGAATCCTGTATCTCACTGGTCAGCTAGACCAGCCTAATCAGCAAGCCCTAGGTCTCAGATAGAGATCTCTTTTCTAAAGAACATGTAGACAACCCCAGAGTAGCAACACTTGAAGTTATCCTTTGTTTTCCAAACACATGCACACATAGAGTACACACATGCACACACACACACACACACATTTCACAGAGTGCCTTTGTTTACTTTCCACTGATATGATAACACACTATGACCAAAAGCAACATAGTGAGAAAAGGTCTTTTGTTTTATAATTCCCGTTTACAGTCTATCTTTGAGGGAAGCCAGGGTAGGGACACAAGTAAGACAGGAACTTGGAGGTAAGAACTGAAGCTGAGACTGAAGAGGAACAAAACTTACTGACTTGTTCTCTGTATTGGTTGCCTTCCTAATCCTGTGAAAAAACATAAAGATTAAGGCAACTTATAAAAAACAACATTTAATTGAGCTCACAGTTCTAGGGGTTTAGAATCCATAATGGTAGAGCAAAGATACGGCCACAGGAACAGCTGAGAGCAGGAGGCAGAGAGAGCCTGCTAGGAATGGCATGTGTCTTTGAAACATTGAAGCCCACCAGCCACTTTAGTGACAGATCTCTTCCAACAAGGCCACACCTCCTAATCCTTTCCAAACAGTTGGTCAACTGAAGACCAAGTATTCAAACAGATGAATATACGGGGGGGGGAAGGGGTAGTCTCATTCAAGCTACCACACTCTTTGGGGCTTGCCAGCTTCCCCTTTCATACAACTCAAGGCCACCTACAAAGAGGTGGCACCATGCAGTGTACTGAGCCCTTCAATATCAATCACTCACAAAGAATATGCCTCTGGGCATGGTGGGGCTTTAATCCCAGGCCCAGCAAAGGAAGGCAGATCTCTGAGTTTGAGGCCAGCCTGGTATATATAGAGATTCTAAGACAGCCAGGGCTACATAGACAAACCTGTCTTTAAAAATACTAAAAAAAAATTGAGATATGCGAACAGGTTCCCCCTTCCAAGATGACCCAAGCTTGTGAGAGGCTGGCAAAAAGCTGACCAACACACAGAGGGAAGATGTTTCTGGAAGTGCAGCAGGTGACTCTGCTTGCACATCCTTTGGGGGAGGGGGTAAGAAGGCACAGCACCAATGACTCAGGACTGGGAGTCAGTGAGTAGCAGAGCATGCTGTAGACTCCTTTATTAATGAAGTTAGACCTGCAGTTATACCCCTCCCAAGGTCCCATTGACTCAAGCAACTGACACTGCTACCTTGTCCTTTCCTCACTGGTGTCTCAGGTCAGGTGTCTCTTCCTGAGCAGTCTCTGGGGTTAGAGACAGGCCTGGCCTAGGAAGGAAGTGCCTGCTGTGCACATACTCATGCAAACTGGCTTGGGCACCTGCTGCTTAGATAGGCTGGTCACAATTTTTCCTACATGGAATCAAAGTCTGGATTGATAAGTTACAGATGAAGAATACCCTGGAGTAGCAGCGAAGAGCAGATATGTCTCCTCTCAAGGTTCTACTGGGCCTGTAACTCTGCTATTTTCTTGACGTCAGGATTCCCTTATTCTGAAATTGAGCAGTATGTTCTGCTGCCTTTAGTCACCCCTTTCCTGAAGAAGCCTCAAGATTCTATATGTTATAAACTACAAACTGGGTACAATTAAAAACTCACTAAAGTACAACAGGGCACATGGCAATATGAACTAGCAGAAAAGACACAAAAAAATTTGTTACATGCAAAAACAACAGCACATTTTAGTGAAAGAAGTCAGATATAAGAAAATATAGATGACATTTCATTTAAGTTCAAATATAGCCAAAATAACTTCATGCTATTGAATGTTGAGGCATAATATCATTAGGAGATGGAGGAGATATAATTAACAAATGATGCAAGGGGAACTACCAACGATCATGTCCTTATCTGGGTGAAGTACAAATACATGTGTTCACTTTTTGCAAAATAATTTACATAATATTTAATTTATATTATACTATATTAATTAATAATTATTTTTAACTATAATTTTAATAAAATGCTTATCTTATAATTAAATAATAGGTAATAAATTCAATGGTATATTAGAAATTTCATTCTTTATATAAAGGTAATTCAATGAGAAGGAAGATAAATGTATAAATATATATTTAATTGTATTAGTCCCTCAAGACATTTCTCTTGTCATTTTATTAAACTTTATTTTTTTGCATGCATGCGTGTGTGTGTGTGTGTGTGTGTGTGTGTGTGTGTGTGTGTTAGCCAAGGTGGTAGTCAAAGGACAACTAGTCAGTTCTCTGTTTTCACTATTTGGGTCCCAGTGAGAAGTCAGGTCATCAGGCTTGGTGACAAGCATATTTACCAGCTCAGTCATGAGAGGTTCCTCCCTCATGACTTTAAATGGCCACAATACAGGTTACTAGTATGGTGTACAAATTTTAGGTAAGATAGAAGACTTGATTTTATGAGGCAGCACAGTACCAAATGTATAATTTCACTCAATACGAATAAGGAATTCAATATTCCCTGCAGAGTATTCCTTTGGAGTGTGCTCTACCTACATGAACTTGTGTTCTTCTGACCTGTCATCTGAAGTAAAGAACCTTCAGAGGGTTCAACCCCTAAAGTCATTTACATCATTCATAATATTTTTCTCTAAATAAAGTCATGTATAACTGTAATTCAAATGGTCCCTGAAGAGCTGAGAGGACTTCTCAAAATGTTTTAGGGGTCAGAAGCAGGTTATATACACATGCATCTGCATACAGAAACACATATATACACACACACATGCACTTAAATCCACCACATTGTTTTCCATAATTTGAGGAAAAAATTAAACATGAACAAATCCAAGTTATCTGTTACCGTTAGTGGATGCTCACCCGTGCATGGGAAGTTTTTATTCCCCAGAAGAGGGTTAGGACTAGAGCAATAGACTTAAGGTAGTCCACTTTCAAATTCTTTTCCTTCCCTTCTTCTTAAAAAATTATGAGACTTTGAGGTAATTGTTTTACCTCTTGGGGATTAATTTTTATGATTTGTAACATAACTGAAGTACATAATTACTGAAGTTTTTCTAGGCTTGACATTCTGTAATTCTAAAAATAAATTACATTTGTGAGTACACATGTGTGGACTTGGTGAAAATGGAATGTTCATTGCATTGTTTTCTGAGGTAGTTGGAAATGACTACCTGTCCTAGGTTGCTTAATGTTGTTTGGATAGAAGCAACTCAGAGAGGGAAGATGAATTTGGTTTACATTTCCAGGTTGCAGCCATCACTGAGGAAAGTCAGCACAGGAACTCAATGCAGGATCCAGGACATAGGGACCATGAAGAAAAATGGCTTGCTGGCCTACTCCCTGATTTACTCACTGTCTCATGCTTATCTAGCTTTATGTCATAACCCAGGGCCACCTACCTAGGTATTACTTTGCTCACAATTGTCTGGAACCTCCAAAATCAATGAATAACTGAGACAGTCCCTCTTAGACATGCCTAATGTCGACTGTTCACTCAGATGACTATGGTCTGTGCCAAATTGACAAGCAAGGCTAACAAAAACACGGTTGTTAGACAAAGTAACATAATGGAGTTTGGTTTACAGATTTACCAAGGGACAATCTTTGAAAACAAGCTCCAAATAGTCACTGGCAAATTTATAGATATACTGATAGATTTGTAGAGGAAAATAAGAAAGTAATAGTGGCAATGATATGAAAAAAATGAATTGACAAAATGAAGAATCAAAGTTCCTAACAGTTTTAGGGACTCCAGTCTTGTCTGTTTTATCCATTCTCTACATTTTCTCTTTTCTCTACATCCCCAAACTAATCCATTTCTTGTACAGCACACCATCTTAATGTACTACATTCTTAAAAGGTTTTGAATTTCAAAGTTGTGACATATATCTTATGCATGTGCCAGGGATTCTAGTCTGAAGAAATTCTTACACACAGACAGGAGAAGTCACATAACATCATATTCAGAAACCATTACCACAGCCTGGACTGGAAGCAATCTGATTTTCAATGGCTAGGAGAAAGATGGAGTTGGAATAATTTCATTTAACAGAACACTAACCTTAGGTAAAATGAGTGAAGTCAAACCCATATATCAATATAGATGACTCAGAAATACATTATTGAATAAAACACAAAGCAATTTCAAAACTTTATAGAGCATGACATTCATATGAATTTTTTAAAATATATAAAATTGTGTAATATGATAGAAACTACACAATTTAGGTAATATATGTAGACTTTTAAGTATAAAATACATATTGGTATATGATTATATAATGTTTAAACATAAAAATATTCTGTGTATATGTGGGAAAAGGATGGGAAGAAAAAAATGGAGAGGCATTCAGAGGCATAGAGAGAGACATATCAAAAGCAATTTAAAAGGCTAGGAAATAGATAAACATAAAACTGTGAAGAAATTTCAAGTTAATGTTCCTTCTGGATAAAGAGCAAAGTATGAAAAAGGAACACAGTTATGGTTCATAGGCATTTTAAAATTCTGTTTGTAGTACAGATGGAATATGCAATACTTATAATTTTGTTGCAAGATTTCTCACTGAACTTGGAACTTACAAGTTGATAAGATTGAATAGCCAGCAAGTCCCAGGTATCCTCCTGCCTCCACCTGTCTCCCTGAACTGGGGTCACAGGTGCATGCCACCACACTCAGCTACTTTTATGCAGGGCAAGCACTTTATCCACTGAGCTATCATCCCATACCCTCACAATCAATCCTAACCCACTTCCCCAGCCTGTGAATAGACATGTCTGATTAATGCGGAATCAGCACATCTCTAGCACTAATTATGCTTCTGAGAATACTGTATACCCTTTAAAAGCCACCATTGCTAGCTGGACAGACGGCTCGGCAGTTAAGAGGACATGCTGCTCCTCCAGAGGTGGACCCACATTTAGTTGCCCAACACTCATGTCAGGTGGCTCATAACTTCCTATAGTTCAGCTACATGGGATTTTATGTGCCTCTTCTGGACTCAGGGCATCTACATGCATGTGTACAAACACACTAAGACACATAAATACATCCTTTTAGAAGAATAAGATACAAAAACTTCACTAAACTGCTGTTACTTATTCCAACTGACCTATGTAACTGAAAACCTGTAAACAACTGTGTGCAATCTGTTTCCAATGGAAGTTTCTTTCAAGTACTACTTGCCAGGTTGGTCTTGTTTTTGCTACCATTGATTTTCACGTTGTTATTCTCATGCTCATTCTTGGAAAGCACAGGAAAGAAAACTACGATATAAATGACAAGGAAAGCCTACCTTTGCTTTCCATTCCAAAAGTATTTGTTTACAAAATAGTACGATGAAAAGCCTTGACCCATTTGTGTTTAATTCCTGCCAAGTCTGTGTTAACCCATGTCCCTTCCCTGTAATAAAATCTACAGAACTTTTTCTTTTTGATGTGTTATGAAAGTTTCCATTCATTATTTAAGCTTCAGTTCACTTTCATCCTGACCCAAATTGAATTTGAAGGTTGTTGCATTATTTATACTGCATTAGGTGTTCTGTAATTAGAGTATGAAGCACAAACTCCTTGTCAATCCATGATTATTTATTGAAAACTACTATTTGTAAAGAACTACTCACTGGGCGATGGTGGCACACACCTTTAATCCCAGCACTCAGGAGGCAGAGACAGGCAGATCTCTGTGAGATCGAGGCCAGCCTGGTCTACAGAGAGAGTTCCAGAACAGCCTCAAAAACAATACAGAGAAACCCTGTCTCGAACACCCCTCCAAAAAAGAAACTGTCCTACACATTTTATTGATGACATGCTAGAGAATTCTGGATATAAACATACAAGTAAGGGGAGAGAAAGCACAGGACTAACCAAATACATATCAAATGTTGGCCTCTGAGTGAAACAAATAGCCTGGCAATGAAGGGAAATTGAGTGCAGCAAGCAAGCACTAGGCTAGGAAACAGCTTAGTGGGTCAAGTAAGCTGTATAAGCCTGTGACCATCAGTTCACACACTAGGATCTGTTTAAAGTTAGAAACTGTGATTCCAGCATGCCTACTCAGAGACAGAAGGTCGTCTGAAGAATCCCTAGAAGTGTGCAGACCAGTTAGCCTGGTATTCAGAGCAGCAAAGAGACCTTGTCTCAAGCAAGATAGAATGGGAAGAGCAGCCCTTTGGTTCTCTGACCTCTAAGTGAGCCCTGTCTGTGGCACGGACGCACCTGCACACAACACATAGAAGCACTCGCATAGACAGACGAATTCATGAAAAGGGAAAACAATTGGGCAGGCACGTACCCATGCACACAGACACACCCCTTTCTCTAAAAAAGTAAGCTTTTGGAGGGTAATCTTATTTCTTGGTTCAAGCCCTTCTGATTTTCCTAAGAATATTTTAGAACTTCTTCTCCTGGATCACTAATGACCTGCTAATGAACTGACACACACTGTACTTACATAAATTATGGAGTTACTGAACTTGAGTTAAAGCTCCGTACATTTCAAGGATATGAATCAATCATGATGATATTAATGACGACTGTCACCTCTCTGCCCTTTCCACTGTGTTATTTCATAGCTCCTCTATCTTGATAAGTCCTAGGTGACTTTGAAAATCTGGACACTTTTAGACTTAACCATTTTCTCTATGACCTAGTCTCTAAGCTTCCACATTTTTTTGCCTCTGGCAGTTATCTGTGGTTAAAAGTGACCAGATATGTACTCCATTACATCGACAAAAGCCAAGACTGAAATGAAGAATAAAAGAGAGACTGCTCTCTTCTAGGCTGGACTTCAGAAATCTTCAAATTACAAACTACTAAAAGAACCTTTCAGAGACACCAGATCATGATTTCAGTGTTAAATATTTCCTACAGGCTAGTGTATTGCAAGTTTTGTTCTCAGGTGGTGCCATTGGAGCCCTTAGAAACTGGAGTTTAGGGAGAGGTCATTAAGGTTTGGGTGTTCCAGTTTCCTTTCTGTTGCTGTGCTAAATGCCTTAACAACAATAAACTGAGGGGAGAAAAGGTTCAAGTTAGCTCACAATGCTATTTTGGCTTCTCCAAAGAAGTCAAGGCAGGAATTCAGGCAGTCTCACCACATCCACAGTAGAGAGAAGACTTAGAATAATGCACACTTGCTTGCTTGCTAGCTAGCTCTCTTTACTTTTACACAGCTCAGTGTTCAACCTATGGAATGGTGCCAGCCACAGTAGCCTGGGTCTTCCCCCATCAATTAGTAATCAAGGTGATCCCCATAGACATGCATATAAGCCATCCTGATCTAGATCATTCTTCCTTAAGACTTTTTCTCAGAGATTGCATATTATGTCAAATACAGCATTAAAATTAACCAGTCTTGGAAGGAATCACTGAAAAGATTCTGGGAACATTGCTTATCTTGTCTCACTCTGACTCCCTGTTGATACGCTGTTTTCTGGTTATATATTGTCTCCACTAGATGTCCAAATCAGTGGCCCTGCTCTGTCTTAGACTTGAACCACCAAAGCAACTGATCTAAATACATCTTTTCCATTTGTAAGGTAACTGCCATGACTATTTCTTTATAGACCATGTAACTTGTTCATAAAGGGCAAAAGAATTGAGAAACTTGAAGGTCTTAGGAGGAGGGATAACCTAAAATCCCAGATATCTACTTAGGTCACTTAATCACTCAAATAATATACTGGGGCATCAAGACTGGTGTATGGTTGACCTAGGGAAAATCGTAGTGCGCACACTCAGTCTTCTGAGAGGAAAATGTCAGGTTTGCCCTGCCTAGGGTGATGGCTCAGTGAGTAAAGTGCTCAGCATTAAAGCATAAGGACCTCATTACTATTCTCTGTACCTATGAAAGACTGGGTATGGTGATGAGTAATTGTAATCTCAGCCATGGGAAGGCAGAGGGAAGTGGATTCCTGTTGCTCACTACACAGACAGTCGACCTAAATCACGAGCTTCCAGGTTAGAGAAAGACACTGTCTCAAAAAACTTAAGTGGGGAACATTTAGTGAAGACACACACCATCCACCTCTGGCCTGTAAATGTGTATGACATATGCACGTATACTGCTGGGGGTGGGGTATAACCACTGAAGTGTTTGAAGCCAGTTTAACTATTCTTCCTGTGTATCACACATGATTCTCTTCTTACTTTTCTGAAAGCTTCTCAGAATTTACAAGCTGTACACCTTCTTCAAGTGACTGTGTATTTTTATTTATTTATTTATTTATTTATTTATTTATTTATTTATTTTGTTATGTATTGCTGCTGAAAATGGTCGACCGGTTCAAATCCTTAGATCTCCACTCTCTGGAATGTTCTTACCATAGTTTTCAATTTTCAAGTCAGTGTAAAGGGGAAAGCTAAAGAGTTGGGGAATATCCCTGAGTTACTTGGCTTCATAAATAACACCCTGAAGTCTGTTTGGTAGACTATGTATTTTTAAATGCAATGTTAAGAAGCAAAAGAACAGCACATTTGTTTGTTTGTTGTTTTTCTCCATAAAAAATATAAATGGCTTTTTTTTGAGAAGGGAGATAAGTGGCAGGTAATAATTGTTAGGAATAAAGCATGAGGACCCTTGGCAGATTCCATGGCAGGTGAGGGTGACAAAGGTAAGTGGGTGGGGACCAAACATGACAAGAAGACAGAGCTTAAGTGAATAGTTTTAGAAGGAAGGGAAGATTGGAGGAAAGAGAAAAGAGGTAAAGAGACAGAGACAGAGAGAGGACAGAAGTGAAGAGGGAGACAGAAAAAGTCCTGTCTGCCGCAGGGGAACAGCAGGAAAGAGGACAGGAAAGAGACAGCAGAAAGAGAGTTTAAGTGGGCAGAGGTCTTTCTTTTAAAGGGGTCCTTTGCATTTGGGCTGACGAGAGTATTGCCTGAGTGCATTTTACCACGTGACAGGGAAAGGCAAGCATAATGCCTGAATCCTTCCTGCTGATGGCCACTACCACTCAATGCTTGGTTTGCTAACATTTTGAAAACTGAAGCCAACCTTACTGGAAGAGGAATTGCTGGAAAGTCCCACAATTTTGTGTTTTTGTTTTCCTTTTCTTATCTTACTATTTACATGCTGTTAACACTGCCTTTCCACTATCTGGCCCTTTAAGGAATAGCTAGCATGAAAGGGTAGATTCCAAAGAAAGCTTTAGCTGAAGGTAAATTTCATCTTCATATTAAAGTGTAAACTGCCTACACTAACATTAATACTATGACTCAATATTTGCTCATGTAAATTACTGAATTGTCACCAGAGGTCAATGGAACATAATTTCATTCTTTTTTTCAAAAAATAAATGTGCTTGCTATCTGAGATGGCACTTTATGCATTCTCATGCATTTGGAAATAAAATTTGGGGTGGCAGCAGAGGACTGAGTTGAGATAAAAGCCAGCGGATCTATATCAGATAATTCTAATTAAGTAACTAAAAAAATTATGTGTCCTCCTGCTTCTTTTTCCTGCTGGGAACATGAGACTAGGGCAGACTGACATGATTTGATTTCCCTTACCTGACTGTGTCCAACACTTTCCATCCCACTTTTTCTGTAAAAGCTAAAGGCAAGAGGCCTATAAAAAATGATGCAATGGGGGACAGGAGCCATCATTCTGAATCCTAGAATTTTGAGAATATCTTCCTGTTGATGTGATAAAACTCCATGAGAAGACCAGCTTAAGGGGTAAAGAGTTCATTTGCCTCACACTTCTAGGTTATAGTGCATTGTGTTGAGCAGTGACAGCAGGAGGTGTTTTATTTAGGTGCTTGTATCACATTCATAACCACATAGAGAAATGGTGACTGCACATATGCTTCTGTTCACCTTGCTTCTCCCACTTTAGATGGTCCCAAATCTCCTGCCTAGGTAACATGGTGTCCACTGTGTGTGGGTCTTCCAACTATGATTGATGTATTTAAGATAATTCCCCATAGGCATGTCACAAGGTCCAATTTCTAAGTGATTCTGTCAAACTGACAGCTAGCACTAATCATCACACAGAAAGAAACAAGGCAGGCAGGAGATTGAGACATGTGGTGAGTAAGAGAAGGGTTCAAACAGATATTGAGCCTGTGATGGTTTCTGTCAGTTGTCAACTTGATAGAATATAGAATATGTGGGAAACAGTCCTATGGGTATGCCTGTGGAAAAATTTCTTGATTTTGTTAGTTGGTGGAGACTGATCTTAATTGCAAGCAGTACTATGCCCTGGCCATAGAATCCTGGATTGTAAAATATTAAAGAAAGTTAGTGAAAACTAGCTTGCATCCGTCTATCTCTGTTTCCTGATAGTGAATGCAATGTGACCAGTTGCTTCAACCTCTGGGTGCCTTGACTCTCCCACCATAATAGACTATAATCTTGAACTATTATCTAAAGCAAACATTTTTTATGTTAAACTGATTTCATCAGAGTACTTTATCATGACAACAGGAAGAGCCTAAGGAAGTGTAGAAATTTATAGAAATTATTGCAAGGACATCAGAAGGAAGTAGATTAGCAAACCAGTCATCTGTTCTAAAATGGAAGATTTTAGATGATCCTGAAGACAGACATCCCGCAGATATCAGGTACCAGCATTATACACATGTAATTGGAAATTACAGAACTATGCAAGAAAAATAATAGGAAATTTATTTAAAAAATCACTGCCTTTCTTTTAGAAGAGAGAATGAAACACTTTCTTCTAATTTTCTGTTCTTAAAATTTATGGAATAAGCAAGATTTAATTTAATAGTGCATGTAAAAGAAACTCTTTACATTTTTTACACTTTTTATTATATATTTAAATTAGAAACAAGCTTGCTTCCCATGTCAGTCCCAGCTCCCTCTCCCTCCCCTCCATGCCCACTCCCTTCCCCCCAGCACTCCCAACCACCACCCAATACCCAATCTATTCCCCAGAGAGGGTAAGGTCCTCCATGGGTGATCTCTAGAGTCTGTCATTTCATTCCAGGGAGGGCCCAGGCCCTCCCCAAAGTGTCCAGATTGAGAAAGCATCCCACATTGTGGGATGGGTCCCCAAAGTCCATTTGTGTGCCAGAGATAATACTTATCTACTACTCAAAAATCCCAT
This sequence comes from Mesocricetus auratus, assembly GCF_017639785.1. NCBI lineage: Eukaryota > Metazoa > Chordata > Mammalia > Rodentia > Cricetidae > Mesocricetus > Mesocricetus auratus. The sequence continues at coordinate 66,373,960 of NW_024429266.1, forward strand.
AGTCTGCCTGAGTCTCCTCACTGACACCCACATTCAGGAGGTCTGGATCAGTTCCATGCCATCAGTCTGGGGTCCAAGATCTCCTCCTTTTTCAGGTCAGCTGTTTCTCTGGGATTCATCAGCCCAGTCTTGACCCCTTTGCTCATCACTCCTCCCTCTCGGTCACTGGGTTCCAGGAGTTCAGTTCAGTGTTTAGCTGTGGGTGTCTGCCTCTGCTTCCTTCTGTCACTGAATGGAGGTTCTAGAATGGTATGTAAGATAGTTGTCAAAATCATTATTAGGGAGTGGCATTTAAAGTAGTCTCTCCACTACTGCTTAGTTTGCCATTTGGTGTCATCCTTGTACATCTCTGTAGTTCTCACTAGTGCCAGATCTCCCCTCAAACCTAGAATGGCTCCCTCTATTATGGTATATCTCATCCTGCTCTCCTCTATTCTTCCCCCAACTCAACTTACCTACTCCCCCATGTCCTCCTCTCCCTTCCTCTTGTCTCCCCCTCTTTTTTCCTGGCTCCCTTTCTCCTCCCCCACCCTGTGCTCCCAATCTGCTCAGGAGATCTTGAAACTCGTTACATTTTTATGTTTTTCTTTAATTATAATGTGATGCTGTTAAAGTATTCTTATCCTTATACTTTGTAATAGTGCAGCACTTTCACTTATATAATCTCAAGAAAGTCAACACAGATGATTACTAATATATGCAATTGTTTTAATGTATATATGCATAATGTGTATATATGTATGTGTGTAATTTGTGTGTGAGTACAAGTATGTACATTCTACCGCATAGAAACAAGACAACAACCTCATGTTTCATTATTCTCCTTCCATATTATTTAAGGCAGTGTATCTTTTTGTTCATTGTTCAATATACCAGGCTAGCTGACCTGGCTACAGACTTCAATGTATTCCCTTGACTCTGCTTCCCATAGAACTACTGGGATTACAGATATGTGCTACTGTATCTGAAAGTTATGTCCCTAAACCCCATGTAACAAAAAGGCAAGTGTTAATGTATGCTTCTGTAAGCCCATCATTAGGGAGGCAGATCTATTATGATCCACAGAGCTGCACAGCCAGCAAGTGCAGCTTACCTGGAGAGCTCCAAGTCAATGAGACACCCTGTCTCAAAAAACAAAAAAACAAAAAACAAAGTGGACAGCTCTTGAAGAAAGACATATGAAATCTCCTTCTGGTCTCCAACCAGAACACATGTGCATGTACACTCATATCCTTACACATTTATACACCTGTAGATACAGAAATATAGGCACACAAACTCATACACACACACACACACACACATACACCTCATATCAAAAATCTACAACTAAAATGAACACTTTTTAAAATATTTGGTCTAGATAATAATAGATATGAGTGAGGTGTTATTATTGAGCCCTGTGGTCACACATCTAATTTTAAAAACTAATCTTGTTTTATTGTGTCAGAATCTGCAATGAAGTCTGCTCCAGAATATTATATAAATAGACATTATTACTCTTCTTGGAGGATAACTTAATCCTTGAGCATTTTGTAGCCTTCTGAAAGGTGCCATTGACTTTTAATACATTATAAGGGGAGGCAGACAGTGGCTGGGGAAAGAGGAACGATGAGAGAGGGAGTGATATGAGAGAAAACAGTCATGTTTCACAATGGTCATCTGATTTTTCCCATCCTCAAAGAATTCTATTAAATTTCCTTGCTTTAAAGTATTGTTATTTAAGACAATGTAAGAGCTGAAGAGATGTCCAAGCAGTTGTAAATGTTTGCTACTCTTCCAGAGGACCAGAATTTAGTTCCCAATTGATATCAGGCAGCTCATGACAGCCTAGAATTTCACTTTCAAGGGATCCACTGTCCTCTGTGAGTACCTGCATCAACATGGCAGACACACACATACACACACACATGTTATTTTAATTTAAACCCAATTTCAATGAAATAAAAACAACTTAATTGTTTTCAGCATCTAAATAATCCAGATAAAGAGTAGGTGTAGTCATAATTTCATTTGTTTTAGAACTGACTAAATTAAGATGAGGAAAATACAAGGGAAAGAAATAAAAATTCACAAAATTGTCAGAATTATCAAGAATTACATTTAGTTATCCAAATGAATTTACAAATAGGAGCACCAAAACAGACTGTTACAGTAAGAACTGCCCAAGATTTCTAAAGAGCTTAGATTTTGAATATATGCTTATTACTCATTTGTTTAGCTATTAGTATTAAATGTCACAAATGCAAAGATCTTGTATAAATGTGTTATTAGAACAGTAACAAGTAGATTGTGGGTAATGCTGGAACGTGGCAACAGGGAAAGGACTTCTTTTATTAACAATGATAATGTATGTTCTGAGGGGTCAAGAAATGATAACCAAAGGCTGACTCCCTGTAGACTATACAAACAGTATAGGATCAAAAGATCCCCAACTTCAATAAAATATGAAACAAAAGTCAGGCATGGATTACCATGCCTGAACTCCACCAATCAACAGAGACAGGAAAATGGTAAGTTCCAGATGAGCCCATTTTATATGAGGAAACTCTTTCAAGGAGGAGAAAAGGGAGAAGATAAAGTAGAGAGGAACTGAAAAAGAAAAGGAGAGATGGAGGAAGGGAGGGAGAAGGAGTGAGGAGGAGGGACAAAGACCCCAGACTCCATTCCTGGGCCCAAATTTCTGTAACAGTGGTTATTGTCAGCTCTGGGAAGAACTCTATTCAAACCCTCAGTAAACATTGTACAGTTAAGCAAGATAATCCAAACCAAATGGGTATCTGTTGTCTGTATTTCTTTACCTAGCTTGCTCCAGAGCTCCTTCTGGCTCAATTCTACCACGCTTCGTTTCCTGATGTTAGAAAACTAAATTTTATTTTTATAATTGCATAGTATATTCTGATTGTTTTTATTTCACAGATACGGTGCACACAATGTGCACCGTGTGTGTGTATGTGTGTGTTTGTGAATGTGTATGCGATCATGTGTCATTCATTAAAGAACTGATTGACACTAACAACAACCTTCAATTGTATTACTGATATTTTAAGAATAGGGGAAATACAGCTTTAAAAAGACTTTCCCACCTACGGAACAATATGTGTGCACTCTTTTCCCTGCTTTCCCCCAATGGGTATATGACGTTATTCCAGACATGGCAGTATGATTGCTAGCAAATACTATCTAGTAATAGTAATATTTCTTGTCACAGAAAAATCACACACGAGGCAGACATTGCATAATGCATGTGACCAAGTAGACATCGGTGTTTGCTAGGTTGGAAGATATAATTTCTAACTTCAACAAGACAGAAATGAAAAGCATGTTTTTAGAATATAAATTTGTTCAGAAACACTGACACAATGACAGGCTCTCAAGTAGGTCCCTTTTCTAAGTGACAGTCTAGGCTAGCATAAACATTTTAAAGTCCAGGACAAATCACTTGAAGATATTGCCAATTTGCCTTTTCCTCCATTATGTCTTTCAATGTGTTTTGTGTGGAATACCTTTTATGCAACTTTGACAAGTTCTAAATCCAAAGCATGCTGAAGTTAAGCTTCAATTTTATTGACAATTAGTTTTATCTTCCTGTGTGCTTTCAAAAGGTGGGTAGTTAGCAGGCATTTGATGACTTTAATAGCCTTTCAGTGACATCCCATGTGCATCCTGTCTAACCACCAAGGTCAACACAGCAGGTCTTAGCTGACTCTGACCACCAAGTTCAGCCAAGCAGGACTTATCTGACGCTATTTCCCCCCAAATCTTTACACTTTCCATTTAATTTTGCTTATTGTTTTTGATATGAAGTCTTAGCCATCTCAGGCTTGCCTTGAACTTATCAAGAAATGACCTTGACCTTTTGAACCTCTTGTTTCTACTTTCTGGTTGCTGGGATCACACATGTGCACTACTATGTTCAATTTGGGTGGTGCTGGAGTTTATGAGGACAGAACCCAGGACTGTGTACATGCTAGACCAGCATTCAACCCACTGACCTACATTCCCAACCCTCATCCTCCCTTTCACAGGGTGAAACTCTTCGCAGGCACCATGTACTGTTAGCAATCAACACTCAGGTAGGATGTGAGAGCACCAAACTATACATTCACCTGTGACTGTTTTTCTGATTTTATTTTCAATATTTTTTCATCACTGAATCAACTACATTGATAATTATAAATTTATATAATATAAATTTAAAAAATAAATTAGATGTTCACTTATTAAGGCAATTACAAGACCCTGCTTTGAAAGAACTTAGTGGTTTTCTCATATGTATCATCATATTAAATGCAAGTTTGTCACAGGTGAGTAAAATCTCTAATTTATTAATACTACACAGGCTGGGATGTAGTTTGGTGGCTGAAGCTTTGCCTAGCAAGCACAAACTTCTAAGTTTGATCCCTTACACATTTCCAATATAATGTGCATCATCTATACAGCTGAAATAATCATTTTTTTCTGATTTCCCTCTTCTGTGACATTAATCATTCTATCACTTTGGTGTGTTAAAAATTATTTTTTAATCACAGTCTACTAGCCAAATACTCTCATTTATACTTTTTAAAAACTGAATTTCCTGGCAGGAAGACCACATACTTATAGACACTTGATTATTGTTTTTTATTTACTCCAGCATATATTCTACAATAATCACTATATACATATGATACATATATATAATATATATATAGAGAGAGAGGCATGAAAATATATATTGATAACATATAGTGAATTTCATATATTTTTGTGGGTTTTTATTTTAATTTTTATTTAATGGGGGGGTATGGCATACCTCTGAGTTTGCCTATAGTGACCAAAAGAGGACTGTGAGAGGATCCACTGGAGCTAGGATTATAGATGGTTGTAAGCTGCCTAATGTGTTTGCTGGGGACAAAAATTCAGATCCTCTGCAAGAGCAGTATGTGTTTTTAATCACTGAGTGATGCCTCTAGCCACAGATGTGTGTGTGTGTGTGTGTATGTGTGTGTGTGTGTGTGTGTGTGTGTGTGTGTGTGTGTAATGCATATAGGTATCATATGTATATATGCATATTTTAAACTTTAAGCTGGATTCAAAACCTACATATAAAAAAACAAACAAATCAGTGGGAGAAATGGCTCTGGTTGAAAGCATATGTTCTGTAAGCATGAGGGCCTGATTTCAAATCCCCATCAGTCATCTAAAAAGCCAAGCATGGTTGCTTCTGTCTATAACCCCAGCGTTGGTGGGTAGAAGCAGGTAGATCCTAAGACCTTGCTGGACAGCCTAGCAAGAATAACAATCATCTGGTCCACTGAGAGATCTTATCTAATGGCAACTGTGTTAAAAAGTGACAGAAGAAGACTGTCATCCAGCATCCTGCTCTGGACTCCACATATGCACTCATGGGTGTATACACTTACCTACTCACATACACAAAAGAAATCAAATAGTAAAATCTGTGGGCCTTTCAGCTTATAGCCATTGCACTAGTATCTGACTTATGGTAGACCACAATGACAGGAATTTATGGCTAGACATATTTCTCCACTGGGTAAAACAACAGATATTCAGATTTGTTGCCCACTGTGAGATTCATTGAAGGAACCGACTCTGAAATAATCTTATACTAAATTCAAGGCGAAGTCAGTAAACAAACAGCCCCTTGAGTAAGTTAGATTAGTCATGGGGAACTTTTCTGCACTCCATGAAGATTCTGAACAATTTCCTTCTCCAAAACGTATTTGAAAAAGGATTCAGAAAAAGAGCTTCAGAAAATATCTGATATGTTCCTGAAGAAAAATCAGAAGGAAACAGCAGTCATATAATTACTTTAAATAGATACAAAAATGGAGATTTCAAAGAAGTGGAAGAAACTCATATCAGAGAAGTCAGAAGGATGAATATTTTAAGAAGCATCAAAAAGCAAAATTCTGGAGAATACACAAAGAGTTAGAGGAAGGATGGGAATGAAAATGTTGTGGGTCATATCAGGTGACAAGGGTATCAATATATCAAGACAGAATGTAACATATGAGGGAGAAATGTTAGTGGTCAAAATTGTGGATATAAAGTTTTCCCTGTGAAGAGTTTCAAACTAATGAATGCTCATAGTGACCTATACTAATCCAAAGAAATATATAGTATATATATTTAAATTTATGTGATAGATTATATACATTTATGTATTATATAAAGATATCTATAACATAAATAGATAAAAATAAAGCAAATCCTAAAGGTATCTATAGTTCATAATGTAATATTGACATTTAGAACAGTCATTCTCAACCTTCATAATGTTGTGACCCTTTAATTCAGTTTTTCAAGTTATGGTGGCCTCCAACAATAAATTGTTTCATTGCTGCTTCATAACTCTAATTTTGCTATTTTTATGAATCTTCATGTAAATATCTGGTATGTGGGATATTTGCTATAACACTTTCAAAGGGGTCATCATCCACAAGTTAATAACCGCTGATTTAGAGGATATGTTTTAAGAGTCAAATGTCACACACTTCTTAAACACAAGCAAAACTTCATATGCTATTACAGGATCCCACCATAAAAGACCAAGCAGATAGTCTACAGCCACTTTATGTCTTTATTCCAGCTGACTAAGAAAACACTCAGGTATTTGGGACCCAAATGTAGTGCCAAGTATTTAGAGTAAGGGGATTTAAAGACAAAACCCATATTCTCATATATCACTTGGCAGCTGCAGAGGGGTTATTGCACAAGAAAACAACTTAACGGAGTTAAGACAAGCAGTTATGCTGACAGGGAGGCTTGCAATGCTGGCAGTTTAACAGAAGCTATTAGCTGGGGAATATTGACCTCAGGTTCCTAGAACATAGATAATTGTCCACAAGGTTTCTCATCAAGGAGATCAAATTCCGGGAAACTGGAATGGCCTCAGCAAGAATACAAGTTGGAGGAACCTGTGCACCATCTTGACCTGTCACAATACCTAAGTCCTCAAGACAGAGCCAGCTAACTGCAACTCTTGAATGCCATCCCTGTGTTAACAGAGAAAAAAGGCCATTCATCTAATAAAGAAATAATCAGAAATGTTGAAAGTAGCTCTAAAACAAAGAAATCCCAGTCTCTTTTATGAGAATATCTAAATTCTAAATTATAATTTATTTAGTCTTTCAAGTTATTTATTTGAAAAGATCTTCATTGAGGACTATGTTTGGGACATTGAAAATATGGCTCAGTCAATAAAATGGTTGTCAAAGAAGTGTGGGCACCTAAGTTAAAGTCCTCATCACTCATGGAAAAAGCAGGGTGTGGATGTGTACATCTGTGGCCCCATTGCTGGAGGCTCAGAGACAGGCATACCTCAGGGGCTTGCTGGTAAGCCAGTCAAGTTGCATCAATGAGTTCCAGGGTCAATAACAGGTTTTATCTAAAATAAATTATAAGATGGAGTGTTACTGAGGGTGAGACCTAACAGCAACATCTGGCTTTCATTTGTTCAGCACTTGTTCATAGGTACATGGGCACTTGCACACACACAGGGACAGCCACACAAATATTTATCATATACAACACACACACACACCCACACAGTATTCTAAAAAATGAGTGAATTTAGGAACCCATATGAAAACAAACCAAGAAAACCATTAAACTTTACTTTTGAAGTTTATTTTTTAATTTAAATCTTGATGTTTGAATATCATTATATATAATGAACAGCAAAATCTGTATGCAATAGTGTTCTGTTGACCTCAACTTTACATAAAAATTAAAAGCAGCAAAATATTCTAAAGAAGAGAGGGATCTAAACACAGTAGAGGGCATTGGCATCAGGATTGATGGAGGAGATGTGAAGATAAAGGAACAAAGAGTGTCCTCTCCAGAAGTAGAATTGGTTTTTAATCAGGACAGCTGCAGGGCTACAGTTTTGTAAGTGAGACTGTATACATACATGGTAAAATGACTTATGGTTTTATAAGGTGGAAAACGGGGACTTTGGGTATGGAAGAGTCCATTGACAGGTCAATTTCCCTGCAGTCTGGAAGTGGTAGATACAAATGGGTTTGGCATATGGGTCTTCTTAGCAGAAGCTTTCACAGGTGTGATCAGTCAACTTTCCTGTGCAGAGCTTCTCAGTCCACCTGAGGCTTGTAGGTCATTAACCTTTCAAACATGGCCAGTGCCCCCTCCATCAACTGCCTTATTTGAATATTTGTCTACAGTTATACATGCTGGCTTGAGAGTCATTCATTCTTTTATTAGTAATAAGTCACTTCCATTTGCATATATTTTCTCCCAATAAGATTTTAAAGGCAATTATTTCTATTGTAGAAAAATTACAAATCTCACAAGAATTATAACTGTTTCTAAAATTGCTTCAGGGATAGAAATAAAAGTTCCTGACTTGCTATAAGAGATACATGAAGACTTAGGTTCTTCGAAGTCAGGTCCTGGCTGCTCAAAGAAATTAGAACAGGATCCCCCAATCAAAATGAGGGATGGTACCTTCCTTCTACTGTTTTGGATGGGAGATAGGACTTCTTTGTTTACAGGGTGAAATTATGTGAAGCCCCTTTTCTATCCCGTTAGTAAAAAAGAAAAGACACAACTAAGAAATAGGAGACAGGTCCAGTATTGAACACACCAGACTATCTGCTCTGAGCACATTTGGCATAATTTCTGACATGTCAATTAATAATCTGACTAACTGAAACATGTCACTCTCTAATCTGAGTCCAGTTTCTGTGGAGGCTAAAAGTTCCTTGCAATGCTAGTATGTTCTTAAATGCTTAAATCCTGACCAGCACATAAGACTGCTTCTCAGAGAACAAGCCAATAGTCCTCTCTCATTTCTGTAAAACATCATGGTCTAATAGCAAGAGTTCTAGAACCATCCAAAATCTTGCACAGTTATGAAAAGGTTTTGCATTTCAAGGGAGATAATAAGGCTGGTTAAGAGATTTGTTAAAAGACTTACTATTGTCATACAGACATACAGAGTCGTGGCAGAGGCTCGAAGAAAAATTCAGACCTTCCTGATGGGGTAAAAGTCCCTTATTACAAGTCTCAGATGAGGGGGTAAGCTTAATGTAATCAAGATGCCTCCAAGTTCATGGTGGATGGCAGAAGAGTGGTGGAATATGAGTCCAAAAATGCAGTGTTATTCTAACTAATCCTAGCAATAAAAATTTAGGAGTCAGATATAAGCATAAAAACCTGAACAATCAGAGAAGCAGCAGGGCAATCACAGTGGCTTCCTAACTCCTACAGGGCTGAGATCCCCTCTCCTGTTTCCTATTATTCCTGTCTCCTCTCTGTCTCTAGTACTCCAAACCCCTATGGTTAATTTTGGTGAGCTAGTGGCTAGCCCTGCCCTCTAACACCAAGAAAGCTTTATTTGCCAGAATGCAATCAAAATATCACACAACATTTCCCCTTTTGTCTAAAAAAATAGAAGCTTTTAACGAACATAGTAAATGTATATACAATAAGTACAATAACTATATATAAATACATATGGGCAAGAATTACATTAACAAAATGTACATTCCATTTGCATTTGACAATTTCAGAGAAAATATGCCATTATCTACCCTATCTTGGTAAGTCCAAAGTGTTGTACCTAATTCACTTTCTTTCCTAACTTGTATTACCAACCCAAAATTATCTTTTTATGTCTCTCAACATTATACATTTTACAACTCATTTGTGAGTGTCTTTTCTTAATTTGGTAACAAGGACAACTATAACTATCTAGTTTTCAATTCCATCAGAAACTTGAGAAGGATATAATAAAACACGAGAAAACAGAAAGTGCAGAGCAAAAAAGTCCAAATTTAGGACATGTCAGAAATTGCTGGCTGGCTGGACAGTCACCCAACTTTGTAACATTGGGGCATCCATTTCTGACCTACAGGCTTATTATATCTGACAGACCTTTTTGAGAAGCAGGATTTTTGAAGTTCTGTCCCACCTTTCCTTGGCAATGTTTGGCAGTCATTTTCTTTTGCATCCTGCATTTCCAATTTGAACAGAATGCTGTCCGCAGTGGAAGCAAAGGCAGTTTCTTCCAGTGGATTATTTTGTCACAAAGAAAGGGAACTCCATGTAGAGTTTCTTCTTCTTCTTCTTTTTTTTTTTTTTTGGTTTTATGAGACAGGGTTTCTCTGAATTGTTTTGGAGGCTGTTGGTCCAGTCTGGCCTCGAACTCACAAAGACCACCTGCCTTGGGGTTTCTTCTTTGCCTATCATTTGTCTGAAGTAGATTGGTGCTGTCAGGAGCAGACATGCATGTTTGACATAAAAAATTTTATGTTATTAAAATATGTTAAAAATTCCATACTATGTAGATCTTTGAAGTATCTGAAGACCATGTATCTATATTTTATTTTTAAATTTAAATTAAAAACAAAGTTGCTTCACATGCCAATTCCAGGTCCCTCTCCATTTCCCTCCCCTCCTCCCATGCCCTCCCACCAACCTCCCCAATATCCCCTCATTTCCCCAGGGTAGGTGAGGCCCTCCATGGAGGTGACCATAGTCTGTCATTTCATCCAGGGCAGGGCCAAGACCCTCTTCTAAGAGTTCAGGGTGAGAGTGCATCTCACATTGTTGGATGGGAGCCCAAAGTCCATTGGTATACCTGGGATAAATACTGATCTACTGCCCAAGGCTCAATAGATTACATAAGCCTCCTCACTGACACCCACATTCAGGGGGTCTTGATCAGTCCCATGCTGGATTCCCAGGCATCAGTCTGCAATTCAAAAGCTAACTCTTGTCAGGTCAGCTGTTTCTGGGGGTTAAACCGGCCCAGACTAAACTGCTTTGGTCATCAGTCCTTCCTCTCTGTCACTGGATTTCTTGAGTTCAGCTCAGGGCTTAGCCATGGCAGACTGCCTCTGCTTCCATCAGCCACTGAAAGAAGGTTCTGATTCCCAGACTCCCTGGCCATGGGATTGTAGGCTGGCACTCCCCAGATCTATGTCTAAAATGCATATATGAGAGAGTACATGCCATGTTTGTATTTTGTGACTGGGTTACCTCACTCAGGATGGTTTCTTCTAGTGCTATTCATTTGTCTCTGAGTTTCAGGATTCCATTGTTTTTTTTCTGCTGAATAGTACTCCATTGTGTAAATGTACCACATTTTCTCTATCCACTCTTCGTTTGAGGGGCATCTAGGTTTCTTCCAAGTTCTGTCTATTACAAATAATGCTACTATGAACATAGTGGAACAGACATCCTGGTTGTATGAATGGGCATCTTTTGGATATATCCCTAAGAGTGGAGTTGCTGGGTTTTGTGGTAGGTTCATTCCCATTTTTCTGAGGAATCTCCATACAGATTTCGAAAGTTGCTGCACATGGTGGCACTCACACCAGCAGTGGAGGCATGTTCTCCTTTCACCACAACCTCTACAGCATAAATTGTCTTTGCTGTTTTTTATTTTAGCCATTCTGAAAGGAGTAAGATGGTATCTCACAGTTGTTTTGATTTGCATTTCCAGATGGCTAAGGATGTTGAGCACTTATCAAGTGCCTCTCAGCCATTTTAGACTCCTCTATTGAGAATTCTCTATTTAGTTCTGTAGCCCATTTTTAATTGGATCCTTTGGTGTTTTGGAGACTTGCTTCTTGAGTTCTTTATACATTTTGGAGATCAGCCCTCTGTCAGATGTGGGGTTAGTGAATATCTTTTCCCATTCTGTGGGTTGCCTTTTTGTCTTGCTGATTGTGTCCTTTGCCTTACAGAAGATTCTCTGTTTCAGGAGGTCCCATTTATTAATTGTTGATCTCACTGTCTGTGCTACTGGTGTTATGTTCAGGAAGTTGACTCCTGTACCAGTTCATTCAAAGGTGCCACCCACTTTGTCTTCTAAGAGGTTCAGTGTGGCTGGATTTATTTTGAGGTCTTTGATCCATCTGGACTTAAGTTTTGTGCATGGCGATAGACATGGATTGATCCTCATTCTTCTACATGTCAGCATCCATTTATGCCAGGACCATTTGTTCAAGATGCTTTCTTTTTTCCACTGTATATTTTTAGCTTCTTTGTCGAACATCAGATGTTCATACATGTGTGGGTTAACATCAAGGAGTTCAATTCGATTCCATTGGTCTGCCTGTCTATTTTTGTGCCAATACCAAACTGTTTTTAGGACTACAGCTCTATAATAGAGCTTGAGGTCCAGGATGGTGATGCCTCCAGATGTTGCATTGTTGAGTAAAGTTGTTTTGGCTATACTTGGTCTTTTGTTTTTCCATACGAAACTAATTATTGTTTTTTCAAGGTCTGTGAAGAATTGTGCTGGTATTTTAATGGGAATTTCACTGAATCTGTAGATTGCTTTTGGCAGGATTGCCATTTTTACTACATTGATCCTACCTATCCAAGACCATGGGAGATCTTTCCATTTTCTGAGGGCTTCTTTAATTTCCTTCTTTAAAGACTCAATGTTCCTGCGATGCAGGTCTTTCACTTGTTTGACTAGCGTTACCCCAAGGAATTTTACATTGTTTGTGGCAATTGTAAAGGGTGATGTTTCTCTGATTTCTTTCTCAGCCCTTTTAGGAAAGAACCTAAAAGATATGCATAGTACCTAAGAGAAGAGGATTGATACAAGATCCTCTGAATGGATGGGGAACATGGCGAGGGGTGGGGAGAGAGTGGGAGCTGGGAAGAAGAGAGGGGGAGAAGAGGAAGAGAGAGTAGGTCATGGGGAAACAGGAAGCTTGAGGGGGGGGTAGAATAGGGGGAAGAGGGAATCATAGGTTAGAAGACAGATCAGGCACCAGAGTGACCTCTAGTGATCTAAAGGGATGACAACAATTGGCAAGCTAAGTAATAGTGGAGAGACCACCTTGAATGCCTATTCCTGATAATGAACTTGATGTCTATAAACATCCGGGAGCCTTCATCCAGTGACTGATGGAAGCAGAGGCAAACACACACAAACACTGGACTGAACCCAAGGAACCCAGTGACAGAGAGAGAGAGGAGTGATGAGCAAATTGGCAAAGAATGGGCTGGCAAAACCAGCAGAGACAGCTGATCTGAACAGGGGAGAGCTCTTGGACCCCAGAGCCACAGCGGGGAGGCCAGCATGGAACTGATCTGGACCCCCCCAAATGTGAGTGTCAGCGAGAAGGCCTGGGCAACCTATGGGGCCCTGAGCAGCGGATCAGTGTCTATCCCTGGAATACAAACAGTCTTCATGTGCCCATAGCACAAAGAGGGATGCTCTCTCAGCCTGTACTCTTAAGGGAGTGCCTGGACACTACCCTGAGTGAAATGACAGCCTTTGTGGAAGGAATTGGCAATAGGGTGGGAGGCTGGGGGGGATGGGGAGTGTGGGAGGAAGGGAGGGAGAGGGAACTGGGATTGACATGTAAAACAAGCTATTTAAAATTAAAATAAAAATTTAAAAAAACACACAAAAAATAAAATTCTTATCTGTTCTTGATTTAATTTTGGCAAGTGACAGCTATCCAGGAAGTCATCCATTTCCTTTAAATTTTGGAATTTCGTGGAATTTTCAAAGTATGACCTGATGATTCTCTGAATTTCCTTAGAGTCCATTGTTATGTCCCCCTTTGTATTTCAGATTTTGTTTATTTGCATGTTCACACTCTGCTGTTTGGTAAGTTTGGACAAAGGGTTTTTTATCTTGTTGATTTTCTCAAAGAACCAACTCTTCATTCCATTGATTATTTTCCTAGTTTCTATTTTATCGATTTCAGCCCTCAATTTGATTATTTCCTGGCATCTACTCCTCCTGGAGGAGTTTGCTTCTTTGTGTTCTAGAGCTTTCATCTGTGCTGTTAATTCTCTAGTATATCTATTCTCCAGTTTCTTCATGTGGGCACTTAGTACTATGAACTTCCCACGTAGCACTGCTTTCAAAGTGTCCCATATGTTTGGGTATGTTGTGTCTTCATTCTCATTGAATTCTAGGAAGTCTATAATTTCTTTTTGACCCAAGAATGGTGCAGCTGTGCATTATTCAATTTCCATGAGTTTGTAGGTTTTCTGCAATTTGTGTTGTTGTTGAATTCTAATTTTAATGCATGGTGGTCTGATAAGATGCATGGAGTTATTCAATTTTTTTTTGTACCTGCTGAATTTTGATATGTTGTCAAGTTTTTGGTCGATTTTTGAGAAGGTTCCATGTGGGGGTGAGAAGAAGGTATATTCTTTTTCATGTGGATGCAATGTTCTATAGATGTCTGTTAATCCCAATTGGGTCATAACTTCTATTAGGCCCTTTGTTTCTTTGTTAAGATTCTGTCTGGTATTCCTGTCTATTGGTGAGAGTGGGGTGTTGAAGTTTCCCACTATAAGTGTGTGGGGCTTTATATGTGATTTAATTTTTAGTAATGTTTCTTTCACGAATGTGGATGCCTTTGTATTTGGGGCATAGATGTTCAGAATTGAAACTTCATCATTCTGGATTTCTCCTGTGATGAGTATGTAATGACCTCCTTCATCTCTTTTGGTTGATTTTATTTTAAAGTCTAATTTGTTAGATATTATGATTGCTAAACCTGCTTTTTTCTTGGGTCCATTTGATTGGAAAATCTTTTCCCAACTTTTAACTCTCAGGTAATGCCCATAAAAATACACAGGCTAACAGAATGTATTCAAAGACAGAACCCATCCCTCTGCTGCATATAAGAAACATACCTCACCCTCGAATACCATGTATCTAAACTTATTTGTTTAACCTTGAAAACATCCCTAATATGACTTTAGGTTTGGCTAATACACATGGATATTGATCTGAATTCTTAGGTATACATTATATTTTTGAATGAGCTGCTTAAGCACAATATCCCAAAGAGGAGTAGAAATGCACCTACATTATAATGAAAATAATCACAAATTTATATCAATATATTTTTGGTTGTGAACCTAGCCTTTAATGCCTGAGTCATCTCTCCAGCCCAACAAATTTATATCAATATATGAAAATGTATATAATATCCATTCTAATGGGAAATATTTGAGACTACTAGCTGCTCCTTTGGTTTAAAAGTATATTCAATAATTTACATTTTCCCTATAGTTTCTATATCCCCCTTTTCTTTTCAGAACGAGATCCCTGAATCTAATCTTCTTTGTTCAGCTTTTTTTCTGATCATTACCAGTTAGAGTTTATGACCAACGCCCCCTAAACAAAGGAAAATATCCTTAGCCCACTGAATGACAAAAAAATTGCTCACCCCCACCACTTGGCAATGTGGGCATTGCGTTCTAAAATTACTCCAAGCAAACTTTATTCATCAGAACACAATCAAAGTATCACACAATGCTGAGAGGAGGACACATTTAGTTAAGGTATACGCATGATGCATTAGCATCATTGATGATTCAGGTGGGAGGATGTTCTGCCACTGTCGTGTGATGTCCTCTAATTTTCAAACTGGAAACCTGAGATCTATTGAAACTAGCACATGCTATTTTACTGAACACCTGGAGAGTCTGTGAGGGGGTTAGAGGTTTACAGACATGCTCTTGGTTTGCCATTTACTTTACAGAAGATGTAAAGAAGAAGTTGGTGAAGGTCAGCTGGGCCTGATCAGCAATCAGGTTTGGATTCTGACAGCCATGAGGATTTGCTACCCTAGCTGGTTCTCAGCCTCAGGCAAGCTGTGGATCACAAAGCTGCTTACTTCTTTTCTTGCCATTGTCCCTTTCCCCCACCGCCATGAGTACTGAGTGACCATGTCACTACATCTTCATATGGCAGTGTGTACTTGAATTTTGACCTCAAAAATTATTACACAGTTAAATTAAGTCTCTAATATAATACATTTGAGATAAGGAAGCTCGTTTTGAAACAAGTTTTGGGTGTCCATAGTTCTTGACATCTAGTCAGATTACAAAGGAAGGCTCCACACTTTTATCCAGCTAATTTTATATAAGAATAGCCTGACTCTAGCCATTCCCCACAGAGGAAAGGCTCTCTCCCTCCTGGCATTTAAGAAACCATCCTTGAAGGATAAGTGTTTGACCAGTGAAACAAGTGTGTTAAGGGCAAAGCCAGAAATTCCTTGACACAAGTATAACAATACAGGGTGTAAATTATCAGAGCATTTTCCTTTCATTCCTTCACAAGGAAGTCCACAGGCAGAATGAGAAAGTATTGAAGTCTAGCTGCAGGCCTTAGAGAAATAAAAAAAGAAAGCCTGTCAATGGCATGCTGTGACTACAAACAAATGATAAAGGTCATTATTGGTTAGTTTATTTAATTCATAGAGCTACAAAAATATGGACTGTCAGTAGTTAGCTACTGATGTAATTCTATTTCAGTTAATAATCACCATAGATCTTGCAAACTTGGCTAGCCAGTTTATATTGAAACCTCACCACTGGTAACACAGCATTGTCTCTTGAGATCTGAAATGTTCTCTTAAAAATATTTATTATTTTTATGTGTGTGTGTGTTATAAATGGGTTTATTTTCCTACCTAGGTCAAAAGCTTTGTGTCTTCCTGGAGCTGGAGTGAAAGGAGATTGTGAGCCAACTGACACTGGTGTTGGGAACCAAACTCAAATGCTCTTAAAGAGCAGTGCTCACTCTTAACACCTGAGCCATCTCTCCAGCCCATCTCTTCAAGCAGATACAACCACAAGAAAGTTCTTTGAAATTGTTTGGTCAAAGAATATTCAAAGGTTAGAAAAAGATTATGTTAATGATGTTTGGAGGATAGTATCCATATACAATCCACAAAGCAATCTTGTAAGGAAAGCTTTGTGTTTATTTCATTATGAGACATATTAAGTCTGATAGGATTTAAAATATATGTAATGGCTGGAGAAGTGATTCTCTTGCAAGCATGAAGACACAAACAGATTGTCAGAACTCATGTTAAAAGCCTAGTGTAGTGGTACTTGCTTGTAATCCTATGAGGGTAGGTGGAAATAGGTAGATCTTGTGGCATGTTGGCCAGCCAGCTTAGCCTACTTGATGATGTCCATACCAATAGAGACCCTATTGTAAAGAAAAGGAATGACACTCAAGGATATACTTCAGCTTCTGTATGTATGCACACACAAATGTACACACACACACAATTTATACGCCTAATAAGTGTCCCTCAGACACACCAGAAATAGTACTGAGACCATTTTAATTTGTGATCCATAGTATAAGAAAGTAAAATGGCCTTATATTCTCTTGGCTCATTCTAGGTCTCATATATATCAAGCATATGTTTGCAGTTTAGCTTGCACTCTTAGAGACTATAATATAAAGGTGGAGAAAAGGATATAGGCACAAATGAACTAAATAGATGAATATACAATGCTGGGCGAATACATGGGCAAGATAAGAGGGTATCCAATGCTGTGATATAACCATTTGAGAATGATGCATCCGGGTGAGCAGTAAAACTTGACTACAAGGTTTTGTGTTTGGAAATCAAAGAAGGCAAGGGGCAGTTCCAACTGAGGGGAAGCACTGAATAAGTCTCCTCAACAAAGACAAAGACATTGTCATAGTACTATTTGCTGCTTAAAAGTGCTGGTCACCCTAAGCCATGCTCCCTATCCCTTGCAGCTCTCTGCCTGGGGCAGAGACTTAAGGAGCAATCTGTGCCATTGTTTATAACAGCACCTGCTTTGTGGTCCTACTCAGTACCAGCTCTTCTGTGTTCCTTTTCACTTATTCCAGACTAGAGCATGTGGTATGAAACTTCTGGCCAGTTCACAAAATGTTTAAAGCCACATTTTTGTTGTTGTTGTTGTTCATGGGGTGTATTTCAATGCTCCTCTGGCTTTCCTCAGCAACCTATCCAAGAAGAGCGTCCTTCTTATTTTATGCTACCCTTTGTAATGATCTTCCTCTCTATGTTTTTAAAGGAAGCCTCTCTTTCTATTTAATGCCCTGATAACACTGTTTTTGGCAGACTATAATGTTCCTTCTAATGCTGTCCCACCTAGGGTCTACTAATACACCCAATTCCTTAAAGCACGCTTATGTGTCAGTTCTGTTATGGAAGCACTCATCCAGACTGCTCTTCATTTCCTGCTTAATAGACACTGATCCTTAGAGCAGCGAAAATCCGCAGAACTATATGAATGGAGCTGAGTGACAAGATTAGACTTATTAGATGCATTGGTTGATTTGGTTCTAGGTGATTTACCAGCAGGCATGCTCAAAGCTTGTAACTTAGTGGTCCTGGATAACTCACAAGCCTTGGTTTTTCTTCAGCCTTGGCTGACTAACAGGAGTAACACACCTGTATTTGTTCCTTTCCTCAGTGCTGTAACAAATACATCACAAGAAAGGGGGCATTTATTCTGGCTCACAGTGTAAGGGAACACTCTACTGTCTCCATGCAGCTGGTAACATGGCATCCACAGTCAGGATGCATGCTGGTATTTGGCTCACTTTCTCTCTCTCTCTTTCTCCCTCTCTCTCTCTCTCTCTCTCTCTCTCTCTCTCTCTCTCTCTCTGTCTCTCTGTCTCTTTCTGCCTCTCTCTGTCAGTCTCTGTGTCTCTGTCTCTCACTGTCTCTGTCTCTCTCTGTCTCTATCTCCATCTGTCTCTGTCTCTCTCTCTCTCCTCTCTCTCTCTCTCTCTCTCTCTCTCTCTCTCTCTCTCTCTCTCTCTCTCTCTCCCTCTCTCCCTCTCTCATTTCTGACCAGGACGGGTCGATATTGTAGGTCTTCCCACCACAGTTAAACTAATCTGGAAACTTCCTCACAGTCATGCCCAGAGCTTTTTCTTCTGTGTGACTCTTGCTCCTTCCAAATGGGTGATTCACATGAGTCATCATCACATTGCCCCCTTTCAGGTTGGACATTGTCGTTCAGTTGGCCTTGCCTCCTGGGGAAATAGCTTCAGTCTTCTGCTCTACTTATCTAGATTCTGCGTGATTTTTCTTTTTGGTTTTGATTATGATAATGAACACAAACTAGATAAGACCTAAGTTTGATCCTTATGGTATAGACAGATTGCACTAACCACTTACCATCTCTAGAATTAAGTATGTTTACTTAGAATATAGTGCCTTGTCTGTAAAAGTCTTTAGTCAACCCTCGTGATCTCTAAATTACTATGAGCTCTAAAATTTACAGATTGTTTAAGAACAATCTGTTATATACCTTTTTAATTTGACATGAGAAAATTAAAAGTTGATTAGTTTCTGATCCATCTTGTTGACAAATGAAATGCACCTTTCAGACAGATCACATTTTGGAAGTAGAGTAAGAATTTGGAATATAATAATATATGTAATACACTCAGGGCCTTAACATTTGCATTAACTTTTATGCTGAGATACAAACACATGCCAATCACCTAAGTGGGCACCAATGGCAGAATAATACACAAGTTTAGCCAAATCTAATTTGGTTAGATCCATGAATTTATTAGACTTTCTTATACAGCTCCTTATTTACAGGAGTGTGAGTAAACCCCCACCAAAACAGCTGTTTTTCTGCAAAGTCCCAGTTCATCATGTGTCATGATGTTATAGAAGCTGTGGCATAAAGTGTCCCTTTTAATTAGCTGTTTGCTTCCTATATACTTTAACATCTCCCAAGATCAATTTCATCTTGGTGGAAGGAAAAGTACCTGTAATTCCAAGTTATATCCCTGAAACTCCCCCACCCGCTATGGAGTATCTCCAATACCATTACTGTAGACCTGGTTGTAACTGCTCTAATTGTTACAGGGAAAAGTCCAGGTTAGCACCCCATATGAGCTAAGAAGAAAGAACCACACAATGGTCTCAAACTCAAAAGTTGGCTGGCAGCCAAGACAAGTGACTACTATAGCACAGGTACTTTCATACTAAGAAGCATGCATGGCATTTGCAGTTCTTCCCTGGCTACAGGTTACTTTGACAGTATTTGTTAGCATATTTTCCACCATCTTACAATAGTACCCTATTATCTTTATTAACTATCTTAATTAGTTCTATAACTATTATAACATATTAATGGAGCTGGAAAGATGACTCAGCGGTTAAAGACACTGGACCCTCTTCCAGAGGTGCCAGGTTTCAATCTTAATACCTATTCAGCAGCTAGCAATCATCTTTTACTTCAGTTCCAGAATATCTCCTGCCCTCTTCTGTCCTCTGAGGCTACTATACACTGTGGCACACATACATGCCGGCTAAACACCCGCGCTCACAGAAATATACCTCACTGATTAACAATATGAGTTAAATAACTTTTCCTTCAGAGAAGTGAAAGTCTATGGACCTCAAAAATCAGAGATGTTTCTGTACATAAGCACTGAACAGACACAGTGATAAACTTCCAATGGTATTTGCAATTGCCTGTTGCATATTCTGCTATATACAGGATAGCAAAAATTCTGTTATTTTTTGGGGGGTTTTGGTTTTTGAATGTACAGTTTATTCAGAAATCAGTGGACTTTTTTTAAACTAGTCAGATTTTCACACATACTATTTATGAAGTGCTTATTTCCTATGTAATTCCCATTTAGGAAATAATTTTTATATCAAGCAAGTTTTCTCATAAAGTCACTTCAAAATCACTTTTTGTAGACAGCTGAAAACAGTATGAATGCTTCCAAAGTCTTTCCTTTTAAAGTCAATTCATGTGCTTATAAAACATAATTTGTTTTAGATCCCCCGCCCTCAGTAATCTAAAAGTACTATGGTTTGAGCTAGATGTTAATGGCTCACTTTATGCTCTTTTAGAGGAGCTGAGTTTGGGTTCCAACACCCATGTCATGTCACTCACAAACGCCTGTGATTCTAGTTCCACTGGATCCAACTTCCTCCTCTGGCCTCTGCAGATACCTATGCTCACATGGATGCAAATCCACCACATATACACATATGTACATGCTAAAAATAAAAATCTTTGCCATACATACATATATATTATATATATATATATATATCTACATAGAGAGAGAGAGAGAGTCCTGGTATAGTTTTCTGTTTAAATATGATAGGATAAGTACATACATGATACTTACCCCATCAAAATGATAGAAAAAAACCCAAGTTCAGGATGTTAAAATTATGGAGTTAAAAAGGCAGATAGATTATATGTAAAGTTTTGGAAGGTGAAAACGCAATGGGCAATCACAGAGAATTTATGTTTCAGTTTTCTTACTTTATTCCTATAGCAGGAGTGATAGCTATTCTTGAATTTTTCCTCTATCATTATGATGCTTGGGTAAATTCACTTAAAGAATATGTAAGAAATATCTACAAGAATTCTGCCTGGAAGATACACAATCACCTTGATGCGTAAGGGTAACTGGAAGCTTCTCTCCTACCTGTCAGTTCCCAAATAACCACTCAGAGGTTTATATTAATTATAAATATCTTTCCCATGGCTCAGGCTTTTACTAACCAGCTTTTACAACTTAAATTAGCCCATGTTTATTAATCTGTGAATCACCCCGAGGCCATGGCTATTACCTCACATTTTGCTTCTCTGGTAGCAGCTTGTGTCTCCCAGACCCTGCCTTCCTTTTCGTTGGATCTTTGCTTGAATTTGGTACCTGGATCTGTTCTGCCTGGCTATTGGTTAAAACATCTTATTTGTTGACCAGTGGAAATAAAACATATTTGCAGCATACTGAAGGGTTTTCCACATCATATAAGCTGCATCAGTTTAAACCCTCAAATGCTATGGGTATTATTCTTAAGTACCCAATTATTAGATGGTCCTATGAACCTGATGAATATAATATAGTTGAGCAGTGATAGGCAGTAGATGAGATACAGTTTCAGCAGAAAATGAGAAGTAGGTTGGGGTGGAGACATGGCTCATCAGATAAGAAAATTTGCTGTGCAATCATGAGGAATGGAGTCTTGATCCTACACGTACATCATATGCTTTGTATGCAACCACAGCTCCAAGTTGAAGTGACCTATGTCCTCTTTTTAGGGCATGCTCTCTCCCTCTCCCTCCCTCTCTCCCTCTCTCTCTCTCTCTCTCTCTCTCTCTCTCTCTCTCTCTCTCTCTCTCTCTCTCTCATACACAGACAGAGTGACACACAAAACTAAGAGGCTAGAGAGATTTTTCAGTGGTTAAGAATCCTTCCTCCAGAAGCATGAAGAACTGAATTTGAATCCCTAGCTACTACATAAAAGGTAACTATGACTACCTGTGCTTATAACCCCAGTATTAGGGATTGGAGATAGATGTATTCTAAGAAATCCCTGGTCAACCAGCCTAGCTGAAACATCAGGCTTGGGGACCAGTTAGAGAACTTGTTTTAAGGTAATAATGGCAGAGAGTGATGAAGAAAGAAAGACATTCAAGGTGTTTTTCTATATTCTGTATCCAAGTCCATAGGTATCTACACCCATATACTCACATTCATACTTTAACATGTACAGCACACACACACACACACACACACACACACACACACACACACGCACACACACACCAAATGCTAAAACCAGCAAATGTTTTTGCTCATAGACACTCATTTACAGTACAATTTGACTAGTAGAAGATGACTGGCACCTTAATTTTCCTTCTTTATCTGTGGGGCAAAAACAACACCCACTGTAAGAGACTTGAATAATTCTATGCTAATTCCATAGCTATTTCTGCAACCTTCTAAACACTCACATGCATGTATCATGAATGTACACAAGACATGTCACACACAAATGGGACCTTCTGAAACTAAAAAGCTTCTGTAAGGCAAAGGACACAGTCAAAAAGACAAAAAGGCAGGCCACAGAATGGGAAAAGATATTCACTAACCCTACATCTGACAGAGGGCTAATCTCCAAAATTTACAAAGAACTCAAGAAACAAGTCTCCAAAACACCAAAGGATCCAATTAAAAGGTGGGGTACAGAACTAAATAGAGAATTCTCAATAGAGGAGGCTAAAATGGCCAAGAGACACTTAAGAAAGTGCTCAACATCCTTAGCCATCAGGGAAATGCAAATCAAAACAACTCTGAGATACAATCTTACTCCTGTCAGAATGGCTAAAATCAAAAACACTGAAGACAATTTATGCTGGGGAGGATGTGGAGAGAGGGGAACACTCCTCCACTGCTGGTGGGAGTGCCGACTCATACAGCCTCTTTGGAAATCAGTATGGAGATTCCTCAGGAAAATGGGAATTAATCTACCACTAGACCCAGCAGTTCCACTCTTAGGCATATATCCAAATGAGGCAAGTTTATACAACAAGGGCAACTGCTCCACCATGTTCATAGCAGCATTATTTGTAATAGCCGGAACCTGGAAGCAACCTAGATGTCCCTCAACTGAACAGTGGATAGAGAAAATGTGGTACATTTACACAATGGAGTATTACTCAGCAGAAAAAAACAATGAAATCTTGAAATTCGCAGGGAAATGGATAGCAGTGGAAGAAACCATCCTGAGTGAGGTAACCGAGTCACAAAAAGACAAACATTGTATGTACTCACTAATATATGGATTTTAGACATGGATCAGGATAGTGCCAGTCTGCACTTCCACTGATAGAGAGTCTGGGAAACAGGAAAGAACCTAAAAGATATGCATATATGCATAGTACCCAAGAGAAGTGGATTGAGACAAGATCCTCTGAATGGATGGGGAACACGGCGAGGGGTGAGGGGGAGTGGAACCTGGGAAGAAGAGAGGGGGTGAAGAGGAAGAGAGTTGGTCATGGGGGAACAGGAAGTTGAGGGGGTGGGGGTAGAATAGGGGGAAGAGGGAATCATAGGTTAGAAGACAGATCAGGCACCAGAGTGACCTCGAGTGATCTAAAGGGATAACACCAATTGGCAAGCTAAGCAATAGTGGAGAGACCACCTCGAATGCCCATTCCTGATAATGAACTTGATGTCTATAACCATCCGGGAGCCTTCATCCTGTGACTGATGGAAGCAGAGGCAAACACACAATTAATCACTGAACTGAACCCAAGGAACCCTGTGATAGAGAGAGAGGAGTGATGAGCAAATTGGCAAAGATTGGGCTGGCAAAGTCAGCAGAGACAGCTGATCTGAACAGGGGAGAGCTCTTGGACCCCAGAGCGACAGTGGGGAGGCCAGCATGGGACTGATCTGGACCCCCCAAATGTGAGTGTCAGCGAGAAGGCCTGGGCAACCTATGGGGCCCTGAGCTGTGGATCAGTGTCTATCCCTGGAATACAAACAGTCTTCATGTGCCTATAGCACAAAGAGGGATGCTCTGTCAGCTTGGACTCTTAGGGGAGTGCCTGGACCCTACCCATAGTGAAATGACAGACTCTATATATCCCCTATGTGGAAGGATTTGGCAATAGGGTGGGAGGGTGGGGGGGAAGGGGAGTGCGGGAGGAGGGGAGGGAGAGGGAACTGGGATTGACATGTAAAACAAGCTATTTAAAATTAAAATAAAAAATGATAAAAAAAGAAAAAGCTGGATGATGGTAGATAGTAGAGATAGAAAGGGTCATAATAGCACCTGAGGAAAATGAAAGGGAAGAGTTAAGAGGGGAGAATGCTAGGCCTCTTCAAGGGGAGAGACGCTACAAACTTCTTGCCTTTTGGTCATTAAGAAACTGCCAAATTATTTCCCATGGTTGTTTCACTATTATTTTACTTTGCTACCAATGATAATACTAGCAACATGTGAGAGTTACAGCTACTCAGCATCATTGCCAGTGCTTGGCATTGGCGTTTTTTTCATTTTAGCCATTCTAGTGGGTGTGTCATGGTAGTTGGTGTAGCTTTAATTTGTATTCACCTGATGATGACATGCTTTTGTGCTTAAGGAAAATGTACACCATTAAAGGAGCATCAGTAGTAGCAGTGTATTAATAATGTGGGGGTGGAGGAGAGAAAGGGGGATAGCTTCATTGTATTAAGTTACAATGATTCATATATTCTGGATACTTGTTATTTATCAAATATATGTATTGCAACTTTTTTTCTCACAGTTTGTGTCATTCCATTTTACGTACTTAATAGAATCTTTAAAAGAATAAATGTGATTATTTGCTATTTTGATGTTTAAAATTTTTTAGTTCATGTATACTCTGGATACTAATTCCTCGTTAAGTAAACAGATGGCAATGGCTTCCTCAAAAAAGAAAAGAAAAGAAAAAACTGGGAAGGAGACTCAAGATGACATTAGTGACTTCTGTGACCTGAGTATTGTTCTCCCAGTTCTCGGGCTGTGGTGCTGTGAGACTGAGTGCTCTGGCACTTCCCCTCCAGCCCAGTGATTCAGAAAAAAAGAGAGGATGCCACAAAGAGTAGAGGCTGTGATGAATGGTAAGGGAAGGAGAGAGTGGTTGTACCTGGTGGAACCTGGGAGCACCCAGACTACACAGCTGAACAGTCCTGGGTCCACAAAGGGCCTGGACATTCTGGAAAGCATTGAGACAGCACTGTAGTCCATGCCAAGCTGGGCAGGGTAGGAAGTAAATAAGTAGATGGTGCAGTGATGGAAGAGAAAGAAGCAAGCCAATAGGGTGGTGGCAAAACAGAAGGCGAGTGGTTTGTATGCTACGAAGTGAGGCAGAACAGGAGACACAAGGGCAATTTCTGCTCTTGCTCCTTAGAAAAGGTGAATTGCAAGTGCCATTAATAGAGCCAGTAGCAAACACAAGTGCTTGTGGGCCTATGGCCTCCTCCTTTGAGGAAACCAACTACTGTACAAGTTTCTGTGATTCCCAGATCCCAGGAAGAAGAGCAGTACCTGCAGAATGGAGACCCAGAAGTGACTGGACATGTCTTGGGGTACTCCTGTCTCATTGTTGGTCCAGATCCTAAGCTTTCTAGTTTGTTGTGATAGCGGTTCATCCATGAGACTGCATGGCTGTGTTGAATTAAAGTTTCATTGTGCTATGTCTAACTTAGACCAGAGAATTATTTCCTTTGCAAACTTTGGGTTGGACAAATACTTGAAGGCATCCAGAGGCTGCACCTGCTGCCATGCAGATTGGACAGGAAGAAGACACCCATAGACCCAATCCAAAAAGTAGCCAGCACAGCATATGGTGTGCAAGTATCAGATGGAGAGGGAGGAGAGAAAGATAAGTGGAACAGCTTGAGCGCTATGAAGAAAGGCTAATCTGGAAACTTGAGGTGGAGGGGAGCATCCTGATGTGAGTATCCTGTGAAGCCACCTGAGGTCATGGTGAAGTTCCAGTCTGTGCTGCCACAGAGGGCCATGTCTGGGTCTGTGGCCATGTAGCAGCACGGGTCTGTGCCAATATCCACGGCCCATGTTACCAAAAAAGGTCATGCAGATGCTCCTGGTTTGGGGCCACATTGATATCCAAGGACTAAACAACCCCTCACTGGCTGCAGCACTTGGGCAACTGGACCTCACACCTTGCCCAGGCATGCCAGTGCAGTAAGACCTGCATTGATTTTGGGGGCACAGTGAGACAGCCCTATGGTCATGAGAGCAGGAGAGCTGGCCCTGCCCTTCATCTGCCATGAGGTGCTGTGATGAGAGAGAGATGCCCTCTGCCCTTGCCCCTTGCCACCTGAGGCAGGTGGGAGGGCTGAATTTGGGGTCATGACAACAGAAAAGCAGGAGAACTGGCCCAGACCCTTGATCCCTCAGGCATTTCATGAGATATCTTGAGCAGTGCTGGAGAGCTTTCCTTTGTGGTAAGGATGCAGAAGAGCTGGAAGGCTGACGAACTGGACTACCACCAAGGTCCAGATCCAGGGCTGAGTTAGCTTACCCCAACATCTACCCCATCTATGAACTGCTGGAGCACACGAAGGAGCTAGTTCTTCCTTCAGATCCAAAGCTGCAGTATCTCCAATGCACAGAAGTCAGAAGTCAGACGGCTCAAACAGGGGTAGTGACTCACTGCAATGAACGTTTACAAGATGTATGAACTAAACGGTATACTGTGTGGCTTACTGTAGGTTCCATGACAAGATTTTATTTTGTTTTTGGGGGGAGCTCCAAAGGCAGAGGACAGATAAGAAAGGATTGGGAGATGAGTTGGGTTGGTGTACATGATGTGAAATTCATAGAAAATTAATGAAATGAAAAGCTGTGTACAAGTGAGACACAAAAGTCAATAAATCATTATTGAGAATGAGGAGGCTTCTGGGACAGTGCCTTCTGAGTATGACTATCTCAAGATTTGTCACCGTTCAGAAGGTATCACAATTTCACACAACATCTGTAGCTCAGCATTCAAAGTCATAACAGAAGCAAACAGAGCTTGTGCTCCTGTGTGTTCAGCAAGACCTTCATGCTGAAGAACCCATAGAGAAAAAAGTCCTGGAGTCAATTGAAAATATGTTGAACTCTGATTTTGTTTGCAGCACGTGTACAAATGCCTCCTTTCTACATTCTCTAATAATCTCCGAAAGCTTGCTACAGTCTCTGCTGAGCCAGTGTTAGGAAAGGAGGGAGTAAAAGAAGGAGGTAGGGAAGGAAGGAAGGAAGGAAGAAAAAATTTCCCATACTTCCAAAAGGTGTTTTACAACCAGTCTCATCTAAATAGAATCCAGTCCAGAGCCATATATTCCAGTTAAGCTATTACTTTCCTTCAGATGTTCTTACCTAGTAAGCAGCTTTTTATCAATTCCCTCATTCCTCTATTCCCTTACCCTTTATTATCTCTTGAGGCATAGACTCACTATGCAACTCAGTCTGTCTTCGAACTTGGGACCTTAAAGCTTCAACCCTATGAGTGCTAGTATTTCAGGTATCTACAGTCACACCCAGCCCCAAGAATTTGCTAATACATAACTATTAGGGAACATAGGATTGGATTACAAAGCAAGCAAAGTTCACTCAGAACAGCTGTGCCCAGTGCACTACAATCAATGAGCTATATGCCTGTGTCCAGCTGTGTACTACCCTTGTTTACTATTACTCCTGACACTCATAGTATCTTCTAAAGACATACTCCATTAATGAACCGGGTATGCTCTTTAAATTATAGTGTATTTATATTTTTTATGTTATTTTTAGTGGAAAAGTGAACGATTTCTACTGAACAGCAGGGGAAGAGAAGAGAAAGACTGGAGAGTAAGGTGAAGGTGCCATGACTTAGATTGGATACTCACCAGAACTGCCTATCAGGAGGAGTCCTGAGGGTAGGCTGCTGGTGTCCTGCTTTTGTTTGGGGACTTACAGAGCTTTGCAAACTGGAAGGTGACAGTAGTACAGTAACAATAAACAAATCAACACAAAGTTGTCTGAGACCTGTATGGTTGTTCTAGGAACCAGGATGTCTTCAGCTATAATGTCATCAAGCAGCAAACGGGACTCTGTAGAGTTGTCAGGCTGTAATCCTGTCACCCTGGATGGGGCCTAACTAACTCCTGGTCTCAACAGGACTAGGGGGAGGTCAGGGCTGCAGGAACTTCTCTTGGCTATCTGTGGACTCTTCTGAGTCACAGTTGGATATCAGAGGTTGAGTCCAGGCCATCACGAAAGCGCATATCTGTGGAGAGGTCAGAAGGGCTAGCAGGCAGCTGACCTGCAGGCCACAGTCTCCAGGTGTGTATGGGGGGGCAGGGCAACCAATAGAGATTTCATAAAAAACTTCCATTAGAAGAAGCCCAGATAAAATGTTTTGTCATCACAGAGCTTTTACTCTTTTTGTGCAAATGCTTACGGTGAGCCAAAAGGGGGAATTGTTCCCATATCTATGTATGTCAAATTTAGCAAGTGTCTTGAAATTTTCAAGAGCATTTAGTTAACTGAAGAAATTATAAATATACCCTGACTTAAAAGAATATGAGCTTACTCCATATAGACTTCATGGTTCCTGTATTTTAAAAATTAATATGTCTCTGAGATG
The DNA here is from genome assembly GCF_017639785.1 of Mesocricetus auratus. Taxonomy (NCBI): domain Eukaryota; kingdom Metazoa; phylum Chordata; class Mammalia; order Rodentia; family Cricetidae; genus Mesocricetus; species Mesocricetus auratus. Next base: position 66,402,667 of record NW_024429266.1, read on the forward strand.
CTTTTTTACTGATAGAAGACTTGTACTTGTTTTTTTTAAACAAAAAACCAAATAGGTTTCCATGTTATCTGGTAAACATTTAGCAAGAATGTTCTCTGCTTATGCTATTGTCCTTCAGTGTCTATGGGAGATGCACTTCAACACCTAGAGCTTCTACACTCTAAATTCTGTAGATATACTAGCCCTTGTATAAAATGATATGGCACTTCCAGGGACAGTGAAATGGCTCATGAAATGGCTTACTAGCTGATCGCCTGAGTTCTATACTCACAACACATGTGTGAGGAGATAAACAACTTCTACAAGGCCTCACATGATCCCCTCATGTATTGTTGCTCTCTGTATTCACATGTAATAATTAAATAATAAAGGGTAATGGATAATGGATGTAATACAGTCTTGAATGATGCAATACTTGCCTGCAGTGTTTTCATATCCTCCTAGACTCTGGAACTAATGATCCCTAACTAATCCAATGTATATGCCATATGAGAAGCTTCTGTACTAGGGTTCACAGCAAGAAGAGTTCTCCAAACATCACACAGATGTCATTTATTTTAAAATAATTAGGATATTGTTCGTTGGTCTTAAGATGATGAACCTGTAAATGCCAAGGACTGATACTTGAATATGAACTTTAAATAAATAAAAATAAATTTTTCTCCTGATTGTTAACACCACCACACCTACACCTGCTAGTGCCTTTTATATCTCTCATTTGTGTATTTCATTTGTTTTCCCTATATGTTTTGCTCTGTGTTTTCAACAATTTTCTAATAATCCATATTTTAGGTAGGGATGATAAAGCACAGTTTCACTTTAGAGTGTCTTAAACTCATGTCTTTCAAAAACGATGCCTATTTTAATGCAAATAAATAAAATGCAGGCATGACGTAAGACATTAAAAGGAAGCACTTTTCTCTCCTATTTAGGAGAGCAGAAGTGATCCTGTCACTAGAAGTCACTGTGGACCAAAGGAAAGAATAACAAGTTGTCATTATGATAGACGTGACTCCACAAATAATGGAGATTGTTTTAGAAGTATTTGTTATAAACTTGTTTTCATTAGAAATGTATGTTTGACATCAAGAAAATATTTTCTTACATTAGGAAAGTATTGAGTAAGAAACTTAATAAACAAAAGTTACCTCAAGCTCACAAATCAGTGTTTACATTTTATGTGAAGCCACCATGAGTCATTGTGTATAATGAAAAGATATTAGAGTATGTTTACATTTTATGTGAAGTCACCATGAGTCAACATATATATGTAAAATAATATTAGATTGTGTTCCAATAGGATCACACACACACATATTATACACACACACACACACACAAATTTTATTTTGTATATGAATAACATAGACACAACCTGACAAAATGAGCCATTCTACAATCATTTTTGAAATATTTAGTTTAAGTGTGTGTGAGTCGGGGTAGAGAGCATGTGTCTAAACACACAAATTAGTACTTCTTTTCTAAGTCATGTTTTCCTTAGTAAAGTCCACACTTTTTTGATTTGTTATAGGTGTCCTAATTGCCAGAACAGTAGTCATGTGCAGTAATGGAGAATGACCTTTCTCCTTTCCCTTCTTGGTTTACTGGTATTGCAGATGCTATTCCTTTATTCAGATTCCATAAATAATTCCGCAGAAACTGTCCTCTTTCTCATGTGCACCCTCTGATCCTCTATTAACTAACAAGCGATCTGCTGTGATTAGACCGGCTTCGGCAAAGAGCTGGTACCGCATGTCTATGTGCTGTCTCTGAGGGCCTCAGGCAGCACAGTGGTTTATTCTCTTGACACTGATTAACATATTCTAAGATACTTTGTTTATTACAAATTAATGGTTTCCGGCCATTTGTTCTCCCCCCCCCACTTCACTCCTAACTTGTATAGAAATTGCTGGTGCAGTGAGATTTTTCAAAGATCAAAAGCCCTTGACACACAAGCCTGGCAACATGAATTCTCTGCAAATATGCATAAGGATGGAAGGAGAGAATAAACCCCACAAAGTTATCCTCTGATCCCCATAAATGCACTGTTGCAGGCAAGCCAAGACACACACACACACACACACACACACACACACACACACACACACACACACACACACACAGAGTATCCATGAACTTCCTAGAGCTCCAGCAGTTGTAAGCTGCATGATGTGGGATCTGGGACCTGAACCTGAGACCTTTGCAAAGCAGGATGTGCTTTTAACTGCTCAGCTACCTCTCCAGCCCCTCTCTCATCACTCAATTCATTACTTCTTTTTTCTAGTTTCCACTTTTGTGACTACCAAGTTAACAAATATATTCATAAAAATACTTGTCTCCTATATCTCTGGGATCTCTTTTCTTGATGGTAAGTACATGTTTTGCTTGCTTATTTAAATTTTGAGTCCTTGTCTAAGGTTATTTTCCAAGGCTAACTTTGACCTCCTGGACTCAAGGGCTTCTCCTAGGTTAGTCTCCATAGGAGCTGAGACCAAAGTCAGGTGGCCACACCTGACTGAAAATTCTCAAGAATAAATTTCAGAAATGAGAACTGAAGTCCTGGAAGGTGAAGTATATGTGAACTTTTGAGATAAACAGATATTGTCTATTCAAATCAACTCACTTTTCTGAGAATCTCTGGCATTACAGTGTTGGTCACATACCTTTGTACATATGTGGAAGAGAGAGACAGAGACAGAGAGAGACAGAGAGAGGTGGTATGTTTGTGTATATATGTGATGTATGATGTGTGTGATCTATATGTATGTCTATGTGTGTAATGTATGAAATGAGTTTATATGTGTATGTATTTGTGTATAGGGTGTGCATGTGTATGTAGTATGTATGTGTGGTTGGTATGTGTACATGGTGTGTGTATATATGCATATTATGAGTGTGGTATAAGATGAAGTACATAGTGTAAGAGGTGTTAAGTGTGTATGTGGTATATGGTATGTGCATATGACGTGTACAGTGTATATGTGGTATGTGGTATGATTGATTTGTATGAGGTTTGTGTGGGGGTAGATTTGATAGCATATACAAATTGCTACCCGTGGGTTCTTTTAACTTTAGTTATTCCATTATTTTAGGAAACAGACTACTTAAATTAAATCACTATTACCTCAGTTTTTGCTGTGTCCAATTTAGTTTATAACTAGTACAACTGTATTATGGGCACTGTGCATACATACAGTGGAAGGTTAGCCATGAAACTGAGCCCCTACCACCACTGGATATCAGGTGGCATCTTTTACTCCCCAAACATAATAGATGTTTATTTAAAAGTTTGCTTCTGTTTACTACAGTAATTAAAAACTTAAAACACAATTCATACTTTTAAAACATAACTCTTTAAAAGTTGTGTTTTGAAAAGCACAATCCTATTAGGGTATGTATTATTTATTTATTTCTAAATATGTGTCTTTGGCTCCTAATAGAATATCTGTTTTACTTGTTAATTTACCTTGTAAATTAAAGCTATTAATCTTTGATTGTAGAGGCTATTAATCTCTGATCTTCTGTGTGTGTCTTGAATATGACTTATTTGCTGTGTAATCCATTATTTACTGGTTATGGAGATTTTATTCTTTAAGTTTTTTTTACAATATTTTACCTTGTGGTTTTTTTATATTCCAGTACACAGAAACTCTTTAAAGTATTTCTTAACTGAGAAGCCAAAATTGACCTTTCTTTCTGGTGGTTTTTTTCATGGCATAGTATTCCATTTAAACCTTTAATTTTGGTAAAACACATGTACATGAAGTGGGTGTGAGTGTGTGTGAATGTATGTGCATGTGTGTGGAAGCCAGAGGACATCCTCAGGGGACGTCACTATTTTTGGTTTCTATTTCTCAAGACAGGGTCTTTCTCTTGTCCTTGATTTCACTGATTCTGCTAAACTGGCTGATCAAGTCTCTTGAGGTTCCCCCATTTCTTAGACCCCAACCTGGGATTATAAATAAGCAGCATCACACCTGGCATTAGAAATGTGAATTCTGAAGATAAAGCAGGGCATCATGTTGCAAGAAAAGTGCCTCCCCAACAGAACTATCTCTCAGACTTGCTTTCTTCTTTCTGTTTCCATATGAGGACATATTATAAGAGAAACTTTTATAGTCTTCATTGTACAGAATTTTCTGAAAACTGTATATCTATCAGCCATAAGGTCTAGTTCAATGAGTGTTGGGCAGAAGTAATGTTGCTGGTTGAGGTGGAAAGCAATAGCCTCTCCTCGTGAGGACTTACTGCATGTTTTACTACTGGCCAATTCCACTCATGCCTCTAGAAGATCAAGTGTCCTGCTTTCTTCTGGAGCCTTGCCATAATTTATCCATGTCCTTGTCCCACTTGTAGAACCCCACAGCAAACTCAATGACAGACATCTACACCTATGCTAGGTGCCACCTTGGAGGGGATTGTGTTCCCCAGAGAAGTGTTTCATCTATGTCATCAAAAGACCCTCTACCCACTCAGATTCTCAAGCAAGAAACAGAATCTGTCAAACTGTCAGAAATCAAACTGTCAGAAATCTAGGAAGAAGGAAATCTGTCACACACCAAGTCATAGGGCTAAATCAGAGAACTCTTCTGTGTGGCAATGCAATGACATAAAAATATTGCTTACATTCTAAGAGGCATAGTCCTTTGCTGGGCCTCACAGTCCCAGGTAATAATACAGACTGAGTTCAGTTAATTGTACTGTGTACTTAAATTGTTTGTTTAAACTGCCTATAAGAGAATATTATAACAACCAATCTTACTTGCTCTTTACTTCCTATGCAATTAACTTTTACAGCCTAAGCCAATTCATAGCTGCAACCTTAAGTTATGCACTTTTCCTTGCCCCTGACCCAGAATAATGCATGTGTATCTGTTTTTCTTTTTATTGAAAAGGGATTTTTATACAATATATTCTGATCAGGGTTTCTCCACCTCCAAACACTCCCACATTCTCCCCAATCCCCTTCTTACCTAAGTCCTTTCCTTTTCTTTCTTCGTCTCTCTCATCAGAAAATGAACAGGTATCTAAAAGAATCAAATAAAATAGAAAACAAAATAGAATAGGTCAAAACAAACAGAAGTAAAGAGCCAAAGAAAAAGTACAAGAAACATATAGATGCCCATTTGCACACCTAGAGATCCCATAAAAATACAAAATCAAAACAATAACCAAAGAATATACAAAATACCTATAAGGTAAATTTAAAAAATGCCCAGACAAAGCATTGTGAGACAAAAGTCCTCCTTAAATATAATTCAGTTCAGTTTGTGTTGGCTATTTACTTCTTGGCATGGGGCCTGCCATTAAGAATGGTGTATATATCCAGCAAAACTCCATTGGAGAAAACTAAGCTTCCATTGAGAGCACTTAGCTATATGGGACACCTTCTGGGGTTTTTTGTCCACATCTTCTCTCAGCACTGGACCCTATCTGGCTTGAACCTGTGCAGGCCCTGTGCATGGTGCATGCTGCCACAGTCTCTGTGAGTTCATCTGAGCATCAATCGTGTGGTGTCAAGAAGGCCATGTTTCCTTAGTGTTCTCCATCACCTCTGATTCTCACAACCTTTTGCCTCATTTTACTACACAGTTCTTTGACCCCTGAGTGGCATGTGTCTCTTCTATGGAAAGCAGTAAATAAAGAAGTTGAAAACAACTTCCTAAGATCTATTATAAAACTGAAAGCCACCATGTATGGTTAATGGTTGAAAAACAATGATGTTCATTGTCTTGATCATATGGGTTCACTTGAGGCGAGACACTTAACTCTGTGCAAGATTACTCTAAAGCATCTCAATCCTTTGTCACGTGATACTCTCTATGCTCTTCAATAAATCCAAGTAAAGCCCTTTGTGAGGAAGAGTCACACACAGATTAGAGATTTAGAGAGCATGAAATAGAGAATTCAAATCTGAACTCGCTTGAGTTAAAGGACTCCAATGGGAAGTGCTTTTATTTCTTTTCTTAATGTGACACCAATGCATTATTGGTGACTCAGAGTTAATCGCTAATGCTTATAATCCATGCACTTCTGCCCTTATTCTTTTATTTGAAAATAAATACCAAGTTTGATTCTGTTGCTTCATTTGCTGACAACAGTGGCAACAGCTTTCCCTCTTGTAATTAAACTATAATTTCAAAGGCACCACAGTGCGTGTTTTTCTGATCTCTGAAACCAAGTGCACATAGAGATCATTTTCACAACTCATTTTCCGATGTGGCTGAAAATTCTATTCTCTTAACTTCACATATGTTTGACAGGATTTTTTGCATTTTTAAAAAAATTACAGGTGTAGATGAGGGGCACATGCCATGGTACATGGGTAAATATCAGGGTATAGTTTCAGGGAGTCAGTTCTTATCTGCCACCATCTAAGTTGTGAGGCTCAAACTCATGTCTTTAGGCTTACCTACAAAGCCATCTTACAGGTGCTATTCTTTACATTTTTCTATTAACATTAACACATATTTATTATAGTAGGGTTTAGTTTTATTATGATGTTTAACTTATTTTTATTTAAAGTTCACTTCTTTGTGTGTGTGTGTGTGTGTATACATGCACTTGTCAAAACATACATGTCAGATATTTACTGTGTATTCACTGATGCACACAGGAACACTGGTGCTCAATGTTGGTGATTTTCTTAAGCTATTTATTTAATTTGGATTCTTTCATCAATATCTCTGAAAAAAGGTCTGAAATTTATTTAAAAATCCCCATATGATGCTTGGATATTATAGTACTTTACAGAATCAAAAGTTATAGTTTGTCTCTTTCTTAATAAAATAAAATAGATTCTGTGTTCTTACACTTTAATGGAAAACGCGAAATTATTCCAAGTAGTCTTGGGTTCGTTAAAAGAACATGGGAGCTCAGCCGTTAGTAGTTCATGCTGCTTTTACAGAAGGCCCACATTATGTTCCCAATAACTACATCAGACAGTGCACAGCCTCCTATACCTTAAGTGCCAAGGGTTTCTGTATTCTCTTCTGTCCTCTTCATGCACCCCCATACACACACAATTAAAAATAAAGGAAATGTTAAAAATCAGTGTGTACAAATATTCACATTTTCTTTTGGGTGAGCTGCAAAAAGGGTAATGGCATTTAGGTCATTAATGGTGTTAATGCTAAGTTTGTAGAGATGAGTGTATTATCATGGACTACCATTTCAAATGTTACTTTGTCATGCTCTTAGCCTACCTCTTCTATAGTAGTAGTAGTAGTAGTAGTAGCAGTAGCAGTAGCAGCAGCAGCAGCAGCAGCAGCAGCAGTAGTAGTAGAGACAAAGAATGCAAATAATGGAAGGTGATGGGGGAAGTCCTGTACATTTGTCAATAAAGTACTGTTGAGCCAATAGGAATCTAGATGGGTGGGACTAGGAGTCCAGGAGGATTCTGGGAAGGAGAAACACAAGAGAGTCGACATGTAACGCCATGGGGTAGGAGTCTGGAACTATTCTCCGGTAAGAGAAATACTTAGATTAACAATTATGGGGTAATTACTTAAGTCAGAGCAAGCCAGTAAGAAACAAGCAAAGGCCAACAGCTTCATAATTAATATAGCCTCCTGTGTGTTTATTTGGGGACTACAATGCGGCAGAGCCCAGGCGGCTGGCGGGGGATAAACCAAAGCGGCTAGCAAAGAAAAAGCTTCTCTTTACAGGAAGGAAGCACACTGAATACTAAGGATAAGAGCTAGAGATGTGGCTCAGTAGGGAGAATGCTTGCTCAGCAAACATGAGGTCTTAGGTTCAATCCCCAACACTATACAAATTGGGTGTGGCGGCACATGCTTGTAATCCTGAGACTGAGACTGAAGCTAGCCTAGGATATCTGAGCACCTCCGTCAAACATGAGTAACACACTGAAGATATGGCTCAGCGGGTAAGAACTTGCTGCTCTTCCAGAGGACTTGAGTTTATTTCCCAGCATCACCCTACAAATAAACAATTAAGAAATAAAACACTCACTATGAAACAAAGCAATTACAGATACCCGGGAGCTATGTCATTTGCTGATTCTGTAAATGAACAGTGAGGCTACTTTGCATGGATTTCATTGTGCCCCATGTCAAAAAATTCATCATCACTTCAGAGAGACCCTGAAGCATGATGGAAAGAACAGGCTGTCAAAGCTGGAGCCCACATCACATTCTAGCTCTTTCCTGCCCTCTGCTACTCGAATAACCTTGAGACACATTCAGGCTGTTTAACACCTCTGAAAAACAAAAGGAATTGTAATAGGAACTACTCCAAAGACGGAGTATAATAATAAACTGAACAGTGAGTGTGTGAAAAGATTCTTCTGTCCATTCAAGGAGCATTTGTTGAGAAGTTACTGCACATCAGTTACCATGGATACAGGCACAAACACAATAAAACTATCTACTTGAAAATTTATAGCAAACTGTATATTATGTATCCTAAATCAAGGAATACTTATTACATTATTGATAGATATGTATAGTTTCATCTGATAGGTAATATGTTTTGAAATAATCCATGTAAATAGTATTTTGAGGAGATTGGGTGTGCATAGATTTACAAAGAATGTCTAGATGTACAATTTCATTTATTTCTAAGAAAAAAATTATTTTGGGTGAATGTTTATGAGAAGATAGAGTGTGCACATGAGTGCAGGTGTCTCCAGAATCCAGAAGATGACACTGTATCCCTTATAGCTGAAGTTACAGGCCATTGTGAACCACTTAGAGTGGATACTGGGTACCGGGCTTGGGTCCTCTAAAACAGCAGCAAGTGCTGCCAACTGTTGAGCCATCTTTCAGGACCAGTTTCTGTGGACTCCTACTCAACATCCATGTGCTCCCTGGCATTGTCTTTCAGTTTAAAAAGAAGCTTTCTTTGGGTCCTGTTTCCATGTGGTAAAATACAACTGTTTTTGCTTTCTCCCAAATTATAGAGAATTTAGATAATGCTTTATTGTTTGCTTAATCTCAAATCAAACTACACAATGATTGAAAAACAACAAATTACCATTGTTTTGGATGTGAGAGAATAGCTTAGATATTTGCACATCAGTGGAGGGAACAGCCTGCTGTCTGTGGCCAATGTGTAAATGAAGCCATTTAGAAATTTTGTCTAACAGGACCATTATGACACATTTGTTGTGAGACAGTCCCTCTGTTTACAGCTAATGTCTTGCTGCTGATGTTCTAAATGGCTAAGAAATTACTTCTCTGGAAATGTGTGATGAGTGAACCCCAGGTGTGAACTATTAGGCTTCCTTCATCAGTAATCATTTTCATATGGTAATTGGAGATGTCAAACTCACGCCATGTTTCTCTTTTCAAATTCAGGAAGCTCTGCGTGAGGCATCTTCTGCCATTGTTTCACCTTGCTATTACCTCAAAGGGAAGTGCATTCTGAGAATATGTTAGTAAATGTTATGAGGACTTCAAGCAGGTTCCACAATTTGAAGAGATAGAGAGAAGACAGATGATAAAAGTAAGTAAATCCCACATTTTAAAAGCATAGTCTTAAAAAAAGTTTCTAGTAGCATGTACTAATTATACATAATGCCCCAATTAGCCCTACTTGACAACTTGACATGGCTATCTGAGAAGAGAAATTCCCAAAGAGAGATTGGTTCAATCAGGTTGACCTGTAGCCATGTGTGTGAGGCACTGTCTTGATGGTTAATTGATATAGGAGGACCCAGTCCACTGTGGGTGACACCATTCCTTGGGAAGACATAAGAAGGTTAGCTAAGTGTGAACCTACAAGTGAGCCAGCAAGTAACTTTCCTCTATAGTGTCTGCCTTTGAGTTCCTGCTCTGACTTCCTTTAATGATGAATTGTGACCAAAGGTATAAGCCAAGTAAAACATTTTCCTCCAATTGCCTTTGGGCAGAGTGTTTTATTACAGCAACAAAAAATAACTAATACATGTGATAATAGGCTTAATTATGATATTTTCATACATATATGTAATGATTACAGTCACCATCATTGCTTTTTCATGTCCCCTCCCCTGATGATCCTTTTCCTCATTCCAAATATTTTCGAGGACATCGGAAAATATTATAGCATCTTTATAAGTTAGTCAGGCACATTAAATCTGCAGATGTTTTTCAATTTTGTTTTCTTCCTTAGTAACACATAAAAGCAATTATTTATGTCCAATTGAAATCACATCTCACTTGACAACCATGAAATTGTACCTTCTACTAACAGGCACATAATTTGACACCACATCACGAAAATAATGAATGTTATATATCTTATTCAGCTGGCTGGTGGGTCAAACAGAATCTACTCAGAGCCTCGAGAAACAGAGCTTTTTGGCTGGTGATAAATGACAGTCTCAAAGAAAAAAACCCTTCCCTAAATTTCAAACCTCAGCCATTCTTGCTTCACTTATACTTTGTGTCTCCAGACCCTGATGTATAGAGAATAATGATCATTGATAATTTATATTGAAAAAGGAATTTTCTCATAAATCTGGTGAAAAACAGGAAGGAATTCTGGAAATTTGACCTCTCATATTCCCATATGAAGATCATGCATAAGTTTCAGACCTTGTGTGCTTACCCATTTTGTTCAATATGATGCCTACACATAAAACATTAGCCTCTTCTCTATTATTGTGCCTATTTTGCTTTCTTCATAGACTCAACCAGTAAATTCTCAGAAAGCAGAGAAGTTTACTCCTCTCCATAGCAGATAAATAGTAGATAGGTAGATAGATAAATTGATAATAGCAAAGGAAATTAAGAAAAGAAAATAAGGATAGAAGGAAAGAAGACAAGGAGAGAAGGGAAGGGGGAGGAATGGAACCAAAGTGCCTCATAAATCAAAATCATGCAGTGCCTTATCTTCCGTAATAGGGAGTTGGATTTACTGATCTTATAGCCCTTACTTAGAGAGCCACAGTGAGACATTCTCCATTTGTTTATCTGAAATGGAAAATATTCATGAAAGAATCATGCCTATCAGAGCAAAATAAAGACTGCTAGCAAATTCAGTACTGCCAAAAGCACTTAGATCAATAATTACCACACACAATTGCTTATTTTGAATAAGAATGAAGTTGCTTAATAGCTGACTTAGTCATGATCTGTAAGACCTTGCTAAGGATTCAGTTTCCCAATCTGCTATATGAAGTTCAGAGAATTTAGGCATACAGAGCAAACCAATGGTAATGAGAGCTCTCACTCATTCCAAGACCTAGAGATGATTCTGCGAAATCCAGGAAGGAGGGAAGTTGAATATTGGAATCAAACAGTGTAAGAGAAAAACACACAATCAAAAGCTTGAACAACAAAAGCAAAGGAAGTAGTGTGAGAACACTGCAAGACAGATTTAAGTAGTCTCACTTCCTAGCTCACCTTTAAAAAGAGATGTGGGCTGGCAAGGCGTAGTGCATAAAGGCACTTGCCTCCAAGCATGATCACATGAGTTCAACCCCAGGACCCATGTGGTGGAAGGAAACAATCAACTCCCAAGAAAAAAAACTGTCCTCTGACCTCATGCACGCCACGATGCCAGAGCCTCCTCCCACTTGCAAATAAACAAATGTTAAAAAAAATACTTTAAAGAAAGACAGTGATGTGAGTCCATCAGTCTAATTTAAGGCTGTGCTAACTAGACAATAATCACAGCAAAATGTATACAGCCTTCTTACAGATGATTTCATAGGCATTGGAGCAGCAAGAAGAAAATATGGTATTTATATCTACTTCTCTGCTGAAAACATGGGCATCACTGTTTTTAAATTACTTATATATGTGACAGAAGAATAATATACAGATATTGATCATATGCTTTGGATAAAAATAGCTTCTGCAGTAACAGCCAATCTCTAAAACACAAATCCATTTGTCATGATGTCAGTATTTCTATATTCTTTCTTTGTCCATTCCTCACAACTAGTGAATGTCATCTATGAAACTGGATTTTTAAGTAATCATCCTCCCTAACACTCAAAACTCCAATCCCTTTCAAACATTCATTTCTATAGCTTATCTTCTAACCAGCTGACATCCCACTTACCATCGAGTTTCTGAGCTTAAAAAATTAAAATCAATCCAAAGACTCTTCATATTCCAGGTGATTGACCTTATATTCTGAGAAAGTTCCTGAAAGGGTACTGTGTTTAGCTTCTCATCATTTCTCCTCAATCACCCATCTCATCAGCTAGCTACATTTCAAGGAGCTTTTAATATTTCTAAGAAGCAGCATCCAATGTATTCTGGTGAGTTCTGATCTTTCTTTAAAATTTTTGTTTTATTTTTATTTGTATGCATATGTGTATATGTCCATATATGTGCAGTAATTCTGGAAGGCCAGAAGAGGGAGTCACATTCCTTGGAGCTGTAGTTAAATGTTTGTGAGTCCTTCCCATGTGAGTACTTGGAACTGAATTTGAGTCTGTTGGAACAATAATAGGCATTCTTAGCCACAGAGCCATCTCTCAAGTTCCTTATGCCTGATTTTTCGAATTCCTTTGTTGTGCTCAAATTTGATGCTTAAATGGGAATGAGTAACACCTGAGTCCCAAGCCCTGGGCTAAAATGCTGTCTTTGAATTGTTTATGTTACATTTATTTCCATTTAATTAATTTGCTTTGAGCCATGAATGGGAGTCAAATGACATATGCTGACCTTGACTCTACCATAATCCTACTATTTCATCATCCCTAGTCCTACTAATACTACTACTACCTACTTGGGCTTTAAGTACAGTGTGTTTGTTAACATTTTTTTGTTTTTCAAATTTAAATTTAAATTCTTATTAGTCATATAATGTATAGAAGGCACAGCACCCAAAGCCCAAATCAAAAATTTCTGATCTCTCACAGTCACACTGCATTGGCTAATTTTGGTTGTCAAATTGACACACCTGGAAAAGAGACACCCATGAAAAATTGCCTCCATAGATTGGTCTGTACACATGTCGTGGAGCATTTTTTTTAATTTCTAACTGATATAGGAGGACTCAGCTCACTATGGGCAATGTCTTCAACATTTGAGTGTGCCTGTACTGTATAAGTAGAGCTGAACACAAGAAGCAACACTTCTCAGTGGTTTCTGCTCTAGATTTCTCCCTTGAGTTCCTTTCTTAGCTTCTTTCAGGGATAAACCTTACCTGGAAGTGTAACATGAAATAAAGTTGTTCCTTACCAAGATGCTGTTTGATTACTTTACAGTATTTACTCACAGCCATAGAACACAGACTAAACACCACCCTTCTCCTTATCTTAGCTCTCACAGACTATTCACATCATACCCTTTCTCTAGGATATTTTTTAAATATGTAATAATTCACAATTACAGCTATAGCTAACCTGAGAAAACTGGTATTGGCAAAATTAAAATCTCATGTGATTATAATAAGCATAAAATATCTATGGTAGCTACCCAGTACCATAAACTATTGACTATGAAATATGAACATTTCTAAGAAGCAGAACATGACTTTGTATTTATTTGAAAAATGTAATGGAAACAATATGGAGCAAAGTCATTAAAAATATTCTATCCCTACAAATTATAATCTCATCTTCCAGGTGGTTTCTTTTAAAGGATGAAATCACATTTGTCTTAACCATCGTACTGACATCACCAACAGCACAAATGCACTAATAGAAAACAAATTTTCAACCTTACCTCATCCCAAATACTTGGCTCTCATCTTAAAAGCAGCAATAAATCCTGACATTCCCCTGGACTGTTCATCACTACTTTGCTGAGTCAGCCTACTGGACCTTGCTGACTATAATTCCAGAAATAATGCCTTCCCAAAGCAATATTCCCAGATATGCTGAATAAGCATCTTGAAGGCTATGCAACACAAATAAATGCTTAAAACACAGTCTCTGCCCCAATATTTGTTGGTAGAGATAGGTATTCAACATATAGACAAGATCACATAGATACTAAGAATCTTCTGACCTAATATCAGACTATTACAGGTTGTACAGCTGTTTCCTAAAAATTAATTTTTCTGGAAGAAGGCTTATTAAAACTCAGGAAGCTAGAAAAACTCACAATATTCAGTAAATCAATAAACTTACAAGTCTCAGGAAGCTCTTGAAACTACCAGATTTGAAAGGCCTCTCCCCAGGTTAGTTAGACAGTGGCAACTTCAGGCAAGTAGAGACTTTCCTACCAGGCCATCTGATCTACCTGAAAGTCCTGCAAGGGGATCCAAGGATGTAGCTTCTATGAGTTCTTACTCAAGCTGGGTAGGCATTTTGGTAATGATATTACCATTGGATTATACAAATTCCTATGAATTATCCCATCAAATTCCCTGGTTCACTAAGCTATACTTGGGTGGAATCATTTCTTTGGTCTGTCCTTTGTGTCCTATCTATGGTGAAGGAACCTTTGTTCATATATTCTCAGGAAAGGTCACCCAACAGTATACAGTCAAACCTGTAGACCTTTTAGTTTTATATTTTTATCTGACTTTAGGAGTTGTAGTTTCATAAATCCTTTAGTGTGATATGCTACTGTGATTATAATATAAATCAGGATTATCTGTGGTGTTTTGACTTATTTAAAAATCAACATGACTATGTGATCCTATTACGTTGATAAAAGATGAATTTTATTTGAGAAAACCTACTTCATAACTACAATGACAACTTCCTGATAAGACTGATAATTGTTAAAATGCTAAGAGTTAGTGATCCTGTCTATGGGTATTTAGACTGATGGTTATGAAGAATATACTGAGATGTCTATAGTAAACAGTTCTGAAATTAACTATGATGCATAGCTTCTAAAGTGGATATCAGTATAAGTGGATAAGAACTTATATTCAGTTGTCTATATTTTTAAAAAGTACAGTAAATAATCTATAATAACTTGTATTTCATGCTATTGTTTCTACTGTGAGACACCATGACCAAGAAAGCATTTAATTGGGCTTATAGTTTCAATGCATTCGAGTACATGAGGGTGGAGAAAAGGCATGGTGGCTGGAATAGCTAAGAGATCACATCTTAATACTCAAGTAAGAGACAGAGATGGAAAAATTGCAGGAAGATTTTGAAACCTCAAATTCACCATAATGATATATCTCCTCTAATATCATCACATTTTCTAATCTTTCCCAAACAGTTCTACCAACTGGGGACCACATATTCAAACCTATCATGGTCACATTGTCATTGTCATTCAAAACATTATCTCTCTCTCTTTCCATAACATATATATATACATATATATACATTATATTCTATTGGATATTTTAAGACCTTACTAATTAATATTCAAATGAATCAGTATATAAAATCAGACATATGTTTTGATCACCCTTGCAAACCAAATAATATCCTTTAAGATTAAATGAGATTATACATTAAGAAGGAATATAAATATTACACAAACTTGGCACTAATCATTTACCAGGTTAGTTCTTTCATGAACTGCATAATTTGTTCCCATATATCATATTCACACAATTAAACTTTCATCAATATACTTATAAAACCGATGGAATTGTAGAGTGATTCACAATGACATGGATACATAATATAAGCCCTATCAATGAGAAGCATCTGTTCAGTCCCATGGACACTCTTATTCACTAACTTTGACTCCATGATTACAATTTGAACTATGTCTAGATCTCATCTTAATTCCCAATATTGAAATTGAGCCTCTGACTCTGTTTCTTCCTTAATTTTCATGTCCTTGGTAAAACTATACTTCATTTAGAAATAATTATCTTATTCCTTGAAGTAATTGAAGTATACACACTCTGAGCTGAGGAAATAGCTCAGTGATAAACTGCTTACCCTGCTAACCTGTGGAGCTGAATTTGAATCTGCAGAATCTATAATACAGACATATTAGGTGGTGTGTGTCTGTAATCCAGTGTTCTTATAATGAAATTGAAAGACAAAGTAGAATCCTCAGAAGTCCATGGGTCAGTTATCTTGGAAAACTCAAAGGTGAGTGGCAAGATTCTCTGCCTCAAACAGGGTAAAAGGCAAGGAGTGGCACTCAAAGTTGTCACATGTCATAATACATGACGCAAGGTATACCCTTCCTTATACATATGAACACACATAAACACAAAGATTAAAAAACTAAAGTACTTATATCCCATGACAACAACTCATTATTGGTACAGCTTGAAACTCCCCACATGAATTTTGTATGAGAAGAGAAAGAAAAGCAAGCAGAAATATAAAAACACTGCTGAATAAAAAGTATGATTATTCTTTTGATATTTATAGATTTCAATTACAATTAAATCTAAAACCAGACACTGTTTAATTTTCACCAAGTTGGATTCAATTAGTCATATTGATAACTTCAAGTGTTGTTGAATATAAATAGCCATCAGAACTTTTGTATTCATTTGGTGCAGTTGGACACTAATGTAGCCATTTTAAAAAATTGGCAATTTTCACCCTCTAAACACACACACACACACACACAGACACACACACACACACAAACATATATATGTTAACCAGTAACTGTAGAGTTAAATGAATATGATCCAAAACATGCATAAGTTCATGTTTATTAATAACAATCAACACCACAGTTAAAGAAAAGCAAATATCCATTGTGAGAACTCAGATATATTCATTATGTCATATTTGTCATATTTGGATGATGAGACACAACAAAGGAATTAAAAGAAAATGTACTTATACATATGTCAATATGAATGAATGTAATAGCTATAAATTAAGCAAAGCCTCATATAAATGATACTTTTTAAAATTTTATTAGTAACTGTTATACAGAAATTTCCGTCAAAGCTCTTAAAAATCCAGAAAGCTCTAAATGAGGAAGTAAACAAACCAGCAGCTTAAGGAAGTTCCTGAAACTGACCAGATACAAAAGGCCTCCCTGTGGCCCCAGTTTATCAAAGCAGTAAGGACTGCTGAGGAGATGACCAAACCACTCCAGATGCCTGGAAGAGAATCTCTTACCTGCGCTACCTGCAAATCACACAGAGAACTCTCTGAGTTCGAGCTTTCATGAGTCATCATCCATGTTGGGATGAACTTTGTAGATGAAGCTGCTTTGAATGACCCCTGCTTCTAGAAGTAACCCCTCTCCTGTTTTCAAGTAAATAACCCCAGTAAAACCATTATCTTAAGCCGGGCATTGGTGGCACACACCTTTAATCCCAGCACTTGGGAGGCAGAGGCCGTCGGATCTCTGTGAGTTCAAGGCCAGCCTGGTCTACAGAGCTAGTTCCAGGACAACTTCCAAAATAATACAGAGAAACCCTGTCTCGAAAAAAACCAAAAAAAAGACATTATCTTACCTATGGCTAATACACATTGGATTTTAATGATATTGTTGCTTTGGTCTGTCATCAGTTCCCTGTCTAAGATTAATAGATATTTTTGTGCTGTCTTCCTTGGGAAGTGTTTCACTCAACAGTAACTACAATTGTAATGGAAATAAGCACTCATGGGATAGTAAGGCCAAGGACTAACCTTTGGAATAGTGCATACAGGAGACCTCTTAAGAAGAGAGATGATTTTGAAAGTGTACAAGATTTGAAAACTCATTTACCCGAATAGTAAATATCTCTGGGCTCCTGGAACTGTGCTAAAACCACACTCATATTAGAATTTTTAATACAAATACACATATACAAGTAAGAGTAAAGTTCTCTCATTTTTGAGAATTGGCTCTTAAGCAAACTACCATGTTAATTACCATTGTAACTAATACTAATACATGTGTGAAAACACAAATAATCTGAATAGTAGTTGCAAGTATGTTATATGAATAGTAGTTATAAGCATGAATCCAAATTAACATTCTGATTTAGTATGAGGGAGGGACTCAGAGCTGATTTATTAGTGCAATGCTGGAAGCTGAGAGATTAAGTTGGTCAGTCTTAATGTGGGGCCAAGAAGAATACCTCAGAATCTACTGTAATAGAAAAAAATATTTGATTTTCCTAAAAGTAACTTACAAGTAAGACCTGTAAACAATGACATACAAAATAAATGGAATCCCAAGAATAAGACAACTTGAGTCACTATACAGTTTTTAGAAGTTCAAATATTGTTTTAATTTCCATTTCCAAGTCCAATAA
Organism: Mesocricetus auratus; assembly: GCF_017639785.1. Taxonomy (NCBI): domain Eukaryota; kingdom Metazoa; phylum Chordata; class Mammalia; order Rodentia; family Cricetidae; genus Mesocricetus; species Mesocricetus auratus. Next base: position 66,420,721 of record NW_024429266.1, read on the forward strand.
TAAAATTCCAGCTGATTACAGGCACTATCTTATTTATCTGTATGTAAATTTGCTAATAGTTTTCAGAGCCTTAAGAACCAATGTTATATGTTTTCTCTTCAGAAAGAATATTGGGAGCTGAATGTCATGAGTTTGGTTTTTATGTTCACTTTCTATCGAGTTTGCTTTTGTCAAGTTCTCTCTGCCTTTCTGTTTCTTAGGTTTTCATTCTATGTATTGAAAATGATTTTTTATGCAGCAAGGGCTGGGAGATGATCAGCAGTTAATAGCACTCACTGCTCTTGAAGGGACCTGAATTAAATTCCTAGAATGCATGCCCAGACACTCAAAAACACCAAAACCGCAGCTGCAAGTTCTCTGAGTGGAGATAAGCCCCTTAACATTGTGAGATGTCCTACACGGGTACTGGGAACAAAACTTGGCTCCCAAGGAAGAGCAGGGAATTCTCTCAACCATTGTTCCATCTCTCCAGTCCACCTGATAATTCATGGTGAGAATCTTCCTGTACCTTTTGGGAAATTGAGCCTCAAATGTTCTTTCTACCTACTGGACACCAGTAGTATATTGGATTCAGTAGTGAATACCAAGAGTGCAACCAATCATAACCAATGTCCTCTGGGAAACAAAACCATTCTCATTGACAAATATTCCTCCAGGGGATTCAGGCAACGCAGTGAGCACATCCATGGGGATAATAATTAAGAGAAGTCTTGAAACTCAAATTCTGAAGAGACAGAGAGTAATAACCCCAAAAATAGGAATCATATGAGTACGAGATCAGACTTACTTAGGTTATGGCATGGATATACCAGCACCAGGGTTTGCTGACTCTCAGCTCTAGGATTAAGCCATTTAACCTAACTGATTCAAGCAGTACAGTTATACAGAGGCCACAGGGGTCTCCATGCCCAGCTCTGATTACTACATGTTCCACAAATAGATAAGCAGACACCTTCAAAATGAGTCTGGCAGTGCTTTAAATGCATAAGAAAACACACACACACACACACACACACAGAGAGAGATTCAATCACTTTGGGCTCAGGAAGGAATAAGGTATAAGGTATAGAAATAAGGAATTCCCAAGTCTCTCCTTGATGAGACAGTGTCTCCCTGTTCTCTCTCTCATCCCATTCTTCCCTCTTCCCATCTTCTCTGTGTCCTGATATTTTGAACTCCATGAATTACATTACTTAAGCTACCTGGCTCTCTAGATTTAGAATGAGACTTTCCAGAGGACAATTATCCATAAGGAGAACAGAGGCTATTGAATGTGTTTGGTCCATAACCTGCATATAAGCAGGCTTATCTTTCTCCTGTCCACAGCCTTCTCAGTGCCACAACTACTGTTACTTGGTTCTTTTATCAAATTGATTATGTTCAGACATTGAGAACCAGATGATGTGCTTAGTTCCTAGAACTGGCACTATTCCTCAATCTCTCTATATATATTTTATTTTTGATTCTTTGAGAATCTCAAAGCAAAACATTTTGGTCATATTTACCTCTTCCTCCCTGCATATCAACTCTTCCCAGGGACCTTGCTGCCTCAAATCCATGCTTCTTCCACTGTTTTTAAAAATACAGAAGTCACTGAATCCAGTTAGTATTGCTAGCTTATACTTGAGTGTAGGGTTGACCTGCCAGTGTAGCATGAGGAGCCTGCCAGTAGTCATGTCCTTGAAGTACACAAACTCTCCCTCATCAAGCAGTGATAGATTGCCAACACACCTCAACTAGTAGTGGGACCTTTAAGATACATTTTCTAACTGAATGTAAAGCTCACTGAATCAGCTATGCTGACTAGCAGGCAACCTCTAGTGAGACTCCTATCTTCTCCTCCCCAGATCTGGGATTACACTCCACTCAGCTTTTTGCGCAGGCCACGTGGATCCAAACAGAGGTCTTCATGCTTGCAGGTCAAGGACTTTACCCATTCAGCAGTCTCTGAAGCATAACAATAATGTTTTTATAAGAATATGAATGATGCTTCAATATTGTAGCATCATTCATATTCTTATAAAAAGATGTGTTGAATAAATGACCCTAATAATGTTGATTTCAATTATGAGTATAAGATTATTAAAATCTCCTCTTGAGCTGCATACCTAGGTACACCCATCTAGGAAAGAATATTCAGAGCTCATTCACTTGTTCTGCTCTGTGCAGAGTGATGCATACAACACATGCTAAGAATTTCCATGAGGAAGAGAAAGATGTTAAAGCAATACATAAGAAAAAGAAATCCTGTGTCTTAGGAGTTATGTGTTTAGCAGGCATAGCTTTTTTCTTTCATCCTCTCAAGATATATAAGAACTAATACAATTACAACTAATTTATTTGAGAGATATTGTTAGAAATCATGATACATTTCTGGACAGAGTTCTATTATACACAGAACATTCTGGAAGAATACACCAAGAGCCAATCAGGGAATATTTCTGTGCCCAATTGTCTTCTTAGAAACCTGCTCAACAAAATATTGTATCATTATGAACTCATCAAAACAGGCATCCAGAGAAAAACCACTTTCCACATATCCTCAAGGGATAAGTGGTATATATTAACAAATTTAAATTGTATCATTTATTATTATCACTTACATGTTTGATGTGAATGTATGAGTGGGCAGGTATATGCCAGGGCACATGTGTGGATATCAAGAACAACTTCCAGGATTAAGTTCTTCTCTTCCACCATGGGTTCTGAGGACTGAACTTAGTTCATTTGGCTTGCATAGCTAGTGTTTTAATGTGATGAGTCCACTTGTTGGCCCAGAAGTATGTTTCGATAGTCATTTAAAGAACTTACATATGAATAAGGGAACTGATACCAGCAATATCAACAAGTAGTCAGTGTGTCATGGAACTGCTAAAGTGGGAACATCAGCAAATGGGGGAATCAGGAGTAAAAGTTTTATACCCAGACACAAGACATCCTACATTTACCTTGCATTTTGGGGAGCAGATGTGATTAAAATAAAATCCAAGTTATCTGTCAGAAGATTGTTTTTGTATACCATCTCAGAAGTGAGGTCTGAACTTGAAGAAGTACAATATTGTGTGTGTGTGTGTGTGTGTGTGTGTGTTTCTATGCACATGTATGTACAAGGCCCACAGAGCAATAGTTATTGTGAGACACCAATATAGGACTAGGAAATGAATCCTGGCCTTTTAGGAACAGCAATCATTTTTAAAGATGAGACATCATTACAACCACTTTGCTTTTTTCTTGACATCTGTTGACAGGAATATGGTCCTCTCTTAGCTAGGATTTGTATTGCTTTGAAGGAACATGATGAAGGTCTGGCACAAAGGAAAAGGTAGGGGGATACACAGGGATAACCCCAACTAAGAATCTAGGCAGTGATGGAGAGGCTGCCCTTGATGCCCTTCCCCTACTATGAGATTGATGACTACCTTGGTTACCATTCCTAGAGTCTTGACCGAGTAGCTGATTGAAGCAGAAACAGGCACCCATAGCTGAGCACTGAGCCATACTCCCCGAATCCAGTTGCAGAGAGAAAGGAGAGATGATAAAATGAACCAAAATGGAACTGAAGATACCTACAGAAACAGTTGACCTGACCTAATGTGAGCACACAGACCCTAGTCGTAAAGTGAGAGAACCAGCATCTGACAAAACCAAGCCCTCTGAATGTGGGTAACAGCTAGGAGGCCAAGGCAGTGTATGGAATCCCTAACAGTGGAGCCAGGGTTTAGGCCACAAATGGACTTTAGGAGCCCCTTCCCTATGGAGGGATACTATTGCAGCCCAGATATGAAAAGGGGAGTCTGTGCCCTCCCCAAAATGATATGATGAAATTTGATGATCCACTGTATAGGGTATCACTATCCCTGGGGAGTTGGTGGTGGGAGGGTTGGGGGGTCAGTGGGAAGCATGGGAGGATGGGAGGGCGAGGGAATGGGGGCATGGTTTTGTAAATAAGAGTGTTTCCAAAAAAAGAATCTGATGAAAAGCAATTTGAGGAGAATAGATTTATTCCATCCAAGAAACTTTAGGTCAGACTACATCACAGAGGGAAGACCGGCCAGGAGCATGGAGTAGGAACTGAATCAGCAACCTTGGAGGAACACTTTTTACTGGCATGCTCCTTATGTCATACTTAGGCTGCATTCTTATAGAACACAGGATCAGCTGCCCAGGGGTAGCACCGCCCACATTAAACTGGGAACTCCCACATCAAGAAAATGCACCACAGATTTGCCTACAGTCCCACCTTATGAAGGCATTTCTTAGTTCAGATTCCCTCTTTTGTGATTCTAACTTGTGTCTGGTTGACAAAACAGTCTAACTAGGACAGGCTGTTACCATTCTAGAGCTGATCAGCATAGACAAACACAATGGAATGTGGGTTAACTAGATGTGTCACCTATCCATTAAGTGAACAGGGGAGAATATTATTACAGAGTTTGCATCAGGGTACCCCAGAAAAAACTATGTTATCCATCATGTTCACATTTACAACGTAACAAAGACAGTAGGACTAACAGGCCTGCCAAGTAAAATCTGCCATCCCCTACACAAAGCTGACCCACTCATGCACATTTCTCATATCCTACTTCAAAATTCACACATGTATTTAACATGTATATATCTTCATATTTGATATAATGTAATTTCAAATATTACTTGAGTTCATATAACTTATAATCTAATATATTATATAAATGAATATAGGATGGATCCTAGTGGTGGGAGCAAATGCACCCCACCATTCTAGTCTCCTGTTCCATCCACAGGACTAGATAAACCAGGGCCCATTTCCGGGCCAGCTGTCTGTGCTTGAGGTCTACCACTGTGGCTCCCATCCCAACAGAGACAGCCAAAGAACCCCAGAATCCTAGTCTTCTGCTCCAGCCCTGAAACTAAATCAATCAGGTCATGTATCCAGGCTGCACTCATGTACCTGGGGTCCACCACCAGGGCTTCCATCTTTCCTGGTGATGGAAGAGATAATCTCAGGTATTGCAGATGCACTAAGAGAAACAGATTCATCAACCAAAGAAGATTTTTAGTCCAACAAATACCTAGCATGAAATATCCAGGAATATGGGACACCATCAAAACACCAAACTTTACCTCAAAGGGGCAGAAAACATATTCACAAAAATCATAGAAGAAAACTTTCCCAACCTAAAGAAAGACATGCCAGTGAAGATCAAGAAACTTACAGAACACCAAATAGAGGGGAACACAAAAAAAGTCCCCTCGACACATAATAATCAATACCCCAAATATACAGAATAAAGAATGAATATTAAGAGCAGCTAAGGAAAAAAGCTAAGCAACATATAAAATCAAACCTATTATAATTACACTTGACTTCTCCATGGAAACTCTGAAAGCCAGAAGGTCCTGGATAGATATTCTACCACCACTAAGAGAAAAAGGATACCAGCCCAGATTACTGTACCCAGCAAATCTCTCAATCACTAAAGATGGAGAAAACAAGATATTTCATGACAAAACCAGACTTAAAAAATACATATTGACTAATCCAGCCCTACAGAAAGTTTTGGAAGGAAAACTCCAACTGAAGGAAGTTAATTACAACCAGAAAAAAACAAAGGCAATCAATAATCTCACTTTACCAACAAGTAAAAGAAACAACTGGTGGAAATCCACATACAATTCCAACAACAACAACCATTCCAAAACAAACAATAATGAGCAATCAATGGTCATTACTATCCCTCAGTATTAATTGTCTTAACTTACCCATAAAAACACACAGGCTAACAAAATGGATTCGAATAGAGAATCCATCCTTCTGCTGCATACAAGAAACCCACCCCAGCTTCAAAGACAGACACTACTTCAGAGTTAAGGGTTGGGAAAAGGTTTTCCAATCAAATAAATGCAAGAAACAACCAGGAGTAGCAATTCTAATATCTAACAAGTTAGACATTATACTAAAATCTATTAAAAGATATGAAGGAGGTCATTTCTCATACTGATCACAGGAGAAATCGACCAAGGTGAAGTCTCAATTCTGAACATCTATTCCCTAAATACAAAGGCATCCACTTTCATAAAAGAAACATTACTGAAACTCAAATCACATATAAAACATCACACACTTATATTGGGAGACTGCAACACCCCACTCTCACCACTATATAGGAATACCAGACAGAAACTTATAAGGAAATAAAAGAACTAATAGAAGTTATGACCCAATTGGGTCTAACAGACACCTATCTGACATTCCATCCAAGCACAAATGAATATACAATCTTCTCAGTGCCACATGGAACCTTCTCAAAAATTGACCACATACTTGGCAACATAGCAAACTTCAACAGGTACAAAAAATTGGAATAACTCCATGTATCTTATCAGACCACCATGCTCTAAAGTTAGAATTAAACAACAACACAAATTGCATAAACCCTGCAAACTCATGGAAATTGAATAATACACAATTGCACCATTCCTGGGTCAAAGAAGAAATAAAAAAAGAAATTAAAGTCTTCCTAGAATTCAATGAGAATAAGAACACAGTATACCCAAAACTATGGGACATTTTTAAAGCAGTGCTAAGAGGAAAGTTCATAGCATTCAGTGCCCACATGAAGAAACTAGAGAATAGTCACACTAGGGAATTAAAAGCACAACTGCAAGCTCTAGAACAAAATTAAATTGAGGGTTGAAATCAATAAGGTAGAAACTAGGAAAACAATATAAAGAATCAAAATAACAAAGAGTTGATTCTTTGAGAAAATCAACAAGATAGACAAACCTTTATCTGAACTTACCAAACAGCAGTGTGAACATGAAAACAAGCAAAATCAGAAATGAAAAGGGCCACATAACAACAGACACTGAGGAAATCTAGAGAATCATCAGGTCATACTTTGAAAACAAACCTATACTCCACAAAATTTGAAAATTTAAAGGAAATGAACAATTTTCTGGATAGATATAACTTACCAAAGTTAAATCAGGAACAGATAAGAAATTTAAATAATCCCATAACACCTAAGGAAATACGAGAAGTCATCAAAAGACTCACAACCAAAAAACCCCAGGAACAGATGGCCTCAGTGCAGAATTTTACCAGATGGCATCAGTGCAGAATTCTACCATAAATTCAAAGAACAGCTTATACCAATTCTCTTCAAAGTATTCCACACAGTAGAAGCAGAAGGGTCTTTGCCAAACTCTTTCTACAAGGCTTAAATAACCTTGATAACCAAGCCACACAAAGATACAACTAAGAAAATGAACTTCAGATCAATATCCCTCATGAACATTGACCCAAAAATGCTCAATAAAATACTGACAAATCGAATCCAAGAACACATCAAAAAAATCATCCACCATGATCAAGTAGGTTTCATCCCAGGGATGCAGGGATGATTCGACATGAGAAAATTCATCAGTGTAATTCACCATATAAACAAGCTGAGAAACAAAAATCACATGATTATCTAACTAAATGCTGAAAATTCCTTCGACAAAATCCAACACCACTTCATGATAAAGGTTTTGGAGAGATCTGGGATAATAGAAACATATCTAAACATAATGAAATCTATATACAGCAAACCAACAGTCAGCATCAAACTGAATGGAGAGAAACTCAAGGCAATTCCTGTAAAATCAGGAACAAAACAAGGCTGTTTCCTCACTCCTTACCTCTTCAATGTTGTACTTGAAGTTCTAACCAGGGCAATAAGACAACAAAGGAAATCAAGGAGATACAAATTAGAAAGAAAGCTGAAACTTTCACTACTTGCAGATAATATGATAGTTTACATAAGTGACCCAAAAAAAATCTACCAGGGAACTCTTACAGCTGATAAACACCTTCAGCAAAGTGGCAGGATACAAGATCAACTCAAGAAAATCAGTAGCCCTACTATATACAGATGATAAAAGGGCTGAGAAAGAAATCAGAGAAACATCACCCTTTACAGTTGTCACAAGCAACATAAAATTCCTGGGGTAACAGTAACCAAACAAGTGAAAAACCTGTATCACAAGAACTTTGAGTCATTAAAGAAAAAAATTAAAGATGACACCAGAAAATGGAAATATCTCCCATGCTCTTGGATAGGTAGGATCAATGTAGAAAAAAATTGCAATCCTGTCAAATGCAATCTACAGACTCAATGCAATCCCCATCAAAATCCCAGCAGAATTTTTCAGATGTTGAAAGAAAAATTCTCAACTTTATAAGGAAAAAACAAAAGACCCAGGATAGTCCAGACAACACTATTCAACAGAGCAATACCAGAGGCATCGCCAGCCCTGACTTCAAGCACTATTATAGAGCTATAGTCCTTTAAATAGCTTGGTATTTGCAAAAAGATAGACAGATCAATGGAATCAAATTGAACACCCTGATATTAACCCACACACCTAAGAACACCTGATTTTTGACAAAGAAGCTAAAATTATACAATTGAAAAAAGATGACATTGTCAACAAATGGTGCTGGCACAACTGGATATTGGTATGTAGAAGACTGCAGATAGATCCGTGTCTGTCACCATGCACAAAACTTAAGTCCAAATAGATCAAAGACCCCAACATAAATCCAACCACACTAAACCTCTTAGAAGAGAAAGTGGGAGGTACCCTTGAACGAATTAGTACAGGAGACTTCTTCCTGAACAACAGTAGCACAGACACTGAGATCGACAATTAATAAATTGGAACTCCTGAAACTTGTTAACTTCTGTAAGGCAAAGGACACAGTCAAGAACACAAAAGGGCAACCCACAGAATGGAAAAGATATTCACTAGCCCCACATTTTGGCGGATTCCAAAATTTACAAAGAACTCAAGAAGCAAGTCTCCGAAACACCAAATGATCCAATTAAAATGTGGGCTACAGAACTTAATAGAGAATTTTCAAATGGCCAAGAGACACTTTGAAAGTGCTCAACATCCTTAGCCATTAGGGAAATGCAAATCAAAACAACTCTGTGATATCATCTTACTCCTTTCAGAATGATTAAAATAAAAAACTCCAATGACAGCTTATGCTGAGTGGTTGTAGAGAAAGGGGAGCACTCCTCTATTACTGGTGTAGTGCAAACTTGTACAGCCACTTTGGAAATCAGTATAGAGATTCCTCAGGAAAATGGGACTCAGTCTACCACAAAACCCAGCAATTCCCCTCTTAGGCATATACTCAAAAGATGGAAATTCATACAACAATGATATCTATTCCACTATGTTAATAGTAACACTATTTGTAATAGCCCCATCCTGGAAGCAACCTAGATCCCATCAACTGAAAAGTGGATAGAGAAAATGAGGTACATTTAAATAATGGAGTACTACTCAAGAGAAAAAAATGGAATCTTGAAATTTACAGGCAAATGGATGGCACTAGAAGAAACCATCCTGAATGAGGTAGGCCAGTTACAAAAAACAAACATTATATTATTCACTCATATATGGATTCTAGACATGTATCAGGGGAGTGCCACCTTACAATACCATTGTCAGTGAGTCTGGTAAACAGGGAGATTCCCAAGAGAGATATGCAAGATACCTCAGAGAAGGGTAATTAAGCAAGACCATATGAGCAGACTGGGAGCAATGTGGGAGCATAGAGGGAACTGGGAAAAAGAGAGGGGGAACAGGATACGAGAGGAAGATATGGGGGAGCTGTAATTTTGAGTCAGGGGAAGAATGGAGGAGACCAGGATGAGAGATACTATAATAGAGGGAGTCATTATAGGTTTGAGGAGAGAGCTAATACTAGTGGGATTTCCAGAGATCTGCAAGGATGACACCATCTGGCAAATTAAGCAATAACTGAGAAACTACTTTAATTGTCCCTCCCTGATAATGAGATTGACAACTATCATATATGCCATCTTAGAACCTTCATCCAGTAACTTATGGAAGCAGAGGCAGATACCCACAGCTAAACACTGAACTGAACTCCTGGAACCCAGTGACATAGATGGAGGAGTGATGAGACAAGGCGTTAAGACTGTACTGGTGAAACCCACAGAGACATCGTACCAGAAAAGGGGGAGCTATTGGATCCCAGACTGATGGCTGAGAGGCAATCGTGGGACTGATCCAGACCCCCCCTGAATGTGGTGTCAGTGAGGAGGCCTCAGCAATCTCTGAGGCTTTGGTAGTAGATCAATATTTACCATGATGTACAAATGAATTTTGGGAGCCCATTCCACATAGAGGGAACCTCTCTCAACCTGGACACATGGGGGAGGGCCCCTATAGGCCCTGTCCAAGATGAAGTGACAGACTCTGGAGATCCCCATGGAGGCCCTCACACTCCCTGGGGAATGGTGTGGGGATTGGGTGGGGGTTGAGGGCAGGTTGGTAGAGGGGCAATGGAGGAGGGGTGGGAGAAGGAGCTGGGATAGACATGTGAAGCAAGCATGTTTCTAATTTAAATAAAAAATGTATTGAGAAAAACTGAATATAGTACTACATTTTAGGTAAAATTGCACTTGAAGTTTAATGTGACATTGTGTAATTTTATACAAAATTATATATTTTTATAATAATTTTATTACATATTTGTGTTGGTTTATCTTATCATGCTAAAGATTTAATAAACAGATTTAAGTAATAAGTTTATATATTTTATAAACTTGCATTATTTATATCTTTAAGCTATTGAGCTTAACATGCAAGCAAATCTTATTTAAGTAGCTATAGGATATAGTGTTGACATTTGAGGTACAGTTAGCCTTGTCATTTCTAGGAGACACAATCTCACAGCAGACATTCTGGTCTTACAGCTCTTACAATCTTTCTATCCCCTGACCTTCAATGTTCTTGAGGCTTAGGTGTTGTAATTGTGTTTTAGATGTATAAAAAGATGTTGATTGGCATAATCTAATGGGGGTCTAACCCCAGATAAAGAGCTATAGGCAAATGAAGTACTGCTAAGAGAGCTAATTAGTCATCCCTGGATTGAGCCCCCTAAATAGCTTTGCAACACAAATGGTTACCCCTAATATATGCATACAAGCAATGAAAAAAGATCCAGCATATTATATTTATATATTCACATGCTTGTATATATAACAATAATAATTAGGTAAAAGGGGGCCATGAATTTGAGAGTGGGGATATGATAGGAGTTAGAGGGAAGTGAGGGAAAGGGGAAATAATATAACTCTATTTTAATTCAATGAGAACTAAAAATATATATAGCAAAACAGAAAATTTTCTGTACAAATGGAATATGGAATTTCTCAACAGGCAATAATTTGACTCTGATATTAGAGAGAGGAGCCAGATTGCTTACTGCCCATATTACATGGTACTGAATAATGTTTCCATATGTGTATACTTTGTGTAATAGCAAGGATTATAGCTGCCATCTCAAATAGTAGTCATTTATTTGTAGTGAGAACACTCAGAATACCATTTAGTAGTTAGTGTAAAATATACAATATAATATTGTACACCAGGACACCAGGACATATTTCTCCCAGAAATTGGCTCCTGATAGGAAGCATTACACAATAGAGAAATGTTATAGGTGACTAGCATCAATTAGTGAAGTGTTTAAGAATCTCTCACTATGTCAAGGCTCTGTGTTAGAAGTGTTGAGAATGTACATAAAGGAAGTCTTATTTCTCCTTGTCTCATAAAATTCTAAATTTATGATCATTAACTATTTCTCTTTAACACTATCTCTTCAAGAATTGATTGAGTGCCTGGACATAAAATCCCATATGCAAGAGGGGGAAGTCATAAAAGCCAAATGGTCACAATCCTGCCACACCATCAATGCCTGCATGTTGCCTCAGCATCACCATCAGAAGACCAAATGCCATGTGTTTGAATGCACACCCATGCTGTGTTATGGACAGTCAACTGTAAAACAAGAACTTAATAGTGCTTTAGAAAGCCTGTAATAAACATAGACACCGAGGTCTCACAGAGACCTTGTCTGTCTTTAAAATTTATACTGGATCTTATTGATAGAGATACTAAATTCCAAGGAGACAATGTGATTTACAGAGTCACGAAAAGAAAAGTTTATTCATTAGAGTTCCACTCAAGAGGGAATATTTATGATCATAATTTATTTCTAGCTTCTTCCATCGAAAGATGAACTGTGTTTTTTTTTAACTCATTGACTCTTGACTGTCTTTGAGGCTTAATGTTAGCAGGAGAAAATAATGAAAGTCAGCCTGAGTGTGCAAAAAAGACACATTTCAGGGAGAAAGCTATTCAAAGCTGAGTGGAGGGTCAGAGGTCACCTTAAGGAGAAGGAAGGCCAGTGGTAGGGATTCAAGTTGAAAGTGTAAGTGAGTCATGATGCAGCCAGTCTTCTAGTTTAACAAAGTAATGTATAATGACCACAGAGGAATAAGGAAAAGAAGCCAGGCCAACCAACTCATAGACTTGAGAGGCTCATTTATGTTTGCAAAATGTAATTTGTAATTATGTATAATGTGTTTTGGGATTGTTGAGTGTGAGTCTAGATGTTCTAGGAGGCCAAAACAGGGTGTCAGCTTTCAAAGCTGAAGTTGCAACTTGTTGTGAGCTGTCCAATGTGGGTGCCTGTAAATCAATTTGTGTCTTCCGCAAGAGTAGCCAGTTTTCTTAGTCTTTATGCCAGCTATCTTTCCAGCCCCTGAGTTTTGCTTGCAATTAGTAAGTATTAGAGTGGTGTATTACATAGCAACTAATAATGTAAGAGAAGTGTTTTGCTTTGTTTTGTCTTGAGTATGTAGCTCTAGTTGGCCTAACACTCACTTTATAGACTAGTCTGGCCTTAAGCTTGTGCCAATGCCCCTGCTTCAGTCTCCCAGTATTACAGATATAAATCACATCAGTATGGTTGATTAACTTTTTTGTTTGAAAAGTTTAATATGTCCAAGAAAAGCACACACAAGGTTTAGAGAGCAAAAGAGTTGAGGATATAACAAGAAAGAAAAAGTGGAAGTCAGACATGTCAGGTATGTGGTGGTGGGAGGGAAGCAGATTCACATCTGTGCATGTAGTATTCCCCCAGCCAGTTCTGCCTGAGACAGGTGATTTTTTTTAAGATTGAGTCTTGAGTGTCCCCCACACATAGGGATAGTGTTGTCTTGTTCATACTTTCATGTTTTCCACGAATATACATTCCTGCCATTTTCTGGAGTGTTTGCTCTTGTTTTTTTGTTTGTTCCATGGTGAAGAATCTTGTAAGCTTGGAGCAATGTCCTCTGTGGAGGACCCTAAGTAAGGATGGCATAATATAAGCCAACTTAATATTCCTACTGCATTCTTAGAGACTAACACTTAGTTATATTATTTGTCCATTTCTGCTTATCTTCCTGTACAGTGTATTTTCAAGGCCTGCAGTCCAGACTCCCCCAACTGCAGACTTGTCTCTGCAACATATACTGCCAAGGAGAACTTCTGCTCCTCCACCCTTCTGCCACCTACACTACTTAAGCCCTGATGATATTTTCAATAAATGAAACTTGATCAGAAACCTTTCTTGTCTCATCTCTCGCATCTCTTGTCCCTGCATTCTCATTCCCTCCCTTAGAGTCCCCTTTGACTAACCATGTGGGCCAGGGAAGTCCTTCTGGGCATAAAAAGCATATGACTTACTATGGGTATAAAATATTTAGGCTTCCTGACCTTCGTTTGTGCTCTTTCATGATAACTGATTGTGTATACTGAAGCTCTCTTCTCCTTACTGCAGGGTCCAGGAAGAACTAAGGAGTAGGGTAGGACATGGCAAACACTCTTGCTGAACCTTGAATGATAAACTCATTTATTTTGAACACAAGAATGTGGCTTTTCTGTTCATATATACCAATATCTATTAAATATTACATACCAACTTATTCATTTACAAGGATGAAAAAATTATAGCTGAAGAGATGACTCAGTCAGTAAAATTCTTGCTATGCAAGCATGAGGACCTGTGGTTGAATCCACAGAATCTATGTTCAACTGGGCATGTCTACAACCCTATGGCTGGTGATACACAGACAGGTAGGTTTCTAGACCTTACCAGCCAGGCTTATTACGTGAATGGCTAATCACTGCATTCAATAAGTGACGATGTCTCAAAATCTAAGGTGCAGTGTAACAAAGTTACCTGAAAGTCAACTTTTGGTGTCTACATACACACACATGCATGAACCATGCACACACACACACACACACACGAGAGAGAGAGAGAGAGAGAGAGAGAGAGAGAGAGAGAGATGCAAACAGTCTCCAATCCTTTAATGTTTTGACAATTTGGCCCTCTATAATGTATGTAAAATAAGCACCAGATTAAAGTTTTTTTTTCTCAGAAAATGTGTTTGTATATCATCCACACAAAGCAAGTAGGGAACTAGAAGCCATATATTTGACCCCAAAGTCAATACCCAGGCATAATATATTTTATGCTAAATGCTCAGCAAAATGTTGCTAAGTAGTAATAGTCTATTCAATATTCCTTCACAAGGAAAAATAGCTCAAACCAATCATATTGTGAGATGCAAGTAGACAGCTGCAGGGTTATCCTGATTAATGAAACTACTTTACACTAGGCACCTCTGACTTTCCCCAACTGTAGGATTCAGTCAACTGTTTATTAGAGTGGGACATGAAAATAAGAATAAACTCTAAAGTAAGGGAAATTCCAGTCAGCCATGGTTGTACAGCATCAAAGATAAAAAATGTGAGGTATGCGATATAGTTTTGGCAGGTTTGGCTCCACTTCTCAAAAATGGTGCTATACTTTCCATGAATGATGGCAGCATATTTTGGATTATGTAAGTCTAACTTCTAATCTTACACTTTCAAGTGGCTCACTAGGTGGTAGTACGTTATTTTATAGGTGACTAGCATTGATTATTACCCATGACTTCTGTTTCTCCACAATTATTACCAAGCAGGGTTCATAGACAATATGAAGGCAGAATCAAAGTCATTTCATGGTTACAGCACAAGCTCTGTAAGGGATGGGATGCTGGGTTTGTCACTGGCCTACGGGAGGACTTAGAACAATGCCCACCATCAAGACAAATGACAAATACATGCTAAATAAGCTAATGGTCACTTGGGTTGGAGGGTCTCTGAGATTGAATCCAAAACTCATGAGAACAAAAGAAGCAAGAGCTTCAGATTCATTTCTGAGGAATATGGCTGAATGTTTTTGTAGCTTAGGTCAATCAATGATTTTGGAATTTCTTGGAGTCTGAGAAAGCACCAGATCACTTCCTCAATATCAATACCTGCAGGGAAGGAGCCATGTTTTGGAATGAAAGGGAAATTATGTGACACCTCTGATGGTCTTATCTTCATTAAACAATTGGAAGATAAGTAGCATCATTGGTTTCCTTAAAACGAATCTAAAGCTTGAAAGCAGTGTGTCCTAATTAAGAAAAATCCATAAGAAAAGAGAATCAAGTTCCCATAAACTGACAAAAATTCTATAGACCTACATGATCAGTCTATGGAGATGATGGACTGTAGAATTTTAAGCTAGAATCTCCACCCCCTTGTAACCTCATGCATGTCTGTGTGTGTGTGTGAGAGAGAGAGAGAGAGAGAGAGAGCTCATAGACAAGCAGAGAGCACACATGTACAGCATATGTATGTGAAGTTCAGAGAACAAACTCACCTGTGCTACCCACCTAGCCTGGGACTCTTAGGCAGGCTATCCAGCGAGCCCCAGGAATCTGTCTGTTATGATTCCCCAGTACTAGGGTTACAAGTAATACCTGTCATGCCTGGCTTTTTAACTTCATGTTTAAACAGTAAGCCCTATACTGAGTGAATGTCTTCTCAGTCCCCCAGTCTGTTAAAACAAACAAAAAACAAAACAAAACAAAACAAAAATCCACCAGAAACTTGGGAAACTATCACTTTTACAAAATTACATTCTGGGCAAGTAGTCTATGTATTGATGACTGAAAAAAAAGAGTTGATTCCATTGATCAGAAAGGCACCACCAGCCACTTCCTGTGTCCCTCCTGCCTGCCTGCTAATTAGCTAGCATCGACCCAAGCCTGTTTAGGCCAAAAGCATTTTCCAGAGCTGAGAGTTCCAGTAATTTTTGCCTTTTACAAATCAGAGCTAAAACAACCTTTATAGAAACATCACACAGGAACAAAAATCTCTACCTCTGGAACCTTTCATTAAAGCAAGTGTTTCTCTGAGAAATCTCAGCTCTCTGCCATAGCACAAATGTGTGTGTCATGGCAGACCAAAACTATTCAAGTGAATGGAGGAAAAAAAAGATCCTAAAGACACTTTCTTTCATGACCTACACAATGCAGAAAAATCAGAACCACCATGCCCTTCTGTGTATTGAACTTGGACTCACTGTCAGATCTGGAAAGCTGTGTGCATAATGGTATGGCGTCAGCTCTCATATGTCTCTTTGGGGTTTGTTGACTAGGTATTTGGCAAACACTTCTGTACATTTGCTCCTGGCATGCATGTCTAACAGATGTTAAAAGGTGAAAAGATTGACATTTTTATGGTATAATTAAAGCACTCCTTATTTCTCAAGTGCTATTTAATTTAATTTTAATCAGAAGTAATAACCACTCATAATTTCTGTAATAGTGACAGTCAGATTCTATGTAAGACATTACCTATCACTCATCAGGAAAACGCCTCTCAGAAAGATGGTTTCTGGCTAAGGTTTGTTTCATGATTCAAAAATATATGGAAGCAATGAAGTTACACCAGGAAAAGAAAGCTTCACATGGTTTCCTAAAAGGTATTTTTAAAAGATAGTCAGGGTTCTAATGCAATGTTTATTAGCTTTCCTAACTAGAAAAAGAGGTGTGTGTGTGTGTGTGTATGTGTGTATGTGTGTGTGTGTATGTGTGTGTGTGTGTGTGTGTGTGAAGACTGTGATAGGAATGTATTTACTAGAAAGATCTGCCTTTCATTTGACAAAGCTGACACAAGTACCAAGGCAGATGATATTGAAATTGGATATTGAAAGAGTCCCTGAATTTAATTTGAGAATATTCTGTCTGCTTTTCTCATCATTATGACAAATATCTGACAAGAGAAAATTGAAGACTAAAGCATTTATGCTGGCTTAAAGTTCAAGGCAATATTCCATTACAATTGGGGAGGGTGGCAAGAGCAGAAGGCTGGCTGGTCACATTGCAGGCACAGACAGGATGCAGAGTAGTCTACAACACATCAAGCCCTGTCTCCAGTGGTCCATCCTCACCAGCAACGTTCTGCCTTCTACCAGTTCCCCAACCTTCATAAAGAAGTATTACCAATTGGGGTCCAAGTCTTCAAGCACAGCAGCCTGTAGTGGAACCACAACCCTTGACCACAAACCTGACTGAGGAAGATAGGATATGGGGAATAGTGAATGAAATCCTCCATTTCAGTCCTAGGTGTAACACTTGGAATGAGCTCATCTAACATGCAGATTTCACTATTGAGTGAGTGTGATTTGCACAAGCATCTGTGACTTTCAAATACAAGACATGGACCTTACAACTGCACTTCAATAGTGTGTTCTTTTCATAATACTGGCTTCAAACTATGATGCTTTGCTTAGAAAAAAAGAAAGCAAACTATTAAAGTTCTGAAAATAAAAAAGCCCCAAACTCTTTTATTCTTCTCCATATAAAACTGTCCCAATTATAGCATTACTTAAAAGTAAAAAATCCTCCTTCTTTATCTAACCTTTTCACAAACATGGCTCACAACTTCACTGGAATGTTCTCAGACTCTCAATTTGACACTTGATCTCTTTCTTCTCAGTCTTTGTCTCTTTCTCCTTTCTCTCTCTGTGTATAGTAATATTTATTTATTTGTTTATTTATTATTTACTTATTTATTTATGTGTGTTTATGTGTATGTAAATACCCACATAAGACAATAGGGGCCAATTGATCCCTGGAACTGGAATTACAGGCAGTTGTGAGTCACCTGATAAGGCTCCTTGTAATAAAACTCGGTACTCTGGAAGAGCAGCAAGTGATCTTAATAGATGAGCCATCACTCCAGTCCTAAATTTATATTCTTAAGGTGTAACATTAAGACATAAATAAATATTAGCAGGTTTGGTGTTTTTTTAAAATATGCTATGGAGGCTGGTAAGATATTACATATTATTTGACTGTGATGATTTCATATAATAAATTGTAGACCTCAGGGTAGTTTTGGATTGACTGATGATTTTATTAGCTGATTCATTTGGGGAAATTTTTGAAAGTGCTAAGAGATACCACTTGTGTTTCTTTGGTATCTAAAGGCTGGCAGAGCACATGCACCATAGTCTTCCATTTTGTTGTCAGAGATATAAGACAAGAGTGCTCTAGAAACATGTTTGTCTACCGCACATCTGCCTCTAAGGAGAAGAACAACACAAATTCCAGAGAACTGTCATGCAAACATCCTCATGGAAGGTGAACAGACAGGTTCATTCTAGTGTGCCCTGTAGCACAACCAGGCTACTCCCAGGAACACACCTCTTAGGGAACCAGAGCATGTGGGAAAGTCTGTTCTAGTGTAATATTATTATTTGAGTAGACAAAAACCCAACAAGATTGGGATGTAGGTAGAAAGTAGACCACCCTTTTAAAGATCAAATTGCATGAATGTGAGGGACAATTACAGTGGTCAAAGTAGTTTTCATTTGAATGCATCAGTTCGACCTTGATTAGAGAATATGAAAGCTTGGAAGAAAGAATTATATCACACAATCAACTTCTATATCCAGATGGGGAGAAATGGGATCATCAGAGAGATAGCTCAATTAGTAAAGGCACTTGTTGTCAATCCTGGTGACCTAAATGACATCCCATAACCCACATTGAAGAAGAAGAAAATCAACTATGAGTTGTACTCTGACTTCTACATGTGCACCACAGTAAGTACACACACATACACACAAATATACACACACATAAATACACACAAATGCACACACATAAATACACACAAGTACACACACAACTGAACATAACACAAATTATAATACAGTTTTAAAATGAAGTTATAACAAATGAGTAATACAATTATATTAATAAGTTAATTAAACTTATGTTAAAATAAGTGGACCTATAAGGTGAGAGAAAAACAAGGGAGAGAGACAGTTGGGACTGCTGTCATGAAAAAACACCATTTTACAAAGAGAGTTTTAGAAAGATTGGGAATGTTGAATATTCATGCAAAAAGCCATTGAAAAATGATACCTCTTGTTAAAAATGTAAAGATATCAGTTATAGGGCTGAAGAGAGCTCAGTGGTTACAAGAATAAAGTGCTCTTGGAGAAGCCCCATGTTTGGTTCCCAGCACTTAGATCTGTTGGCTCAGAATCACCTGTTCCTTCAGCCCCAGAGGCTCTGATGCTGTTTTCTGGTCTCCACAGGCACCCATGTGCATATGGATTACACAAACACACAGATGGAAGGACACACACACACACACACACACACATGCACACACACACAAATTAAAAAGTTACATAATTACAGTCTTCAAATTTAAAGGAAATAAAAGAGCTACATTCTCCAAAGAGGCATTTCCACAGTCCAGAGAATTCTGTGTGACAAGCTGTGGTTCCTGAACATCAGCATCATTTGTCAAATGAAAATGTGCCTTTGCTGGAGTGGCAGAGATCCAACTGTGTAGAGAGAAGCCTTTTCCTTTCCAGCCGCTTTGGTTTTACTCCACGAGTCGCCTGGGCTTTGCCCCATTGTAGTCCCTAAATAACACACAAGATGTGGTATTAATTATGAAGCTGTTGGCCTTGCTTGTCTCTTACTGGCTAGCTCTGACTTAAGTATTTACTCCATAATTGTTAATCTAAGTATTTCTCTTACCGGAGAAAAGGGTCCGGACTTCTTACCCCTATGGCAGCTACATGATGATTCTCCATGTTTCTCCTTCCCAGAGGCCTCCTGGAATCCTAGTCCCATCTATATTGCTTCCCTATTGGCCAACAGTGCTTTATTGACATATACACAGGACTTCCCCATCACAACTGTGTGGCAAAAATGTCACTGGGTTGTCTACACATGAAGAGGAAGTAGTGCAAAGAAATGTCATCTTCCAGTGTGCAAATCCTTCTGAGTTACATGTGCAAACATTCAAAGTGGCACTTGTGCGTGTCTTCTTACCTCTCTACCAGCTCTGTCAATGCATCTCTCTGCTTCTTCAGTTGCTCCCCATTTCTTCAGCATAAGAGAGGAGCATCCAGATGCATGGAACCTACCTCCTCATCTCAGTTTTGTTTGATTTTCGGTTTCGTACATACTAATCCTGCCACTTCCCTCAAACTCATTCAATATTTCACTTTCTATATTTAGAACTTAATTAGATTTCTTAATCACAATGCAAATGGATCTTCAGACACTTTTGATGATGCTTACACTTGTGCACAGATTTCATTATTATTCTCACAATTCAAATGGAGGTGATTTGACATGACCTTTATGCCAATAAATATCAAATTTTCCATTGAGATGGAAAAAAAGTATGCACATTATTTTTGGAAGGTTGCTAATCCATCTTATGTCAAATGAAATCATAAGCATGCTAAAGAGAAACAAATGTAATTTTATGTTAGTACATTCTCATTCCAAGTGAATGACATATCTTTAGCACAGTAACAGATGTGAGAGATACCTAATATTTGGAAGATAATATGGTAAAGACTTGTAAAATGATTGAATACTTGTTTTCATATTTGTATACTCAGATTAAACATAATCTACTTTTTCAAAAACATTGGCAACTATGTGTCATTGGCTTCACTCAGTGATATAATTTAGAAGATCAGTCTTTTAATGTTGATTTTTATTTCTTCCCATAGTGGCTAGAAAAGGGTGTTGGATCCACTAGGGTTGGTTTACAGGTAGTTGTAAGCAATCTAAAGTGAATACTGAGAACTGGACTTAGGTCCTCTGCAAGAACAGTGCAGGTTCTTAACTGCTGAGACATTTCTCCATCTCAGAAGAATAATCTTGTAATAAAATTCTAAAATGAAATATAAGAAAGTGTCACTTGGTACTACTGTCTGATATCTGTGATTCTGAGTGACTCATGTTCCAAATGAATGTTCTAATATCCCATCCTTTTTTTGTGTGATATGTCAACATAATGACCTGAGATGTGCAAAGTAACATAAAAATTTTATTAGGAAAGGCAGAATGAATATTACACTTTATCTGAAAGCTGGATTGATGAAAAGAAGAAATGAAATTAAGCCTTCTAATGACTTCTGAACATAAAGAAAATGGTATAATTTCAAATGAGAAATTTCCTGTTTACAAACACATACATTTGACTGGCAAGAAGAGGTTATTGATTATAGGACTCCTTAACCATATTTATCTTTCCAAATAGATATATCAGAGTGGAGAGAAAAGGAGATGTGTGGAGAGATGAAAAGGGACACGGGAGGAGGGCAGAGAGCAGTAGGGAAAAATAAGGGGGAAGGAGAGAGAAAGTAAAGGGAAAATGAGAGGGAAGCGGAGGGAGAAGGAAGGGGAAAGGAGGGGGAGAGGTGAAGAGGAGAGAAGTAAGGAGGGGAGGAGAGGGAAATGAATAATTTGTCCATCTTTTCTTGGCTTTGAATGCTTTGGCAGATGGGTCTGTAATGCTCCCAACAACAAATAACTGTGAGCCTCAGTTACACGAGCAGCTCTCACCAAGGAGAATCCAATATTACATGGCGACAGGGGAGCATTAACAAAATGTAATGTTCTGATGTTCTGATGGACACCAGTAAAAGTGGAGAATGAGTTAAAATATAACAAATCTTAGCAAAAAACAAACAAAAACCAAAGCCAAAAAATATATAAAATATATCTTGATCATGACTCCCCTGCCCTCCCCCAACTCCTCCCAAATTCTCCACACCCTTTCTTTCTCTCTCTTTCTCTTTTGAAAACACACACACACACACACACACACACACACACACACACACACACACACACACACATACACAGCAAGAAATACACAGAAAAGCAAAACCACAAGATTGGAAACTGTAACAAAAATAAGCAGTATAAAACAAAAAGTCTTCAAAAATACAACTGAGTTTATTTTGTCTTGGCTAGTGACTACTTGACATCTGACCTGCACTTAAGTGTGGTTAATATATCTGACACCATTTCTAAAGCTACTGAATACGAGTACAAGTCCCTACTTTGCCTTCAGGTACAATGTTTATTATTTGTTTTTCAGTTGCTGTATAAGAATTAGCAGATATCTAATCTGGAAGTTTGCACTTCCACTGATAGAGAGTCTGGGAAACAGGAAAGAACCTAAAAGATATGCATATATGCATAGTACCCAAGAGAAGAGGATTGAGACAAGATCCTCTGAATGGATGGGGAACACGGCGAGGGGTGGGGGGAAAGCTGAGAAGAAGAGAGGGGGAGAAGAGAAAGAGAGAGTAGGTCATGGGGGAACAGGAAGTTGAGTGGGCGGGGGTAGAATAGGGGGAAGAGGGAATCATAGGTTAGAAGACAGATCAGGCACCAAAGTGACCTATAGTGATCTAAAGAGATAACACCATTTGGCAAGCTAAGCAATAGTGGAGAGACCATCTCGAATGTCCATTCCTGATAATGAACTTGATGTCTATAACCATCCGGGAGCCTTCATCCTGTGACTGATGGAAGCAGAGGCAAAGACACAATTAAGCACTGAACTGAACCCAAGGAACCCAGTGGCAGAGAGAGAGGAGTGATGAGCAAATTGGCAAAGAATGGGCTGGCAAAACCAGCAGAGACAGCTGATCTGAACAGGGGAGAGCTCTTGGACCCCAGACCAACAGCAGGGAGGCTAACATGGGAGTGATCTGGACCCCCCAAATGTGAGTGTCAGTGAGAAGGCCTAGGCAACCTATGGGGCCTTAAGCAGTGGATCAGTGTCTATCCCTGGAATGCAAACAGTCATTGTGTGCCCATAGCACAAAGAGGGATGCTCTCTCAGCCTGGACTCTTAGGGGAGTGCCTGGACCCTACCCATAGTGAAATGACAGACTCTAGATATCCCCTATGTGGAAGGAATTGGCAATAGGGTGGGAGGCTGGATGGGAAGGGGAGTGCGGGAGGAGGGGAGGGAGAGGGAACTGGGATTGACATGTAAAACAAGCTATTTAAAATTAAAATAAAAAATGATAAAAAATAAATAAAAATTAAAAAAGGAAGTTAAAAAAAAGAATTAGCAGATATCACACAATGAAGATATTCCTCTTCATATCCAGTACCCTCTCATCTCACCACACCTCATTTGTTTTTGTTTGTTTTATTATACAATATTCTTCCTAATCTCTGTCACATAAATGCACATTTGATTATGAATATACACAACATAAGATCCACAAATATTTTACTTTAAATTAACTCTTTGAATATCCAATAACATTGACCTTTGGGTTTTAGTGCATCAATAATCAAGATAATTTTGGTTTTCCAAAGATCACTTCTTGGGATGTCTGTGGATATCAGTCAGCTCTGAGGCATGCCTCTTCCTAGACTCAAGCCCAGTAAAGTAGCTGTTCTGTTCACAAATTACAGTCTGCCTCTTCATCAGTAAGCTAAGGATACCTTTATTCCTCTCCTTGTAGCCATCCATTCCATGTGAAAAATAGCTGTCCACTTCTAAGAATGATACAAACAATATTTAGAGAATTAAACACCAGGCAGATGCGATGGCTCAGCAGGGAACAGTTGAGTCGCTGGGACTGACAAGGTGGAAGTAAGGAATGGATTCCTCCAAGCTGTCCTGACACCTACACATGAAAGCCTTGGCACATATGTCTACACACACACACACATACACACACACACACACACACACACACACACACACTCCAGCTTGATCACTAAAAGAGCAATTTGTGAGTTTCAGGTCAACCTGAACTACTATTCCAAGACTAAAACTTAAAAAGAATGTCATATATAGACTAGGCATATTATCACATACCTGTGCTTCCAGAATTTGGGAAGCTTAGGCAGGTATATAGATTATGAGTTCAAGACCAGCTTGGATTATACAACAAGTTACAAATTAACCTAAACTTCTGAGGTAATTATCTGTAAAATAAATAAACAAGGAGCTGGGGATGTGGCTATATTGATAGAGTGCTTGCCTAGTATTCACCACTCCCTAGATTTCATCCCCAGCACTAGACAAACTGGAATCATAGCACAAGCCTTTAATACCAGAACCCTGGAGGTGGAAGCCCAAGGACCAGAAGTCCAAAGACATCCTTGACCATAGAGGTCATCCTTTTCCATCCCAGAATATATGATATCCTGTCTCAAACACACAAACATATAATACCAACAGCAAAGGGAAATAAAAAAAAATGCCGTATATATGCAGTGAAGCTGGTATCCTAGTTTCAATTATATTCTTATGATGACATACCCTGAAACAAATCAATTCTGGGAGAAAGTTTAATTTAGTTCACAATTTCAGGTTCCAGAACATTATGTGTTGAAGTCAAACCAGGAATTTCAAATTCCTAGCCACACCACACCTATAGTCAAGAGCAGAGTGAAATGAATACATGAATTTTGCTTGCTTTCTTGTTTAGTGTTATTTCTTCAACATTATACAGCTCAGAACTCTCTACCTAGGGTATGGTGCTGCCACAGGCAGTGGGATATAGTTTCTCTTATCGATTAACTTAATTGAGCCACCCTTCTACACATAGAGAGGCACACCCACAGGCCAACCCAATATAGACAATCCCTTATTGAATTTCTCTTCCCATGTGATTCTAGGTTGTGTCAAGTTGGCAACTAAAGCTGATCATCACAGAGGATGGTGTGCCTTGTGGACATGTAAAGTGATACAACTTCTAGAAAATGATTTGACAGTAACACAAATGTTGCATGTACTTTCTTATAAGGCATTAAACCCTCTGTCCTCACAATGATATGTGCTCAAATATCCATGGAAATGTTACTTGTCAGTACCCAAAAACTAAACAGAAAAAAAAACAGCAAAAATTCTCCAAATATTCATCCACTGGTAAAGAAATCATCAAACTATGACAAGTTCTACAATGGTTCAGTACTCATTATACATTAATAAACAATGAATTACTGATGCCTGTACTAGCAGACACAAGTCTCCAAAAAATATAATGAGACGAAGAAGCCAGATGTAAAAGAATCCATCTCTTGTAATTACATGTATGTAAAGTTAGAGAACAAGAAAAATAAATCCACAGTGACAGAAATTGTGGCATTGATTGCCTCAAGTGAAAGGCACAGAAAGCTGCTGAGAGGCAGTTGTTAAATGAGATCATTGATCTGTCAGATTCATCAAACTTGTATTAAATATGTACACACTTAATCATGTATCAATTACACTTTAACAATAATGAGACTGTAGGGAAAAAGAAATATACAGATTCAAAATAGTAAAAAACCTTTCTCTAAACTTGACATTGTATTGCTCATAAATAGAATAACTCAAAAAGTTATGACAAGCTGAAAACAATTCACACAATGTGAAAGCTATGCCAAATGCATACTTAGAAATTTTTTCTACTGTGGGTAGCCATCTCAAAATGACTTGACTACCTTGAGGCCGAAGTGAAATCCACCTTCAAATTTCAGGGGTTATTTTTTTGTATTTTGAGACAGGGTTCCTCTGTGTAACAGCTTTAGCTGACCTGGAACTGGCTATGTAGGCCAGGCTGGCCTTGAAATCATAGAGATCCAACTGCCTCTGCCTCCCAAGTGTTGGGATTAGAGGTGTTCACCACTGCCACCAGCATCAATTTTCTTTTTTAAAAAAGCACTTAATCTAAGGTAGAATTGCCAAGTATTCTTTAAGAGGCTTTTAATATTGCTTTCCAAACATTAATCTGTGTGTTATTGTGTACATGTGTGCATATGAATGTGTGTGTGTGCATATGTTCATTCTATGACACACATATGGAGGTTAAAGGACAACCTGTGGGAGCTAGTACTCTCCTTCCACTATGTGAGCTCTGGTACTTGAACTCAAGTCATCAGTTTGGTTGCAGGTTCCTTTACTCGCTAAGGTTCTTGCTGGCCCATGATTTTAATACTCCTAACCAGTGTCCATGTATGAATACATGTGATATAAATAGATTGCTGTGTATCAAAGTATGTGCAAAGGAAAGCTCTATCAGGGGACCAAAAACAGTGTCACTTTAAGGACTGAGCATATGGCTGATTGGTAAAGTGCTTGATGCTCAAATATAAGAATCTGAGTTCAGAGCCTCGGCACACATGTAAAAACTGGGCATTGTGGTGTATACTTGTGAGGATGGAGGTTTCTGTCCCCACCAGTCCTGCCTCCCCAACCCCAAATAAACACACAGATGCTATGTTAATTATTAAAATGGTGGCAGATGACTTTGGCTTCTTATTGGCTAGCTCTGTCTTAATTATTGATCCAATCCTACTAATCCATATATATATTTCTTTTTATAAGTTTTCATTTTTTGTAATTTAAATTAGAAACAAGCTTCCTTCCCAGCTCCTTCTCCCTTTCCTCCTCACCCGTCCCTTTAAACCCTCCACCTGCCCCCCATCCAAACCCCACTCCATTCTTTAAGGAGTTCTTAAAGCAGTTCATGGGAAATCTCCAAAGTCTGTCATATCACCCGTGGTAGGGTCCAGGCCCTCCCCTACTCCCCTATGTATCCAGGCTAAGACTGTGTATTTTAGCCACCAAGTTTTAACCCTTTGCTCATCACTCCTCCCTCTCTGAAACTGAGTTCCAGGAGTTCAGTTCAGGGTTTAGCTTTGAGTGTCTGCCTATGTTTCCTTCAGCCACTGAATGAAGGCTCTAGGATGACATACAAGGAAGTAGTCAATCAGAATATTGGGAAAGGGCATTTAAGATAGCATCTCCACTATTGGTTATATTGCCAGTTGGTGTCATCTTTGCACATCTCATTAGTGTCAGATCTCTCTTCAAACCTATAATGGCTCCTTCTATTATGGTATCTCTCATCCTTTTCTCCTCTTCTTTCCCTGACTCAACCTTACTGCTCCCCCATGTCCTCCTCTTGCCTTGTGATCACCCCTCTCTTTTTCCCAGCTTCTTCTCTCTCCCAGACCCATGCTCCCAATCCCCTCAGAAGATTTTGTCCCATTCCCCTACTTTGGGATATCATGCATATCTCTCTTAGTTTCCTCCCTGTTTCCCAGACTCTCTGACTGTGGTATTGTATGATGGCACTCCCCTGTTTCTTGCCTAAAATATATATATGTATGAGTGAGTACATACCATGCTTTTCTTTTTGTGAATGGGTTACCTCACTCAGGATAGTTTCTTCTAGTGCCATCCATTTGCCAGCAAATTCCAAGATTCCATTGTGTTTTTGTTTTTCTGCTGAGTAGTACTCCATTGTGCAAATGTACCACATTTTCTATTTCCACTCTTCTGTTGAGGGGCATGTAGGTTGCTTCCAGGTTCTGGCTATTACAAATAATGCTGTTATGAACATAGTGGAACAGACATCCTTGTTGTATGAATGTGCATTTTTGGGTATATGCCTAAGAGTGGAATTGCTGGATCTTGTGGTAGACTGATTCCCATTTTCCTGAAGAATCTCCATACTGATTTCCAAGGTGTATGAGTTGGCACTCCCACCAGCAGTGTAGAAGTGTTCCCTTCTCTCCACATCCTCTCCAGCATATACTGTCATTGGTGTTTTTGATTTCAGCCATTCTGACAGGAGTAAGATGGCATCTCAGAGTTGTTTTGATTTGCATTTCCATGATGGCTAAATATTTCTACATGGCATTATCTTATCAGAGAATTCCTGTTGCATCCTGTCTTCCTGGTTTCTACATGGCTTCTCTTCACAGCCTCTCTCTGCCTCCTCACTCGTTAGCATTCTGCGTATCTCCTAGTCCCACCTGTCTTCCTGCCTCTCCTCACCAATAAGTGTTTTATTCATCAACCAATAAGAGAAAATTATATACAGAAGTAGATCGCTTATCATATCTGTGATCCCAGAGCTGTGGAAGCAGAGACAGGAGAATTTCTTGACTTTCAGCTAGCCTATGCAAATAGCTGAGTACCAGGTTCCATAAGAGATCCTGTCTCAGAAACAAGACATGCAGCAATAGAGAAAGATGCTCAGATTTTCTGCTGGCTTCCATACATGTGCATATGAGCATGCACTCTCATGAATTCATGCTCAAGCATGAATCCCCTCCACACACATACACACACAACAATGCACCACTTCATACCTGAAAATAACTGACATTACCTAACTTACTGAGTATGTTGAAGTAGTTGGATGGAAAGGAGTTGATCCTGCAGAGTACAACATAGACTAAAGGAAAGCAGGCTAGGGCTTAGGGTGTTTTTATTCTAGTCCATGTTTTGCTGTTAGGGAAACTTGGGAGGGTCATTTATCTTCCTTTGCCTCCAATCTTGTTCTTTGGAATAGCATATCAAGGCCAACTTTGTTTCCAAACCCCAACATATATCTAAAAGTGGACATGTAGAAGACATAGACCTTAGTATGACACAGATAGTCAAGAAGAAAAGCATAGTCCTACAGGGTAACATACACCAATGTGTCAAATGTCTTAATGAAAGCCAGATGTGTGAGTACAATATTTTATCACTTCACCTTTTCAGCCAAAATGGAATGTACTCTCAAACTGTGATCCAAAACAAACTTTGTTAAGTTGTTTGTGTCAGGTATTTTCTCGAAGCAACAAGACAAATAACTAATGAAGCTGAGTCAGACGGGATGGAGGGCACCAGGAGAAATTGACCCTCTGAATAATTAAGCAGGCCTCACTGAGTTCATGGAGACTAAAGTAGAAAGCATGGGGTCAGTATGGGTCTTCATTTGGTCCTCTGTGAATATGTTATGATTACTAGCTTGGTGTTTGTTGTGAGAATCCTAATGGTGGAAGCAGGCACATCTCTGACTTTTATGCCTGCTTTTGGGACTCTTTTCCTTCTATGGGTTGTCTTGTCCATCCTTGATATGAGGGCCTTTGCCTCGTCTAATTCATCTTGTTTGGTCCTGTTTGGATGGTGTCTCTTGGAGGCCTGCTCTTTTCTGACAAGGAAATGAAGTGAGAGTGGATCATAGGGAGAGGGGAAGTGTGGGGACCTGGGAGGCATAGAGGAGGGGAAAATGTGGTCAGGATGTATTATATGAAAGAAGAGAAATTTATTTTCAATAAAAAACTAGTGAAGATGGGAATACAGATGATGATGATGATGATGATGATGACAACGATGATGATTTTGTGGTCCTGGTGATATACTCAGTGTTTGTTCAACTAGGCAAGCACACAATTGCTAAGCTATATTCCAAGACTAGAGTATCATAATGTGTAAGGGAAATTGCAGTGTAGAGTTTCTTACTGCTAAATACCACAGCTATGATGGAACAGTGATTATTCTGGTTAAATCACAGGCTCCCTTGTCTTCTTTATGAGATGAGAACAAAGCAATGACAGCTAATGAAAAGTAGAGACATGAGAGACATGTGGATAACTTCAGTGTTGTTTCATCCTTATTATCCTTCCTCCCACATCCCGAAGCATGTAGTGTCCATAGGCAGTAGCAGCCTAGAATAATACAGTGCCAAGTATAACTGGACACTTATCAAAATGCACAACCAAGTTATACTGAGACTGGTATTCTAGGCCCTTCCTAGGAGATCCCCTTCTGACGCAGATAGTCCCCAGGAGGTAATAATTACTTCTAAGTTTGCTAGCTTCTATCTCCTAGCTCAGTCAAAATCACAGTGGTCCTCACAAAATGAACCGTTTAAGGAAAACCGGTGGAGCGTCTCTAGACTTTAATAAAACATTAGTGGGACAAACAAGTGAGAAAACGTGTGTCTTAGTGAAGGAAATATAAAGACAATTATGATAGTAGACAAAGAGAATTTAGTTTTGAAAATATTATTTGATGCATATATGTGTGTATGTACATGTGAATGCAAGTGTTCACTGAGGCCAAAAGAGAGTGTAAGATCCACAGGAGCTGGAATTACAGCCTGTTTTGAGTCACCAATATGGATTCTACTAGGAACTGAACTGGGGTCATTTGCAAAAACAGTGTAAACTCTTAGCCACAGAGTCATCTCCATAGCCCAAAGAGAATTAAAATGGAAAACATAGCATGAAAAATGAAGTCCTGCCTTTGTGTTCATAGATACAAGCCAGGCTTTCGATAAAGTCCAACAGCTGGTCTACTTCTTGATAAACTAGAAATAGAAGAGAGCACTCAAGATTAGAGTGTTCCAGTTCAGGCAGCTGGCTCAATGGATGGAGTCCTTGCTGTGCACGTGTGAAACCTGACTTCACATATGCAGGGCCCACATAAGAGATGGCTGTATAGCACAGGTGTCTACAATCCAGTGTGCCCCGTGAGGACATGGGAGGTGGAGACATGACAGCTTTCCAGAAGCTCATCAGGTTTACACAGCAGGGGATGAAAAGCTGATAGCAGAGACTGTCCTCTGACACCTGTATGGGTTTTTTTTTTTTTTTTTTGGTTTTTACGAGACAGAGTTTCTCTGTATTGTTTAGGAGGCTATCAGTCCAGCCCGGCCTCGAACTCACAGAGATCCGCCTGCCTCTGCCTCCCGAGTGCTGGGATTAAAGGTGTGTGCCACCACCACCCGGCTATCCTGTATGTTTTATTCCCAGTCACCTAAATGTGGAAAGAGAAAACCTATTCCTCAAAACTGTCCTTTGACCTCAATACACATGTACATCCTCACCCCAAACACATACACACACACACACACACACACACACACACACACACACACACACTCACACATGAGTAGTAATAATTATCATAATACATTAAATGAAATACACTAAGGTGAAGGATGAAGAAGACGCTTGAGGCTGACAGCTGGCTCTACATACATTCACCCTTACACAAAATGAATTTTTAAGAAGTTAATCAAAAATGAGCCATATTGCTCATAAAGAGTGTCCTTTGAAGATACATGTCTAATGGCATAAAGAGCCCTGTAAGGTCCCTGATTCTGTATGTTTAATCATCTTTAAAAATCTTCATCTTAGGGACCAAGCCATTGGCACATGGAGTTATAAGGACACTCACAAACCCTACTGAAACCCTGACCAAAATCCGAAGATGTATCTAACTGTCAATTTAAACATTATACAAGAAAAGCATGGGGAAAGCTACAGCTGTGAACATGTTTCCTAATACAAGAAAGCATCATGAATCAGGACTAATGATAAAAGGGGAGAATTAGTCTGGGTAAGCAGGAAAAATGAAAAACACTGTAACGAGCAATATAAAATGGCAAAGCTACTAATGAGCATCCATGGCTAAAGCATAAGGCAATTATTGTACAGATGAGGAAAGGAATCCTTCAAAAGTTGGATGGATATTCAATTATAAAGTCTATTTGAGGGACTGAAGACATGGCTTAGCAATTATGAAAATGCACTGCTGCTGCAGAGAACCCATAGCCTGTTTCCAGGGCCCATGTCAGGTGACTCAAAACCAACCATGACTCCTGTTCCAGTGCCTATGAAATGCTCTTCTGGCCTCCACAGGCATCTGCACTCATGCGTGTACCCACACAGAGAAACACATAGAAAGATAAACCCTATTTAAAGTAAGACACATCTTGAAAAATAAGTTTCAGTTGTATACAAAAGGCATGAATGTCAAAAGCATAACAATTTTAGAAGTCAAAATCATAGGACAGACATCTTAACCTCTTGAGCTTGGAGGGATTTTTATTTCTTGTTTATGAGTCATAGCACAGAGAAAGAAATGGCTTGGTAGTGTAACTGTCTTTAAAACTACCACCTGCTGTTTATCTATTCAAATATAATAAGGAGTAGAGACAGGTCATGGCGGGAAGTACTGAATTAATTACGTTTAACAACAACAATAAAAAATTATTATCTACAGCCTAATCAGAACTTCAGCATCTCAGCAAGAAAAAAATTAAAAATTAGTGAAGATTTGGAATGAAACTATGGACAAGTAGGAAGTTACCTTATGAAAAGACACTGGGGCGGGGATGGCGTAGTTGAGAGCACTTGTGTTCTTCCAAAGGAGCAGAGTTTGATTCCCAGAGCATAGGCAGGGAAGCTCACAACTGCCTTTAACTGCAGCCACATGGGGGTCCCATGCCATCCTCTGGTCTCTTTTTGCACCTGCCTGAATGTGCATATACTCACATTCAGACACACAGACACAGATGCAGACACACACACACACACACACACCAAATTCTCTAAAAAAAAAAGATACTTGAATTTGTAATGATAAGGAAATTTGAAAGTTAAAATCATAATGAAATAGTGTTCCCTACCAATAGGTTAGCAAAAATTAAATTAATTGATATGTGTGGTAGATATTTCTAAGAATACTCAGGTACTGTTAAAAGCATATAAATGAGGAAGGACACAAAAGAAAAAAATCCAGAAAAATTGGCATTATTTTGGATCAGTTAAAATATTTAAATCATGATATCCAGGAACTCCTGCTTTGGTTTTATGTCTTGACAGTTTTCCCCATCATGAACCTCAGAAAATCGGTTCACTATAGCAAAATATTAGCCAGATCTCAAGGTGTATGTCTATCATCCCAGCTCTAAGAAACAAAGAAGTGAAAGTTTGAGACAATTCTGGCCATCTTACTGAGATCCTAGTTTGAAATTAAATTTTCAAAAGAAAACTGGAAATGTTCCTCAGTGGTAGAATACTTACCAAACACAGGAAGACCCTGGGTTCAACTACCAACACTGAAAACAATTTCTAAAAGTATATAAAACTCAAGTATTTATCATTAAGAGGGTAGATAACTATCAAATATACATATAATATAAAACTACATATCTATCAGGTAGTGTTTAGTATATATGTGCAGTAACATGGCTGATGCTCACACAGAAATATAATATCGGATAAATGTAATCATAGGAAACACTATGGTTCTTGGAACTTTATGACAGATATACAAGAGGAAGTGGCATGTTATTTTGAGTTAGAAGATCCATCATGAAAGATAAAAAGTGTCCCAAGAGGAAACATTTAAGGGATGTTACAAGAGATTAATGATTACAATGAGATATAGCAGAGAGATTGGAGGGTTCATGACTCTGTTGTGCTATGCTCATAGCAGGAGATTATCAACTCCTTTGTAAAAGAACCAGAAATACATCAATTTCAGGAAACTGGGGGATGCTGGTGGCAGAGACAGGCAGAAGATGCCCATCTGAAAGGAATAAAGGAGCTCTAATGAGACACGTCTACCTCTTTCTTTAGCTACCAGAGGCCTTTGAAGCAATGGACCCCAAGGAATTGAAATCTCCCAGGCAATTCCCAGGAATAACCCAATCTAAGACTGGTTTATAGAAACAAGTAAAGCCTAGTGCCAGCAAAAAAAAAAAAAAAAAAAAAGTTAACTACTTGTCAGAGACCACCCTGAAGAAGAGAGGGTCCCAGACTCTGATTGGTCAGTGATGGGCTAGGTGGATGACACCTTGACTAGGAGTGCTCAGACATGTAATCTTTTGCCCTTTTTTTCAACCCAAGTCTCATGTCAAGGCCTCAGGATAGACTCGGAGGGGTCACTGGGCCTCTTTGTTCCTTTTCCAATGTGGCCACATTAGGTAAATATGCTTCTCATTATCAGTTGCGTATTTAATTGGACTTTTTAGGATGGGTTTGACCAAGCCAAGCTTTACAGGGCTACCAGGTTCAGGCTTTGACCATGAATTACTAAATAACTAAGGATGACCTTGAACTTCTGATCCTCCTACCTCTTCCTCTTAAATGCTGGGATTACAAGTATGTACCACAAAGACACGTTTATAAGACCCTGGGGGTTGAAACCAAGCTTCATGCATGCTGGACAAACACTCTTAGCAACACATCTGTATTGCCTTCCCCAAACACTTGCATTAATACATTTAATCAAGAGTGTTTCGATTGGAAAGGTCTCCTCACCCATTTATAAGGTTCTCCAGTCTGTTGCTGCTTTGAATCAGGTATACTCATCCAGGGTGTGTGTGTGTGTGTGTGTGTGTGTGTGTGTGTGTGTGTGTGTGTGTGTGTGTGGCGAGGCAGGGAGGTGACTTTTGTTTAAGGTCAGAGGCAGTACACTCTGCTTGTAGCCTTTGCAAAGACTGGACGGTGGTAAAATTTGGCAGCTCAGGAAAGATATTTTTCAACTTCAGTGTTTCGCTAACCTTTGCTGATCCTGACAACAGGCTGTCAGTCTCAGACATCCTCCAATCAATACCTATCGTTCAAAGAACAAGAGCCCCTAAGTAGTATGCACAGCACTGTGCTTAAGACTGGCTCCCAAGCTCTGGGTGAGTGTCCCCAGAGGCTCAGAAATCAATTGTCAAGGCTGCTTCAGGCAGGTGTGGGATTTCACCCTCTGGGTCTCCAGGGAGGAGCAGCAGTCCTGGGGCTCCACGGCCTGCTGACTGCCCTAAGTGATCTTACATCATCTTAGCCCTCATTCTTTCTCTGTCAATAATGCCCCTGCCACTGGTGGCTGAAGAAAGGTCAGAAAGAGATATTTTTTCTTTTTTCTTTGAATGCTATCTGGCTTAGAATTCCAGAGAGATTTTAAGTTTTGAAAACCAATGCCAAGGGGATACATCTCTGCTCTATGAGGGCTTTTGTAGATGGGAAAGGCTGGCTTTATACTTTTAGATCTTCCTTTTTATTTTCTTTAAAATCTGCCTCCCAGTTTGTCTGGATGAGTAGACCAAACACAATGAACAATGAAATACAAAGGTTGCCTGAAGCCCTTCAAATGTTTGGGGAGCCAACTACTTCAGACTCCTGGTTCATGCCAGGTTAGAAAAGCCTGGGAGAATCCTGAGGAACTAGTGATGGTGTCTGTGTCTCTAAGCAACAGGGTGCTTTGAGTCAAAGATAACATTATAGAGACCTCCTTCCTCTAGAACAGAAGGAATTCAAATTAGGCAAAGCTCCAAGACCCTCAGGCCTTCCCCTCCAGCTAGCCTTTCTTTTGATGAAAATATTTCTGAGAGGCATTATATCCTTTCTTAGCTTCATAAGCTGAGGTTTAAAAGTGGATTGTCCTTGACAGAAAGTAGTCTGTGTGGGCATCTGGAAAGGTTCATATTGCTCATCAGCTTGGCAGGACCTAGAGTCACCTGGGAGTTGAGCCTCTGGACTCATCTGCCAGGAGCTTCTTCATTGGGTTGAGTGAACTGGGAAGATTCACCCCAGATGTGAGTAGCACTAAGAACTAGGGGCTTGGAATGAATAAAAAGTAGAAAGTGGGCTGAACACAGCATTCATCTCTCTGCTTCCTGACTCTGAGTGCACTGTGACCACTGGCCTTAGACTTCTGCTGCCACTGATTCCCCTCCTTCTCACTATGAGGCAAAACACTTCTTTGATGCTTTAACTTGCTTTTGTCATAGCAACAAGAACAATAACTAGTCGAACATCCCGTTATCAAACATACACATCACTACCTGTGCCCAAGCCTGTTCCTGCCACTCACTTTCAGTAAGCCAAATAAAAGAGTCAAATTAATCATGGAAGGCATTAAAAGGAGATGTATTTAATGTGGCCACACTGGGAAAAGGTCCATATTCAGGGTCCTGAAGTAAGATTAAGCTTTATATAGAATTTTAAAGACATTCACATCTAAGACGTGCCAGTCAAGGTCTGGTCCCACCCACCACTGGCCTATTATTGTCTGGGCTTCAGTTTCACCAACCATAGTAGTCTTACAGTGTTGGACAGGACAATCCTCTGAACCAAACTGTTGTCATCTTCAAGTGATTGACATAACCCTGCTTGCCAAAGGTCTTTACAGCTAACCTTCTGGTTGATGCTTCCTCTTGAAAGGAAATGCTGGAGAGTCATAAGAACCTCACTTGACAGTCCAGCCACACTTCCCAACCAATTATATGCAGTTCTTCCCTAAATGTACCTGACATCTTGGTCTCTGGGAATGGCTAAAGAATATAGGTTGGGAAGGAAGAGGGGAGGGACTCATTATAGAGGGACAACATGGGGAGTCATTATTCATGTTGGTTTCAGACCTTCAAGTGTAAAATATTTTAAGGCACCTCCTCCCCTGCCTGTAATCCCTTCCTCCCTCATGCTCTGTAAGGTTGATAAACTCATTGGTCACCCAGAGTGAACTTTCATACAATTGCATCTTGGTTTTGTTTATGTGTTTCTCTTAGCTCCACACCAACATAGCAGTAGGATTACATATGTGAGCAGCCAAGCTTGTGCTTTAAACATGTACTGGACATTCAAACCCAGTCCCTCATACACAGCAAGGGCTCTTCTACACTAAGTCATCTACTCTGAATGTTCCTTGTTGAATTATTTAAATGTTTTCATCTTATTGTATTTATGGTTTTTAGCTCTTTGCATGTACAGAAAAGCAGACACACGCATATACATGTATATATAATATGTATATATATTATACATATATACATATATATTTAAAGCTTCTTATTCATTTCACTTCTGATTCTGTGCATGTGCCTTCTTCCACAAGCAACCACATTTGATACTGTCATGGACACAGCACATAAGGAATCTGCAAGCAGATGAAGATTGCACAGCATTTCAGCATGAACCCCTCCAAGCCTTCTTGGCAACCTGACAAATGAGGATTTTGGTGCTTTCTTGATATTTTTGGTATAAAAGTAAACATCCCTTTACCGGGGAGTTAATATTACTGAGTTTTGTTATTAACTCTATTATAGGAAAGTCTCCAATGTTATGTTAAATGCTGTTCCATTCTGGATGTGTCTAAGGGCCATCTCCAGAAGAGCACATTGCAATACTTCTGACTTGTTTCTAACTCCAATGGCCTGAAGTCAATCTGCAAACCCACATAGTTGAAAGAGAGAACATGCAGACTGATTTCTGACCTTCACAGATGCACTATGGTTTGCGCATGATCATTCACACGAAAAGAAATAAAACTGTGAAAAAATGTTTTCAAACACCCTGTCTTAGTTTGCAACACAAATAACCTAGTAATACATCTGACCAGACATCCTGAAATATGTTAAGATAATAGTTTTATCAAAAGTAACAACACAAAAGTTAAAAATATTTCCAAGAATTGAATTGCCAAAGCTATACAAAAAGGTGATGTCCCCATGAATTTTATCTAATTTTATGTTATGACACTTTTTCCCCTTAGTCAGGCCACTATTTGTTTTTTTTACATAGGAAACCAGGAATTAGATTATTTTGAGAAACATTGCTTCTAAAGATGCAGAATATCTTCTGCGCTCATCATGTATGGTGTATGAGTTACCTGTATAGAATTTTGAGATTTTGGTATCAGAAAGATCTCAGGCCATTGTTTCATGAGAAAGTATGTTAGTGTCTCAAAGCTTCTCGGGATTTTAGTAATCAAGATACCAAGAGCAGGCTGGATCCAGTGATGGGTCTAGACTTAAAAGACCGACCCACTGTGACTTTCTTCTGCCAACAAGGCACTAACCTTCAAAATTGTGTCATAAGTTTTCAGCTGAGCATTCAGAAAAGGAACCTGTGGGGACATTTTCCATCCAAGCCACACACAAGGCTTTCTATGTGGTCTCTGTCCAGGACCCTTGATTCAAGAGCAGGAAGCTAGAAAGACATGCTACAAATTCAATAGATTTTGACTCTTTTAATAGAACATAATAATGTGAGCATCTTTTTTCTTCTTTTTAATTCAATGTTTGCCAACAGTTCAGAAGAATAACAATGTGAAAAAATATAATAAAGTACACTAAAACCCAATTAAATGTTCTTAATTCCTATTAAATATGTATGTGTATACATATGTATAGATGATCTATTCAATTATATCTAAAACTCTCCAGAAAAATGTAAAAAGAAGTCAAGCTAATACTAATTTTAGAGGGAGAGAGAGGGTAGACAGATGATTGAAAAATAGACACATGGATAGATGATAGGTAGATAGATGGTAGATAGACAGATGATAAGTTCTTGGCAAAGAGAATTCTCTTTCCACCACGTGGGGCACAGGGCATTGAACTCAGGTATCAGGTTCAGCTACAAGTACCTCTACCCACTAAGTCATCTCAACCAAACTAAAAAAGTCATTTAACATTTATTTTTATATTGATAAATTGTAAGTCAAAGTAGCTCTTCACTAGCCACCAAAACAACCTTTTCTGGTTTGTTTGATATTTGGAACCTCTGCAATCCATCTTCCTTCCTCCTCTATCCTTTTGACTCCGAAATAGCATCTTTTCTCTCTCTCTATTTTCTTTTTCTTTTTCTTTTGTAAGACAGGGTTTTTCTGTGTAGCTTTGGAGCCTGTCCTGGAACTAGCTCTCCAGAATTGTCTGGCCTTGAACTCACAGACATCTGCCTGTCTCTGCCTTCCAGGTGTTGGGATTAAAGGCTGGAACCACCACAGCTCAGCCTAAATAGTATCTTTACAATATCTCAATTGTATTTTCTTTGTTTCTACATACAATTGTTGTTTTGTGGGAGAAACCATTGCATGTCCTTCTTTGGAGAAAAATAAGAGTTCCCTGGTTTTATCAATCCAGTTTAAATTTTCCTTGCATGTATTTGGTCTGTCAAAAATAAAGTTCTTGGACGGCGGAGATGATTCATTTGATATAGTGTTTACCTTGTAAGAGGTCCTGAGCTCCACACCCAAAACTAATGTAAAAATGATAGGCATAGCAGCACACACTTGTAAACCCAGTGCTGGGGAAGCAGAGACATAAAAATACCTGTGACTCACTCTCTAGCCAGTTTAGTTATCTGCTTATCTCTAGGCCAATGAGAGACACTGTTTCCAAGGAAGTGGAAGGTACCTGAGGAATACCCATTCACACCACCCACTGAACATTTTGGCATGTACAAAATTATTCCTTTTCCATCTGTGTTCTCCACACCTGTTTGCATAAGGTGTCATCTGGATTCTGTACTGTAAAAGAAACAGAACTCCACAGATTCTTGTACTAGAAATTGTGAGAAGTATTGCCATTTGGTATTGGTGTGTTGTAAACAACTGGGTGGGAAGTCAAGAGAATTCCTTGTAGCCATCGCAAAACTGAAACACAGGCTTACAGAAATATCAATAATTTTTAATGATTTATTTTTAAATTTGTATGTGTTTGAGTGTATTCAAATGCCCATGGAACCCAAGAGGCCATGAGTTCTTACAACTGTGGTTTTAGTGACTGCGAGGTGCTGGACACGAGAGCTGGGAAATGGACTTGAGTTGTCTGCAAGAGAGCAAGTGCTTTTCATGCCGCAAGTTCCCTGAAACAGTTTTTAAACATTACCGTAATCACAGGAAAGAGAGAACACAGTCTCCCTCTCCCAAAATCTATGCAGCTGAGTTTCACGCCTCTAGGGAAACTGCAGTGGTCAGCACATTTGGAGTGCAATGAAAGTCTTACCCTAGGAATGCCACCTTTTTGATTATTATCTCTGTCCAGGAAAGAACAACTATGATTACAATAGCATGCCTACTATATCTAAATGTAGGGCCTTCACAGGTAAAAGTGAAAAATGTTCAGTTCCAAGCAATTTGCTCCCAAGTTCCCTTTCAATGATGTTTATTTTCTCTTAAAGAATAAATATATCTGGTTTTATAATTTAGTCTTTCCCAAGAATATCTAAAATGTGTTTGATTCCTTCTAAGCCACACTCTAATCAAAAGGATTGCCTATTGTGACAGATTCTTAGATGCTGATACTGACAAGCTCTCCCTTCTAACAGCATCCTGCTTATATTTTTACTCAAATTCTATCTCCATAGGTGATTGATATATATGGAGTTACATACTGTGTGGTTTGAATGAGAAACTGCTCATAGGCTCATGGATTTGAATACTTGGACTAAACCCTCCCAGTTTTTCTCTATTTTACTATTTGGGGATCTTTCTTCCTTTATATTCTTGT
This sequence comes from Mesocricetus auratus, assembly GCF_017639785.1. Lineage (NCBI taxonomy): Eukaryota > Metazoa > Chordata > Mammalia > Rodentia > Cricetidae > Mesocricetus > Mesocricetus auratus. The sequence continues at coordinate 66,460,595 of NW_024429266.1, forward strand.
GCATATTTGTTCTGAATACATATGGTGCAATATTTTATAAGAATCTTCTGTAATGGAATTGCTGTCTCATAGGGTTGCCATAGTTTTAATAAATATATAATATCTAATTTAAAATAATCCCCAAGACTGGAGCTAGTGATATAGTAAATGACACGAGGACAAGACTTCTCCAAGACATGGTTGATAGCCTCTCTTCCTCCCAGGTATGAATGAAGTAACTGAGATTCCCATGGTCAAAATACTCTGCTAGGAATGTCACAGATTTCAGACCTCAGACATTTCTAGACCCAATGGATTCTACCTATGCTGACAATTAGACAATCAGTGATCTTTATGCTCACATGAAGGTGAAAGGGATGAAGAGACTGACAATAATGACTAACCTGGTTTTTAATTTGGTGAGATTTTAGAATTGCTATTTAAACAGACCTCTGGGAATGTTGATGAAGGAATCCCAAGAGTAAATTAATTGAAGTGTGAAGAGCCACCCTGAATATAAGTGGCACAATTTCACAGGCTAACGTCCTGGACTGAATTAAAAGGAGAGAAGCAAGCTGAGAATCAGCATTTATTTCTCTGCTTCCTGACTACAGACCCAATGTCACCAGCTGAGTCATGTTCTTGCCACCAAGGTAGAATATACCTTCAAACTGGGAGTCAAAATTAAAACCTTTTTCCCTATGTTGCCCTTTTGTCAGGTATTGGGTCCCAGTAGACAGAAGAGGAACTAGTATGTTAACACTAAAAAGCGATGAATATATTAACAGAAACACAATGGCACATGCAGGCATACACACAGACAAGCTTATACACACAAAGGCACCTAGGACACACGATTCTCTGCCTCTGTAGGCAAGAACTGTTAGTTATTGGTCTATGTATCTCCACACAGCAGAGAGAAGGCTGCACAGGAAAAGGTAACGAGCTAAAGAGAACAACCTGCCTGAGGATAGGAAAACTCCCAGAGAGATGGCCCCTTCCAGAAACCTGACTAGCAGGGAGTACATTCTGCTGTAACTCTATTTGAATGACAGAGTGTGATGATATCTTTCTTGCACAAATAAATCCCGTCCGGGGGTCAGAGAATGGGACTTGCTACTAGCTAACCATAGAGGTCTGGAGATTTCTACAGACAGGCAAGAAGTGATGTAGCTGGGCAGAAGCAGGATATAAACAGGGATAAACTGGAAATTGTTCTCTTCTCTGCTGAGACGCATAGGAGGTAAGGTGTGCTGTGGCTTGCTCCTTCTCTCTGATATCTCAGCATTTCTCTATATATCTGAATCTGGCTTCTATTATCTAGACCAATTAAGAAACTCCATTTGCAACAGAGTCTACCTGTCTCCTTCCTTGCCACTTGAAATCATCTGTGGAAGACAACCTAGCAAATGGCATTCTGCTTTACTGGAAACTTGGGGTTTATATTTCATTTTTGTTTGTATTTTAATTACTTTGTTTTAGCTACATTTTGATTAAGTGTGTGTCTATGGCTGCTCCTTATTATTCTGTAAATATTCCATGGTATTTTCTCTATTATTTCTCAGATTTATGGCTCATGCATTTTACCTCTTATTCACACTGTACTCTGTCTTTTGCCTTTTCTTGGTTCTTTCTATTGATATTCTTGGCTTTAGACATAAACTATACTTATCTTAATGGTATCCAAGCTTCTTGGATGCTAAACCTTGCTGAAATGAATTGAAATGACACCTGCTTTATCCTGCATTTGATTTGGATACTGGGTGGGCTTGTTGTCAAATGATTGTTTTATCTTTCAGATTTCTCCCTGAGACTTCTAGTGAATACTATAAGCCCATGAAAAGACTATACACAGACTAATATAAAAATAGAGTAGGGCAAACATAGCACAACAGAGAAGAAACCAGTAGGAGTCACCCCAGGGAGAAAAGAGAACAGGGTGGTAAGAATGTATTTAAAAGTGGGAGATGAGACAGATTGGTGGATAAAATGTCCTCAAGCAAGCAGCATGACACCCAATTCTTTGATCCCAGCATTCAGTCAAAAATCCAGATGAAGTGCGGCAAACTTGTCACACCAGTAATCCCAGCACCTCAAGGTAAAGCTAGGAGGATACCTGGAGATGACTGGCCACATATTTATCTGAATCTGTAAGCCCTCAGTTCAACCCAGGTTCAATGAGAGACACTGTCTCAAAAACAATTACAACAACAACAACACAGACACACAAGTGCACGCCCACACACGCACACTTTCACAGTGCACGCACACATGCACTATGAGTATCCTACTAACATAAAGAAAACAAATGCTATTAAGCTGTACTGATAAAATGCTTCCCATGATGGTTCTAGACTCCAAATTCAAGTGGCAGCAGGATTTCTGCTCTGCTGAAGAGTGACTACTCCACTATTCCAAGGTGATGCCTTGTTGTGTCCTTAGGAAGACAGACTGAAAATGGAATTAAAGGCTGTCATAAGTCTCTTTTATAAGTGCCTGTGTCCCATCGTTGAGAGGGGGAAATCTTCTTGATATAGTCACCTCTTCCTATAGACTTACTTTTAATTATGTCTGTATATGTGCACAGGAGAAGGTGCAGGGTATCTTTGTGGAGTTGGCTCTCTCCTTTCACCATGTGGACTCCAGGAAATGAGTTTAGGTCATCAAACTTAGCAGCAATCCCCTTTACTTGCTGAGCTGCATCACTGTCTCCTAATGACCTCTGTAGGAATTATTATGTATTTGACCCATCTGGTGGTAAGAATTTTCAATGACTGGATTTTGGGGGTGACACATTCAAGACCGAGCATGCAGCAAGATAAGCATTCCTTTGCCTTCTTAAGGGAAGGTGACAGAGTATAAACAAGTCAGAAGAAAAAGAACACTCCACCTTGGAGTTAATTAAGGATGGGATGTTTATCCAAGTCAGATGGACTTTAAAGGATAAGAAAAAAGTTCTTTTTAACTAAGCAGTTGGGGTTCTCTTGGATGACTTTGAGGCAAAAGTGTTTGTTGCCAAACCTGATGACCCGATTCAATCCCTAGGACTCACATAGTAGAAAAAGAAAACAGATTTCCCAGAAAGCCACTAATGTGCTGTGACATCCTTATGCCCCCACCGCCAAAAATACATATATAAATGCAATAAAATACCTAAGTAAATATACAAATGAGGGACTTGGGATTCTTCGTGCACTGTTAAGAAAATAATAGCGTTACTGAAGAGATGGCTCAGTAGTTAAGGGTGCTGTTCTTGCAGAGGACCTGAGTTCCATGTCCAGCTCCCATTTCCAGCTGCTCATCACTGCCTATCACTCCACTTCCCAGGAATCTGGTTCTGTCTTATGGACCTCATGGCCACTGCACTAGCATAGGCATATCCCCACACAGATACATATAAATAAATATAATCTTTTTTAAAAAAGCAAGAAAATCTTGAATGCTTGCAGTGAAGTGCCTCATATTCATTTGTTTTCTGCAAAGTTCCATTTTATTTGTTTGCAACGCTGGGAATATTTACAGCAATAGGGAACAGTAAGGTCTGCATGTTCATTACACAAATAAGGAACCATTGACTCAAAGCAGATGCCCAATTTGTCTGTAATTTAATAGAAGGAGGATTAAGCCCTATTCTATTGAATTATCAAGCTTTCTTTTTATTACATAATCTTATGTAAAAGAAAAATATTCACTTTCTAAAGGAAATATTTGTATCCCACCCAGTAAAATATAAAGTAACACTGTCAAAACCGTTAAGACTAATTCCCACCTCCTCTCTGCCTCGTTTTCCTTTTGATAGTGTTGTATCTCTCAAGCTGTGCTATAAATTTAGCTCTGTGCTGTTAATGTGTGTCTTCCCCCTCGTTAGTCTCCTCTAGGCATTTGGCTGTCTACAGATGTCAGGCCCTTAGGCTGTAAAACTCTGGAAGCAATTTGCTTTGAAATATTCTCCTCAGAAGGCCCTTTGTTTAACTTGTGTAAATCTGTTCTGAGTGCCTTCCCAACTTGACTTACATGGCTCCTGTGTTTTGTTTTGTTTTGTTTTTATAGACCTTTTGCTTTACTCCTGAAGTGAGGGGTGATTTTCTCAAGCTCTCCCATTCAATTCTGCATGCTCTTCACATTTCACTTGTGGATGTGCATAGATGATGACACTGACAGCCTGTGGACTTCCACTTGAGTGCCACCACACTGGCAGCCTGTGTGGGAAGAATGTGGTTTTCCTGTGAAAAGAAACACCTATGAGATTGTAATAGATACATCATGCCCTAAAACCTTTCCCAGATTGACACATGTATTCAAATACAGGGCCAAGGACCATTCTGTGACTTGCTTATTTTCCTTTCTGCTTTCTCATACCCACAGTCATTACTTCTGCTTATTTTTGCATTGCATGGTGTTACTGTGGAAACTGATGAAGTTCATGAACTTATTCTCCATCTAGCTTAACAATGTTCACCTATTTAAAGTATTTCATGACTTACAGATGGATTGTCCAAGTATCCTATGGTAATTTTTCTCACAGCCTTGTTTTGTTTTGGTCTTTTGGTTTCCTGAGACAGAGTTTCTTGTAACCCAGATTCATTCTGAAACTCAGAATGACCTTGAACTTCTGATCCTCCTGCCTCTGTTTCTGGAGTGCTGGTACTGCAGATGTGCCTGGTTTCTGCTTCTGGAATGCTAGATTAGCCCTTTAACCATTGAGTCTATCTTCTGCTTTTTCAGCTTTTAGTAATCTGCTCTCCGTTGGGACAGTGAGATCAGATCATCTGGCAACTTAGACCTGAAATCCTTATTGGAAAAGTCCTTGCTTTCTTCATTTGTATTCTGAATCTAGCAACTTCATCCATTCTATGGTCACTTGGTGACTTGTGTGGCTATTGTTTTAGTGTCATATAAAGTCCAATGTGTAAGATATTTTATCTTTATAAGAAACAATGGTTTGATGATAGATATGGTGAAGAAAATAGCAATTTGCAATACATAATGCTAAATTATAGTCCTACATGCATACTAACAAAGCACACTATCAATTGATGTCCTCAGGCCAAGACACCACTGGAATGTAACTAGAAAAATCACTGAAGAAAGATGGGGTGGTGTAGTGAGCCTCAGCCTATATAATGATATAGAATCTTACAACAATGTCACACTGGGGGTCTGGGGTTATATTATTAGACAATAAAGGGCCAGTTAATAAGTTACAGAAAATAAGGGAAAAGTTATGTAAATTTAGGCTTGGGAGTTTTTATATGCCACTGTTAGAAAGCTGAACTGTAGATTTTAGAATCTATTTCAGGAGGATGTTTTCATAGGCTATAGGCTGTTCAAATTTATGTTTGTGCAACTGCATTTGTTCTCACAATATCTTTGAAGACAGAGTATAATTCTGTGGCAAAGTGTTTGCTTATCATACCCTTGCCCTTTAAGAGCACTTGATCCTCTTGAAGAAGATCCAAAGTTGCTTCCCAGCACCCACATTAGGCAGGTCATAACACAACAACCTATAACTTCAGTTCCAAGGGATCCAAAACTCTCTCCTGGCCTCTGTGGGGCAACACACACACACACACACACACACACACACACACACACACACACACACACACACACCTTAAAATCCAAATGAAATAAAAATTAATCTCAATAATTTTGAAAACAACCGGAACAGTTTATGCTTTTTCATCTACAAACCATAATCATGTTTAAGTGAATAAAAATATCGACTCATCCAAAGGTACAATATGGTCTCACATCCTTCTTCTATTTTTGGGATAGGGACATTGTGTTCAGTGAAAACAGAAAATATTATCACTCAAAGTGGCAGCATTTAATGTTTAATATATTGTCAAATTTTTGGGCAGTTGTGAACCTAGTATATCCTATCTTATCCCCTTGCTCACTTTCCTATCTAACTTAATAACAACAAAAGATCTGTTCCTTATTCACTGGTGGTGTGAAATTAATCTTTACATAGTATCCCTGGTACATAAGTAACTCCCAGAGGCTGAAGCATCTCTGTGAGTGGGACTTTAGATGACACCCACTCCAACCCATGTGCTTTATGGAATGTAAGCAATGTATTATTTTTACAGCTGATTCTTAAATAAGAATATTGAGACACAGAAAATTAAGGAACTTTTTCAAAGACAGTTGATAACTCCTTGAACCACCCTTGAATCTAGACAGGCTCTAATGTGTACCTTGTTAACCAATTTGGTTCTATCCCTCATACATCCTTTGCATTTAGTAAGCAAGGACAAACGCATGTCATTTGTTTTCTTAATATTAACTATTCTGACTTGAGTAAAATAAAATCTCAAAATGAGTTGAATCCTGGCCGGGCGGTGGTGGCGCATGCCTTTAATTCCAGCACTCGGGAGGCAGAGGCAAGCGGATCTCTGTGAGTTCGAGGCCGGGCTGGATCGATAGCCTCCAAAACAATACAGAGAAACCCTGTCTCGTAAAAACACACACACAAAAAAAATTAGTTGAATCCTAAGCATCACTTTATGCAGAGAACATCTATCCAAGAAGACAATGGATTAACATCACAGAATATGTCTCCCATCTCCTCTCAAGCAGATTGAATGGTGCTGGGGACACAAAAGTACTCAGTCCTTTCAGATCACAGTCTCAGCACCTCTGGTCAGCTGGCCAACACACTTGAGACTTATGGTATTTATACGACTCATTTTCATGCCTCACATGCTTTTCTTATTCTTTAGGTGTCTGGGTTCAGCCACTTCTTGAAAACCAATACATGTCTTTTGGTATCAACCATTACTCCTCCAGGACATGTGGCCTGATAGGGGCTAACTTAGAATAAACAAACCACCCGTTATCAGTAAGCCCATGCTGAACTGGTGATGACATGTATGTCCTGCTCCCTATCTACAGGACAGAGCACAAGTGCACCTGTATAACAGTAGGTGTCCCTACCCATATCCGCTGTCCCCTATTAATATGAAATTTCATAACAAAGAAATACAAATAGCACTCTCTACTTTTGTGGATTAAAATTTTACCTCCATTAATTATAGAACTCTTTAATTGAGTCTCAAATTCATCATCTATAAAATAAGATTAATGGCTGGGCATTGGTTCCCAGCACTTGGGAGGCAGAGGTAGGCAGATTTCTGTGAGTTTGAAGCCAGCCTGGTCTACAAAGTTAGTTCCAGGACAGGCTTTAAAACAATACAGGGAAACCCTGTCTCAAAAAAACAAACAAACAAACAAACAAAGAAAAAGATTAATGAAAACCATGGTACAATTTTCACATTGGTCAGCTAGAATATTTTAAAGATTTACTTAATTTCTCTGTATATATGAGAAATAGTGTATATATGAGAATGTGTGGGTGAACATGCCATGCACATATGTTGAGGTCAGAGGACAAATATTTGGAAGTCTGTTTTCTCCTTCCATCTTGTTTTGAGCAGTCTCTTTTGTTGTTTCTGTGACAACACTTCTGAACTTCCAGATGATTCTCCCGTCTCTACCCCCTGTCTCTCGCTAAGAGTGCTGGGATTACAGATTCACAACAGTTCATCAGCTAGTTAAGTGGTTACAGGGATTGAACCAAAGCTGTCAGGTTTGTGCAGAAAGTACTTGGCCACAGAACCATTTCTATGGCCCTTGTTTAGATTTTATGTGAACGATTTTTAAGAATTATTACTAGAATAATTTACTAGCAAAATTATAGTTTTCTATTTGTCATTTTGCTAGTTAGAATGTTCCACTGGCTGGCGGACACGAAGTCAAACATCATCATAGGGGAGTTGGTGATATGTTCGGTCCTCCCAAATACTGTGCAGTACCCATATTTTTCTTCAGTATTGAGACTGAGGGGGTGAACAGAGTTGAGCTCTCAGGTAAGTTGCTGAAGTAATTGCCTTTCATCTTCAGTGGAATTAGAAATCATTTTGTATAATCAAATAACGAGAATTGGATTGTAGTTTGTATTAGCTCGGGACTCAGCTATGCTCCTGAACTCTGTTACACACTTTCAGGGGGATGGAGCCACAGGGACTCTGTCTGCACAGTCCTTTCAAATTCTAATAAGTTTTCTTGAAACACATTTCAAGATGCTGATAGTCCCTCCCAACTGCTAGGGAGCAGGCTCAGAGGCAAGCCTCTTCTTTCATCTTCAAACAACTTCAAAGCTTAAATGTGAAATAAGGGTTCCTTTTACTGTGGAATTTAAACAACTCCATGGCCTCATGTGAGAGCAGGCCTCCTGGCTTTTGGAAATGAGTTTTTAAAAGTCTCCTGTGCCATGATGTCTTCCTGTAGGTGACTGGCCTTCCCTAGCTGTCAACATGCTGAATTGTCTACTGTCTACTTTGCATCCTGGTCTACTTGCAGGAAGAAGAAGGTGGAGCCGGAGATGTCAGAAAGTGGTGAAGAATGCATGTTGCCCATCTTTCTAAGGATGGACTGCTGACAGCCTTCTAATGAAGACAAGGAACAGAGGAAGAGAAAAAGGAGAGATTGATGGGTTATGTGAAGTATAAAGTCAGACAGAGTTTGTACTCTCACTCTACTAACAGCCTAGGCTCTGCCACTCATTATCAGTTGAATGAAACAAACAAGTAATAGTGAAAAGCAGATTAAAACAGACAACATTAGAAAGAAAAGACAAATGATATAGTGACCATCCAAACCTATCTTCAGTATCCCAGTCTGAACAGCCAAGGCCAAAATGGTCCTACCCAGCCCATCTTAGTCATCTGCCATGAACTGTGTCTGAAAGTTCTAAAACTCTTTCCTAGAAATAACCTTCTTTCTAGGACCATGTTCCCTGACTTTGCTTCGCCCATCATGAGAGCCCTGGGGAAATTAAAATATCTTTGGGTCTATTGTTTCAATAGTCTGGCCTGATTTATCACCAAATGAGAATGACATAAGTTACTGTTGGAACAGCTTCATTCTTGCCAGGTGGTTAAGGAAGTAAATACAGAAGGGAAGACAGAAAAGAGAGAGGAATTTCCCCGAGTGCTTGCTTTGTTTACCCTAAGCAGGTGAAAACCTGAACTTTGTATTTATTTGGAAGTAGAGATTCTGTTTCCCTCTCCCTCTCTCACTTACCAGCTTACCTTGGTTCTTTTCTTCTGTTTTCTATTGTCAAAGAGGACAGAAAATGTGTCAGGAAATTTAACCTCGAAAGGAAAAGGAAGCAGTCTTTGAGTGGCTGGAAAGATGGCTCAGGGGTTAAGACCACTGCGGATAGCCAGAAATTTATGCCCAGCATGCATGTCTGATAGCTCATGAATACCTGTAACTCTAGCTACAGGGCATTCAGTGCCTTCTTCTGACCTTCACAGAACTTGTATTCATGTGCATATACTGTCACACAGACACACACACTTACACATAATTAAAATATAATTAATCTTAAAAAGATGAAAGAAAGCTGAAAAGCAAACTTTCTAATAAAGTGATATAGCCAGATGTGTCTAGCAAATATTCTACCTCTGGCGCACAAATATATAAGAAATCATTGGCGCTGGGTGTTGGTGGCGCACGCCTTTAATCCCAGCACTCCGGAGGCAGAGGCAGGTGGATCTCTTGAGTTCAAGGCCAGCCTGATCTACAGATCAAGTTCTAGGATAGCCTCCAAAACAATACAGAGAAACCCTGTCTCGAAAAAACGAAAAAATAAAAGAAAGAAAGAAACCATTGGCAAGTATTCCAAACAAGGCAAACATGGTGCCATGTTTATTTTATCTGGTAGGTTGGTTAGGAATAATTGAGAACTCAAAACATCTAAAATAGAAACTTGCAGAGCAAATCCCAAGTACCTGGCAAGTTAAAAATGTCAATGCAAGAAACAAGCAAACAAAAAAACAAACCATCTCTCTCTCACTCCAGTGGTGATAAGTGTTTATTCTGGAGTTCAGTATTAGTGACCATGACTCAGGAATTCAGATTCAGGCTCCCACAGTCCATGTTCTATCTGGTAGTTTTAGCTTTATTATCTGCTTGGCCTTCATTCTCCATGGCAAGTTTAGTCACCATGATTGCTGGCCGCTTTTGAACATTTCTGCCTATACCTTTGTAAGCCAATCTAACAAATCAACTTGTATGCATGTATGTAAGGCTCTGTTCCTCTAGAAAATTCTGAGTAATACAGACATTATAACAGTAATAGAAAATCATAAATAAGACACTTTTCTAATACATTGGTGGAGATTTCAGGTAGGCAGGAAATAGCAAGGTGACTCTGCCCTCTGAGCCACTTGTTTGCTAAATTAATACACTGCAAAATGTCCACTGATAGTCACAAGAATATTTGGTTAAAAACAGTGGTGAAAGAAATGGCTATTAGCCTTATATACATTGTAATTAGTCTCTGGACCTGCAAGGTCTCAACCTCACTGAAATCACTGAAGTTCTAACGAGTAACTCAGCTTTGCAGAAGCTTCAGGGAATGGTAAAGTTTCATTACAGGACATTTTCATTCACAGAAGAGTCCATTGTCTATATTCAATTTATGACAAACCTACAATACTGCTATCTCTCTACAGAAAATTCTATAAAAAATCCCTTAGACTGAGGATGTAGTTAAGTTGATAAAGTTCATGATATAATACCCAAAACCTGAGTTCAAGCCCTATCTCTATATCAGCTGGATGCAATGGTACATGCCTACATTCCCAACACTCTGGAGTAGAGGCAGGGGGATCAGAAATTCTAGAGAATCCTTGTCTATATAGTGAGTTCAAGACTAGACTATACTGTAAAAGATTATCTCGAATGAAACAAAAAAACCAAAACTAATATGCTAAAATCCTTTTTTCTCTCTCTTGCTCCTAGACTCAAAAGGTTGTAGGGAGTGCATTGGCCAGCCACCACTTATAAGATCTGAGTTTCATACTTTTGTGCTCACCCCCATTGGAACAATCACAATGTTCCCAGATGTCATCAGACTTTCATTGCTGATGTGAAGAAGGTACTTCTTGAACCAGTGTCTTTCAAGGTACGAGGACGTTAGTTTGATCCCCAGCACCACGTGAAAAAGCTAGTGAAGGGATGTAGGCACTTGCACACCATCTTTGGGGAGGCAGAGACACAGAGATTGTCAGCCATCTGGTCTAGCCTACTTGGAAATTCCCAAGCCAATGAGAGAATTTGTCTCAAAAAATAAGGTGGCACACTGAAGACCACACCCCAAGTTGTCATCTGGGCTCACGCACAGGCACAGGTAAACACACAAGTACCCACAAACACACACACACACAAACACAAATACACACACAAATGAGAGACAGAAAGAGAGAAAGAGAGAAAGAGAGAGAGAGTATAAATAACAGGTTTTAACATAGAGACCTGCTGTTTTTATCCCTATGTACTACAACTGTGATGTGCTAACTCGTAGGCTTAAAATATCTTACAGGTAAATTCACATTTTTTTACATTTTTATTTGTTTGTGTGTACATATATGTGTGTGTGCATGTGTGAGTGTGTGCATGCACAGGTGCCATGGAACACACATGGAGGTCAGAAGAGTATGTTAATTCTCTAATTCTACCATGGGGGCTGTGGGGTTTGACCTCAGGTTATAATCTTGGTGACTTCAGCCCACATTTTATGAATTATTTCATAGTTCCATTAATTACTAATCTAGCTATCATACTTCTTTCCTAATAAAATTTTTCATAGAAAGTGAAGTAGAACCTTGTGAAAGTCAGAGTGCTTATGGATTTTCAAGCAAATAGCATCTCTGATTAGTGTTTAGAATAAGATTTGTCAATTAGTAGAAGGGAATATGGTGGGAGGATTTAGATGATTCGCTGGATGAAGAGTCATGAAGTCAATGAAATCTGGGTGGCAGCGCTTCACTACCAGTGAAGCTCTGTTCCTTTCATGGCAGCTTGAGCACCTTGGTATGTCTTGGGGTGACTGGATTTATCCAGTCTTTCTCATCAAGTGTTCATCTTCCAATAAGAGCACACATCAATTTAGAATATAGTCCAGCTGCTGTCTTCTTTGATTCTTTTTATTTTCCCATCTCTCCATTTATTGGCTCCCTCTTACAGAAGACTCATTGTTGCTTCCATGTATCTCACTGTCAATTTGTCTGCCTCTAGGACACAGCAAATTGAAGAACTAACCTACACCCAAACAATAAGGATAGTCTCTAAAGATGAATTTTGGGTTTAATAGGAGTAATTTCCTAGGAATGAAGGTTTGATGTGTTTGAGACAGAATTTTATATATCACAGGCTGGCCTTGAAATTGCTATACACCTTTAATTTTTGTGCGTATGGAACATATGGGTATGGTATGGTGTGTGTGTGTGTGTGTGTGTGTGTGTGTGTGTGCACGTGCGCACGCATGGGAGCACGCACGCAGGCACTCATACTTGTGCACATTGAAAGCAAGAGCAGAATATCAAATGTCCTGCTGTATCAATTTCCAGCTTATTCCCTTTAAATAGAGTCTCTCATTGAGCCTGGAGCTAGTCTGGCAGCCAGAAAGCTCAATGAACCATCTTTTTTTTTTCCCATCCTCTCATGATGGGGTTATAGGCATGCACTCAGCCACACCAAAGTTTTGATATAAGTGCTAGGGATTTGAACTCAGGCCCTCACGTTGCCTCCTTATTCCCCACTGAGATATCATCCTAGATCTAAATTTAACATTCGGATCATTTTTTTCCACCCTCTCTTGAGCATTGATACTATAACACTGTTCACTGAGCCAGTTTTATGTGTTTCTGAGGATGAAACCCAGGGTTTCTTGCAAGCCTAGCAAACATTCTACATGTCAGCTAAAATTTCTAAACCCTGCAATAAGGTTTTGAAAGAATTCAAACCCTGCCCTTGACTACCTCCACTGATAGCTATCAGGGTGCTTATTGTCATTGTGATTGTGAAAAAAAATCTATTTAAGGAGTTGGGAGACAATTGAGTTGGAAGGTAACTCTGTCATGAAGGCTCTGGCACTACAAATATTAGAACTTGAGTTCAATTTCCAGCACCCGCATAAAGAAACCTGGTGCACTGGCCTGCATTCATAATCCCAGCACTAGGGAGGCGTAGACAGGAGAGTCTTCAGGCCTAGCTTACTGGCTAGGGATAACCCCCCTCGGTATATGTCACCTGAAGGACCAAACCCAAGGTTGCCCTTTGATCTCGACATGCAACCATATACAAGTGCATGTGCACACATATACGGATGCACATAAAGTAAAAAGGCTGGGAAGAAAAGTATCTGATAGAAAGAATGTGTTAAAAGGCTTCAAAGACCAGTGTTGTGACAAAGAGCCAGCTACCTTTCTTGCATAAATCCTCTCCTGACTGCTTTCCCTTGAACATTACCCTTAAGACTTCAGTTAATTTCCAGAGTTTCAAAGAAAATTTGACTTTGACAATTTGGGGCCAGTTTTCCCATTCTTTTTGTAGAGGAGGAGGGATTTCAGAAGTCCTTAGTCTGCTCTTTTAGTTTTTAGCTGTCCAACATCAAGTTTGATTCATAATGTCTCCTGGCTCCTTGTGAACAGTGTGTGAAAAATATATGCTGTGTCAAATCTGGAATATGAGCCTTATTCATTCATTGAACATTGACTGAGAAGCCATGTCACTCAGATCTTTTCTGCAGAAACTAAGGATTTACAAACATTAAATGACTATCCATGACTTAAAGTACTCACAGTGTTAAGGAGAGATGGAGATGGAGAGGGGAGAATGTGTTTCAATGAAATCATAAACATACTAGGGGCAATAAACGCAGCACAGAAAAGGAGGCCCCAGTGATTTCAGAGACTGATAGAGATGTTATGACAGTGTGCAACAAAGTCCACAGAAGAATGTCTACATGTTAGAGAGTCTACAAGACTGTTTGACTAAAGAGAGAATAGTGATCCTGGAGAGCTGGAATGTTGTGGGTCCACAGTCAATTAGTTTATACGATATATTTCTCTTACAATAACTGTTTAACTTTGTGCCTAATATAACATCTTTCTGATTACCAATTGCAATGTTTTGAGATTGAATTAACTTCCTAGACCACTGATTTCTGCCATCCCAGAAGCTAGAAATGCCATCAGATAATGCCATAGCAGGGCAGCATTTATCTATATCCTGACTACATCATGTTTTCACTGACACACTTGAAAGAAAGATGTTTACATTCATGTCTTCCTTTTGGTTAAAAAATAGTAACTTTATGAAACAATTTCTGTATTGGTACATGATATTCAGGTAATCTAACTCTGTGTTATTGAGCCACAGTCACTCATATTTAGCTCAAAAATCAACTTTTCTTATTCTTTCTGTGGTGAGGTAAGCATTTTAGATCAGAAAAAAGTGTGTGTGTGTGTGTGTGTGGTGTGTGTGTGTGTGTGGTGTGTGTGTGTGTGTGTGATGTGTGTGTGTGTGTAGAGAGAGAGAGAGAGAGAGAGAGAGAGAGAGAGAGAGAGAGAGAGAGAGAGAGTATGTGTGCCTGTGTGTTTGTGTGATAGGGGAGAGTATTCTGGAAGAGAAGCAAGCAGACTCAACTCAGCAGGACTATGAGCAATTATTATTGTGTCATATGCCATAGATTCCAATAGTGCTTCGGATTCAAGTAACAGATGTATACCCGGTATGAGAAAGCTAGCCACATATCCAGGCCTGGTGAAATCAGGAATCTTTGAGAAGAACTAACAGCTACCACTTTACTAAACCAGCATCATCTCTAACAATCTAGACATTTGTTCTCATACACACAAGTAAGTGTAGTCTTCAGTCCTCATCAAGAAAACTTCTCTTTGCAATAGACAGAGACTATTCCAGAAAACCATAGGCAGTCAAGATGGCTACCTTGGTAAAGACACTTGTTGCCAAGCCTGACAGCCTAAGTTTGATCGATGAGTCCTGCATTATAGAAGAAAACCAACTTTGCCAGATTCTTCTCTATCTTTTGCCTGTCTCCATATCCTTGTCTGTCCCATAAGTACTAAGTGTAATAAGTTTGTTAATTTTTAATTTATCTTATTAGTTTTGAGATTATAACATAATATATAATTTTTCCTTGTGTTTCTTCACTCTTAACCCTCTCATATACCACTTCTTAAACTCAAATTCATGGTCTCTTTTTATGTTAATTGTCATTGTGTGTGTGTGTGCGTGTGTGTGTACATATATATCCCTTGATAAAATATCTCAGCCAGTTGCACCATCACCATTTACATTAGACCTCTGCAATGTTCTGCTCAGTTAGTTACCAGGGCTACCTAACCAAGGTAATATTTATTCCAAGATGGAAAAGGGATGATGAGGTCATACCCAGATGAAAAAAAAGTCATGTTGCAGCATATCCCTTCGAGTTAGCCTGTAGCTTGATCAAGGAAGAATAGTACTTATGCCTCTCATTCTCTACGGAGTTTTGGATAATTGCCTACTGTGTGCTGCGGTCTCTCAGGCACAATGTTAAGCTATTGCCTCTTTATTTGCACACACATTATTCCTTGATCATCTCAGTTCTACACTGACGTGAAATTGTAAACACCATACATACATAGCTAATAGTCAGTGGACTTTGGACTCCCCTCCAACAACGTGAGATGCACTCTCACCCTGAACTCTTGGGGGAGAGTCTGGGCCCTGCCTTGGATGAAATGACAGACTGTGGACACCCCCATGGAGGGCCTCATCCTCCCTGGGGAAATGAGGGGATATTAGGGGGGTTGGGGGAGGGCACGGAAGGAGGGGAGGGAAAGGGAGAGGGACCTGGAACTGACTTGTGAAGCAACCTTGTTTCTAATCTAAATTTAAACTTAAAAATAAATAAAAAAATTCTCAGCAAAAAAAAAAACATAGTCTTGGGCTAGAGTTTCTCTACATATATAAAGCACAAGGAAGTTATGGCTCCTTCAGTTATGTTGACTTTAATGTTATTGGCCTGTAAATTGATAATAAGAAACTGAATGCTCATACCTAAGTAGGGTATGCTTATAACTCTGCACCTTTAAGGCTCCAGTGTTTGAGCCAGAAAAGGAAGCAGAAAGAATGTGAAAGGCAGAGGATGGAGTAGGATGACATAAACTGCTGTCTTCTGTACATTACATGGTGAGTATCATGAGTATACTAATGTTACTTCTGGTAGCTGTGCTTACCGGTACAACTCCTGCTCAAGTTATAGCCAGTCAAAATTCAAAATTCCCGCATAGACAAGAGAGGCTCTGATCACCCAGAATCTACTGGCAGGTGACAGCTACTGGGGGAGAGAGAATTCTTGATGGTGTGATTACTGGTTCTGTGAATGTTCCCATGCCTATGTACATGTAGACTTCATGAGTAGGATATTGTGTGTTGTCAACAACATGATAAAGGAATACATGAAGTTGGGAGGAAGCATGCTAGGACATAGGAGGTAAGTTAGAAGGCAAGAATGGTGCTGGATATGATCATGTTTTATGGGCTAATGTATGAAGTTCTCAAGAATAAGGGAAATGATAAATATAAGTAAAAAATGAAGTACTCGATCTACAGTAATGTCTCCTTGGACTTTGAGATTATGAGCAGAAGAATGCGTGGCTGGGCAATAGACTGCTACTATTTCTTTCAGAACTTCCTCTTCCAATCTTTTCTTTCTTAGCTCGCTGGCCCTAGGTAGGGTTTTTGAGACAGCAAGTCAGAAGGCAGGAGAGAGATGAATTCCTTTATAAAAACTAATGGTAGCAGTGAAACATTAAATTTAGTTTATATTGTGGGGGAACCTTAGGCTCTTTTCTTCTAGTCTCCTGGTAATTGGACTGGGGGAAATGGAAAGGAAAGGGGATGCATGATCGGTCTGAATTCTTCAAGAATAAGTATATTTTTGTTTTACTTTTCTGTGGTGAAATTATATAGGTCCAGAATTTATGGGATCACCTGGGCCAGTCGTAAATGATGTATGAAATGAAAAATTCTCTGGGACATGGCTCTGTAAACACTGTCATGGTAGATCATTCACAGCTATATTAAGTTTAAACAAAGTGAAAGTATCACGGATTTTTCTGCCTAAATTGGAATGTTTACTAATGTGCATCATACAAATATGCACATGCATAAACAAACACATGCATACAGGACATACACCAGCCTATGCATATGCACACACAGACACACAAACACCCTTGCACACACATGCCCATTCACACATATACACACATGTGCTCACACTCATACAAGCTTGCATGCACATTTATGAATACAAGATAAGGTTTGCTTTACATAATTATATGTAACATTTGTTTTATAGAAATAATTATAAGAATTTTTTCCCTTTGGTTTCTTTACTATACATCTCTTATATCCAATAATCAAAATCACAGAATATATTTGATACTTCAAATTTGGTGAATTACATCAAAAATAAAAACTGATACAAAAATTATAATTAAATATAGCACATTATCTTTATTCATACTTTGGATGAAGGACATTTAGGTTGTTTCCAGGTTCTGTCTATTACAAACAATGCTGCTACGAATGTAGCTGAGCAAATGTCCTTATGGTATGATTGTGCATCTTTGGGTATATGTCCAAGAGTGGTATTGCTGGGTCTTAAGGTAAATTGATACACAATTTTCTGAGAAACTGCCATACTGATTTCCAAAGTAATTGTACAAGTTTACACTTCCACCAGCAAATGAGGACTGTTACACAATGGAGTTTAGGATGGAACAACAAAAAAAAATCCTGAGTGAAGTAAGCCAGATCCAGAAAGATAAACAAGATATGTATTCACTTCTTTTTTTCCTTTGTTTCTTTTTTATTTTATGTATGCTTTTTATTTAAATTAGAAACATGCATTGTTTCAAATGTCAATCCCAGCTCCCCCCTTCACCCTCCACCAGCCTCACATACACCCCTAGCCCAATTCCTACATCATTCCCCAGGGAGAGTAAGGCCCTCCTTGGGGGGGTATCCAGAGTCTGTCATTTCATTCAGGGCAGTACCTAAGCCCTTCCCCATGTGTCCAGGCTGAGAGAGCATCCCTCCATGTCGAATAGGCCCCCAACATTCATTTGTATGCCATGGTGAACACTAGTCTACTACCCAAAGTCCCAGAGATTTCTGAGGCCTCCTCACTGACATTACATTCATGGAGTCTGGATCAGTCCCCTGTTGGCCTCTTAGTCATCAGTCTGGGGTTCAAGAGCTCCCACTTGTCCAGTCAGCTGTCATTGTGGGTTTCACCAGCTCGGTCTTGACCACGTTGCTCATCACTCCTCCATCTCTGTTACTGTGTTCCAGGGGGTCAGATCAGTGTTTAGTTGTGAGTATCTGTCTCTGCTTCCATCAGTCACAGGATGAAAGTTTTAGCATGTCACATAAGGGAGTTACCAACCTTATCATCAGGTAGGGGCTATTAATGTAGTCTCTCTGCTCTTAGTTTTCCAGTTGGAATTATCCTTGTACATCTCTGGGAATCTCACTAATGTCAGATCTCTCCTCAAAGCTATAATGACTCCAACTATTATGGTATCTCTCATTTGGGTCTCCTCTATTCTTACCCTGACTCAGACTTCGTGCTCCCCCATGTCTTCTTCTACCCTCCTCTTATCCCCCTCTCTTTTTCCTGGTTCCCTCTGTTCTCCCCCCATGTTCCCAATCTGCTGAGGAGATCTTGCCTCTTTCGACTTCTCTGGGGTATAATGCATATCTCTTGGGAACCTCCCTGTTTCCTAGACTTACTGGCCCTGGGATTGTAGGCTGACCCGCCCGTGATCCATGCCTGAAATCCATACATGAGTGAGTACATACCATGTTTGCCTTTTTGTAACTAGGTTTCCTCACTCAGCATGGTTTCTTCTAGTGCCATCCATTTGCCTGGAAATTTCAAGATTGTGTTGTTTTTTTCCGCTGAGTAGTACTCCATTGTGTAAATGTACCACATTTTCTATATCCACTCTTCAGTTGTGGGGCATCTAGGTTTATTCCAGGATCTAGCTATTACAAATAATGCTGCTATGAAAATAGTGCAACAGACATCCTTGTTGGATGAATGGGCATCTTTTGGGTATATGCCTAAGAGTAGAATTGCTGGGTCGTGTGGTAGACAGATTCCCATTTTCCTGAGAAATTTCCATACTGATTTTCAAAGTGGCTGAATAAGTTTGCACTCCCAACAGCAATAGAGGAGTGTTCCCCTTTCTCCTCATCCTCTCCAGCATAAGCTTACATTGGTGTTTTTGATTTTAGACATTCTGACAGGAGTAAGATGATATCTCAGGGTTGTTTTGATTTGCATTTCCCTAATGGCTAAGGATGTTGAACATTTTCTCAAGTGTCTCTCAGCCATTTTAATATCCTCTATTGAGACATCTCTATTTGGTTCAGTCCCCCACTTTTTAATTGGGTCCTTTGGTATTTTGGAGAATAGCTTCTTGAGTTTTTGTAAATTTTGGAGATCAGCCCTCTGTCAGATGTGGGGTTAGTGAATATCTTTTCCCAATCTATGGGTTGCCTTTTTGTTTTGCTGACTGTCCTTTGCCTTACAGAAGCTATTTAGTTTCAGGAGGTCACATTTATTAATTGTCGATCTCAGTGTTATGTTCAGGAAACAGTCTCCTGTACCAATTCATTCAAGGGTACCTCCCACTTTCTCTTCTAACAGGTTCAGTATGGTTGGATTTATGTTGAGGCCTTTGATCCACTTGGACTTAAGTTTTGTGTGTGGTGATAGATATGGATCTATCTGCAGTCTTCTACTTGCCAATATCCAGTTATGCCAGCACTATTTGTTGAAGATGCTATCTTTTTCCCATTATAAAATTTTAGCTTCTTTGTGGAAAATCAGCTGTTCATAGGTTTGTGGATTAATCTCAGAGGGTTTCATTTGATTCCACTGATCTACTTGTCTATTTTTGTGCCAATACCAAGCTGTTTTCAGGACTACAGCTCTATAATAGGGCTTGAAGTCAGGAATGGTGTTGCCTCCAGATGTTGCTTTGTTGACCATGGTTGTATTGGCTATCCTGGGTCTTTTGTTTTGCCATATGAAGTTGAGAATTGTTCTTTCAAGGTCTGTGAAGAATTGTAGTAGGATTTTGATGGGGATTGCATTGAGTCTGTAGATTGCTTTTGGCAGGATTGCCATTTTTACTACATTGATCCTACCTATCCAAGAGCATGGGAGATCTTACCATTTTCTGGTGTCTTCTTTAATTTATTTTTTTAAAGACTCAAAGTTCTTGCGATACAGGTCTTTCTCTTGTTTGGTTAATGTTACCCCAAGGTATTTTATCTTGTGTTTGGCAATTGTAAAGGGTGATGTTTTTCTGATTTCTTTCTCATCCCTCTTATCTTCTGTATATAGTAGGGATCCTGATTTTTTCGAGTTGATCTTGTGTCCTAGTGTGTCTTCAACACCTGAGATTCTCTCTTCCATCTCTTATATTCTGTTGGTTATTCATGCATCTCTAGTACCTGTACGTTTCCCCAGTTTTTCGATTTCCAGCATTCCTTCAGACTGTGTTTATTTTATTGTCTCCATGTCAGCTTTCAGTCCTTCCATTGTTTGAATTGTTTCTTGTAATTTTTGCTTCGTGTTTTCCTCCCTTTATTCCACTTTTTGGAATCTGGTTTGTTTATTCTTCTGTTTCTTGCATTTTTTTTTGGTTTGTTTTTCTTCTGTTTATTTAAGGGATTTTCTCACATCCTCTTTGACGGCCTCCATCATTTTCTTTTCTTTTTTTTTTTTTTTTTTTTTTGGTTTTTACGAGACAGGGTTTCTCTGTATTGTTTTGGAGGCTATCGGTCCAGCCCGGCCTTGAACTCACAGAGATCCGCCTGCCTCTGCCTCCCGAGTGCTGGGATTAAAGGCATGCACCACCAACGCCCGGCGGCCTTTATCATTTTCATGAAGTCGTTTTTAAGGTCATTCCCTTCTGCTTCGTCTGCATTGGGGGGTTCAGGTCTTACTGGTGTAGACTCTCTAGACTCTGGTGGTGTCATACTTGGTTTTCTGTTGCTGAGTGTGTTATTATATTGCCTTTTCTCCATCACTTCTTCCAGTGGATGTAGAAAGAATCTCTCTCCTGGTGGGTAGGCAACCAGGGTTTCCTTTCGGTTTGTGCAAGCAAATCCAATACTCCCTGCCATCTGCTCTCTGCCCTGTGACCTGATTTTGGTTGGAAGAGCAGCTCTCTCTGCAGACTCCTGGTCTCTTGTTAGTCCTTCCAGGGGTAGTCGACCTGGCTGCTGTCCCCAAGCCAGGGGATCTGAGAGAGGGCAAGCAGGAGGAAATCCTGTCTAAGACGGGGACCCAGTGCTCACCTCTGACCTCTGCTCTAGTGTGGGCAGAAGTGTACCAGCTCTCTCTGCAGGCTCTTTGTCGCTTGGTCTTCTGTGGAGGGGGGGAGTTGACCTGGGTGCAGTCCCCAAGACAGGTGCTCCAAGAGAGGGCAAGCAGGAGGAAATCTGGTCTAGGATGGGAAACCGGCACTCACCTCTGACCTCTGCCTTGAGTGTGGGCAGAAGTGGTCATGCACTCACTTCTAAGCAGATAGTAGATGTCAAGCAAAGGATAACCAGGCTCCATTTCAGTTAACAACTCAAAGAAGCTAGGTAAACCGGGAAGCTCAAGAGGGACAAATGGAAGGCCCTAGGAAGTGAAAATAGTTAAGATGTCCTGAGTAACCTGTGAGGGGGTAAAAGGGAGGGGATGGGGATGGATAAGGCTTAAGTGGGGGAGGGATGGAGGAGGAGAACAATGGAAGAGATATCTTGATAGAGAGAGACATTATGGGGTAGGGAGAAGCCTGGTGCTAGAGAAATTCCTAGGAATCCACAAGGATGACCCCAGCTAAGACTCCTAGCAATGACAAAGAGGGTGCCTGAATGGTCCTTCCCCTTTAAGCAGATTAGTGATTGCCCTAATTGTCATCATAGAACCTACATCAGTAACTAATGAAAGCAGATACAGTGACCCACAGCCAGGCACTAGGCTGACCTCCTGGAGTTCAGTTGAAGAGAGGGAGGAGAGATCATATGAACAAATGGTGGTCAAGACCATCATGGGGAAAACCTCAAAGACAGCTGACTGGAGCTAGGCTTGAGTTCACAGTCTATGGACTGATAGCTAGGGAACCTGCATGAGATGGGACTAGGCCCTCTGAATGTGGGTGACAGTTTTATGACTTAATCTGTTGTGACCAAGGGCTGGAAGTGGGAACAGGACCTATCCTGGGTGCATAAATTGGGTTTTGGGAGCCCATTTCCTATGATGGGATACCTCACTCAGCCTTGATATATGTGGTGGGGGGACGTGTCCCTGCCTCAACTTGGTGTGCCAGCCTTTGTTGACACTTCAAGGAAGGTCTTACCCCCTCTGAGGAGTGGATGGAGGGTGGGAAGGGGGGAGGTAGGGGACAGGAAAAGGAGAGGGAATGGAAACTGTGGTTGGTATATAAAATGAAAAAAGGTAAATAAAATATATTAAAACATTAAATTGAAAAATACAATGAGGGGTCAGTGTTATGGCTCACTGGGTAAGAGCACATACTGCACAAGCAAGAGAATCTGGGTTTAAACACCCATTGCATCACTAACCTAAACGACTGTATATGCCAAGCATCCCTATAACCATAGGGTAGTGGGGGATACATACAGAGTCTTACTAGGACTTGCTGGCTACCAACCAAGCTCGAGGTTTAATGAGAAATGCTGTCTCAGTGGAATAGGTTTGACAGGAATCAGGAAGCCAAAAATCTTTCCTGGCTCCATATACACAAGAGGTTATACACACATGAGCCTGTACCATATATGTAAAAATAACAATAGGGATAATAATGATGATGCTGTTGGTGATAATGATGGTGCCATTGTATAACTGTCTACAGAAATCTGTTGTTGAGAACATACTGTTAGTGAAGTCAAGTTTAAGACATATTCCTTGCAGGGACTTTGTCTTACTTTGTCCTTCATTTGAGTTAGCCTCAAACACACTCAGGAATAGGGCAAAAGGAGCCTGGAAGTCTCTGAGATCTATTGACTTAGAATTCTGAGCTAACTTAGAGTTACTTACTTCCAGGAACTTATTCCTCCCAACAAAGTGTTAACCTAAGTTCTGGATTGCACTTGGTCAAATATTTGTCCGACGAAATTCTCTCCTGAAAGTGTTATGTTCCTTTTTGATAGCCAGGTAATTATTTCTGTTGTGTGTGATAACGTGTTTGAAGGATGGAGAGAAGCAGTTCCAGAGAAGGTACTGAGTGAAATCATCCCTGAGCTTAGTGGTTTACTATTGCCTCCCAGAAAGGGCAGCAAAACAATGGTTTTCAAGTGGAGTCTCAGTCCCGCCAGACAAGGCAGGGTTTCTTACATAATGGGAATTCTTGTATCATGAGGAAGCAGTACTAGTTAATATGTTATTAAAACTACATGACTGAAACAGGAGAGCTTGGTAAATGTGACTTAGGTCATGTGACAGGGCCTACTCTTTCTCTGCATAGAAGAATACAGCTTGGCTAATGTATGATTTATAGAACATGTACTGCATTGAGGTAATCATATTGTCCATAAAAATCAATGGTAGACATTATTACTCAGTAAGTATTACACATAGTACCTGACTATATATATATCACACATACACACACACATACACACACACATACACACACACACACACACACACACTAACTAAAGCAATAGCACAATAAAATGAAATTATTTCTCTATAGATGACATGAACCAAAAGGAATAAGACACTTACAAATCTAAAATATCATTGAAAAAATTCATAGATGATGCATATTAGACTTTATATGTTCTTGGACTAAAAGAATTAATGTTGTTAATGTCTAAACTCAAGTGATTTACAGATTCAATATAAATCTCTACACATAAGATCTATTGCATTTACAATTTTTCTACATCAGCTCTTAGGTTGTTTCTAGATTTTGGTTATCATAGATTATGATACACAATGAAAGATAAACATACTAAAATTTCAAGATCTAAATTTAATTTGCTACAGCTATTATCCCAGAGTGTAAGCCTGCTACTATATTTTAATTACACAAGTACTTTCATTATATCTGATTCAATGGTTGTGGCAATTTTTACTCCCACCAATAATGCAGAAGGACTCTTCCTTCTCCAGATCTTTACAGATATGTGTTGTGTCTTATTCCTTTTGTAATCTATAACCAAGAGGTGTTCAATGCTCTGACTTTAATATCAATTTCTGGAAACAGTAATGATGTGAACATTTTCCCACAGGTTTACTGGATATTCATATTCATACTCTCTCTCTCTCTCTCTCTCTATATATATATATATATATATATATTCAGAATATATATGTTCAGAAGAGGAATGAAAAAATGAAGCAGGATAAAGAGGACGGTCACAAGGAGGAGGAGGAGGAGAAGGAGGATGAGGAGGAGGAGAAGGAGGAAAAAGACTGAAAAAAATGCCCCACTGATTAAAGTGTTTGCTATGCAGGAATGAAAGATATGAGTTCTGGATTCCCAACCTCACATAATTGCCAAGTGGGCTTGATAACACACCCATATTTCCAACCAGAAACACAGAGACACTGAATTACCACAGCAAACTGGCTAGTGAGAATATGCATGTCACCCAAATTTGATTGAGAGACATTGTGCCAACTAATTAAGTGGATAAGGGGTCAAGAAAGTTACTGTCCTCAACCTTGGGCCTCCACATAAATATATACCTACATGTACAGGCTCACACACACACACACACACACACACACACACACACACACACACACATATGTACAGGCACTCACACACAAATGTACCTGACACAAACACACATATTAATAATCTAAAAAAATAAAAATGGAAGTATTTAAGGCATTTATTTTTTGCTTCATTTATTTTCAATATTTAACTAAAAGGAATATGAAGATTGTATCAACCTAGGCTACTAATACAGTTGGTTTTATTTATTTTAATTATAAATGATTGATTTGTGTCAAAGATTGGTCCCGCATCACAGTACTCGAGCACAGCACTGGTCATGATGTCCTGTGAGGAGGAACAAACTCAACCTTCCTTACTTCCAGGTCATTAGTGAATAACTTTAAAAGGGTGGTGAAGAACACAGCCCTCTTGACTGGACAGGATTAGGACCCCATTGAAATTTCAGCAAATGAAATTACATGAAGCAGACATGAACAAGACTGGATTCATCAATTTTCCATCAAGACATGAGGGAAGAGACTAAAAAAGCCACTTTCATTCCAAAAGTATCTCAGACAGTTAACAATCGTTAAAGGAGAGAGGTCACAGAACTTCACACTTCCCCAGGGATTCCAAAGAAGGTGTCACATGGTCAAGTCCTTTCCTAAGAGATGTAAAGTTTACAGTCATGACTCTCCCCTCCTAAATAATACCTAGACAATTAGCAATTACTAGGGGAAAGGGATTATTGAAGCACACTTTCTGTGGTTGTCAGGAGGAGGGGTTCATAAAGCCTCACCCTTTTGCATGGAGTTGTAGACAGTTATCTACTACTCCATCAACACAGGCACTCCAGCTCCTTCTAAACATGCTATTACATGATTTCTTTTGGTATACAGTCCGTTGCATTTTCTGCCATCCTCTACTCATTTTTGTTAGAACCAGTTGACAGCTAACTGTACTTGAAGGATGCAATTTGTCCTTAATTTTTACTACAGAACCACATAATATCTGGTTTAACAAATACACATTGGGTTGGATCGTACATAGTTTCTTATTAATCTGTGAGTATTTGTTCACCATGCAGGTGCCAGTGTGTATATGAATTTGTGTGAACCTGGAGGTGAAGACAGAGGTCAACATTGCCAGTCTTTCCTTAGAGATTGTCTGCCTTGTTTTTTTTTTTTTTTGTGACAGACTCTCTCACTAGCTTGGAACTTCCAAGTAAGCAAAGATGACTGGCATTAAGCCCTAGGGATATACTTGTCTTTGTGTGTCATCCCCCCTGCCCCTGTCCAGTATTGGGAGTTCAGTGTGCTGCACTATTCCCCACCATTTTTAATGTGGTTTCTGTGGATAGAAATCTGGTCTTCCTGCTGTAGTGCAGACCTACTGAGTCTACCAAAAAGACCCACTGAACCACTTCCCCAGCCCTCTTCCAAAGATTTAATATGTGTGCATGTGAAAGAGAGAGAGAGAGAGAGAGAGAGAGAGAGAGAGAGAGAGAGAGAGAGATGGGGAAGATAGACAAAGAGAGACAGAGACAGAGAGAAACACAAATCCACCTAATTTCCATCTTCTACATCAGATTTTTCTTTAATGTCTGTAACTCAGTTGCATCCTTGAATTATCATTCTAACCAGTCCTCTCAAAGTTATAAATCATGTTTTGTAGATAATTGGCTTCAATTTTATGATTTCATGCAAGACAATTATATTGGAAATGGTTTGCTTCAGTGATGCTGATGTGCTAGTCTGTCTTTGACCATTGATAAGAATCAGTTGGAGAAATACCCCCACATTTCAGCAGGAAGCAGTAATTTGCCATATTTATCATTTTCTGTCTCCTGCAGAGTGCTGTTGCCAGAATTTCTAGATTAATATGATAAAATTGGAAGCAACTGTAATTACAACATTCTTATCCTCCATCATTTTCCCTCTACTTTGTTCCTTTGGACCCCCGGAAGAAAGGAAAATCCATGAATCTCCCAGTGTTGTTATTTGCTATCAAACTGATTAATTATGTTTCCTGTTTGTTCCTAATTATAGTTATCTACCTTTCCCATTTGGAAACATAGATAGCAATATGTCTTTGGCTCTTGGCACCTTTTATTTTCATACAATTGAAAGCTATTTATAGTGTAGTGACTCTAAGATAGTAGGTCACAGGAGAGAGTCTGCCTCATTTTAAAACATGGTGGGAATTCCATTAGTATCCAGTAAGGTATGTGACAGCAGGGAAAGTCAATCCAGCTGGAAGAATAAATACAAATACTAGCAAATCAGATCCAAGAACACATCAAAATAATTATTCACCACGATCAAGTAGGTTTCATCCCAGGGATGCAGGGATGCTTCAACATACGAAAATCCATCAATGTAATCCACCATATAAACAAGCTGAGAAACAAAAATTACATGACCATCTCACTAGATGCTGAAAAAGCCTTTGACAAAATCCAACACCTTTTAATGATAGAGGTCTTGGAGAGATTTGGGATAACAGGAACATAGATAAACATAATAAAAGCTATATACAGCAAACCAACAGCCAACATCAAATTTAATGGATAGAAACTCAAGGCAATTCCTCTAAAATGAGGACAAGGTTGTCCCATCTCCCCATAACTCTTCAATATTGTACTTGAAGTTCTAGCTAGAGCAATAAGGAAACAAAAGGAGATCAAATGGATACTAATTGGAAAGGAAGAGGTAAAACTTTCAGTATTTGCAGATGACATAATTATTTACAAAAGTGACACAAAAAATTCTGCCAGGGAATTCCTACAGCTGATAAATACTTTCAGCAAATTGGCAGGATACAAGATCAACTCAACAAAAACAGTAGCCCTACTATATAAGAAAATAAAATGGCTGAGAAATAAATCAGATAAATATCACCCTTTACAATTGCCACAAACAACATAAAATACCTTGGGGCAACTCTAACTAAACAAGTGAAAGACCTGTATCACAAGAAATTAAAGAAAACTTCAGAATATGGAAATAACCCCCATGCTCTTGGATAGGTAGGATCAATATAATAAAAATTGCAATCCTGCCAAAATATATCTACAGATTCAATGCAATCCCCATTAAAATACCAACACAATTCTTTACAAACCTTGAAAGAACAATAATAAATTTTGTATGTAAAAACAAAAGACCAAGGATAGCCAAAAGAACCTAATTCAAAAAAGCAACATATGGAGGCTTCAAGCTCTACTATAGAGCTATAGCCCTGAAAACAGCTTGGTATTGGCATAAAAATAGACAGGTAGACCAATGGAATTGAATTAAACACCCTGATATTAACCTATACATGTATGAACATCTGATCTTCCACAAAGAAGCTAAAAATATACAATGGAAAAAAAGAAAGCATCTTCAACAAATGGTGCTGCCATAACTGGATGCTGGCATGTAGAAGAATGCGAAAAGATCCATGTCACCATGCACAAAACTGAAGTCCAAATGGATCAAAGACCTCAGCATAAATTCAGCCACACTGAAACACTTAGAACAGAAAGTAGGTGGTACCCTTGAACAAATTGGTACAGGAGACTGCTTCCTGAACATAACACCAGTAGCACAGCCAGTGAGGTCAACAATAAATACATAGGACCTCCTGAAACTGAGAAGCTTCTGTAAGGCAAAGGATACAGTCAACAAGACAAAAAGGCAGCCCACAGAATGGGAAAAGATATTCACTAACCCCACATCTGACAGAGGGCTGATGTCCAAAATTTCCAAAGAACTCAAGAGGCAAGTCTCCAAAATACCAAAGGATACAATTAAAAATTGGGCTACAGAACTACCTAGAGAATTTTCAATAGAGGAGTGTAAAATGACTGAGAGGCACTTGAGAAAGTGCTCAACATCCCTAGCCATCTGGGAAATGCAAATCAAAACAACTCTGTGATTCCATCTTACTCCTGTCATAATGGCTAAAATCAAAAACACCAAGGACAGTTTATGCTGAAGAGGTTGTGGAGAAACATAACACTTCTCTACTGCTGGTGGGATTGCCAACTCATACAGCCACTTTGGAAATCAGTATGGAGATTCCTCAGAAAAATAGAAATAAGCCTAACACAAGACCCAGCAATTCCACTCTTAGGCAAATATCCAAAGGATGCACATTCATACAACAAGGACATCTGCTCCACTATGTCCATAACAGCATTATTGTAATAGCCAGAACTTGGAAGCAATCTAGATGCCCCTCAACCAAAGAGTGGATAGAGAAAATATAGTACATTTACACAATGGAGTACTATTCAGCAGAAAAAAAACAATGAAATCCTGAAATTTTCAGGCAAATGGAAGGCACTAGAAGAAACCATCCTGAGTGAGGTAACCCAGTCACAACAAGACAAACATTGTATGCACTCTCTCATATATAGATTTTTGACATAGATTTGGGGATACCCAGTCACAATTCCATGGCCAGAGAATCTAGGGAACAGAGCCTTCATCCAGTAGCAGATGGAAGCAGAGGCAGACTGCCACAGCTGAACACTGAGCTGAACTCCTGGAACTCAGTGACAGAGAGGAAGGACAGATGAGCAAAGGGGTTAAGACTGGGCTGGTTTAACCCCCAGAAACAGCTGACCTGATAATGGTTAGCCTGGGAATCCAGCATGGGACAGATCAAGGCCCCTTAAATGTGGGTGTCAGTGAGGAGGTCTAGGCAATCTATTGGGCCTTGGGTAGTAGATCAGTATTTATCCCTGGCATACAAATGGACTTTGGGTGACCATCCAAAAATGACATATGCATTCTCACCCTGGACACTTGGTGGAGGGTCTAGGCCCTGCTCTTGATGAAATGACAGACTATGGACACCCCATGGAGGGCCTCACCCTCCCTGGGGAAATGAGGAGTATTGGGAGAGTTGGTGGGAGGGTGTGGGAGCAGGGAAGGGAAAGGGAGAGGGAACTGGCATTGACATGCGAAGCAACATTGTTTCTAATTTAAATTTGAAAATAAAAATTAAAAAAAGAGGGGAAGGTGAGGGTCAGTAATAATCAAGGTGTGTTCTGGGAATGGCTGTGTAGAATCTAAGTTGGTGAATATATGGAAAGAGACTTAAGGATGTTTGGTTTGGAAGCAATTGAAGAATACTACAAGTTTGAGAATACAGATAGCCTTTTAATGGGAAACCAACTTGTTGTTTCGTAAGTTTAAAAAAAATGTTACCGTGTTTTCCTCAATGACCGTAATTTTCTAATGTGCTCCTTCAAATGGTATCAGCATAATTTGATTATAAATTACATAAAACAAACTGTATCCATTTTAAGGGTACAGCTATTTTAGCTTTGAGGCCATGGTGTCTTAGGACAGGAGAAGGGGATCATATAAACCTCCGTTTGAGATAATTTAACATCTTTTGCATCCAAGGTAATAAGTATCCATATATTTTTTTTTGAGGCAGGGTTTCTCTGTATTGTTTCGGAGCCTGTTCTGGAACTCGTTCAGTAGACCAGGCTGGTCTCGAACTCACAAAGATCCACCTGCCTCTGCCTCCCAAGAGCTGGGATTAAAGGCATGCACCACCAATGCCCGGCTACATCATAGTTTTATAATTGTTTATTTCCTGATGTTGGGGATCAAATTCAGGTCCTTGAACTTGATAGAGGCAAGCAATCTACCACTGACCATTTATACCTCCAGTTCTGTGAAACGGGTTTTAGAATAGGACATGATTGCACTTAAATCCTGATTTTGTCCCTTTCTAGGTGTCTAATGTTGGGCAAGCTACTTAAGAGTTTTGTTTTGTTTTTTTGTTTTTTTTTTTTCGAGATAGGGTTTCTCTGTGGCTTTTGGAGGCTGTCCTGGAACTTGCTCTGTAGAGCAGGCTGGCCTCGAACTCACAGAGATCCGCCTGCCTCTGCTTCCTGAGTGCTGGGATTAAAGGCGTGTGCCACCAACGCCTGGCTAAGAGTTTTGTTTTTGTTTTTGTTTTTTTTTTTTCAACAAAATTTTTTTTTATTTTATTTTCCAGTTTAAATTTAGATAAGAAACAAGGTTGCTTCACAAGTCAGTTCCAGGTCCCTCTCCCTTTCCCTCCCCTCCTCCCGTGCCCTCCCCCCAACCCCCCCTCCGTTATCCCCTCATTCCCCCAGGGAGGGTGGGCTGGTTTAACCCCCAGAAACAGCTGACCAGACAAAGGTTAACTCTTGAATCCCAGGCATCAGCCTGGGAATCCAGCATGGGACTGATCAAGACCCCCTGAATCTGGGTGTCAGTGAGGAGGCCTAAGTATCCATATTTTATGTGTGACTTTTTGTAAGTCTTTTTTTGTTTGCTTTGTAACCCACTTCCTCTCACATGCAGTGGGTCTCTGTTTCTGTCACACCATAAAGAACAAAGGAGAATTACAAAGACCCAATCTATATGAAGCAAGAAGTGTCATCTCAGACCGATGGAAAAGGGAGGGTGTTTACAGATGGGACACAACAAACCCAAATTAAGCCTCATGCCACCTTAGAGTCTTAGAGTAAATGGTATCCCAGTTGTGCAGGACACTTTTCTATTGAGAAAGCCTGCAGGCTTGCCAATCAACTTTCACTTTGCATGATGCTACTTTTCTGTATTTTAATCCTTTAACAGATGGGAAAATGCCTAACTGCTAACCAGAATCAACAAGTTTATCTGCTGAGTCATCTCTCTAGACCAATATTTATTTTTGTGAAAGACAAGATCAAGAGCTGGCCGTAAACAGAGCCCTCCTAAATCACCTGGAAGTAGCAAAAAATAAATAATTTATTTACAGAATGTTTTGCTGTTATTAAAAATACAAATACAAATGCTCCAGAAATTTCACTAGTGAATATATACATATATATATTTCAAAGAGAAAAGAAGCCTTCTATACCTAATGCCAACAGTAGTTTTATGCATAAAAGGAAAGCTGGAACTAGCCCAAGTAAACATTAGCTGATAAATGGACAAACTGTTATTTGTCCATACCATGAAATAACATTTCACAATAAATGAATGAGTTACTATTAAGTATCACTCAGATCACTCAACAGTTAACATTAAGCTAAGTGAAAGATACTAGGCAGTAAAGGGCAAAAACTCTATTACTCCATTTCTAGGAAGTTTTAAAACATGCAAAGCTAACGTATTCTGGTGGGAATCAAAATGACATTCATATTGAAGGTGGACTTTAAAGTGACTAGGAAAAAGAGAGTTTCTTAGATAACAGACTAGATATTTATATTTTTCACATCTACCTGAGTCCAATTATATTTTAACTATATCAACTCCGGGCTCTCAAACCCACTAGTTAAGTTGCCAAATGATAAATTGTTCTAACTCTTATGATTCATATTGCATATTTATATCAACTGGCATGTGCACTTCATATAATCTACTTGCAATTATGTTTTTAGGGCAAAGAGATTGATAAAAAGTTATTGATGTAAAGAAGGAGATAGCATAAACACACAGGAAATAATCTGCTCACTCAGCCTTGAGAGAGGGATGTATAATATCACCAAGCACACACTTCTTAGAAATTTAGAGGACAAATTAGAATATGAAGGAAATAATTGCCTGAAATCAGAAACAGGATTTTTTATTATTTAATTTTAAATAGCTTGCTTCACATGTCAATCCCAGTTCCTTCTCCCTCCCCTTCTCCTGCAACCCCCGCCCACCATTCCCACCAGCCTTCCACCTTATCCCTACTTCCTTCCACATAGGGGAAATCCAGAGTCTATCATTTCACTCAGGGCAGGGTCCCGGAACTCCCCTAAGAGTCCAGGCTGAGAGAGCATTCTTCTTTGTGTTATGGACACACAAATCCCATTTGTATGCCAGGGATACAAGCTGATCTACTGCACAGGGCCCCATAGGTTGCCAAGGCCTCCTTACTGACTCTCACACTTAGGGGGTCAGGATCTGTCCCATGCTGGCCTCCCAGCTGTCGCTCTGGGGTCCAAGAGCTCTGCCTTGTACAGATCAGCTGACTCTGCTGGTTTTGCTAGCCCATTCTTTGCCAATTTTCCCATCACTCCTCTCTCTCTGTAACTGGGTTCCATGGGTTCAGTTCAGTGTTTAATTGTGGGTGTTTGCCTCTGCTTCCATCAGTCACTGGATGAAGGTTCTAGGATGGCTATAGACATCAAGTTCATTATCAGGAATGGGCATTTAAGGTGGTCTCTCCACTGTTGCTTAGCTTGCCAGTTGGTGTCATCCCTTTAGATCACTAGAGGTCTCACTGGTACAAGATCTGGCTTATATCTATGACACCCTCTTCCCCCTATTCTACCACCCACTCATCCTTCCTGTTCCCCCATGACCTACTCTCACTTCCTCTTCTCCCCCTCTATTCTTCCTAGCTCCCATTCCCCCCACCCCTCACCATGTTCCCAATCTGTTCACAAGATCTTGCCTCATTCCTCTTCTCTGGGTACAATGCATATCACTCTTAGGTTCGTTCCTCTTTCCAAGACTCTCTGTCAGTGGAAGTGCAGACTGGCACTATCCTATTTCATGTCTAAAATCCATATATGAGTGAGTACATACCATGTTTGTCTTTTTGTCACTTTGTTACTTCACTCAGGATGGTTTCTTCTAGTGCCGTCCATTTACCTGTAAATTTCAAGATTCCATTTATTTTTTCTACTTAGTAGTACTCCATTGTGTAAATGTACCACATTTTCTCTATCCACTCTTCAGTTGAAGGGCATCTAGGTTACTTCCAGGTTCTGGCTATTACAAATAATACTTCTATGAACATAGTGGAACAGATGTCCTTGTTGTATGAATGTATGTCTTTTGGATATTTGCCCAAGAATGTAATTGCTGGGTCTTGTGGTAGATTGATTCCTGTTTTCCTGAGGAATCTCCACACTGATTTCCAAAGTGGGTGTACGAGTTGGCACTCCCACCAGTAGTGGAGGAGTGTTCCCCCCCTCTCTCCACATCAACTCAAGCATAAATTTTCTTACTTGTTTTTGATTTTAGACATTCTGATAGGAGTAAGATGGTATCTTAGAGTTGTTTTGATTTGCATTTTCTTGATGGTTAAGGATATTGAGCACTTTCTCAAGTGTCTGTCAGCCATTTTAGACTCCCCTATTGAGAATTCTCTATTTAGTTCTGTACCCCACCTTTTAATTAGATCCTTTAGTGTTTTGGAGACTTGCTTCTTGAGTTCTTTGTAAGTTTTGGAGATCAGCCCTCTGTCAGATGTGGGGTTAGTGAATATCTTTTCCCATTCTGTGGACTGCCTTTTTGTCATGTTGATGGTATCCTTTGCCTTACAGAAGCTTCTCAGTTTCAGGAGGTCCCATTTGTTAATTGTCGATCTCAGTGTCTGTGCTACTGCTGTTATGTTATGGAAGCTGTCTGCTGTACCCATTCGTTGAAGAGTATCTCCCACTTTCTCTTCTAAGAGTTTCAGTGTGTGTGTGGATTTATCTTGAGGTCTTTTGTTCATTTGTACTTAAGTTTTGTGCAAAGTGATAGACATGAATCTATCTGCAGTCTTCTACATGCCAAAACCCAGTTATGTCAACACCATTTGTTGAAGATGCTTTCTTTTTTCCATTGTATAGTTTTAGCTTCTTTGTCAAAAATCAAGTGTTCATAGGTGTCTGTGTTAAAATCAGGGTTTTCAATTTGGTTTCACTGGTCTATCTGTCTATTTTTGTGTCAATACCAAGCTGTTTTCAGGACTATAGCTCTATAATAGAGCTTGAAGTCAGGAATGGTGATGCCTCCTGAAGTTCCTTTATTGTATAGGGTTGTTTTGTCTATCCTGGGTCCTTTGTTTTTCCATATAAAGTTGATTATTGTTCTGTCAAGGTCTGTGAAGAATTGTGCCAGAATTTTGATAGGGATTACATTGAATCTGTAGACTGCTTTTGGCAAGATTGACATTTTTATTATGTTGATCCTACTAATCCAAGAGCATGGGAGATCTTTCCATTTTCTGGTATCCTCTTGATATCCTCCTGATATTTTTTGAGTTAACCTTGTATCCTGACACTTTGCTGAAGGTGTTTATCAGATCTAGGAGTTCCCTCGCAGAGTTTTTCGGGTCACTTATGTAAACTATCATATCATCTGCAAATAGTGAAAGCTTGACTTATTCTTTTCCTATTTGTATACCCTTGATATCCTTTTTATTGTCTTATTGCTGTAGCTAGAACTTCAAGTACAATATTGAAGAGATATGGAGAGAGTGGACAGTCTTGTCTTGTTCCTGATTTTAGAGGAATTGAATTGAGTTTCTTTCCATTTAGTTTGATGTTAAGTGTTGGTTTACTGTATATTGCTTTTATTATGTTCAGGTATGTTCCTCTTATCCCTGATCTCTCCACAACCTTTATCATGAAGGGGTGCTGGATTTTGTCAAAGGCTTTTTCTGGATCTAGTGAGATGATCATGTGGTTTTTCTTTTGCAGTTTTTTTATGTGCTGGATTACATTGATAGATTTTCTAATGTTGAACCATCCCTGCATTCCTGGGATGAAGCCTACTTGATCATGTTGGATGATTTTTCTGATGTGTTCTTTAATCTGATTTCCTAGTATTTTATTGAATATTTTTGCATCGATTTTCATGAAGGATTTTGGTGTATAGTTCTCTTTCTTAGTTGTGTCTGTGTGTCTTGGGTACCAAGGTAATTGTAGCCTTGTAAAAAGAGTTTGGCAGTGAGCCTCCCACTTCTGTTGTGTGGAATACTTTCAGGAGTATTGGAGTTAGCTCTTCTTTGAATTTCTGTTAGAATTCTCACTGAAGTTATATGGGCCTGGACCTTTTTTGGTTGGGAGACTTTTGATGACTACTTCTATTTCATTAAATTTTATAGGTGTGTTTAGATTGTTTACCTGTTCTTGATTTAGTTTTGGCAAGTTATATCTACCCAGGAAATTGTCCATTTCCTTTATATTTTGGACTTTTGTGGAGCACAGATTTTCAAAGTATGCCCTGATGATTCTCTGGATTTCCTCAGTGTCTGTTGTTATGTCCCCCTTTTCACTTCTGATTTTGTTAATTAGCATTCTCTTTCTCTCTGTCTTTTGGTTAGTTTGGACAGTGGTTTGTCTATTTTGTTGATTTTCTCAAAGAACCATCTCTTTGTTTCATTGATTCTTCTCAATGTTTTCCTGGTTTCTACTTGACTGATTTCAGCCCTCAATTTGATTATTTCTTGGCGTCTGCTCCTCCTGGGTGAGTTTGCTTCTTTTTGTTCTAGAGAATTCAGCTGTGCTATTAATTCTCTAGTGTGACTGTTCTCCAGTTTCTTCATGTGAGCACTTAGTGTATGAACTTTCCCCTCAGCACTGCTTTCAGAGTGTCCCATAAGCTTGTTGTGTCTTCATTCTCATTGAATTCCAGGAATTCTTCGATTTCTTTTTTTATTTCTTCCTTTATGCAGGGATGGTACAATTGTGCATTGTCCAATTTCCATGAGATTGTAGGGTTTCTGACATTTGTGTTATTGTTGAATTCTAATTTTAATGCATGGTGGTCTTATAAGATACAGGGGGTTATTCCAATTTTTTTGTATCTGTAGAGGTTTGCTATGTTTCCTATTATGTGGTCAGTTTTAGAGAAGGTTCCATGTGGCACTGAGAAGAAGGTATATCCATTTGTGTTTGGGTGGAATATTCTATAGATGTCTGTTAAACTCAGTTGGGTCATAACTTCTTTTGTTTCTTTGTTAAGTTTCTTTCTGGAGGTCCTGTCTAGCAGTGAGAGTGGAGTGTTGATATCTCCTACTACTAGTATGTGAGATTTTATGTGTGATTTGAGCTTTAGTAATGTTTCTTTCACGAATGTAGGTGCCTTTGTATTTGGAGCATAGATGTTTAAAATTGAGACTTCATCTTGATGGACTTTTCCTTTGATGAATATGAAATGTCCTTCTTCATCTCTTTTGATTGATTTTAATTTGAAATCTAGTTTGTTATATATTAGGATTGCTACACCCGCTTGTTTCTTGAGTCCGTTTGATTGGCAAATCTTTTCCCAACCCTTTACTCTGAGGTAATGTCTGTCTTTGACGTTGAGATGTGTTTCTTGTATACAGGAGAAGGATGGGTTCTGTGTTCATATACATTCTGCTAGTCTGTGTCTTTTTACAGGCAAGTTAAGAGCATTGACATTGAGGGATATTAATGACCATTGATTGATGATTCTTGTTTGTGCTTGATTTATTGGTAGTGGAGTTATTGTGTGTAGGTTCTCCTCCCTTTTTCTATTGGTGTTTGGTAAAGTGGGATTATCTATTGTCTGTGTCTTTGTGAGTGTAGTTATCTTTGTTTGGTCTAGGATACTTATTGTTTAAATCTGGTTTTGTCATGGAATATTTTGTTTTCTCCATCTATGGTAAGTGAAAGCTTTTCTGAATATAGTAGTCTGGGCTGGCATCCTTGTTCCCTTAGTGTTTGTAGGACATCTTTCCAGGATCTTCTGGCCTTCATAGTTTCCATTGAGAAGTCAGGTGTAATTCAGATAGCTCTGCCTTTATATGTTAGTTGGTCTTTTTTTTAGCTGTTCTTAATATTTTCTCTTTATTCTGTATGTATTCTGTATGTTTGATGTTTTGATTATTATGTAGTGAGGTGACTTCTTTTTCTGGTCCAGCCTATTTGGTGTTCTGTAAGATTCTTGCATTCTCATAGGCATATCCTATTTAGATTCGGGAAGTTTTCTTCTGTGATTTTGTTGAATATGTTTTCTGTACCTTTGAGCTGTATTTCTCTGCCTTCTTCTATACCTATTATTCTCAAGTTTGGCTTCTTCATGGTGTCCCATATTTCCTGGGTATTTTGTGTTAGGGATTTGTTAGTTTTGAGATTTTCTTTGGTTGATGACTGTATGCCCTCTAATTAGTCTTCAACACCTGAGATTCTCTCTTCTATCTCTTCTATTCTATTGGTGATACTTGCATCTGTAGTTCCTGATCATTTACCCAGCTTTTCTATTTCCAGCATCCCCTCATTCTGTGTTTTCTTTATAGTTTCTATTTCAGCTTTCAATCCTTTAACTGTTTGAGTTGTTTCCTTCATTTTTTGGTTGTTTTTTCTTGGTACTCTTTAGATTCTTTGAGAGATTTGTGTATTTCTTGAATTTTTTGGTTCACCTTTTCCCCCATTTCATGTAATTTTTTGTTTGTTTTTTTCTTCTATTTCTTTAAGGGATTTCTGATTTCCTCGTTTCCTCTTTGAGGGTCTCTATCATCTTCATAAAATAATTTTTAAGGTCTGTCTCTTCTGCTTCATCTATGTAGTGCTTTGTAGGTCTTGCTGGTGTTGGGTCTCTAGATTCTGGTGGAGTCATATTGGTCTTTCTATTGCTGAATGAGTTCTTATTCTGTCTTCTTCCCATCTCTTCTTCCATTGGGTGCAGGTGGGATCTTTCTGTCTCCAGTGGTCTCCTTCTTTCCTGAAGCTGAAGATGGGGATGCTGGAGGGTGGGGTCTGAAGCTAGGGATGCCTGAGGGTGGGGTCCGGAAGGACTGCTGCCTTTACTGTGTGGGCATGTCCTGTGGCTGCCAGGAGCACTCCCTGAAGATTGAGGAAGTGGGTGATGGACAGTGGAGTGGTCCCAAGGAGACCCATGCTCACCTGAAGCTGGGGACGCTGGAAGTTGCGGTCTGGAAGGACTGATGCCTATCCTGTGTGGGTGGATCCTCTAGATGCCAGGAGCTGGCCCCCAGAAGATTGAGGGAGTGGGTGATAGGTGGGTCGGGTGGTCCCAAGTGGACCCAAACTCACCTGAAGCTGGCAATGCTGGTGGGTAGGGCCTGGAACGGCTGATGCCTTTCTTGTGTGGACAGGTACTCTGGATGCCAGGAGCAGGCCCCTGGAAGTTAGAGGAGATGGGTGATGGGCAGGAGATGGTAAGTGGCCCCAGGGAAACCCAAGCTCACCTGAAGCTGGGGACACAGGAGGTTGGGGTCTGGACACTAGAAGTTCTTTTATTTGTGTGAGTACTTTCACCTACCATAGAATGGTTAAGTCTTAGGCTCAGGGCTATTTGGATACCGGACTGGAAGTACTTTAGTGTAAATTATTTAAATTGGACACAACAAGGTTGACATAGATCATTGTTTATTTGATACTAAATGGTGCATTGAACTATGGGCTAATGGGAAGTGATTAGAAACATGTGTTCACTGTGTTTTGTTTTGTTTTGTTTTGGGGGCGTTTGAGACAGGGTTTCTCTGTGGTTTTGGAGGCTGTCCTAGTACTCTCTAGACCAGGCTGGTCCTGAATTCACAGAGATCTGCCTGCCTCTGCCTCACAAGTGCTGGCATTAAAGGTGTGTGCCGCCACCACCACCTGGCAGATATGTTCATTATTACAACAGATACTTGACAAAAGCAATATAATGAAAAAAGGGTTTGTTTTGGCTCACAGTTTCAGGTTACTACTATCATGGTGGGGAAAGAATGGCAGTGAAGGCAGGAAGGACTATGTCACAAGGGATTCACACTCAGGAAGTAGAGAGAGGTGAATTTTGCTGATAAGCTAGCTTTCTCCTTTTTATTCCGTCCAGGATGCCACCTGTGGAATGCTGCCACCAACAGTCTGAATGGGTCTTCCCACCTGAATCTATCTAGAAACCATCCTGAGACATCCCTATTTGCCTTTCTCGATGGGGACTCCAAATCCCATCAGGTCCAGCATCAATGTGTAAGAATCAAAAAGAAGAATTTCCTGAGAGTTGGAGAAATAACATTATATAGAATGAACAGGTTGTTTTTTAGAATTATATATGTATATACATATATGCACATAACATCAATTAGTAAAAGTGGAGTTATGAATTTGAAAAACAGCAATGAGATGTCTAACGGAAGGCTTGTCAGGAGAAAGGAAAGGGATAAATGATTTAATTGTATTATAATCTTGAAAATAAAAGAAAAAGGAGAGGAAATTTATATGACAAGTTTTGTAATATGGAGAATTATGTCTTCTCATTCATTAACCTTGGGACAAGTGTCACTGACAAACATTCTCATTGGCCTATACCTATTTAAATAGTTTTATTTTTGTTGTTTATACTCTGATTTATCAGCAGTAACTTTATAGTTTAGTCAAGGTCTGTTGTAGAATATTGTCCTCTGGTAATGTCATGACCATTGCATTCTTGAACATCACATCAAATATCTGTGTTTATCTGAATGATGATTTGGCTCATTCATAGTCTACACTGGTCTCTTTCCCTTGTTAAAGATTTTGAGGTAGTTGAAAGCTAATAGCAGGGAGAGATTCAACAGACCATGTCATTCCCAAAGGAAAGACAAGCAGTTCACCCTTGCAGAGAGTAATTTCCGTTGGCTGTGTAACTCCATGTTCCTGTAACCAGTCCTTGACATATGCTCCTATAAAAACCCTTATGAAACTCAGTAATCTGCCAAGAAATCACTTTTTTGTCTTTCACTGGTGTGCTATCTAGAGAATTAAATTATGTTTTTCCATGAAAACAAGTTCACCCCCCAGTGGCGATGGCATTATTTGAATCATAGACACATAATACCTATGACTAAACTTTCCTAACAATGCTGTTTTCCTCAAGACTGTGTAGCATAAGTTAGTAAAATTTGTTAAAGGTACAGGAATTGCTTGCAAATTTTCCATTATGTTGCAAACTATTTCCCTGTTGAGATCTTGCTAAGATGCAGAAACAGTTACTTAATCCTCATAGTAACACATGGTCTGCATAGATTCCAATGATTTGCATAACATAGTGGTACCTGATACAGTATATGTAGTGTATCTATTTATCTAAAAGCTGAAATTAATATTTTGCTTGCTTACATGCCTATCTCCACAACAAGAGAATCTGTTGGTAGTCATCTTCCCACTGCCTTTGTAATAGATTATCCAATTCTAGACTGCTACACTGTTGGGAAAATACATTTACAGCTCACAAAGCATTGCCTTGGGCTATGTATAGGAAGGGGATTTTTCTGACAAAAGAATTTCATTGCTATCTCCCACAAAAATATTAATATCAATTTACTCTAACAAGAACTATGAATTGATCCCTCAGGCATACCTTGTGGTTTTCTTCTGTGTTTTCCTAAAGCATGAAAACAAAGAATGATCCATCCAAACAACAAATATAAGACAACAAAATACGCATTCCATCAATAATTTCCTGGTTTTAAAAAGGCATCATGAAAAATGGTTCATAAATTGTCTAGTTAGGGAAAATATGTGTATTGTGTGTGTGTGTGAGTGTATGTGTTAATATTCACATGTTGTAGAATGCTATCCTAGAAGTAAAGCTGATATCATCATAGTCAGATAAGCTGTTTCTGCTTACTAGCTGTCAATGAAGAAGTCTATGGACTATTGATATTCACTCATAGAAGAAGGTTGGGGGATCATTGTAAATTCATCAGAGAGTCCAGTTATTACAAGGCCACTTCTTGCAATTCTTCCCTACTTGTACATGGTCCTGAGGTCTCCAGATGTTATAGAGTACATAGGATGGAGAAATTTAACTAAAGGGGGTTTTGAAGAAACCATCATTTATACTGTGTTAGCTTTCCAGTGTGAGTGTTATGGGATCACCAAAGCTCCTGCTAGCAATTGCTGATCTAGAAATAAGGTTAATAAACTCATTGATTCCCTATGGGAAATTTTGTTGAAATAAAACTTTTGTTTGTCCTCAAGGCATTCAGGAAAGGATAGACATACTTTATGCCTTCCTATGGAAGGGATTCTCAGAATATGTGTGCTTACAGATGCACAGACAAATATGGGATCATACATATTGTGGTTAGAAGTTGTTTTCTACTATCTTCCTTGGTTACTCTTTATCTTATTTTTTGAGATGGAGTCTCTCATTGAACTTGGAGCTCATTGATTTTGCTAGGTGGAATGGCCGATGAGCTCCAAGAACCCTCGTGTATCTGCCTCCACAGTACTGTAATTATAGATATGAACCATTATGTCCAGTTTTCAGACATGTGCTGGGGATCCAGATCCTCAACTGAGTCACCTCACAAACTGCTGATTTGTAAACTACGATCTAGGGTTTGGGGTTATTTGGATTTGATAGGCTAAACCTTATTTTTGAACTATACATTTTGAAAAAGTTTAACAATGAATCTACCAAATGAAAATTCTATGAACCATTTTCATGTCTGCTTAGCACCAACAATATAAGTTGTTGACACTCAATAATTATTTTTGAGTGTTTGCTGCCCTGTAGAGGACCTAGGTTCATTTCCTGGCTTCCACATGGCAGCGTGTGTAACTTCAATTCCAGGAGTTCTAATATCTTCTTCTAGACTCTGTGGGTACTGCATGCATGTGGTACAGATACATATATTCATGGAAAATACTCTTACATGTAAATTAAAAATATTATGTAATGAAAGAAATTAGGGGATTATTAAAAATTTGTATTGAAACCCATATCCTCATTTATCCATATTTAAAAAGAAATATCTGTTTTCTTAGTATCTTTATCATAAGTGATCTTCATTCAGGGGTAGCACATATTCTATTTCCTGGTCTTCTTGTTCAAATGAAGGAAGATGCTACTCCATTTCTTAATCTTTATTTACAGATTGCAAAGTTCTCGCGAGTATGGACACAAATTTAAAGCCATATAGGACCTCCTATTGTTTGGACTCTGAGCCTCACAGCTAGTTTGGTTGAATTGGGAAATGCTTAGAAATTTGCAGAAGTAACTTGTCTCCTGTGTATACTGAATGCACACAGGTTTGGTTTGATTTTCTGTTGTGGAAAAATATTATCTTCATGTATGCACTCAGTGTTACCAAGAGCTGGAATAGTACACTGTTTTAATATTTATTGTTCAGAATAATTTTTTAAAATTACATGTGTATGTGTGAGTAGAGGGGTGGGTATGTGCATGTGTGAATGCAGTTGCCTGTGGGGGCCAGAAGAGGGCATCAGATCTCCCTGGACCTGGAGTCACAGGTAGTTGTGAGCCTGTTGTGGGTGCTGGGTTCCTCTGCAAGAGCAGTCCATGCTTTTCACTACTGAGTAATCCATCTAGACCCTGGACTAATACTTTTCAGCATCCTGAAATGACACAGTTCATAGATGATTAAAGCCAGTCAAAAGTTTTAAGTAATAAACTCCAAGGAACTCATACCGTTCTTCTTCTCTTAATATTTGTCATTGAATGTGCAAAACAGTGAACTAAATGCCTTAAAAATGTGTTGTTGTTACCCAGAGAGAAGGCTCAGCGATTAAGAACACTGTCTGCTCTTCCGGAGGAACAAACTTTGAATCCTAGAACCCACTTTGTAGCTCACAACTACTTGTAACCCCAGTCTCAGGGCATATGGCACCCTTTTCTGCACTCTGAAGAAGCTAGGCATTAATGTAGTACACACACACACACACACACACACACACACTCAGGCAAAACACTCAAATACAAAATATTTTTAAATGTGTTATTGAATCATGTTTAGATTAGCATCATTAAATATGGTCCTAGGGATCTATTTTTTGAAAATCTATTCAAGGTAATAAAGGAGAAAGGGGCATTTTCTTAATAAATACATGTCTAAAGAAAATTCACTCTGTATTGTGGTTTAATTATAAGTGTTAAAATTTTCTTCACTGAAGTTCTTACTGCAGCAATGATGAAATGCTTTCATTAGTATTACAGTTCACCAGTTCTGGCTCAGGCTTTTGTTTTGTGTTTTTGGTATACCTCAGATAATCATACAATTGACTGGCACATTCATTTAGATAAACTCTAGACACAGTTATTGATTTTTTGGCATAAAAATGTATAATGATATGTGTGCTATAATAAAAATTAGCAGCCTCTACAGGAATATTGGAGCATGGAGTCAGGAGTCACTGTTCTATCAATGTTCCTAATAGGACAAGGAGGAACAAGGTTATTACTGTGATGAACCACAGACACTAGGGACTGACTTGTAAGGACACAGCACCCAGAAAAGTTGGAATTTTTTCCAAATATATTTTATACTTCCAGAATCATGACTGCTTACTCCTTAATGTAGTTGACTTCATTTATGTAAAAACACCAGTCACATTTAGTGAAGCAGCCTACCTTATGCTGAGCACTGGAGCAGTCACTTTTTATTTCATTATGACATTATGATTTGGATATCACTAAGTGTTTTTATAGATGCTATGAGGTTTAGAGATGTTAACTAGATTGTCCAGGTAAGAGTTAGTGATGGATGGTGGTTCTAGGATGTAGAGATCAGATATTAAAGTCTTTATGTTCCAGTACTGATACAAGGCTGTCTTGTACACACTAAAAATAACTTTGAAACACACCTGACCCTTCACTGATGTTTTAAGTAGTTAACTCCTGAGCATCACTTATGAAATTACCTCAGTAGTTACTAAGGAACACTTCATTAAGCCTATGTTAGAGAGGATGTGGAGCAAGGGAAACACTCCTGCACTGTTGGTGGAAGTACAAACTTTTACAGGATCTTTGGAAATCAATA
Source organism: Mesocricetus auratus (assembly GCF_017639785.1). Taxonomy (NCBI): domain Eukaryota; kingdom Metazoa; phylum Chordata; class Mammalia; order Rodentia; family Cricetidae; genus Mesocricetus; species Mesocricetus auratus. Next base: position 66,504,673 of record NW_024429266.1, read on the forward strand.
TGCCAGTTTCTCAGAAAACTGGGAATTGATCTATTTTAAGACTCAGCTATACCACTTATACCCAAAGGATGCTTAACAATATCACAAGGACACTTGCTCAGTTATGTTCATAGAAGCTTTATTCATAGTAGCCAGAATGTGGAAACAACAAAAATGACTCTCAACTAAAGAATGGATAAAGAAAAAGTGCTATATTAACACAATCAACTATTAATCATCTGTTAATATATTACATGATGAAATTGGAAGACAAGTGGATGAAATTAGAAAAAAAATCATCCTAAGTGAAGTAACTCAGACCGAGAAAAACGAAAATGGTATGACCTTACTGCATTCACTCTAAAGAAAAGAATAACCTTGTTACCATCCACAGACCTAGAAGGGCTAGGTAACAAGGAGGGCCCAAGAAAGGACACATGGATCTCCCTAGGAAGGGGAAATAAGGAGATCTCCTAGGATGACTGTGGGTGGGTGTGAATGGAAACATGGTAGATTGTGTGGTGGGGTGGATGGAAAGGTTTATTGAAAAAGAAAGGGGTGCATTTGGGGGCAGAAACTTGGTGCAAGGGAAACTCCTAGGAATCAACAAAGATGACCCCAGCGAAAACTCCTAGCAATAGCAGATCTGTAGCCTGAACTGGCCATCTCCCATGACCAGACTGGTGAGTACCCTAATTGTCATCAGAGAGATTTCATCCAGTAACTGATGGAAACAGATGCAGAGACTAATTGGCAAACATTAGACCAAGCTGTTTGAATCCTGCTGAAGAGAGAGAGGAAGGATTGTAGGAGTAAGAGGGTCAAGACATCACAAGAAAATCCACAAAAACACCTAAACTGGACTCATAGGAACTCACAGAGTCTGAACCAACAACCAGGGAGCCTGCATGGAACCAATCTAGGTTCTCTACATATATGTGACAAGTGTGTAGTTTTGTGTTTTTGTGGCGTTCTTAACAATGTAATCAGGGCCTGTTCATAATGCTTTGGCTGGCTCTTAGGAACATGTTCCCCATAGGGATTCCCTTGCCAAGCCTTAATAAAAGGGGAGGTTCTTAATATTAAGGCAACTTGATATTCCATGCTTTGTTGACACATATGGGAGTCCATTCCCTTTCTGAACAGAAACAGAGAAGGAAAGGATAGGGTTGGAGAAAGGAGGGTTTGGGGGGGAGGGAATTTGAGCAGAAGAGGGAGGGAAATCACAGTCAGGATATAAAATAAATAAATAAATTTAGAAAAAAGAATGCTTGCTGCTCCTCCAGAAGACCAGTGCCCAATTCCCTGGTCCAGAAGCTCACAAAAGCATAATTTCACCTCAAGAGATGCAATTCCCTGCTTTGAATATTAGTTTAAGATGTGTTACACTCATTTATTCTGTGGAATATTTGCTTAATGATGAAAAGACACATTGTTTTCTTTTATGATGTATTTGCTTAACTCTGTAAAGCTTTGTTATTTCGCCTACCTCAAACACCTGATTGGTCTAATAAAGAGCTGAATGGCCAATAGGTATGTGGCAGAAAGTATAGGTGGGACTAGCAGGCAGAGAGAATAAATAGGAGGTGAAATCTAGGGAAGAAAACTAGGGGGATGAGCAAGAAAAAGAGGAGAGGAGGATGCCAGGGGGCAGTTGCCTAGCCCCACAGCCAACCATGGAGTAAGAAGGAAAGAAACATTTATAGAATAAAGAAAGTTTAAAAAGCCCAGAGGCAAAAGATAACTAAAGAGAAACAGGATAATTTAAGTTAGAAAAGCTGACTAGAAACAAGCCAAGCTAATGCCAGGCATTCATAAGTAAGAATTAATATCTGTATTTATTTGGGAGTTTGGCAGGCTCCTAACAGAAAAAAAACAATGCCCTCTGCTGGTCTACACACACACACACACACACACACACACACACACACACACACACTTTAAAAATACAGTTTCATGGGGGCCTCGGAGAGATGGCTTAGAGGTTAAGAGCACTGGCTGCTCTTCCAGAGGTCCTGAGATCAATTCCCAGCTATCACATGGTAGCTCTCAATCATCTATAATGGGATCTGGTGCTCTGTTCTGGTGTGCAGGCAGAACACTGTACACATAATAAATAAATCTTTAAAAATATTGTTTATGAAAAAGGAAAAATTTAAGTATTCAAAGGGAAAAAAGTGAATTCATCAGAGTAACATGAGTGGCCAAGACCAATCAAGAGCACTCACTTTCATGTGTTGACTTCGTATGTCTTCTTAGATATGCTCAACAGTAAATTGAAGAGGAATATCACTGTGAGCATCAGAGAAAATCGTGACAGTAAAGAGGCAAACTTGAAGGTTATCAACCTATAGATGATTTGTAACCATATAGGAGTGGAAGAGATCTTCAAGACAGTCACCATTCCAGGTCACTCTACTATTCAATGGTTTAGAAAAACCAGTAGGAATACAAATGAAATTAAGACAAATCTAGGGGGCTGAACTTCAGCTCAGTAGGGAGAACTTTCCTTAGTACTCACAACACCCTGGGTTGTATGTCCAGCACCATAGCATAAACCATGTTTGGTGGTGAAGGAATGAAAATTTCAAGTCACACCCTGACCAACAGAAATACAGGGAAATACGTTATCACTTATGAACAAAATCTCATACTCCAGATTCTTCTTCCAGGACAAAGATTTGACAACCCCCCACACCCCTGTGGGATCTGGTTAAGCTGCCCTACCCACAAACTCTAGGTAAACCCTGGACATGGGCAATGAGCCAATCCTCCTATGTTTCTCTTTTGAAGTTGAACAGCCTATAAGGAGGAGAAAAGGCCCATGAACCAGGCCACCAAAAATGCTTAAAAACTCCAGTCATCTACAAGGAAGTGTATTTCTGTTTCTAAGTCCCCTCTCTACTTGTGAAGAATCTGTCTCACTTGAGGGTCCTCTTCTAAAATATGTCTAAGCGTGTATTAAGCTGGCTAAAAGTAACCATCACAATTATTTTTAAAAAATAAATAAAAACATTCAAGGTTCTATTTCAAGAATAAATACAATAGTGTGAGGTTGGAGGAGGGTGGTTCACTTAAATTCCAATGCCTTCCTTGAAGGAAGGAAGCTGATGCTAACAGCAGAACTGCAGGCTGCCAAAATGAGTGGAAGGAGATAGTTTCATTGGTATTTTTACTGTAAAATTATTAAATGACATTGACATTTACATCTCCTACTCCTAAAAGATGATGGTTATTTCTCTCCTCTCAGGGTTTTCCTAAGTTGTCTAATGGACTCACTAGGGGCCTAGCATATGTCAGTCTAGCAAACAGATTGCAGACATGGCAGCCAGGGGCTCAGGGCTCTGCTGTGACACTCTTGTTTTTCATGAAAGGCTGCCAGTTCCTCCAATGAGCCAGAAAAAGAAACATGTGTTTAGAGTTAATCTTAGAGTCTTTAAAACAACTACTTCCTCTGACATGAGCTAAACAGTTTCTGCTAAATCAAATGTCCAGGTATTTTAGGGACTCATTTTACCAGTATAAGAGACATCATCTGTATGACTCAATTCCCACTCTGTTGGAAAAGCCGAAATCAAGAGATTGAACAACCGAATTAACTCGCGTGTCAGAACAATCACTATCACCAGTAATTGGGAAACTCAATGCTATTAACTGTAGGAATAACCTTGTGTTGGGACAACTGCTATTTAAGTATGGATTTGAGGAGATTGATAAAATGGCCCAAGTGGTAATGTGCCTGTTATACAAATATGAGGACCTGAGTTCATTCCCAGAGACCATCGAGAAAGCAAGGTGTGGTGGTAGGCACTTGCAATTCCAGTGCTGGTGATGCAGAGAAAAGGTAGACCTTGGAGCTTTCTGGCAAATTAACCACACCCTCCATGCACATGTTCTTGAAGAAATACCCGCACATCTATGTGCATACATGAGCACGCACGCACGCACACACACACACACACACACACACACACACATGAATCTTAAAGTTAACAATAAAAAGCTTACCACTTGGACTTTACATAGACTGAATAGGCATCTTTCAGACAGCATGAGCTGAGTGGCTCTGATTAGCATACTTATTTCTTCACTACTCTCCCTAAAGAGCATTGCCTTTAAGCCTGACATGATTACCATGCACACAATTCTTTAGGAGACAGAGTTTTTCCATGCACAAGAAAATTGTGCATACTATCATGTCTTTGTCATAGCTGATGAATAACAGACCAACTATGTTAAGAAAGAAATGAAAAAGGACACATACCTGGCTGCTTTTATTGGGCATTATCCATGAGACCCATATATATAAATCAAGGAATTTCTAAGGCAGACTCAGTGCCTTTGGACATCTTGTTGGAAATAGATTTGAAGCCATCATGCAATGTACAGGTGAGTTCCAGGTGATAGACAGTATTTTTAAACTTTTATTTTACACTTACTTATTAATGGTTCATATATGTTTGCTACTGCATGTGTGGCGATCAGAGGATAACTTGCAGGAGACAATTCTCTCCTTCAACCATGTGGGACTTGAGGATCAAACCCAGGTTGTTAGGCTTGACAGCAAGTCACTTTACCATTTCAGCAGCCCTACATACACTTTTATAAGACATGAGATGCCAAGATGAAATCCATTAGTGGGAATTACTAAGATGCTTTATGTTCTCAAGTTAGAGCCATGACATTAACTTAATTACAAGGGGATAGGAGCTGCAACCTTTATGATAACTGTTTATTAACATTGTAACCGTTAATTTTGATTATCAATCTAGAAACACGTATGAGTCAAGCTTCTGAGTACATTTGTGAGAGACAATCTAAGCTGGTTTAACCAAAGAGAAAAGACCCAGTCTCAATGTGGGCAGCACCCCTCCATAGTCTAGTGTCTCAGGGTGCATAAGAAAGAGAAAGTTATTTAGGCATCAGCATCCATCTGTCTCTGATACATGACTAAAGATATGATGTAACCAGTTGCCTCATTCTCTTGCCACCGTGACAGCCCTAACACAAAGGACTGTACCTTCAAATTTTCGGCCAAAATTAACAAGGAAAGTAACTAACAGAGATGACTACCACAAAAAATGTTTACATTATGCTTCTTGCCCATCTTCCTTGCAGGATTATCTTCACTAACAATACCAAAGCAAACGACAATTTAAGGGTCACACTTATGAGATAAAGGAAGATGAACACACTAGTTCATGGTTGTAACTTAATACCTAGGCTGAATTAATTCAAGAAGAAAGGCCATTGGATGTAGTTGGAATTTCATTCCAGGCTAGTCCCACAGCTGATTAGCCCCAAATAAGCACACAGAGACATATTAATTACAAACTCTTTGGCCAAATGCTCAGGGTTCTTATTGTATACCCTCTCTTAATTATTAACCCATTTCTATTAATCTAAGTATTTATACCTGGTCTTATCTTGCCAGAGAATCTTGCTCCCTTAGCAGCTATATAGCATCTGTCTGGCTGTTTCTCCCTGTGTCCTCTCCCTAGCATAAGCATACTCCTAGTCTGGTAGCCCCGCTTATACTTCCTGCCTGGATACTGGCCAATGAGAGTTTTATTCATCAACCAATAAGAGAAACATATATATATATATAGAAAAACATACACCATCACTTGGAAGTCACTTTCATTGTGCTGAGCTCCCTGAGGTAGCTATTACATAGTGTCTTGGGTTATTTCAGTCTTGAAGAAGGCCAGGTGATGGATGTGATATAGGCCTCTTCCAAAGTAGGTTGCTATTAGTGAACTATCTATGTAGCTTTCTTAATTTTTTTCTTTCCTTCTCTTTCTTTCGTTCTTTCTTCCTTCCTTTTTTCCTTATCTTCTTGTTCTCCTTCTTTCCTTTTCTTTTTGATATTTACTAGACACAGATAAGCCAGCCTTTCCACAGAGGGCCTGATTTTTGTTTCCCACTAAAAATTAGAAAAAGGCTGAAAATAATACATTTTAACCAAAAGGATAACTAATTTTTTTTGCTACATTTGAAGCTATTATTTCCTTCACAAAATAATACATTTCATACTTGCATCCTGATGTTATAAAAGGAAAAGTTGTAGTTGTGTTATTAAGAGCAATATTTGATGTCTAGAAGAGTTAACAACTTTCAATAACATTTATTTTTATCTACTTTTAGGTTATAATGAACAAGAAAAATGGACAACTTCTAAAGAATATTGGGCACCTAAGGGCCATCTGTCCTCTTTCTGTCTCAAGTGATTAATGTCCTGTAAACACATTTTTTTTGGATTCAGGCCAATGTTTTAGAAACTCACCCACACAAGGGCAATATCACAACTCCTACAACACTTAGATTATATATTCCCTAACTTTTAAGAGTTTCTCTTTAATGATAGAGCACACAACAGTTATGTTAGGTAGAAGACAGAAGTTTCTAAAGTTTTCCGAGAAATTATGAAATATTCTCCAGTTATCTTCTATTACAAGCACACGTGCAGAAAACCACATATTTATTTGTACAATCCTTTATTTTGGGACTTCATTTTATACATTGTTAATACATAACTGTTTCATGTGAACTTGACTATATTTAAGAAAGTATCAATCTAATTATTAAGCTTTGAAATATAAACACTGTGTAGAGCCACACAGGATAGTATAGCTGGAGAAAGAAGGAAGGGAGCTGGAAAAAAAGGAAGAAAAGGTTAGGAAAGGAGAAAGTAAATAAGTCCAAGAAAGGAATGGCAAGAGGCAAACATCAGAGACAGGTAAGGGAAGAAGGAAGGAAAATAGAGAAGAATAATGAGAAAGAATGACAAGAATGAAGAAGGTAAGGAAATAAGGAGAAAAGAAAGAAGAAAAGAAAAAGGTAGGGCAGTGGTGGCACACACTAATTCCTGCACTTAGGAGGCAGAGGTCTACAAGAGCTCAGGAGCTCGTTCCAGGACAGCCTCCAAAGCCACAGAGAAACCATGTCTTGAAAAACCAAAGAAGAAGAAGGAGGACGAGGAGGAGGAAGAGAAGGAGGAGGAGGAGGAGGAGGAGGAGGAGGAGGAGGAGGAGGAGGAGGAAGTGAAGGTGGGGAGGGAAGGGGACTGGGAAACTTTTATTTCCAAGGTGGCAGAGCATTGCATGATCTCCTACAATAATCAAAGCTGTCCTTGGTGATTGACAATCCATCAGCTTCCTTGTAGTATCAGATTTCATTCATTCAGTATTTGCTGAACAATTTGTGAGTGAAAACCCACTTCTTAGTGTTACCTTTGATGTGAAACTAACAAAGATGAGTAAGTGAAAGTAATGTTACTTTCCATAGAGAAACACAAGAATGAAGTGTGGAAGATGATCTTCAAACTGCAAACCACCTACCTTTCTATATCTCTGGACTCTACCATTTCTGTATCTCTGGATTCTAATCAACTGTTGTCCTTCCAAGTGCCCCCCAGGGGCCATCCTTGGGTAATATTTAGGATTGTTAACAATGCATTGAAGATATAATGTTAAAATCTGAAACTCCAACTCAGACTCTTTTAGAGAGGACAGAGCATGACTCTCTCTGAGGTACCAATTCCTATGCTCTTGGTGTATTCCCCCCCCTTCCTACATGACGTTCTCTTTCTCTTAACCCTCCTGATTGAGATCTTAAAATACCTTCTAATAAAAATATACCTTTACTAGTTGCTGGTTCATTGTAAAATTCCTTTCTGAATGCACTGCAGCCTAGGAGCTAGTTCTATCTTAATTGTGGCCCCTAAAAACATTAAAGGAATTTATCAGGCTGCTGTGGGTGGAAACATGGAGCTGTGTCTCTGCTCTGCAGCCTCTGACAGATGGTCACAGTTACTTGAAGCTTCATAAGAAGAAAATAAGTGGGTACAAATATAAATTAGGAAATTTTAAATGAAAAATCGGAACTATGGAAAATTCAGTTGTTGGCTTTTGTTTATTTTTCTTTTAAGTGCCAACAAAGTAAATGTTAACCAGAGAAAGAAGCATGGAGAAGAACATTGTAATTCACACAAGAAAATACTGAATTGCTTTCGACTCCTACAGCTAGAGACTTGCTTTTTCTAATATCCCTATTGAAATTAACATTTTAATTCACTTTTCCATTTACGAGACAAATGCTCATGTAATCTAGTGCCACAGTGACACCTGTTTGCACCTAGATTTAATTTCCATGGACAGCCCATTTGCCTGTTTGTACAGGAATCAAATTAGGTTGTCCATGTATAACACACAGGGAGTTTAATGAGGTTCAGACCTGTCTCCCAAAGGCAGCACTGTGTAAAAAGTGTCTCACTTGGGAAATTAGAATCTGCATCGCCACTGTCATAAATCTGCAAGGAGAGTTGACTCTCCTTTGTATTTAGTATATACAATGAAGGAAAACGAGATGATAAACATATGTGTGACCATTCCCAAAACAATTTGTGTAAATATTTTTTGATTACTTCCCACTTCTACTGACTTCATGTTGAGAGGTCCAGCCAATGCCCACACAGTTCTGTATGGTCTTTCTCTTACACACAGAGAGGATTTCGAGTAACTATTTCATAAGAAAATATAGGAAAACAAGTCCTGTGAAGCCAAGGAAAACACTCCTGGACAATTAATTACTCAGTAAGAAAAAGTAAAGATTACCCACAAATGTAATTAAAGAAATAAGAGTCCACAGTGTTCTCTACCCTTGTCTTTTCATATATTCTAACTTACTCTTACATACGTTGTCCCATGTACTTCACATAAGGTGCTGTAGTGAAGCCATCTACAGATAAACCATCTGCCTAGGCATAACCCCTAAAGGAAAGTCCCTATCACCATTTCCCAGTTATACTTGTTGGTACTCGAATGAACTGAACAGAGAAGGGAACATAAATAGTTAATCTTTTACAAAGAATTCAAGAGTTTGCTCACAGAACTGGGAACATGGCTCAGTGGTAAGAGCACTTTCTGTGCAAGCATGGGGAAATAATTTTGAATTCCCAGGAGAGAGATACAAATCCAGGAGTGGCTGTGCACATGTGACTGTAACCCCAACAGGGCATGGGACAGAGATAAGATGAAGGGTACCATCAAAGCTTCAGGTTCAGTGACAGATGTTTTTCAATAAATAAAGATGAGAATGATGGAGCAGAAGACCCAGTGTCCTTCTCTAGCCTCTACACTCATTCACAGGCAAACACATCTGCACGAACACATTTGTACGTACACGAAACAAACACACACTGCTCTACCAGCCTATGAGTGTTGCCTAGAATCATCTATTTGAGCTGTAGGATGAATCACACCACTTTGTTCTGAATTGTGTCTTAGCGTCTTTGAGTAGCACCAATAGTGTGATAATACCTTAATTTTGACAAGCCTTCCCAGCACTCCTTCCCTCCTTCCTTCTATGTGGTTACATGATGTCTGTAGTGAATGTGACCTTGACCATGCTTTCAGTTCAGCTGGAGTAAATGGGAGTTGTGGGACTCATTGGGTTCTCTTGAACACTGTCTTCTTGGCTAGAGCTACTAGCATCTTTTCTTTTAGCACTTGCCAGAAAAAAAGATGCCTCTGGGAGCAAGCTCATTGTCAAAGATGGATTCTTTTCAGCCACATTTTTGCCATGGACCAAGCCAGCAGAAAACCTTGCAACTGTTCAGCTCAAACTAGCTTTCCTCTTACAGTGCTGAGAGAAAGGGAGGAACAGGCTTCCCAAACATTCCAGGTGCATACAGTTACCAATCTTTGACATGCAAAACTGATTAAAAGTCTTAGCATCTATACTCCACAGAAGTGCTACTAACTGCAGGGCATAAAATATCTTTGAAAATTCACAGTTCATTCCTCTGAAATTCCAGAATAAAGTTGTTAACTGTTCACAATGCACAGTGACAGGCCCTTGGAGTTAAAGAGACTGGTGCAGGAACACTCAACCCAGAAGCTCAGAGAGATGGTTATTAAAGCTTCAAGCCAGACAGAAAGACATGTACCCCATAATAAGGGGCTACCCTACTACAAATCAGTCTATCATTCTGTGTCCAATTATAGATTAATAGAGGACATAACATGGAAATCTCAATTGTTACATTTCATAAACTTTGGGGAAAAATAATGAGTTTTTATTGTCAGAGATGCAATAAATATTTTACTAAGTACAGAGTGGGATATCAAACTTCCCTGGAGTATAGGAGCTAACATTTTTACAGAGTTTTGCATGTCAAAGATTGGTAACTCTATGTACCTGGAATGTTTGGGAAGCCTGTTCCTCCCTTTCTCTCAGCACTGTAAGAGGAAAGCTAGTTTGAGCTGAACATATTCACACCCTGCTATAAAAGATGACCAGGATTGGTATTTTGATGGAGATGGATTTTAGACATGAATTTATTGCATCTATTTCTATGCATTGTGGCTAGAATGTAGTCTATAAGCTCATATATATTAACACTTGATCTCCAGTTGGTGGCACTGTTTGGGGAGATTATGAAACCTTTAGAATGTGGAGCCTTGCTGCAAAGATGTATAATATAAGAGGTGCGGGGCTTTTAGATTTAAGGTCTAGGTGTACTTCCTGTTCTCTGTCTCTGCTCTGTGTATATAGACAAAATGTGATCTTCCAGCTTTGCCGCCCCCACATGTTTTCCCTCTGCAATGGATTATAACCTTAAAGTGTAAGCTAAATTATCTCTTTTCTCTTCTAACTTGTTTATGCTTAAGGAATTTTATCAAAGCAATAAATAAGCATTTGTTCCAGTATGGCTCACCCAGCCTCTCTTGTTAGTATTCAGGCATCTGTGCTGACCTGCCCTTGAGGTTCTGACATAATGTGCACTCAGCTGTGGCCGCTCTCCTTTTCTCTTTATCTTCTACCACTGTTGTTCCCAGGGTCTGGTCTCTGCCCTCCTCTCTGCTATTTCTCTCTCCTTTTCCAATAAACCTCCAATGTGAGGTCTGTTGTATGGCATGACTTCTCTTCTTACTGTTTTGTAAATGATATCTCTCTTTCCCCCTCTTTCCATTTCTCTCTCCTTCCATCCACAAGTCTACGTGTAGAGTTTTAGAAAAGGCAACACATTTATTCATAATCAGGAACATGAAGTCTTATAATACTTCCAAGACATCAGTTTCGTCAGTGTGGTTATTTGAAAGAAAATGTTGCCCCATAGCTTAGATATTTGAAGAAATTGTTCCCAGATAATGGATCTGTTTGGGGTGTTTACAAGATGTGGCCTTGATGGGGGATGTATGTCACTGGAGATGGGCATTGAAATATTTTAAAAATCCACAAATTCCCGGTTTGTCTTCTGTGTCCTGGTTGTGATTTGAAATGGGAACCCTCAGGTTCTACTCCAGCCCCCATGCCTACAGCCTGCTGCCTCAGCTCCTCATCATGGACTATAACCCTCTGGAACAACAACAACAACAACAAAGAAAAAATCCAAACAAACAAATAAATCCTTTCCTATATAAGTTGCCTTGGTCCTAGTCTTTTCTCACAGTAATAAAAAAGACACTAATACAGTCTGTTGAATAACAGGGATATTAACAGAAAACACATTTTTCTATTTCAGGCATTCCAACAGTTGAATGTGGTTAAACTTTTTATGATGTCTAAACACCTAAATATTCACAGTCTCTTGGAAGGTATCATTTACATTCCTTTTATTTTTAAATCTACTAGGCAGGTGAGGTGGCTCAGTGAGTAAAGGTATTTGCCACCAAACTTGACTTATGAATTTGATCACTGGAACCCACACAGACAAAGAGGAAATTTGGTCTTCTTAAGTTGTCCTCTGACCTCCACATATATCCCCCTGCTACATACACAGTAAATAATTGTAATTTTAAAAGTTGTGAGTATGTGTTGATTTAAGAGCTCTGGGCATTGACTTCCTGTTTAGAATTGCATTATATATCAACTCTTTGAATTTTGTTCTGATTTTTTTGTATTTAAAAGTAGACTACCTTCTAAATAAGTACCATTGAGTTGTTTTGACTTTTTTTATTGTTACCTCTTCTTTAAAAATTACTGAACACTAGTGATTGTCATTGATAATTCATTTTCTCTTCATTTTTATAAGGCCAAACATTTTTTTCAATAGCTTGTGCCTGGAACATGCCTTTAGAAACCTCTGAATTCTCCAAATTCATTATCTGTATAATCTGTATATACTTCAAAATATGTGTTTTACTATGTGATGTAGACAGGGAGACCGTTGCTCTTCACAACCAAGCAAGTAGACTTCAGATTCTGGAAGGGTCAGAACTATAATATTATGGGATACTGATTACCCAAAATCATATTAGGGTAGAGCCACATGCCATGGTTTTTATTCCTAGGACACATCATCAAAAGTAAAGGCCACTAGGTGAATTAAAGAAATAATAAAAGCGATGTTAAATTCTAGTCTTAATTACTGTAAATTTAGTTATACACAGCTATTAAATATCTGTGTTTTCTTCCCAAAATTTATTTTTATTCTCACCTCTCATTAGTCTTTGTGTATCTGTCCTATAATTAGAAACAATAAATTAATAACCAAACAATTCCTGGTGGTTTGAGGTTTATGATATGCTTGCTATATTTTGAGGGATAGTGTTCATTTTTTAATGTCCTATCAAGACAATTATCAAAATCATTTTTCCTACTGTGATGGTATCATATTAATTAATGACACAAGTTGGAATCATCTGGGAAGAATGGCTCAGTAATGGATTATCTACACTGGGTGGGCTAGTGGATAAGTTTATCCACTAAGGGGGAATGCCTTAATTAAATTAACTGATATGGAAGACCTCTCTCAAAGTAGATGGTACTGTTGCCAAGGAATGGGATCCTGACATCCAGAAGTAGAAGAACCAATCTGTGCAGAAGCAAGCAAGCAATCATGAGCTTATTAGTGTCCCTTTGCTCTTGACTGTAGACATAATGCTTCACGCTCACACCCAGATCTGTGACTTTGATATAGGATGGAATGTGACTTTAAGTTCTGAGCTGAAGCAAATATAAGCTGCTTTTGATCAGGAAATTTTCTCACAGCAACAGAAAAATACTATAATATCCCAATTTTTGTTAACAAAGCTGACAACTAACTCCCATGATTGGTTCATTTTCTTCTGCCCTGTTACTATCTTAACTGCCACTGTTTTCCCTGTTTTGCTTCCGTTTCCTTCCTGTCTTTCATCCTTTCCATTTACACTCATCAATTACACTACACTTCTTCTATTTTTCTCCATTTCCCTTCCCATTCTTCTCCCATCTCTCCTACCACATCCTTATTATCACTCCATTGACATCTGCATGGTTTTCTTGCTTCTCAATTCATTATTTTTACAGTACTTCAGAGCTAGAATTACTTGTAAATAGAGATGTTTTCAGGGAATGAGATTTAAGAATCCACCTACCAGGAGGTATAAGAAAAAAAATAGCAAGATCAGCCTTAGACAGAAATAGCTCCTCATCTTCTACATATAATAGAGTTGCTTCGTACATGCATTTTATTTACTTTTTAAAATAAAATTACTTATGAAAAGATAAAGAGACAGATAGATAGGCAGAGAGGTACAGTGATTGCTATGTTTGCTATTCAGTTCTGTTCTGGAGCAAGGCCACCAGTAACCACATCTAAATAAACAGAATCAAAATAAGTTAATTGTGGACTGAATGACTTTCTTTCAAAAGAAATATTGAACTGCTGTGTCCAACTTTTTGAAACCATGGCACAGTGTTCTCATCTACAACACTCACATGAGTGAGCTACAGAGTAACTACCAAAAATATGCCGAAAAAAATGTTATGTTTTGAGAAAGCTCATGGGTTGTGTTGGGATGTCTTATTATTAGTATTCTTGGATACATGCTACTCTAGGCTGTATGCGCCTGTGTATAATATATGCTGCATTCACATTAGAAACTCATTGCACAATTGTTCTGGCTTGAACCATCTCTAACTTTATTACCTTTGCAATGACAATGAATAATCTGAGTAAAGTTTTTGGAAAACTGAATTGAAATATAAAAATATGTGTACTCAGTTTTGACTTGCACCTACTGGAACAGAATAATGGTGTAATTTATTTCAAAGAAGAAGGAAGAGGAGGAGGGAGGAGTAGGAGAGTGGGGAGGAGGAGGAAAAGAAGAAGAAGAGCAAGAGGAAGAAGAAGAAGAAGAAGAAGAAGAAGAAGAAGAAGAAGAAGAAGAAGAAGAAGAAGAAGAAGAAGAAGAAGAAGAAGAAGAAGCTGATGGCAGTGAGGTTTCTGATTTACTCACTACACTATTTCCTAGCATTTGGGACCAATATCCAGCTAAATATTAAATACTGCTGTCCTTATAGCCTGCCATGTATGACTTTGTATGTACAGCAAGCATGAACATATTGTCTCAAAGGCAATAGATTTTGGGAAAGTTGATAGAATTATTCTGTGACTCATCATAATTATATTCCAATATTAACTCAGTTTAGAGACAGTGTATGGCAACTATAACTGCATGTACTCCTGACTTACTGGAAAAGTTTTCCTCATTTTTCATGAGGGAAAGATGGTATTTTGATTTCCTCTACTTCATGTTGTACAGTTACTGATGTTTAGAGACTGGAAAGACGCTCTACCCTTTTCCTATTAACATATACCTTCCTTGACATTATTATTTTGCTCTAATATCAGTATGGGCCACAGGGAGAGAGCATGCTGACAATGTGGATACAATGGTTGTGTAGCAGGCAGTTTTCACTTTAAAATAGAATGAATAAGCCCATCTTCTGATCATGGCATCTGAGGAGAAATAGGTATGGAAATATGAGCACTTGTCTGCACATATCAGAACCAAGGCTCCAGTGTGAGTTTCATAGACTTAAAGAACTTGTCTTTAACCAACACCTTTGCCAATATTTAATGGAAAGACCATAGTCTCCCTCCTACAAAAAAACCCAGAGAAGAACCTCACCACAATGGGGTTATTTCACAGTACTATAGAACTAAGAACCATGAGATTAATGGTGATAAAACAGAAATGTAAGTGTTAGTCATCTATATCACATCTACCTATCTACTACCAATCTGTCTGCAATCTATGTATAATCTATTGTGTAGTAACTTTATGTCAACTTGACGCAAGCTGGAGTCATTTTGGGGAGATGTGCTCAATTGAGAAAATGCCTCCGTAGTTTGACCTAAATGAAAATCTGTTGAGCATTTTCTTCATTGATATTTGATTTGGGAGGGACCATGTCACTGTGAGCTCTGCCAACCTGGGCAGGTGTTCTTAAGTTGTATAGAAAAGCAGACTGAGCAAGTTAGAAAGAGCTGGCCTCTAAGTGGCATTCCTCCATGGCTTCTGCTTCAATTCCTGACTCCAGTTTCCTGCCCTGACTTCCCTCAGTGAAGGAGCATCATCTGAAATTTATGATGAAAGCAACACTTTCTTCCTCAAATTGATTTGATCATGGTATGTATTAGCATAGCAATAGAAACTTAACTGTGATTATCATCTATTTGTCTATTTGTCTTTATATCCATCCATCATCTACCACCATTTTAGTTCTCATTAGTATATTACCTATCATGTATCTGTCACCTGTCATCATCTATCATCTAACAATCAATCAACTATCTATTTCTCATCTATCATCTGACTGTCAATTATCTATCAACTGTCATCATTTATCTATCATCCATTTATAACCTATCTGTATGCCTATCTTCTGTCTGTCTTCTACTATTTATCTCTAAATTTGTCATTTCTTTGTTATTCACCTATTACCTTCTATCATCTGTCAATCTATCTACCTTTCTATCTATCACCTATCTACCTATGACAGTATATTAGCTATTTGTTAATCTATTTGCAAAACGTGGCATAGTCATAAAGCTTATTTTAGCTCAGCAGTTTGATATATTTTATTTGAGTCCAGGAAAGGCAATTAAAACAACTGGGTTAAGTTTCTAGATTTCTCAGTATCTAGTTCCACAATTTTGTTTACAAGAGATTATTCTGCCTATGTAGACATAAGGCTGTTGTGTATGCTCAAATTTCTGAAGCATGTTATAATAATCAAAAAATGATTGCAGGTTGTATGTGCACTAACTGCAATCAGTTATTAGCCAGTGAAATTCCCTAAACTCTTCTCAAATTAACTTCTGCAACTAACAGCCTTGACTCTACCTAACCACACTGCTCATAAGCATCATAACTGTATACAATATCAGAAGTTTACTTAATTGCTAATTTATGAAGTTATTAAGTGCCTAAAAAGTGTGAGTGGTGTGTAGGTACACAGAAAAGAGAACAAGGGGGAGGGGGAGTGAAACCAAACTGTCAGCATGAACAACTGAGCCATTACAAGGGATATGGAAGGTAGGAATTCAGATTCTTGAAGAGCTAACAAGGCAGAACATCTGCTAATCCTGCTTTGTTTGTAAAGACAAAATTGTTTAGTTTCTACTCAGAATGATGGGACAAAGGCTACAAACACTGTGTGGTTGCCTTCTCTTCTATATAAACCACATACATTGAAAGCCAAAATATGTAAATCAGATTGTGGTATTGACCACAAACAGTTTAGTGTCCATAAAACAACAGAAGGTTACTTAATTTTCTATTTCTCTCTTTCTGTGGTTTGGGTTTTATGTTGACATTTAGCTAAAACTGTTAGTGGGGTTTGCCTAGTACACTTTGTTCTGTGTTCTTTTAAATTTTTTTCCTCTTGTCATTTATGAATACACATGGGAAAAATATGATGGAGGACAATTTGTTCCCGACAGAAATCAGGTTATAATGAATGCTGTTCCTTCCCAGAATACACTGCTATAAACAGAAGCTGCCAGGTCCCATCATCCAGGCTTGGGAAAGTGACTAAGCTGGTCTCATTGACACAGCTTTCCAGAGCACCACTTCTTGCAAATGTCAAATCCACTCTAGCTCAACAATTCCTACAAAAGCTATATGGAGAATAACTTCCAGCAAATAAAAATATAAATATTTAGCATCCCTAGCTACTTCTAAAGTTGTGCACAGGATTCTGCCCAAATTACCAAACACCATCTTAACCTTCCTGTGACAAATTTTTATAAGATGATTTAGAATCCTTCTACACAATGGACCATTGGCCTGGATTTTAAAGTGACTGGCTATAAAAGCTATTGAGCACAATGTACATTGCAGGTTAATTAAAGGACTATTCAATGTAATTGAGGTCTCCAGGGCCCTGAATGGGCCTTCCATTCTGTAAATCACTTTCGTCTATTATTTCATTCCCAATGTGAAGAACACACAGGAATAATGTAAAGGTTTAAGAGAGAGGCAGACCTGTGTTAAATGCAGTCCTATCTCATGCAAATTGTGTAGTCTTAGGCAGTAAATTTGCTTTCTCCTTCTCTTATAATATCAGCAAAATGTAACAGAGTCTGGATAGGTGCCTCCATGGTTAAGAGCACTGGGTCCTCCTGCAAAGGACCTGAGTTTTATTTCCATTACCCTTAAAATAGCCCATAACATTAAGCAAGTTCCAGAGTATCCAATGACCTCTTCTGGACTCTTCAGGCACTGCATCCATATGGTTCATATATATTACAAATAGGCAAAATACTCACACACATAAAATAATAATAACTGAAGCTTCATGCATGGCAATAGATAAGATCTATCGGCAGTCTTCTACATGTCAGCATCCAGTTATGCCAGCATGATTTGTTAAGTCCAAATGTATCAAAGACTTCAACATAAATCCAACCACACTTAGAAAAGGAAGTTGGAGGTACCTTGGACAAATTGGTACAGGAGATCACTTCCTGAACATAACACCAGTATCACAGACACTATAATTAATAAATGGGACCTCCTAAAACTGAGAAGCTTCAGTAAGGCAAAAGCCAGTCAATAAGACAAAACAGTAGCCCACAGAATAGGAAAAGATCTTCAACGATCTTTACCAACCCTTCATCTGACAGAGGGCTGACTCCCAAAATAAATAAGAAACTCAGGAAGATAATCATCAAAACACCAAATAATCCGTTAAAAAGGGGGGTACAGAACTAAATAGAAAATTATCAATAAAGGAATAGAAAACGGCTAAAAGACACTTAGGAAATTGCTCAACAGTTTAGCCATTAGGGAAATGCAAATCAAAACAACTCTGAGATACAATCTTACACCTGTCAGAATGACTAAAATCAAAAACACCAATAACAGTTTATGCTGGAGTGGATGTGGAGAAAGGGGAACATTCCTCCATTTCTGGTTGTAGTACAAACTTGTACAGCCACTTTGGAAATCAGTATGACTGTTATTCAGGAAAATGGGAATCAGTCTACCTCAAGATCCAGCAGTACCTACGGGAGACTGAATCAGTCTAAAACAGAAACAGAGTTCTTACCTATGATCCCAGCACTAGGATGGTAGAGACAGGAATAATAAGACTGGATGGAGTGGAATATAAGATAAGAGGCGAGAGGAGCTCAGGGCAATCATTCTGAGGATTCCTAGAGACAGGATAGAGCATTCAATCAGAGGATTCATAAGGACAGGATCACATCTTTGGTCTGACGATTCAGTAGAGGTAAGAACCTGTGGCTGACTGTTCTGCTTCTCTGATCTTTCAACATTAACCCCTATATCTGACATGGGGTTTTTATTACTAAGATGTATTAAATTCACACTACATGTGCATATGTCTGTGTTTCTGTCTGTCTGTCTCCTCACACACAATGAGATAAGTGAACAAGAGATCAGTTTGTGGAAGTCAGTGTTCTTCCACCATGTGGTTGCCAGGCTGGGGACTGAACTCAGATCATAAGGCTTGGCAGCAAGTGTTTTTCTTTACCTCATAGTCACCACACTAGCCCACTGGCCCACTGGCCCACTGTGAATAATTTTAAATCTACAATTTGAAGACTGTTCTCTGTCTCACAGACATACACATTTGATTGGTTTTACTACCCGGTGTTTTACATACTTTTGAATTAATTATCAATATTTAAGTACCAAAAGATTGATGTAGCAGACCGCATTCTGAGTCATCAGTCCCTGGTGTCAGATGCTATTCATCACCACACTGTGCTGGCTCCATTTATTTTGTGTTTAGTGATTTTTCTGCCATATAATCAAACCCACTTACCTCATTCTTATTTTTGTTGGTCCCCAAAGGCCAATGAGCTTTTCCCCTAGGGGAATGAATGAAATGTGCATGCATCAGTCCAACCTTCAGGATTCCTCATAGTGATGATAAACTATGAGTCAGTCTTTTTTTAAGCATTTTTTTATAAAGTTGAGGAAACACAGACAGAGCTGGGAAGTTAGTATTCTGACATTCATATAACACTAATTGGAATGTATTAGTTGTGTGTTTTCTGAGAATGCTGCCTCTGCCTTCCAAATTGTTTTCTGCTTTTATTAATCAGAAGACAAAGCACAACATGCACAAAGAAATATGACCTTGACTATGTGGAAAAATGTGTCTGAAACTCATTTTACTTTCAAGATAAATTGAAAGAAATTATGCAATACTCATAAACAACTAAAATTATCCTTTTTTGTAAAGTGTTCAATATTCTAATATCTCAGGTTAATCAGAATTAAGCCATTATTTTTATACATTTTGAAAGTAAACATTTATTTTAAGTGTAGCATACATTTAATAAGTGTGTAAGTTGTAAACATACGTGTGTGTGTGTGTGTGTGTGTCTATCTCTACTGAGATCTAAATTGGGTTATCTGCCTTCTTGTTTTAAGGAATTACTTATTTGTATTTTAAATGTATGAGTATTTGCCTGCATGAACATATTGAATCGCATGAATGCTTGGTGCCTTCAGAGGACTCTGCAATTTTGAGCTTTGATCTGAGTGCTGGGAACTGTACCTGGATCCTTTGCAAGAGCAACAAGTGCTTTAGCCATTGAGCAGACTCTCCAGGACACTATATGCATTCTTAAATCCTCCATCACTTCCTCTGTTCACCACTGGATTAATTCCTTTTCCATCACCTGCAGTGGACCAATACTCCTGATTCTTCTACCAATGGCTTTGTTCTGTTTGATAACTTTATTCAATAAATTATGTGCTATAACACTTTTTCCAGGACTCCATTTGTTCAGTAATAGCTATAGAACCAAGATGAGTTTTCTGTATATTTTTGGCAGGGAAAGAGTTTATATAATAAGCCTCTTGTTGAGATATTTTTATACTCATATATCATGTATTTTGAATATTCAAACCCTATTACCCATTCTTGTTCCCAACAATTGCTACTCCTATCCGCCTCCTCCTTCCCAAATAATCCCCTTTCTAATATTGAGGTGTATTTTTTTAATACAAGATGCATCAGGAAAGATGAAACACATTCCATTTATTTCTGAACCTGACTTATTTTGCATAGCATAATGACCATTAGCCCCATAAATTTTCTTGAAAATTATATGATTTTATTCATATCTGTGGCTACGTAATATCTTTTTATGTCTATATGCATTTTATTCATTAATTTGTTAATAAACACCTAGGCTAATCTGAAAACCTAGATTTTGTGAGCTCTGCTACACTGAACATGGGTGCAAAATATCCATATTTTATGCTGATTTTGAGGATCTGGATATACTTAGCATTTAGGCATTTTACTGGCATTTGGAGTTCTGACAGGATGCACCTTCAGCTGCTGCCACTAGGAGCACCACCTGTGAATATTCACTATGGTTGCTTCCCTTCCTCCCTCCCTCCAACCCTCTCTCCCTACCTTTCTCCCTCTCTCTCTCCCCCTCTCCCCTTTTGTCCTCCTTCTCTTTCCCTATCCCCCCTCCCTCCCCCTTTCTCTCTCTCTGCCTTTCTTTCTGTCCCTCCCCCCCTCCCCCACTGCACCTATCCCTGGAGGCTGGTCTCCCCCCCCCCCCCTTTCCCACTTTTACAATCTTTTTCTCTAAATAAAACAGCCATCCACTTCAACTCTGTGACATGGTGTCTATCTCTTTCAAGCTGCTTCTCTTAAATTACAACACTTAAGGGCTTAATAAAATTGGATCACACACACACACACCTTTACCATTTTTTTCTTTTCCAACATTCTTCTCATCATTCCTTGCCTGTCTGTCTTTTGTTTGCTTGCTTTCACTATGGTAGCCCTTTGACTTGTATAGGATAGAATCTCCATATAGCTTTGATTTGTGTTTCCCTCAGAGCTAAAGAGGCTGACTATTCTTCATGTATTTATAGATCATGATACTTCTCTTGAGAACTGACATTTAGTTCTGTTCCACAATTATTAGTATAATTATTTTTCTCTTGGCGCTTTAATATTTTAGGTCTTTATATATTCTATATATTAATTTTTGATGAATTGCTTCAAAGATTTTCTCTAATTCAATCTGTTTTACTCAAAAACAACCACATGTTTAATTTTAAATTTACACCTGGATTCTTTTTATTTTTAACTAAGCTTTATATGTATATGGGTGCTTTGCCTGTTTGTCTATGCACCACTTACTTGTCTTGTGTCCAAGGAGGCTTAGTGTGTCAGCTCGTCTTAAAGATCACTGTTAGCTGCTATGTGGGTCCTGGAAATCAAACCTGGATTCTCTGGAAGTACAGCTAATGATCATAACCCTTGAGCCATCTCTTCAGACCACTATATAGCAAATTAAAAGATATAAAACTTTTGAGGCAAATATATTTTTAAGTATTACGTTGAATGAGGAAGATTTTTTAAAATTCATCAAAAGCATGATTCATTAAGGAATAAACTGGTCAGTTGGGCCTCATCAAACATCAAATATTTTTGTTGATTCAAATGTACTAAGAGAGTTAAAGGCCAATAATTTGTAGTAAATTATTTCAAATCATGCTTCAAATAAAATACTTGTTTGGAAATTATAAAATCATTCAAAATCCTTATTTTGCCAAGAGTCTGATATCTATGGCATGTGTGTTTTTAATCAGTTATTTGTCTCTTTTTCTTGAGCCATTTGGTTTGGCTTGCTTACATGTTAAAGTAATTTTTATGGAATAGAAGACATGTATATAAACTTGAAATGATTTTACATAGTATTCCCTTTCTTTGGAGAGGATTTTTCTTTTAATTTGGCATGTAAAATAGACAAAATAAAAGCTCTTTGCTGTTTGTTAATCAAATCCTGTCATTTTGTTTTTGTTGTTGGCACAGAATTCTATTTTTCCCTCTAGTGACATTCGATCATGAAAAGTGTACTTATATTTTTAGCTTATAATCTGCCACCTGGCATCCTGCATATAATAAAACTTGGCAAGTGTCTTAAATACAAAGGTGTTAGAAGACTGTGGGATCAGCTAAATATATTTCCCTTCTCCTTAGGAGATTATTCTGAAAGTATTTGCTACAGCTTTGCTGTTTTCAAATAGCTACTTTGTAAACTTCATTTTATATAATGTCTATAGTTGATGACAGCACAGGAAATCATTGACAGAATCTCCTCTGTCTTTGCCAGAAGTAGACTTCTCTCTTCTAGGTTATTTAATAATATAAAGTCATTAAATATGAGGCAGGAAATGGCATACCACTCTCTCCAAGGAGTTACTAGTCATTCATATATAGAGTTGTTACCATCAATCTTTACCATACTCTTGTCTCCAAGGCAACTCATTAAACATCGAAAGGTCATCCAACAAGCCCATCAGAGGACCAGGAATAGAAGCTGAACATTCAACTCAGTCCCCAGAGTCACATAGACTATTGATGTCCAGTATAAAAATTAATCCCTATCAAGAAGTACTAAGTAGTTTTATCCATGACCTACCTGTAAAGGAAAAAGTACAAGAAATGAGGGAATTTTAGCTTCAGGTTTTCAGTAAGATTGCAGGTTAGTGCAATATGAGATATAACTTTAACTCTAATTTTTCTAGTGATGGCAATGAAGTAAAAGCATAAAAATACCTTTAATTTCTGATTATTCTCACCATACAATAGAAGCTGATTTTATAATCTGTCTTGTTCCTGAGATAAAACTGATGGGAAGTAGATATGGTAACCAGTCTGTCAGGGTGCATACCTGACCCTAAAACTGTAGTTCTGAGGATGTCCTTGTTGGAGGACAGACATGCCAGGAGAGAGCTGTTTCCTCTTTCTTGGATTCTCATAACTAAGCACTTTTGTCTAAAAGCTCGTGTGCCTGTGTGTCTGAATGTGAAAGGAGGCATCTGGATACCTCTTTGGGACAACAGAACTAACCAGGTCATCCCCCTCCTTATTAGTCATCCCAGTTTCTGACATATGCCCTTTATAAGGTCTTCATACTGGCAGCTCATTGGGTTTCTATTTCCTGGACCACCCCTCCCTGCTATGTGTTCTGTGTCTTGTTCTCTGTTATTTTTCCATCCCTCTCTCCTCTCCCCATATCTCTTAATTTCCACTTATTAATATATGATAAACTCTCAAAAGCTTGCCTCTATTATCAATGAATTTCATAAAAGAGGAATCTAAAAGCTGCTAGCTAGAGATGGCTTTGGTGGCCATTGAATTTCCTGTGCCTTGCCCCCTAAGAAAGATTCAATCATCCTCAAAGACACTCCAGAACTCCTTGTCTTAGTCAGTGTTGTGTTGCCATGAAGAGACACCAAGACCAGGGCAATTGATAAATTAAACCATTGAATTAGGGCTTGCTTACAGTTCCTGAGGTTTAGTCCATTATTGTCATGGTGGGAAGCATGGTGGCATGGAGTTAGGGAGGTGGACATAGACGCCACAACACACACCAATCAACCCAAAGTGAAATCCTTGGTGCAATAATCTGGTCATTGGTCAGAAAAAATTAAAAAGTATTCTCAGTGTAGTTATCAGCTTGACAGCTTCCTTGAAAATCAACAAATAGTGGGTATGTAGATCAGTGGCTAGAGTGTTTGACTAGTGTGCAAAAAGCACTGGTTCCAAGCTTAGCGAATACTAAATTAAATAGGGTAGCACAAACTTGTTTCTGAAGTTCAAAGTCACTCTAAGCACAAAGGGAATTCAAGACTGTGCTAGGATACATGAGACTCTGTCCTATAAAAAAATCAAATAATAAAACAACCTTAAAGGCAAGTAGTATTGTGAACATAAGGATATTGAGAATAAGATCACTAAAACTAGTGTTTTTGATGCCTGGTTGAAGGTTTTGTTGTAATGATTTCACTTGGCCCAAGATAAATAATAAATGGGTGGTTACTGGGGAACACTTACATAGAAAAATACAAAGAACCTCAGGAGTTTTTCTCTGCCCTTCCTACTGGGATCCGCTGACCCAAGATAAAAGACTTAGCAAACAGAAGCCATGCCAAGCATCAAGCTTCCCTCTTTCCACTGCTGTCTGCCTGAAGCCACACCCAAAGGGACGTGGCTACTGTTACA
This sequence comes from Mesocricetus auratus, assembly GCF_017639785.1. NCBI lineage: Eukaryota > Metazoa > Chordata > Mammalia > Rodentia > Cricetidae > Mesocricetus > Mesocricetus auratus. The sequence continues at coordinate 66,528,946 of NW_024429266.1, forward strand.
GGTTCACAGATGAGACACCTACACCTGGCTCTTAACAAGAAATAGCAAGCCATCTAACTTCATGACTAACATCTCTATGGTAACTATTAATAGGATTGTGTCTAGTTTAGGTGAAGGATTAATTACAGTAGCAGAAATTGCTCAAAGGTAGCCACATGAACAAAAGTCCACCCCAGCTTGGATGACAGCTCACAAAAGCGGGGAACCTAGAGGGGATGGCACAGCCTTCATGAGCTCAACAGATTGGGGACTGTCCTTTCCTGGTAGTTCAGTAAGTCTGAGTATCTTCCAAGTCCTTAATTGATCTGAGCCTTTTCTAGACATCTCAGTCTGTCAGAGAGTGTCTTTTACAGTCATTACAGCTTACATATGCTGAGGGACTGAGACTAGTAAGTCTAGTCAGTTGAAGGACTTCCTAAAGCTTTTGGGTTGTTTGCTTCCTGGGCTTAAGGAGCATAAAGGGCAATCCTGGAAGATGGATATTTCACTGTCTTTCCCTGTAAGATGGAGGATTTCTTCTTAGAGGAAATTGCTACACTCTGCATGACTTATTAAAACATAAAGGAAGCCCTTGTGACCTGTTTTCATCTGAATTAACAGCCCCTAGAACTGGGATCCCACCTATGTTGTGGCTAAACTGAATGTTGGAATTATAATGGAAAGGTTGAGAAAACTGAGAAAGGTAAACAAGAGGGCTTTTAGGAGATCATATGGCCAGGTAGTGAGATAAGAGGGGGTACCAGGAGCTGGGAAAAAAACAACCTTGGTCCTTGATCCTCCTCTCACAGGAAAATATCAGTAATCCTTGTTCCTTCTGGTAGTAAGCCTCTATACTCTATTACAATAAATGCATCTAATTATAACAGGCTGAAGTATAAGAAGCCTCTGCCTATTCAAGGAAGGAGACGACCCCAGACCTCCTAAGGCAAGAGGTTGGTAAATGGTAGTTCAAATCTTTTATGTCCAGATACTGGAGGCAGCCCTGAGCTGCTGCCCTGCTCACGGTCCACTCTACTCTGAAGGTGGGTCTACTTTCTTCTTCTCATTTTGCACCTGCTGAAATAAAACTTGACTACTTGTACCCTGGTGTGAATTTCTCTCTTCCAGAAGCACAAGAATGGAGGCCACTATGGTTGACATAAGGAGGAATGAAGGAAAAGGCATCTTTTCTTATCCTTATAGATTTAAAGATGTAGACTCAGAGTCATATGGAAGCAGGAAAAGACTTCCATAGGACAGGAAGCCTAGGGAATCTTCTTCAAATTCTCATGCAGGGCCTTCTTGTTCATCAATTTCCGGTACTTCCTTCCTCCCTAAACAACCGCAGGTCCCCCACAGCCTCAATGATAATTGATCTGTCTTCCCATGATATATGATGCATTTTCTATGGTCTGCTTAATCTTCCAGACAAGAGTGCATGTTCTCATTTGATCTCAAACAATGACTGCTTTCCTGTTGAGAAGCACTTGAGATTGTCCTCATTGTCATCAACATCATCATTGTCTGGTTCAGAATACTTTCAGGGAGCTTTCCCTCCAGCACAAAAAGCCATTGTCCCAGTTGTTCTGTTATAGCACTTCTCAGAGCTGCCTCTCCTCTGACTCCTTTTAAAGGAGTAGTAAACAGGAAACACTGTAAAGAAAGTCAAAATGCTGATACTGTAATGAATTGTCTGTCTTCCAGACTGAAGAGGTTAGTATTCAAGCTTGAAGGAGGGATTGCTAAAAATACAGGGATACAATGCAGTTTATTCAAGATAGTAACAAAGGAATGGGTAGGTGGCTGAGCTTTTGCGCTCACCCCCTGCCCTGTCTTCTATCTCAGTTCTCTGTGAGCTTTAGACTCTCATCTCAGTACAGGCAGGAATTTAGGATGCAATACAAAAGCATTTAATCATGGTCCAGTTTTGAACAAGAATGATTCTATACCTGGCCTGTCAAATCTCAAGCACTAATTTGCAAGCTAGCTTGATCATTCTCTGTGTATGTCTCTGTCTGTGACTCTATGTCTCTCTGTCTCTGTCTGCCCCCCCACGTGTGTGTGTTTGTAGGGGGTGGGGAGGTGTGAGGGTTGGGTATATTTGTGTGTGTTCATGTATTTTAAGTGCATGTATACCCTTGCAAACATTTGGAGACCAGAGGAGGAATCAGATGCTCTGCTATATCATCATCTATGTTTTTGCATTAGTTTCACTTACTGAAACTAGAGCTAGATTGGCAGTCAGAAATTCACAGCCATCCTGTGTAGCCATGCTTGATTTTTTGTGAGTGCTGGGAATTTGAATGCAGGTCCTTTTGCTTGTGCAACAAATGATCTGAGCTGCTATCTCTTTCTGAGCTATCTCCCAGTCCTACCATTAATGTAGGTGTATATGGTTTTTTCTTTATATACCTTATTATTTGGAAAGAGACACATGACTCTTCTCCCATGAGATGGTCTTTAACCAAGACCGAGAAGATCATAGGAATCTAGCTTCCTGGTCATGATGACTGGTTCCAGAGTGAATTTATAAGCCAAACCAAACTAGCAAAAATCCTTCCCCAGGACAGTTTCTTTGAGCATTAGTGACATACCTCCTTTGTATCAAGGAATCCCAGCTGGCTTTATTTCTTGGTCAAAGCAAAAGCCTATGGCTGAAATATAAATCTCTGACTTTCTTAGTTTGTTTTGTACTCTGCTTTTATAAAACAAACACTCCTTATGCAGCCCAGCTGAAAATCCCCCATCTCAGCTTCTCAAGTGTTGGAATTGGATCAGATATGGGGCTTGACAATTCATAATGTCTAGAAAATGTAAGCACCATGAAGAAGAGTAGAAATGGTCATTTATTATGGGAATGCAACAGAGGTAAGAAAGAAAAAAGAGTGGGGAGAAAGTAGTATAGGGAGGCCAAAAGGAAGAAATTAACTGACTACTCTGATTTTTTTGAAATATTTTGTGTCCATTCATTTTGGGTTTGTATAGCATAAAAACATTTTTTTTGCTCAAAAAGTAATATGGGTATCTAACATATTAGTTTTGCATCCAGTGATTCTTATTAGTAAACTACATCATAATATAACTTACATTGCCCCCATTATTTATCTACATGGTTAAAGAATTGTCCTAGTTTCCTTTACATTTGATGGATTCAAATATCCTGACAAAGGGCAACTTAAAACAGAAATAGTATTTGGCATAAAATTTCACATTACAGACCATCATTTCAAGTCGGGAATCAAGCTTTCCATGTCACTTTCATAGTCAAGGGCAAAGAAAGAATAAACAATCATTTCTTGTATCCTTACTTGTGTTCAACTGTCTTTATCCTGTGTCATACTATTCAGGTACCCAGCCCATAGTGGACTGGATCTTCCCGTATCAATGAACAGTCAAGAAAATACCCCAGAACTTGTCCATAAGCTAAACTGATAGAGTGAAGTCTTCAACTAAGATTGTTTTTCCAGGTAATTATAGATGTTTTTGTCTAGTTGACACTTAAAACAGCACAAGAACTTAAAAGTTATATGACATACAAATATTACTGTGTTATTCTTAAAGGTCAATGATCAATTGATTATGACATCACTAGCCTACCTCTGCATACTGGAAAAAAATCCCCACTAGTCTTAACATATGGCACCCAAGTTGTGGTATCAATTCTGCTATCAATTATAGTGATTGCGTTTCTACGTTTCCTATTAAAATGAGGTACTCTGGGGGGAAGAAAGGAATATCCAGACACTATTGCATAACTAGTGACTATAGATAATATCATCAAGTACATTTATAAAAAGCTAGAAGAAAATACACTGAAGATTTTCACCGAGAGAAATGACGAATGTGTGAGGAGATGGTTATTTACATAAATTTGAATATTATTCAATGTCTAGCATGCATTGAACAACACACTCCTGGATTTGGAGATTAAAGGCATGTACGTCACAACCAGTCCTATTGTGCTCTTTTTATCTGAAGGAGAAAACACTCAGGTCCATGTAGGATGGTTCTAAGAGCACATTCCATTGTACTGAAGCTTTTCATTTACCTGCCATTTTCTCCAGTGAGGCACATGAGCCACAATAACACTTGGTGGGCTTAGGAATTTCAGGACAGGGGAAGTAAACAGGAATGTCTTCAGAATCAGACACATTTGGGTCCCAGATCTACCACCTACTGTCTTGTGAACTTGTGTAAGATCTTAGCTACTCTGAACCTATTTTCTCACAAGTCACATATGAATAATTTATACCCTAAAGGGCTGCTGTGCTCATTAATTGAAGGGACTTATGTAAAGCAGCTGGTAAACAGTAGGTGTTCAAAGGGATTAATTTCCTTCCAAAAGGCCGAATCTGATATGATGCATCAGAAATTTCACTGCATGACTGTAAATTTTCAGAAGATTCCATCCTTTTTTGCCCTTTAACTCAGCTTAGCAAACCATTGTTATTTATATCTTCACTAAATATTTGAGACCATCCATTTTTAAATAGTCCTCTTGCCTTTAGGGACACTATTTAGCTACAATGTTTTTGATACTATCTAGTCAGACATTCAGATGAGTTATTATGGTTAGGTAGGGTTTTGTTTTTGTATTTTTCTTTTTTTCCTTTTATTAAAAATAGCTTTTTTACTCACATGATATTTTCTAATTATGGTTTCACTTCCCCCTATTTATCCCAGTTCCTCCACAACTTCCCTTACATCTGGATGTACCCACTCAGTCTCTTATAAAATGAACAGAATTGTAAGAGAGAATAATATAATAATGTACTATAAATACAATGTGATATTATAAGATAAAGAAACTAAACTCAGAATAGGGAAGAAAAGAAAACATAATTAAAAGAGCCAAAGAAAAGGAACAGGAAACAGATATAGATATAGAGACCCAGTCAGCACAATTAGGAATCTGGTAAACTCACAGAACTAGAAGCCATAACACAGACCCAAAGGTCTTGTAGGGTAAAAAGTATGTGTGTGTGTGTGTGTGTGTGTGTGTAAGAAAAAAAGTCCAATTTGTGTTATGTATATTCACACTGGAACATGGTCAAAATCTCAGTGGTCTGCCCCTTAAATAGAACTTAGTCATTCCCATTCTGCCCACGCCCCCAGAAGCCATCAATTGTGGAGACCTAACATGAGCACCCTTTTCACACTTTTATAGGGTTCTATTCTCTGGGACAGCAAGGGGTACAACCTTGTGTCAGAGGAAACTGTTCTCTTTGATTGCTTCCTGTTAGGTTGTAACTTTGTGGGAGGAGGTAGGTGTTTCCACAGAAGTCTCTTTCTCAAATTTGATCTGTAATCATTAATATCACTGCAAAAGTAGCTTCCTTGCTCTTACAGTCAATGGGAGCACAAATCATGGACTTCCATATGTTTTCTAGAGACACTACAGACCACAAATATGGCTCCCAGTACCAATAGGACCGCAGACCCTAACAAGTCCTGAAAGGGCAGCCCAGAACTCTCAAAAGAAGTCAGGCCTGAAATTCCAGTACTGGAAGGCAGAGGCATTGGCACACCTGGAGTTCACTAGCCAATGATACTAGCTGAACTGGTGAGTTCCTGTGTCTTAGAAAATAAGGTGAAAAGTGTGTCATAGATAATTTCCAATTTGACATAGCCTGGAATCATCTGATAGGAAAGTCGCAACCTAGGAATTACCTAGATCAGATTGGCCTGTGGGCACATCTATAGGATACTGTCTTAATGTGTGCCTTGCTCAACTGTCCTCATAGTATATCCTCCTGCAGCAGATGGAAACCATTATAGAGACACACAGCCATACATTATGCAGTGTGAAGAGTGAGAAACATTGGAACACTCAGCCCTAAATAGGATTGATGTCTTCCCCTCAGGACTCAGAGAATCCAGAAAAAAAGGAGACAGAAAGAATGTAAGAGTCAGCAGTGATGGAGGACATGAAGAAAACAAAGCTGTCCAAATCAATATAATCAGAGCTTTTTGAAATCACAGAGACGCATCATGTCCAAGGCCTACAGGGGTCTACAATATCTGGAGGTCCTCTAGCTAAAATGAAAAGAAACACAAGCCCTCATCCTTAAACCAGAAACTGTTTCCACCTGATAACTACTTGTAAATGAAAGTTTAGTTTCCTCCAAAGAAGGCTCGGTGAAGAAATAAACAACTATTAATGGGCAGCTGCATGTACTGTAGATGGTCAAAAGGAAATGAACTCAATGATTGATTTGGAGGTGTTTTGTGTCATACTGTCATCTGTGGGCCTTTTCTTTTTATGTATATTATTTGTCTGATTTTAGATTATTATTTTATTTATTTTACTTAAATATTTTCCTTCTCTTTTTTACCCTACAGTTCCTTTATGTAGATACTTTGGCTTCTAGTTTACTGTTTTGATGGGATTCCTGAGTATACAAATTAGTGTCTTTTTTATGGCTTTTGTTGGAATCTTTTTCCTCTTTTTGTTTTGTCCAATTCCAATGTGTTAGGTTTTTAAATCTTATTATATTATATGTTATTGTATATTATTGTTTTACTATCCCTTAGAAAACTATGTGTTTTCTAATGAGAGATAGAAATTGAGTAGATCCAGATGAGAGAGGAGATTGGAAGGAAATGGGAGGAAGAAAAGTAGGAGAAAGTGTAACCAGGATATATTATGTGAGAAAAAAATCTACTTTCCACAAAAGGAAAAATAATATTATCAGAGCTACTAAATATCCAACAATTTTGGGAAGAAATCACAGTTGACTATAACTTAGAAATTACATTGTTTAATCGAACATTGCAAAAAACTCAACAGAAAATAAATCAATGTCTTTGGTAGAAGACAGAAATAAATTTTACATCATGAATTTTTTATAATTTTCAAAGTCTCTCTTTCTAGTGGGTTATGAGACTGACATTTCTATACACACTGTTATTTTTAGATAAGCACATCAAAATAATTTTTAATATGTAAGGGTTTTTCCCCATCATTTCACTTCAATGACTACTAAAGCTTAAGCTCTCTCTGTAACTTCAAGGTCATTGGTATTAACTTCATAGTCCTTAAAATCATGCAGGATTATATAACCAATTCTGTTTGTTCTGTGGTCAGGCTTGCTAAAAAAAACAAAAAACCAAAAAAAAAAACTCTTTATGACCTTTGCAATATTGCATCAAAAATGTCCTCCAAGAGATGAGAGGTATCATCTTGAATAAAGTACTTGCTGTGCAAATAGGAAGAACTGAGTTTGGATCTCCAGAACCCTCATAAGAAGTCAGTCCTGAAATTCCAGTAATGGAAGGCAGAGGCAGTGGCATACCTGGGGCTCACTGGCCAGTGATGCTAGCTGAACTGGTGAGTTCCTGGTTCAGAAAGAGACTGTGCCTTAGAAAATAAGGTGGAAAGTGTGTCATAGATAATTTCCAATTTGACATAGCCTGGAATCATCTGATAGGAATTCTCAACCTGGGAATTACCTAGATCAGATTGGCCTGTGGACATGTCTATAGGATACTGTCTTAATTGTCACTTGATGTTGATGAGGCCATCCTTCTGTGTGCAGCACAGGTCTCTGGGCAAATAATCCTGGGCTGTGGAAGGAAACTAATAACATGACTAAGTGAGTCAGAAGTCTGCATTCCTCCATGATTCCTGTTGTTTTTCCTTGCAGTAAGTGAGTGCTCTGGTTCAGGCAGTCCTGCCTTCAAACTCCTGAGTTCCTGCCCTGACTTCCTCCAGTGATAGATTATGAGTTGGAAGTTTATGATCAAATGTATCCATTCACCCCTAGGTCACTTTTGGTTGGTGTTCTATCAGAGCAACCAAAAGGAAACTAGAACAGAGCCATCAAGGAACACAACTGACATTGAGTTATTGCCTTCACACAGCTGTGTACACACACACACACACACACACACACACACACACACGTGCGTACCACATGTACACCCACTTACATGTACACATGGAAGAAACAAAAGAAAATTAATTTAAGTAAATAAATTAAATTTCTTTCTGAGATAATCTTACAGAAAAATAAAATGCTCACAGTGTTTCTGGATATAACACATGATGCAATGCCATTTCAAATCTTAGTCACATGCATTGTTTCATTGATCAAAAGCAGAGAAGGAAATGACTCTTACCGTAGTCACACCATCTGACTCAGTGCTTACAATCTGTATCTGAAAACAGAGAAACAATAAAACCCAAAAACATTGTAAAAACATTCTGGATGTTACATTTAATACCAACTGTCAACTCAAAAAGATATAGAGTCATTGAAAAACTTATCTTTGGAGAATTTTCTAGATTACATTAATTATAGTAGAACTCTTCTCCTAAAATGTGGGCAGCATCATTCCATAGGCTGGGGCCTTGAGTGATTTAAAAGGAGGAAGCAAGCTGAGCACAGCAGCCACCTTTCTACTTCCTGACTGTGGATGCCAAATGATCAACTGTACCCCCAAACTGTGATCCAAAGTAAATTCCTACTTTCTTAGGCTGCTTTTACAGGTATTTTGTCATAGCAACAAGAAAAATAACTAATTCAGTCACATCATTTTCAAACAGTAATTTAAACACCATACGAAAGGAACAGGAAGGAGGCTAAATTCATAACTGACATTAATTCTAGTGTAAATTATTACTTTGTATGCCCTACTCAACTCTCAGTATTTAAGAGGAAGCACAGGAAACTAAGGAAAGATGAAAAGGCAACACAAGTTCATTACTACAAACCTGGGTTAAGGACGAAAGAATGAAATATGGTCTTACACTCTTCTTCCTAATCCAGAACTTACATCTCCAATCTGCTGTGTATATTCCATCTGACCCTCCAGATGATGACCGGAAAGTTAGAGGACACTGAGCTGCTGGAGATACCTACAGGATCTTCTATAATGAGGCAGGTTGTTATGCAACTGGAATCAATGATCAGGCATACAGAAAGTTTGGGGGTGAAGAGGTAGTTTTGAGAAAGTTTGGGGGTTAAGAGGTGGTTTAGAGATAAAGAGCACTTTTTCTTACACATGAACTGTTAAGAGAAGCTTTTTCCTTGAGAAGGAGCCGTTCTGCCAGCCTGGTTCCAGATCCGCATCAGTCCCAGATAAACACACAGGAGGCTATATTAATTATGAAGCTGTTGGCCTTGTTTGTCTCTTACTGGCTAGCTCTGCCTTAAGTAATTACCCCATAATTGTTAATCTAAGTATGTTTCTTACCGGAGAATAGTTCCCGGTGTCCTACCCCCATGGCATCACATGTTGACTCTCTTGTGTTTCCCCTTCCCAGAATCCTCCTCGACTCCTAGTCCCTCCTATCTAGGTTTTCTATTGGCCAGACAGTACTTTATTGACAAATGCACAGGCAAATAACAGGACTTCCCCAACAATGAACTGAGTGTGGTTTCCAGCATCCACATCAGGTGGCTAACAACCACTTGTACCTACAGTTGTGGGAGACATAATGCAGTCATCTAGCCTTTAGTGCACAAACCCATGTTCCTCCAACACATGTAAACACACATGCACACACACACACATGAAAGAAATCACTACACAGGAAGAAAGATAAAACAGTCTGTAAAAGGCACCAGAAACTTTGTATTCAATGTGATAGGGTAAAAATATTTAAGCATATTAAAGCAAATTTACAGAAGGTATGCCATTGTGAACTGGAGCTTCTCCAAACCTGATAGAGGACCAAAATTACCTAGTAGTTTGAGTTAAACACAAGCTAATAGATCACTCCACAGGAATTCAGCAGGTCATTTCTGGTTCTTAGAAGAATTTAAACTTAACTTTTCACTAATGTTACAGGTAAATTTTTATGTACAGACATATTATTGAATCTCTGACAAGTAAGGGGGCATGCACTCTAAAGAGACAATAAAATAGCTGATAGCTCTTAATTCTGTAACATCTTGAATAAGACAAGATAACTCTCTTTCTTCATCTTATTATACTATCATCCTTATATTTTTTTACAAATAAACAAGTCACAGAAAACTCATCAGTCCCTGGTGTCGTAAGAAAGAACTAGAAAAACCAAGACTTATATTGTTCTGTTCAAAGCCTATCTTTCAAAAGAATTATTACTATCACTGTCGATGTTTTGGCACTAGAGGTTGTAGCTAGCATCTCATACGCTAGAGAAATGCTCTACCATTGAGTTACAGGCCCAGCCTTCTTTCTTCATCATAATATTTGATTTTAAAAATGTATTTATTTTCAATTATGTATGTTTGTATGTATGTTGGGGGGAGTCCAAGTATGCCTGTACATAAACATCCAGAGGAGAGTGTTAGATCCCCTGGAGCTAAGTTATAGTCTGTTGAGAGCCACCAGATAAGGGTGTTGGGAACCAAACCCAAGTCAATAGTCTTTTCTACCTATGCTAATTCTTTTTCAGCCTCAGCTGATATTATTTGTGTACTATTTAAGTCCTTGTCTCCTTTTAGAGCCATTTTATGTGTTTTAAATCATGTCCTTCTACTTTAATAATTGTCTGTAGTTGAGAAATCTCTGCTAGTAGTCTTTGAAGATCATTAAGTGTCTGCTAACAATTTCTCCTAATCTGTACTTTTTGCAGTCTAATGTTTTGTATATCTATTTTGTAACCTAAATAATTTATAGAAGCTCCTCTTGGTATTTTTTCAGAGGCAATCTGTAATATCCAGTGAGGTAAAATTTCCTTTACTGCCTTAAACATCTTTTACAACATTCCTTCTTTTGAAGCAACCAAGAGTATGTCATCCATATAACGATAAATTATGGTTTGCAGAAATTGTTTGCAAATCATTTGTAAAGGTTTTTCACAAAATACTGGTAAAGTATTACTTTTTTCTTGTAAAGGTATAGTGAGTAAGAAATATTTTAGATCAATTAGTATAATTGGCCATCCTTTAGGTATCAGAGAGGGTAATAGCAACCAAGGATGTAGAGTGCCCATTTACCAGACTTCTTTTGATAATGAATAAAGGAGAATTCCATGGACTTGTAGAATCTTCAATGTGTCTAGCATTTAGCTATTCTGAACCAGGTTTTCTAAAACCTCTAGCTTCTCAGAGGTCACAGGACATTGCCCTACCTGGACAGGTTCATTTGTTAGCCATTTTAAGGGTACTGCTTTTAGTTCCTTGGTAGGTTTGGCCATCCTTTAGGTATCAGAGAGGGTAATAGCAACCAAGGACGTAGAATGCCCATTTACCAGACTTCTTTTGGATTCCTAGAAATAATGCTCCTCCTAGGAATGATTCAAACAGAAGGCCTCAGCCTTCTGGATTATTTAGGAGATGTGGCAAATGCTGACACTGGATCAATGAATGTAGGTTGACCACAGACAAACAAGGTAACCTTTGCCTACAATGCCTACTTAGATGGCCTATTCTACCACAGTTACAACATCTGGTATTCTGATGTCTTTTTAAACTTCTGGAGATTGCTTCACCTACCAAAATTTCTATTTCCTCAAGGTTAAGGCATTGGCATCTTGGTGCCTCTTCAAAACTTTACAAATTTCCTCTCTTACCCAAGCTTTTATATCTTGATCTTTATACACATTATTAGCTGTATACAAGACACATTTGTCCAATGGTGCTGATCTGATTTTTAATGGCCAAAGAACTTGTTTGCATTGTGGATTTGTATTCTCATAACTAGAGATCTATAAGGATTCACCTAGAGTCTGAATCAGTTACATGTAATTCTATTATCTCTGAACAATCTTTGTAAGAATTAAGTGAACCTTTCTCTCGGTCCTTGTACCATCTTGGTATAAGATTCTATTTTTTCCCCTGATTCATGAACCTTATCCCAAGCATTCAGAGATGCTATATGGTATAAAGACAAGATGGGTTCGCCTCTAGGTAAGCATATGCACCCTTAAAAGAATTTTATCTTGGGCAACTCCATAATCTTTCTTTAGGCCTTGAAACCTTTGCTTCCTCCTTTCATAAAGCCCTCCATTGTATTAGAGATTAATTTTCTACTACAGCTGAAATCGATTGAATCCAGAACTTTGGGATCACCCTATTCACACTTGCTCCAAAGTTCAGTAACTCCCAAACATAAGGGAAATGAATACCATAAGAAGCAATGCCTTGTTTGATCCATTTAATGTCCTTCCTTCATTTGTATTTGTTCCCAGTGATAAGCAATGGAACCACTAGGATGCCTCTTTGTTGCTGGTTTTTCAGTCCTAGATACTGGAAATGTCAAAGGAGTTGGGATATCAACCTTAGGAAGATCTTCCCAGTGTCTGAGAGGTATAGATAAATCTCTCATGACCTGTTGCTAGTACATTTGAATCTGATGTATCAAATTGTAAGTCATCTAAGACCTGCAGTCTAGTGATTTATCACCATGTTGTTAATGCATCTCTTCCATGCTATTATATGTGTTATGAAGCCAATCATTAGCATCAGACACAAATACATTTGAAGCATGTCATAGTTCTCTCCCAGGATGTTATTCATGAAATAAGCGATGAGATCACTAACGTTCTGCATTGTTAGATTATCTCCCATGATATAAACCAGGTAATCTTATCAGCAACTTAAACTACTCATCTCCTATGATCTCAGGTTGAGGAAAGGATTTTTACCTGTAATAACTATGCTTGGCCAACAGGTGGCACAGGTGTACCACCAAACACAGCATCTTCGTGGGTGCTCTGTATTTCCCAGTGGAATCTGAAAAATCCTAAATAGCTTTACCAGAAGTTAAGTGAAGAGGATTTTGTCCCGTGTGGATTGTGGGAATCTGCAGGCATGGAGTGATGCAGAACCTTACGGGTGGGAAGGAGAGTACCTGTGCAACCACTGAGAGAGGCACGGCTTGTTGCCAAGGGAAGCAGTGCTGTTTAGCAGCTGCTCAGGGTCCTCTTTCTGCAAGCTCTCTGGGGACCAGGCCTTGGTAGGAGTGTTGATTTCTGAGCAGGTGAGAGGGATGCGGAGATTTGCAGTCACCAGGAACACTGGTAGTCCAGTAAACTGAAGGTCTTTGGTGCAGTCAGAGAACAGAAGGATGGAACCTGTTTAGGAAGAAGAAAACGGTGCCGAGCAGGAGAAGAGGACTGAGTTGGGAAACCCCGGTGGCTTAGGAGGGACTTGATGGCACTGAGACTCTCTGGGCTGTAGGCCACGCATGTAGGCTGGCAGATGGCATACAGCTGGGGAGGGAGGCAGAGGACAGGGAGGCTGGGTAAACTTATTAACGACACCAGATAATGCAGAAATAGTAAGCTACACAAAATAGCGATGTCTTGTGATGTTTTATCGAGGGAGAAATCACTTATGAGAGTAACCAAGAAAGCTGAGAATCAAAGTTCCGCACTTTGCTCTCCAGGCAGAAACCGGAACCCCCCCAAAAAAGAGACTCTTCCCCCTAGCTCTTTTCCCCCCCTTACATTCTACATACCTGTGAACACACCCAAACGGGAGTGGTCAGTACTACGGGTACTTAGATCTCTCCCTACACAGTAGTCTTCAGATGAATCTTGGTGGTGTTGATAATCAGTGGAGATGTCTTACCATAGATGTTGGAAACGTCTCTTTGCATGTATTGAAGATTTCAGCTTCCATTGCCAATCAGAGCTGAAGCAATCTGATTTTCTTGCTGACGGGTCATTTATCACTTCCCCTAGCCATCAATAATTTATTAGGGGAATTGGACTTGGCACAATGCAAATCAGCCTGTTTTATCAACATAGAATACCATTTGTGTCAAAATGTGGTAACCTGCACATCCTCTGCTAACTCGACTGTTATTGACCATCTGGGGATTTTCATTTGCTCATTTAACACCAGAGAGAAAAAGGAAGAATTGAAAAGGAGAGAAAAAGTCACCTGCTTTGTCTAGTGTTGATGCCTCTAGCAGGCTTTGAGGCTCACAGACTGTCCTTTGTATCCTAATTTCCTATCCCCATCAAAGTGGTGAAAAGATGATGTAGATTGTAAAACTTTTCCTATAGTCCATTGTTCTCTGGGATCATCTGTGTGTCTCGGTGTGCGTACACAGAGGTCAAAGGATTACTGTGGATGTCATTAATTCCTCAAGGACCATCCACTTTGATATTTGAAGCAGAGTCTCTCACTGCCTGGAGCTCAGCAAGCAAGCTAACCTAGCTTAACCGCAGAGTTCCCCCTCAGTCTGGCTCTGCAGCACTGAAATTACCTTGCTCACCACCATGCCTGGGTTTTAAAGAAAGAATCATTTTTATTTTATATGTATGAGTTTTGTATGTGCCTCTGTACCATTTTCATGTCTGGTGCCTGCAGTGGCAGAAGAGGACTTTGGTTCACGCAGAATTGTAATTAGATATGGTTGTTAGATACCACTGTGGGGAGGGTGCTGATATTCAAGTCCAGGTACTTTGCAAGATCAGCTGGTGCTCTAAACCACTGAGCAATGTCTCCAGCCACATTTTTTTCTTTATTTCAAGTTCTGTGGATTGAACTTTGGCTCTCATTCTTGTGGAGCAAGTGCTTTACTGACTGAGCTGTCTTACAGTATTCTTAAAGAAAGACTTCCATATCTTCTCAGAAATTCCTAGGAATGGGTGATTGATTCTCAGAAAGGTGCTTTTTCCTATAAGTTACTCCCAGGAACTTTTCTTTCTCCTCTAATTTCTACAAGCTCAACTTGCAAAGTTGAACACAGTCTCTTTGGCATCCATGCTTAAGTTAAATGTACAGATCATTTGGTTTAAAGGTCAACTAATCATCTCAACAGGGAAAAGAAAAGAAAATGCATACAAGCTACACTATCATGGGCCCTTGATGCCTTGCCCCTTTGGGGCTGTTTGGTCTGGGTAAAAGGTTTTATATTTAATTATGTATATGACTGTGTGTGTGTGGGGGTGGGTGTGTGTGTGTGTGTGCATGCACGCAGGCACATACAAATGAATGCAGAACCTGTGGAGGCCAGAAAAGTCACACAGATCTAGAAATACAGGACTTTGTAAGCTGTCAGTGTGGGTTGGTAATCAAATCTGGGAACTCTACAAGACTAGCAAGCACTCTTGGCCACAAATCCATCTTTTTAGTCCTTTACTTTCTGTGTCTTTTCTCATGAGAAGATGAAGTATAGGAGTGTAGCTCTTTTCTTCTCTTTTTAATTCTGATGGCAAACCTTACTACATTTCTTTCTTCTTGTATTTGTACATGAAAGTGTGTGTGTATGTGTGTGTGTGTGTACATGTAGGTATCATATACCTGTATAGGTGTTTATGTGTATTTTCATGTGTGCACATGCCCACGTATACATATGTATGTGAAGGCTAGAAGACAACTTCATTCTCAATCTTCTTTTTTCATTTTGATTTGTCCAATTATATTAAGATGGGGTTCTTCACTGGCCTGAAACTCATTGAATAGTCTAGACTGATTAACAAGTGAGCCCAAAGGATCTGTGTATCCCATGTCCCCAAGGATGCAATATCCTACTTAGCTTTCTACATGGGCTCTGGGAATTGAACTCAGGTCCTTATGCTTGCAAAGCAAGCATTTTACAGACTAGCAATTTAATGCCAAGTCCTCTTTATCTGTAAGCTATGCTGTGCAAGAAAATGACTCTCCTGTCTCCCTCTCCCTCCATCCCTCTCTCCCTTTCTCAGTCACTTTCTCTCTCTCCCCCCCCCTGTCTCTGTCTCTCTCTCACACACACAAACTTTAGAAAAAAACTTGAGTTCACTTAACACAAAATAATGAAGGTTGTCTTCTCCTCAAGGGGGTAACTTGATTTTCTGAGGAATCTCTACCCAGAGGACTGTCTAGAGATAAGTGAGACAAGCTCATACTGATGGCCAGATTCTCACAGAACAGTGTGGTTTTAGTGAAATTACTAATGAAATTCTATTGGTAGTTTAGGATAACAGGTACATTTTCATATTCTCACAGCTACAGAGGGTGCAACTGAAGCAAGAGATGTTATATAATCAGTGATATTCAAAATGTGAACAACTCATTCAGAGTGAGTATGCATTTGAAACTAGCACCCTCATATCACAGGGCAAATCATCTTCTCTAAATTCAACCATCATCCACTGCCTCTTCTCAATATGGGTAGACCAGCTGTTGGCATTCATTCTCACATGACCAACTTTTCTCTAAATTATATAAAGTAGGAATTTAACAACATTGTTTATAAATAGTTCATTTTCTCTCCATGAAGACTTACATCCTTTCAATGTGTGTCTGGCAGATTAATAAGAATCTCTTAGTGACTGCATTTGGTGATTTTGTAAAAACAAGATGTCCAGGGATGTGTGTGTGTGTGTTTGTGTGTGTGTGTGTACATGTTTACACACATGTTTGTCTGGGTGCATATGTATGTGTGGGATATATGTGTGTGCAGGCATATGGAGGTCAATGTCTGGTGTCTTCACAATTGTTGTTTTACTGATTCTAATATTGTTACCTTCAAGCTCCTGAGATTTTCCTTTAAGGCCCTCCCCCCAGTGTGGAGATTACAAGCATGGGCTGCTGTGCCTAACCACCACCCAGTGTCCACTTTACAGGCATGTGCTGTGTGCCTGGTGTCTCCATTGTGGATGCTAAGGATGAGATACAGTCCCTTGTATTGCACAGCAAAGACTTTGCTGACTCTGCCAGCTCTTGAGCTTTATCTAGCCATTTTTCTATCCCTGACCTTTACAAAACTCTCTACCATTCCCTTTCTGAGTACCAGGAGAAGCTTATGCCTCAACACCAACTGCATCCAGAAAAGATCACAATTAACTGCCGGAGTTCAGTGATAGCCTCTCCCTATCACAATAAAAATGTTCCCTTCCTTCAAATCATGTAAAAGATGCACTTTCATACAACAAGGACAACCATTCCACTATGTTCATAGCAGCATTATTTGTAATAGCCAGAACCTGGGAGCAACCTAGATACCCCTCAACTTAAGAATAGACTGAGAAAATGTGGTAAATTTACACAATGGAGTACTACTCAGCAGAAAAAAACAATGGAATCTTGAAATTTGCAGGCAAATGGATGGCACTAGAAGAAATCATCCTGAGTGAAGTAACCCAGTCACAAAAAGACAGGCATGGTATGTACATGGAGAAGAAGATTACCAGCCTACAATCCCACTGCCAGAGAGTCTGGGGAAAAGGGAGGACCCTAAGAGAGATATGCATGGTACCCCAGAGAAGGGGAAGGGGCAGGATCTCCTGAGCTAATTGGAAGCATGGAGGGAGGGGAGAAGGAGCTGGGAGAAAGAGTGGGTAAGAAAAGGGGAGAGGAGGACATGGGGGAGCAGGAAGGTTGGGTTAGGGGAAGAGTAGAGGAGATCAGGATGAGAGACTCCATAATAGAGTGTGCCATTATAAGTTTGAGGAGAGATCTGGCACTAGATAGATTTCCAGAGATCTACAAAGATGACACCAACTGACAAATTAAGCAGTAGTAGAGAGGCTACCTTAAATTCCCTTCCCCAATAATGAGATTGAAGACCACCTTATATGCCATCCTAGAGCCTTCATCCTGTAGCTGATGGAAGCAGAAGCAGACATCCACAGCTAAAACCTGAACTGAATTCCTGGAACCCAGTTGCAGAGAGTGAGGAGAAATGCACAAAGGGGTCAAGACCGTGTTGGTGAAACCAACAGAAACAGCTGACCTGAGCAAGGGGGAATTCATGGATCCCAGACTGATGACTGAGAGGCCAGCATGGGACTCATCCAGACCCCCTGAACATGAGTGTCAGTGAAGAGGCCTCAGCAGTTTATGGGGCCTGGGGTAGTAGATCAGCCTTTATCCCTGGCATCCAAATGGACTTTGGGAGCCCATTCTACGTGGAGGGATACTCTCTCAGCCTGAACACATGGGGGAGGACCGAGGCCCTTTCCCAGATGATTTGAAAGACTTTAGGGATGCCCATAGAGGGCCTCACCCTCCCTGGGGCATGGAGGGAGAACAGGGTGGGGGTTTGTAAGTGTTGGTGAGAGGCAGGGGAGAAGGGGAGGGAGAGGGAGCTGGGATTGACATTTGTCAAAGGCTTGTGATTAATTTAAATAAAAAATAAAATCATATAAAAACATGTTTGATGCTGCAACGATAAATGGCACACTTACTGAAAGTAAAACTAAGTATTTATTGTAGAAATTACTCACAAGAGACCAAACAAGTAACCCAGATGAGCCGAGTAGTTTTCTGCCACCAAACTGGAAGCCGAAAGCCGGAAAATGAGACCCAGACTTCTGTTGTTCAGTCTTTTATACCTTCCCCCATAACGCCCCTAGCCATGCCCAAAAGTGGACCTGGCTAGTGACATAGTTTACCGCCTATGTATGTATATGTCTTTATGTCTGTCCGTATGCATCTTTAGTCATGCCTAGAGTGGGTGTGGTTAGCGGTGTGGTAAACTGCTCTTTTATTACCTCATCTGTATGCACCTCTAGTAAGTCACATGGTTAATGGCGGCATTGTTTTCCTCCTACACATGCTTATCTTGTTTCAGAATGTGCACCTTTAAAAAAATGAATGACTTCTGAACTAGCATTCAGAATCCATTTTCTACCTTCTGAACAAGGAAGAAACTTCATGTCATTACTTTCCTTTGTGTTCTATAAGAAAGGGCCTAAGCTCTCTGTGCCTCTTCCTGTAACTAAAAATAATGTTAATAGAATGCAGGAGTACTCTTCAAAGTCATAAAGAAGATGTGCATCCCTGAACAGCTTTGCCTTAATATCTCTTCATTGTCTCTAGAACCTCCAGCTCTGTAGTGTAAGAACATTACATCACATTAAATTGTCATGTGTCCTCAACCTACATTGGACAGTGACTTTTTCTTCTGCTTTTAATGATACTGCAAATGTTGAGAAACACTTCCATTAATTTCATAGAACATTTTGAATTTTCAGATTTTTACCCATGATTAGATCAGTTTGGGGTCTAGGGGAGAATGCCTTCACTCCATTAGGAACTTCAAGAAACATCTATTTCCAATCTCTTTGTGGAAAAAATAACAGGATTAAGGAAATAACACCGAGCAGCAAAAAACATGGTCAGGAAAGAAGACAATTAAATATATGCATGTCTTCATTTAAATGTTGGTATACACCTCGAAACCCCTATTAAAAGCATATATATATTCTTACAGGCAAAGTATAAACATCAAATTATACCTATGGCAAACATATGTGATGCTGGGAAAATTCAATTGAATGTATATGAAGTTTATTCCCAGTATTATCCAATAAAATGATTGAACTTTCAATTTATGAATTTATGGGTTTCTACCATGCACTGGAGCTTCTAGTAAAAACTGTGATTGTCAAAGTCAATGATGCAGCACTTAGCTCAAAAATATCTGTTGACTTGTAAGGAAGGAAAGAACACCAGATCTTGATAAACAAAATACAGTCCTGTATGACTGATGATGCTTCACAGGACCATCTCTAGTTTAGAGCCTGGAGAAGAGGTGGTGATATCAAAGAGTATACAACTTTAGAAGATGTCAAAAAGGAAGAAGTGAATGGAGGAATGAGCTATAGACAAAGGTATGTAGATTCTTCCATGCAGAAGAAAAGCATAGGTACATACCCAGAGGCAGGAGAGGGTAGAGAACATTTGTCCAAAGTTGCAAAATACTCCCCATGGTCAAACATAGACTTGTGATTCAACCTCACTGACCTTATTCAGACTATGTCACAAAATTATTTGAAATGTAGGCACAAAACTTTTTAGCAACCTTATTTAGTTGGAATCACTAAGATGCCTTTCACTCATCAGGCAGATAGATAATGGGAATTCATGCAATGGGTACTTTTCATTTCATCAATGAAAGAACATTGCTAATGTACACTGGATACATATGGATGACTGAAGATGAACCAAAAAGATTGGGATCATTAGTGTATACAGTCTACTCATGATGAAGACCAATCAAGAAGATTGTAGTTGAATAGTTCAATCTATATGATATCCAAGAGGAAGGAAAATTACAGGGAAGAAAGTATATTTCTGGCTGAAAGGGATTTGTAAATGGGCACTAGGGAAGAAGGAGGTTTAATTGTGTGTGTGTGTGTGTGTGTGTGTGTGTGTGTGTGTGTGTGTGTGTGTAGAGGTGAGAGGAGAGAGGTCTACCATGTGGATCTTGGAGAACAAATTCAGGTCATCAGGCTTTGTACCAAGTGCCTTTATCCACTGAGCTATTTCACCAAAACAGAAAGGAAGTATTTAGTCTATTTAAAACTGTTTAAGTCACTGCTTATACGGGAACACAATTGTCAATTCCCATGGAACACTGTAACAAAAAAAATACAGAGCATGAAAAGTAAAATCAAACAAAAGTAAGAGAATACCATAAATAAACAATTATTAAAAAGAGTCTTGACTTAATTTCAAAGGAGAAGCTTCTTAGTTGCATAATTTGGAAATGGTGATTTTCCGGAGAATCATAGACTAAAAGAAGATGATAGATGGACAAATCAAAGTTATGTCATAGTTGATAGTATGAGTTAGAGGTCCTAAGACTGCTATACAGATGCACTGAGGTTGAACTAACTAATAAACAGATGGCAGAAGAGACATTGCTAATCTTACCCCTGAAGATGGAAGTTGCAAATAGGCGTGGGAGACCATGAGTAAATACACATTGGAAAGAATCAGATGGCTAGGTAAAAATAATCATGACCATGTGTATTTGTGTATATAGCAGATCTGTATACAAATTGAGTGAGTCTAGACACAAGGAAACATGAAGAGGAGCAAGAACACAGCAGGTGGCCAGGTCTTGATTTCTGTTGTTAGGGGCAATGGCAGAAATATATCAGATCATGAAACATTGCCAGAATACAGAGGTATCCCCAGTGTAAATGACCTCAATAAACAGCCAGAAGGAGTTCTCAGTGACCAGAGTGGGATAATGAAAATAAAATAATGTACTATAATCTACTATATTAAAGCAATCATGCTGTTTAAATAAATGGCTTAGTAAAGTAAAAGAATTGGTAGAAGAAAAATCTGTGAGTCAGGAATGACATTTTGGGTGGATTAGATGGCCAGTGACTCCCTTGGATCTACCCATTTCTGACTGAAAATGCTGAGGTCACAGACTTGCATGGTCATATCTGACTTTTTCCATGGGTTCCAAGAATCTAAACACAGGTATTCATGCTTGTTCAGCAAACACATTATCCACTGACCCCCCTCTCCTCTCTCATCTCCTGACTTATTAATTAACAAATGTTTCAAAACAAACTACATTCAGGAGAAAGAAAGAATATTACTTTATTATGGGTCTTTTCTTTCCCAAATCCAAAGTCTAAACTAACTACATGATGATATCAAACAAATTCAATTTGACAGTCGATCTACAAAATGTAGGACCACTATTCCTCAAAGTTATTAAAAAAAGAAAATTGGGAGGAATTATTTCCCCTCCAAAGGAAGCTAAGGACATTATTCAGCTGCATATGGGGTTCTCCTAGATGGAGTCATAGAACAAAGAATTATTCAACAAAATAACACATTGGGCACAGTAAAAACTACTGAGCCCTACATTGCAATTGAGCTAAGCTAGCTAGTAGGAATGTAGCAGAAACAGAGTAAAAATATTTTTAGTTATGATATTTGTCCTATAGAAATGCCAGGAACTGCCAGGCGGTGGTGGCGCATGCCTTTAATCCCAGCACTCGGGAGGCAGAGGCAGGCGGATCTCTGTGAGTTCGAGGCCAGGCTGGACCAACAGCCTCCAAAACAATACAGAGAAACCCTGTCTCATAAAAACCAAAAAAAAAAAAAAGAAAAAGAAAGAAATGCCAGGAACTGACAATGGAGGAAATTGGTTAAGAAGTATTACAGAATCTCTAGACATAATAATTGAAATGTTTCCATTAATCACAAACGATCTTAAAATTCAACATTTAAAATTATATATTACCAACAGTGTGAGCTGCTGTGTAGCAATTTCCTATGAACTCAAATATTCTATCCTGGAGGGAATCTCATTAAGAATCAAGAAATTCTAAAGGGAGGCTTGGTTAAGATCCTGGAAGTAAACAACCCAGAAGACTAAGAAAATCCCTGAAACTGACTAAATGCACAAAGCCTTTCCTATCCCAAGTGCTAACTAAGGACTGCTGAGAGGACTTAGACCACTCAAGAGACCTGTAAGAAACTCTTTGAAATTTGAACTGCCTGCAAATTGTGCAGAAAGCTCCAGGTTTCCTGCTTTTGTGAGTCATCACCTGTATTTGGTGAGATTTTGGAGACACAGCTGCTTTTGAGTGTTCCATGTTCCTGTAAATAACCTCTAACCCATGAATCCTGTAAGCAACCACAGTAAACTCTTAGATTCACAAAACTGGACTTTGTTGGTATTGTTGCTTGTGCTCTTAAAAGTTACCTGACCTGAAATTTATGATGAACTTGTAAAAGTCAGAAAGGAGCCCCTATATATCTATTACGCATGTGGTGAGCCATGTAATATATCCTTGCCCAATGCAGTGTTGGTGGAGGTCAGAAAAACAGGTGAAACATGACCCTGAGATTAATGGATGGCAGAACATGAAGAAAGGAAATGTCTCTGACAGATACCCCATTCCTGCCTGAGGCAGGGTATCCAATATACAAAGATGTTCTAAGAAAGGATATGGACATATTTCAACTTCTAAATTCATTTTAGAACTAGTCATGAACAAGTTGAAGTTTTTGATTTTCATAAATCCACCATAAAATATGCATTCTATTTCTTTATTTTTGTGTCCTACAGTCTATTTGTTCTAGTCTCTATATGATGTACAGTATCCTTTCTCCATTAAATGAGTCCTCATCTAGACAAAACCTAGAATATGGAAATATCTAGTATATCACTTCATGCAAGAGAATGTGATACACATTTTTGTTTGTGTATTTTCTGAGTCATGGTTTCTCTGTGTAGCCTTACTGTTCTGGAACTTGCTCTGTAGAGCAGGCTGAGCTCAAACTCAGAGATTTGTCTGCATCTGCCTCTCAAGTGTTGGAATTAATATAGATGTGTATCATCACCACTTTTTTCTGAAGTATTTAAATGATAATGTTCAAAACTCACTGATACAAATATAGCAATGCAATTTTAAAATCTACATCTAGAACCTTCATCCAGTCACTGATGGAAGCAGAGGCAGACGCCCACAGCTAATCACAGAACTGAACTCCTTGAACCCAGTGGTAGAGAGGGAGGAGTGATGAGCAAATGGGTCAAGACCAGGCTGGTGAAACCCACATAGACATCTGACATAACAAGGGGGAGCTCTTGGACCCCAGAATGATGGCTTAGAGGCCAGCATGGGACTGAACCAGACCCCCTAAATTTGGGTGTCAGTGAGGCCTAAGCAATCTATGGGGCCTTTGGTAGTAGAGAAGTATTTATCTCTGGCATACAAATAGACTTTGGGTGTCCATGCCACAGTGAGGGATGGACACATAGGGGAGGGCCTAGACCCTATCCTGGCTGAAGTGACAGACTCTGGAGATCCCCCATGGAGGACCTCACCCTCTCTATGAAGCAGAGTGGGGACTGGGTGGGGAACTAGGGGGTGTGGGTAAGAGGCAGGGGAGGAGGGGAGGGAGAGGGAGCTGGAATTGACATGTGAAGCAAGTTTATTTCTAATTAAAATAAAAATATAAAAACCTACACAGTATTTTTTAGCAGGCATAATTCAAAGTATTCAAATAGCTAAGAGATGTTCCTGATAGGTCATTATCAAAGCACGAGATACAAATGCCAATAAAATCCACTCCATATATTGAAATCACATAATAGTTATGAAATACATAAGATCTGGAACTCTTGCTTATAGCTGATGATAATTAAATTGTTAAAAATTTGATAATTCCTCTAAATTTTTCTGTACTTAATTTCTTTTTTCTTATTTTTCACTCTTTGATGTTGCTATTGTTATTGCAGATGGACCTCTGTTTTAGTGTTCAACAGAACTGGTAAGTCTGAAAATTCTAGTCACATTTCTGCTTCCAGAGGCAATTATTTTTGAGAATTACCATTATTAACTTTTCTCTGCATCATTTATGAGGTTTATCTAATTTCCTTTTATTACTTTTTTATTTGTCTGTTTTCTGGGTTTTAGTGGGAAGTAGAGTTTGGAAGTCCTCAATTGCATTATTAAGAAGACATGTTTTCCTAGTTAGTTTGTAATGACTAGTTCTAATTATCAACTCAACACAGTATAGAGTCACCTGGGAAGAAGGCCTCAATAAGGGAGTGTCTAGATAAACTGTGTAGAAGATTGACTTGGCTGCCTAACTTACTGTTAGAAGACCCAGTCACTATGAGTTGTGCAATTCCCTGGGTTAGGGCTCTGGGCTGGATAAGTAAGGAATGTTAGCTGGACACTGAGCATGCATGCATTCTTTCTCTATTGTAAGTTCCTGCTGTCTTGACTTCATGGCTATGATGGACAGTAGCTTGGGATTCTGAATTAAAGTAAACCTTTTTCATATCGATTGCTTTTTATCTCAGTATTATCGCAGCAACAGGAAATGAAACTGACACAGTGATATAATTAATGATAAGCCATTTACAAATATGTTTAAATTTCAATGCCATACATTAACAGATAGAAATTAAGAGAAAGGTGAAAGTGAATAAGTCGAGATCCATTAGAGTGATGGTAGGCACCAACTCAGCTGTCTCCTTCATTCCCCAGATTTTGATAAAAATGCCCTCTAAAAGAGGGTACTCAGCCTTTGAAGTAGTAGCCTAAATAGGATGGTCCCCAATAGGGGCTTAGAGGGAAGAAATTCAATCAACAGGGATAGCAATATGCATATGTTAAAGGTCTCAAATAGGACAAATGAAATATAGAAGACCAGATGAGATCAGCATTTTGAAAATATTTTGCATGTGTTCATCTGCTAGATGCTTTTGAAGCATCTTGCATATGCTTTACCCTCCACTTTAGGAAGTTTGGAAGGGTAGGCAAGTTCCAGCTTTATGCATTTAAGAAAAATAACT
Source organism: Mesocricetus auratus (assembly GCF_017639785.1). Lineage (NCBI taxonomy): Eukaryota > Metazoa > Chordata > Mammalia > Rodentia > Cricetidae > Mesocricetus > Mesocricetus auratus. The sequence continues at coordinate 66,553,867 of NW_024429266.1, forward strand.
AAGATAATATACAAGTAAATAAAAATGACAAAATTTTAAAACCACAACAAGAAAAATGACAAGATATTTGAGCTGAAATTTCAGGACTAAGAATGAGGCATTTATTCAAACAAATGATAGATTCTCATTTTGTGGTCTTGGATATTCTGGAATTCACTATGGAGGTCATTCTGACCTTGCACTCATAAGTGATCCTCTTACCTCGGCTGCCAGAGTGCTAGGGCTTTGGGATTGAGAGAACACATATTCTTTCAAGCGCATCACAAAGACAAGTGTACAGTAGACACAGGAGTTAGTATAGTTAGCAAACAAAACCATGATGGTTAGTGTGCTTAACAAATTGTTTAGGGATGCAGGGTGTTCCTCTCTTCACTGTACATTCAAAATACACTAATTAGTGTCTACAGAGATGACTCAGCAGTTATGATAACTTACTGCTTGTCTTAGTCACTGTTCTATCACTGGGAAGGGACACCATGACCAAGACAACTCTTACAAAAGAAAATATTTAGTTGAGGCTAACTTATACTTTCAGAGATTTAGCCCATTATCATCATGGTGGCTTGCATGACACTGGAATAATAGCTGAGAACTACATCCTGACCTGCAGACTCAGAGACAAATAACTTTGCCCAATATGGTACTTAGAAACTCAAAACCTACTCGAAGTAACATTTCCTCTCACAAGACTACACCTACTGGACCAAGACCATACCTCCTAATCCTTGTAATGTTTTCAAACTCTTTCACTCCCTGGTGACCAAGCATTCAAATTCATGAGGTTGTGGGGGTCATGAGGATCAGAGTTAAGAGCACAAGAGCCACAACAGAAGACTCACCAGCACCTGTAATTCCAGCTTCAAGAGATCTGCTGATACACTATTGACCTTTGTGAGCACCTACACATACACACACACACACACACACACACACACACACACACATATCTCTTTCTCTCTAAAGTACTGTTTGCATGCATTTGTTTGCTACCTCAGCTGTTATGTACACTCAATTAAAGATCTGTCTTCATAAAGTTGAGTGTGATATATGCAAATGTGTCTGTTATGTAAATACATCCATATTAACTGAGCACTCAGCGTTGGAGTTGGATGTCTGAGCTTCAAATCCAGGTTCTCCTACTCACCAAGGGTGTTAATATCTCTTGTCTCAGTAGATCCACATTTTGTTCTCTGTCAGATGGGGATAATAATAAGGCCAGCTCACAAGGTGGGTGTGGAGTTTAGGGGTGGTTATAATACAATCAAAATAACACTCAATTCATTACAAACACTCATTATTCATTCATTAAACAGTTGTTTGTGCCATCTCACAGAGCTGGGAAGCAGAATGGGTTTGTTCTGTTGATTTTCTGAATTCCACATTTCTAAGTGATTTCTAAGTACCTAGCACATGGTGAAGCTTCAGCAGTGGATGGATGAATCCTATCTAAAACCTATGAGAGACACCATGGGAAAATACACTGTAAAATCAGGACTTGAAAGCATGACTGCTTGACTAGTTAATTTTATTATTGCCATGGCAAAATATTCTGCAAAAGCAACTTAAGAAAAGCAGGACTTACTCTGGCTCACTATTTGAAGACAGTCTACCATGGTACAAATTTCATCAGCAGAAGGGTGAGACAAATGTTTACATTGTGTCCACAGTCAGGTAGCAGAGAGAGGAAAATGCCATTGCTCAGCTCACTTTCTACTTTTATTTTCAGTTCAGCACCCCACACATTTAGAGCAGATCTTCTGCCTTCAATTCCCCTAAGAGAAACCTCTTGAAAACATGTCCTACGTAATTGAAAATCCTGTCAAGTTGACAGTCAACTTTAATAATCATAGGAGCTAAGAAAAATGGGGATCGGTGGTTCAGTGACAACAGCTCCTTGTCAGTAGGGGGAGGCCTTTAGCTTTGCCCAACATGCTGTTTAGAGACAAAAAAATATAGAAGTCTACTGCTGAAGGCGATCCCAGGTCAGAAGGACAAGACTGTATGTTGCTGAAAGTCTGTTCTCTGTCGTAGGTACCAACACTTGTACTGTGCTCTACTTTTCTTTAAAAATGCATAAAAACAGGTGCTATGAGTGGGGACAAGTGGTTGTGGCAAGGTTCCTAAATAATTATTCCAAGGATAGAACACTCTTTTCTCCATCAAAGAAGGAACCTACAATTTCAAAAGGCTTCAGAATTCAGATTGAGTACCCCTTAAGGTAAATTTAACTCTATCCCTTATAACACAAAACAATCAAAAGAGACAAAGATAGTTCTTGAAGCCTGAGGGAGATGCTGACTAATTTCTGGAACCCTGGGAGAGTGAGTGTACCCTTTGAGGTCTGTCAAGTGTCTTAAGGTCAGTTCACCCTGTGTGTAAAGAAAACACAGCCACCTTAAGGAAGTGCTGCTGCTGACAGTGTCCCCATTCTCTGATGATTAACGTGGTGATTATTTATTCCTTTTGTGATTACCCTTGAATATGTGACACTGGTCCTTTGTCATCAAAGGGAACAGTTTTACATTCCATTGAGAACAGGAAAGAGGTTTAATTACTATCTGTGGCATCTGCTTATTTGAGTCATCTTATGAATAATCACAAGACCAACACATCCAGATGGCCAGGCAGTTTTCCTCTCTGCCTGTCTTTCTCACAACCAATAGCACACTATTTTATATTCAGAAAGGGCAACTATTATGGTCTGGAGAGATAGTTCCATGGTGAAAGTGCTTAGTACAAAGGCAAGAGGGCTGGAGTTTGTATACTTGGCACCCACAAAAATGTATGGCTGTCCCATTGGCCTACATGTAATTCCAGCCTTCTAAAGGCAAAGACAAGTGATCCTTAGAGTAGTCTGACTAGTAAGAGTAATGACATAGGCAAGCTCTGAGGTCTGCTGCTGAGAGACTCTGACATGATGAATAAGTAGAGAACAATTTTGGAAGGCTCCTGATGTCAGCCTTTGGGCCTTGATGTACACATGCATGCACTCACACATAAGTGTGCCCATGTATGTGTGACCATGCACACACACACACATACACACACACACACACACACCAGAAAAAAGTCACATTCTAAAAGATAATTGGAGTGGCTGAGGAGATGGCCCAGTGGAGTTCAGTATGCAGCATTCATGTCTGCTTGTAACTCCAGTTCTGAAGGAAAAAACACCCTCTTTTGGCCTCCATGGGCACCTGCTCATAAATATACAAACACAAATTCACACACAATTAAAAATAGAAAAGTCTCCTTAATCTAATAGGTGTTTCTAGGTAGCTAAGTAGCCTTTATGCTGTCAATGGGACCATCCTTCTGCCAAAAACTTTGAAACCCATGTGCCAAAGGTGGATGGAATCTGATAGAGAAGTAAACCTGAGGAGTCATTTGCAGACAGAGACTCCTGTGGGATTCAGATGCAGTCACAAAATTGTCAATACTTCTTATTGAAACAGCAGCTTTCTAAATAGCACATAGTTCAGCCTGGTTATCTATTATTCTCAAAGGGTAGAACTTCTCTTCATAAAATATACTTAGATCCCTCTGATGATGATGTTGCCCACAGATTCCCAATAAATCCTAAAGGTTTACAGTAATTGATTTTAGCTCATTTTGGAAAGACTGGATAACATGCATAGCCTTTATCTGAAGACCTTTAAGATACACTATGTGGGGCTCGAGGGACGGCTGAGTGGTTCAGAATGCTTGCCTCTCTTGCATAAAACCCGAGTTTTATACCCAGTACCCACATTGGGCATCAAGCAAATGTCTGTAACTCCAGCTTCAGGGGAGCCTATGCACCCTTCTGGCCTCCTCTGACACCTCACATACGTGCACATACTCAAACACAGACACATACATGTAAACAAAAATAATGTGAGTAAAAATGTTTTAAAATATACTGTGTGTATTGTATGTTATGTGTACATGTTTGTGCAGGAACATATGGAGACTAGAGTTTGATGTCAGGTGTCTTTCTGAGGAGGGCATTTCACTGAGCCTGGAGTTTTTGGTTCACCTAGAATTGCTGGCCAGTTAGCTCCAATAGTCCCCCGTGTTTGCTCCTACAGCACTGGGGTTACAGATGTGCACCACTCTGCTGGATTTTAAAAAGGATTTAATGTATATGCATGTTCTTGTGAGTTCAATGACTGTAGAGACCAGAATAGAGCATCAGATCCTCTTTAACTGGAGTTGCATGTGGTTGGGAGCCTCTGAATATGGGTACTGAGAACTAATCTTAGGTTCTGGGGTAGATCAGTATGCACTTCTGTTGACTGAGCTATTCTTCCAGTCCCTAGGCTGACATTATTACACTTTGCTGGGGAACCAAGTTCAGGTCTCTTTGCTTACACAGAAGCACTCAGTGGATATGAGCCATTTTCCCTGCTTCTGTAATGTTCTTTATTATGACACATTTTACATGCATTTGGTGAGAGTTGTGCCTCTCTCCTTTGAACAACCCTCTGCTTTGCAAACCAGTCAGAGTGCTGAGGGCATCAAGGCATGCACCCAAATGTTCTTGGAGAATTAGCCTCACTTCTAACTCAAGAGGTGTTTTATGGCTGCTAAGGTAATAAAGCAGGCCCATTCTCAGTGCTGTACCAATAGCAGCAGTTGCTTCTCACATAAGCTGAAGATTAACAACAGGTCTTCAGGAGATTTATAGAGCTGGATATTTCACCCTGAAAGGGAGAAGGTGTTCCTAATTCGCTCTCTTGCTTTAATAGACTGACAGTCTCAGGGCTTCTGGGAGCATCTTAAGATAAATAAATCTCCAGATAACACAGATGGGAGTGGGGAGCTCAAAGGGACTCTGTGACCCACCAGTGTTCATGGCTGCAAAGGAACAGCCACAGGAACACCAACTATCTGCCCTTGACTTGTGCAGTAAATGCTGAGTGTCAATCCCATAGATGTACTGAGAGTAGGAAGCTCAGCTCTTGGGACCCATGACACTTTGAGGGAGTTCTAGATTAAATTTCCTAAGGTGAAATGATCCATCCTAAATGGATGTGGCACCATTCCATAGACTGGGATCCTAAACCAAATAAAAAGGAGAAACTGAGCTGAGCTGAGCTCATCTCTCTCTTCTTCCTGGGTGTGGACAAAAAGAGCCCAGATGCTTCACACTGCTAACACCTTGATTTTTGCTGTAACCCTTCCTTCCATACATTAATTTTGTCAGGCATTTCATCACAACAATGAGAAAACTAGCTAGCCCAGTGTCTGTCTCTGGACCAGTCCACAGTGTCAACATTTTTGAGCCTCTGATCTTTTTTCTTTCACCTTTAATTGACATCCCTGAGCTCTCTGACCTTGGAAATAAAGGTGAGCTGTATTTTCTCATTTTTCTCTAGACTGCATCATCTTCCAAATGGTGTGTATCCTAGGGTGTATGAGTAGGTAATGACTGTGCAGCAAACACTGAAGGACTTCGAAGAAGTTTCTACTCCAAAATAAGTTCTATAGTTCCATGAGTTGGCTCCAACATACACATATGCTATTAATCTGAAAGGCATGTTAATCAAACTAGAATGATAACATATTTTGGGCTTCATCTCAAAGATATATTCTCAATAACTTGGCATCTTATAGCTGCTTGAGGTAGATGGTCACAGTGTACCCATAGACAGGAAACAGAGAGAGGTGAATGCTAGTGTTCACCTTCCTTATTCCTTTTATTTAATAAGGTACCTCAGCACGTGGAGTGATGTCACTCACATATGCAGTGGGTCTTCGCTCATCAATACATGGCTCACCATATGACAGAATGCACAAATTCTCCACAATCTCAGGAGAACACTTCGTTTCAGTAGCTACAGTAAGTGTAAAGCAACATGTAAGCATATTTACATACTTAAATCTCTTGATTCTTGCAAAAGTCACTATTTGACTGCTAAATCTAGCTCCTACTTTGAACATAACTTCCAGGTTCTCTCTGTCTCACTTGATGATCATCCAATGACACAGAAATCTGGGTAGTTTATCTGGTAAGATGTACTTGTAAGACAGAATGGAGTTGAGTAGTGATCAGTAGCAAGGGACTATGAGGATGGCTTGGATTTAATCTCAATTTTCACACCTGAAACAAGCAGAACTGTAAACTGGAGGAATGCCTAGGTGGGTAAGAATGCTTGCTATATAAGTAGGAGGACTCGAGTTCAAATCCCCAACACCCAGGTTAAAAAGCTGGGATGTGATTGTATACAAGTCCATAAACCCAGAACTGTGGACAAGAGAAGATATGAGAATCTCTGGGGTTTGCTGGCTGTCAGTCTAGCTCTAAATTCAATGACAGGCACTGTATCGAGAAAAGACAGCTGGGAGTGATAGAGTGGGACACGTGATGCCTTCCTCTGTCCTCTGCACAGGTGTACCCACATGCAAAGTAAAATTTGTTTAGATAGTCTACCTTTCTGTGTCTCCATTTCTCTGTCTCCTTAATGTATTCAAATAGTAACAAAATGTTACCAAGACTTTGAAGTGCATGGAAGATGTTTGGCGTGTATAAATCTGCATTTAACTCCATTTTAATTTTAAAAATTCATATTGATGCATGTATTCATTCTTTGTCCAATAGAAAAAGGATTACAAACTGTGGCAGTCTCTCATTTTCCCAGCATTACATATCCAAATAGCAAAACTAAGCTTCAATACAATTCTCTGGAACTTCAAAAAATTCTAACTTTTAAGTGCCCTTGTTACTGTGTCTCTGCATATGGAAGACAGGAGTCAATCTTGGATATCACTCATTGGGTACCACTTTCTAGTGTTATAGGGATGTGCAACCACACACTGCCTTCGTGTAGATGCTGGGGATCAGACATAGGTTGTTGCCCTGTTCTGTGGGGTCAGTCAACAGGGACCGTAGGGGAGGGAGTGAGAATGGAGGGACAAGAGACACGAGAGACAGAGACAAGACAGTATTCTGATCAAGTCTCCTTTATTGAAAGTACCAGCAGGGCTTAAGTATGGCAGGTAGCAAAAGGGTGGGGGAGCAGGAGTTCTCCTGCAGAGTATGTTCCAAGGACACAAGCCTGCAGCTGAGGGAGTCTGGACTGCAGGCCAGGAGACAGAAGGGTGGGAGAGCCTGGACTGCAGGCCTTGAAAATAAGCCATACAGGAGGATAAGCAGGCACAGAGAAATAGAAACTTAACAACACAGCAATCATTTGAATTCATGAATCTTGTGATATGTCTGTATTTACACATAAAACAATGACAGCTGAGGAAAACATGTATATAACTAAACACACGTGTATAAAAAACTGACACATATAGCCAATCTAACTCAAATGACAGAAAGTATATGGCTTTGTAACTTCCAGAGCTGAGTCTATCCACAGTCATTAAACATATTATCACAGTCATTTGTTACAATGGAAAAAAGTCCTTTCTTCCTAAAAGAATTTTAGCATGCACATGGCTGAGATATCAATGAGAACCTAGCATCAATAATGTCCATTGTGGCTCTGATCTATATTTGAGCACATTCGTTTCTGTTAGTGACATTAGATGTGTTAGGTAAGGGTGGATCGGGTGTCTGTAACTAACACAGGAAACCAATAACCCACCGCAGGAAATCGACATTCTTCTAGTAACTCTTGTCAGACACACTCTTGTCTCTGCAATGCTTCCAAGCTCAATAGCAATAAGCAGATGAAATAATTCAATAATTTTATAAGTAAAACCAAAGTGTGTCTGATTTTTCAAAGTGTTCACTTGCAAACTTCTCTATGTGTAGACATGAAGGAGGTAGTGTTTATCTGAATAACAACAGCTCACATGCATTAGGTTCACTCCATGTTCCTTAAATAGTACTAAGTGATTCACTCTTCATCTCAACATATCTAAAACTGCATTGATAGAAACTGGTCAGTTCTGTGTCCTTTTCCTCTTTAAAACCTGGGAGATCATAAAATTTATCTCTGAAGCACTCTTGATGTTCTATAAAACAATTATGATGGTGTCTCTAGTCTCCATCCTTAATTGTCACTGGTGATCACCTCCATCAATACACATATAAACATGCACATAAATATGCACATATATAAACATATATAAGGCTCTAAAATGTACTCATAAATGCACACATAAAAGCAAATACATATGCTATACACATGTAACATATGCACATACATGCATCCACACAAACACACATACACACAAATACATGCGCATACAGCTCACACATACATACATGTACACACAAATCTATGCATGCATGTGATATGTACACACACCTGAAAGACTCACACTTTGCTTGGTTATTATTCTGGACTTGTTATATATTTTTTCACACTCCCAAGAGGCACATCCTCCATCTCTCCCTTTGAATGAAGAACTAGACTCAACTATAGTCATTGCAGTTTATCTGTCTTGAAAGGCAGCACAGATCTCAACAATGATAGCAAAAGACCAATAGAAACAGTTATCATCTTGGTTGCAACTCTATGAAGCATTCTCTCTCTCTCTCTCTCTCTCTCTGTGTGTGTGTGTGGTGTGTGTGTGTGTGTGTGTGTGTGTGTGTGTGTGTGTGTGTGTGTGTGTGTATCACACAGAAAGCAATCTCTCCAGGCCAAACACAGGTCTTCTTTTTCTGTTTTCCCACTGTGTACACCAAGCTAACCTGCCTGAAACCTAGGAACTTTTTAATCCCCACCTTTCATTTCCCCTGTGGTGTATTGGAATTACAGATTTGCATCCTGCCATGCCTGGCTTTTTATATGAATTCTGGGAATTCAAACTCTGGTCTTGTTCCCCTTATGGAGAAAGAGCTTTACCCCTGAATCATCTTTACAGCTCCAAAGAATTGATTTAGTGACAAAAGGTAACATAGAAATTTGCTACATCACTAAAAGGATTATATGATAGCTTTAGAGACAAATGAAATTTTTACTTTCAAATTTAAGTGAATTTTCCAGAATTGGTAAATGTCTTTTATTTTTAAATGTTCCATTTGATTTTCTACTCATTATTCTGTTTTTTAACCATGCTTAGGGCTTTTGTACTTACATTTATGATCTGGAATTTGGGGAAATTTTCATTATGATAACCCCTGTGAGCACCTGATATAATAATTATTCCTGTCTTACAAATATTAATGAGAAAACAGTTTTTTCTCTCTTCTAGAGAATTAAACTGAAGGTTGAGGTTGTGTATTCTTGTAGCTCAAAGTAAAAGGTGGCTCTGACAGTTGTGGCCCTGTTTCTGTGCTTTCTCTAGGTAGTGGCCTTGCAAGTTTCAGTTGATTCTGTAGTTGTAAGATGCATTCAAACATGTATGCTCTATATTTTACATCACATTGTCCCTGTTTTCAGTACTTTGGTGTATGGTGGGAGGCTAATTTACATATTATTAAATTATTAACTCTTCTAACATTTGAAAATACTTTGCTTTCCCAGCAACAATTCTCTCTCTCTCTCTCTCTCTCTCTCTCTCTCTCTCTCTCTCTCTCTCTCTCTCTCTCTCTCTCTCTCTGTCTCTCTCTCTCACACACACACACACACACACAAACACACACACACACACACACACACACACACACACACACACACACAAGGAAACCAAAATCAAAAATGAAAAACAGAAAAGAGACAAACAATAACTTCTTTTCAGGTCTTGACTATGGCACAGAACTATGCAATAAGGGGATAATATGAAAATAGAGATAATGACACATGTAATATGAGGAGGCAGTAGGGCATCATATAGCAAATTGGTTATATTAAGAGATAAGCTTTGGAAGATAGCTCAGTAGGAACAGTGATGTCTGGGTATGCATGAGTTCAGTGTCCAATACCCAAGTAAAAAGGCTGATGAGGCTCATTTTTCAGCAACTAGCCAAACTGATGTAACTGATGCTGACATCTGGGCTCCCAATGCACTAGCATGTGTACACACACACACACACACACACACACACACACACAGCTCACACACACATACAGAAATAAATGATTAATATAGACACTGCCTGAAACAATTCTAAACAACTAATAGATGTATTGAAATGCAAGTTACCTCAGGCAACATGATTCCGTGAAACAGTGAGATAAACAGCACTGCTGCATTATCCCATGTGAGAAGCAATGGTCTTTGCTTTGTAAGAACAATGAAGACTCACTGGCGAAAATGAACGCATTCATTTAATGACCTTGAAAAGCTGGGCATCAGCATAGAATGACTGAGTGTTTAGAATGACTTATAAACCTTTCCGTTTTTTGAACAATCAGAAGGCTACAGATTTACACAGCATCTTCATTCCCTCTGTTGCTTACTTTTGTCTATTTCTCATGTAAAAAATCATGTGTGGATTCATGTCTGAATTTTACATTCTGTTTATTTCAAGACCCACTAGCATAGCCTTACAGGTAAGCTTGACAGTGAGTATTTGTTTGGATATGGGGGCGTGGCTGAAGCTTAGCAGAGTTTGGTAGAGAAATAACTAGACCTGCAGGCAGGCATTAGCCAGCATCTGATGTTTTCTCTTATTGGTGGTTAGAGCTATACTGGCTTCAAGACACCTTTAAAAATGAACCATCTGATTTTCTTCCTAATGTCTTCTCATAAAGAGACAAAGAGAGATAGATGAGTTTCAGCAACAGAGGTTTTCGTGCTTCTCTGGTTGAGGTACACACATTCACATATACACACATGCACACACAATCAATCAATAAATGTAATGCATTTTTGATAATTAGCTTGAATATAGAAGCTAAGCATGGTGTTCGTTTTTTGAGAAAAACGGTGACTGACAGAGCCAGAGGCAGGCTACAGGATGTTAAAAATACTCTCTTCTCAGTTTTTTGTTGTTATACCATGTATGGTCTTTGATAAAAGTTATTTTGGAAGCTATTCATTAACAATTTGGGCTCATGGGTGTTTGCTAGGTGTGGATGAAGCAAACTTTGATATTTTCTGTAAGCTAGGACCAAGTTACCCAGTGCTATAAGCTATAATACTGGTTTATTGGTAAGATGTGGCCACTGGTGTAATAGTGCCATGATAATTGTACAGGAAACCAACTACTTTCTGATAAGATATTAAACCTACTTCACAGGAGGCATCTTATATCTGGTATTGCCAACCTAGTCAAAAGCCAATTACTGAGAAAGTTGTAAATCCTGGGGACGAACATAGTGTTGTTATTTTGCTAAATGACAATCCTGTCAACTACATTCTAAATAAGGTTATGCTTAAAGATATGTGCTGTGATTACCTTTGGCCAGAAAAGCTTCATTTTATAGAACATAGCAATTAATGCATAGAGTCATAACTGGTCAATGTACCAAGTATAAAAATCTCTGAATGCTTAGCCATGAGTATATCATCAGTATCACCCTTCTTCCATCAAAGTCTCAGGAAACTCTGCAGAAGTGGGACCAGAACATAATATCTGAGAGATTAGGAGGAGATGCTAACTTCTAGACATGAGATGGCTATCACATCCATGAGCTCGTAACAGTTATGATTACTTGAATAAGGCCTACAAAAGATCAAGCCATTCAAAATTTCATTATGGATGGGAAATCATTAGTGTGTGTATCTCTCTGTGTGTGTGTGTGTGTGTGTGTGTGTGAGAGAGAGAGAGAGAGAGAGAGAGAGAGAACATGCTATATATAACTGTTCATTTTCATTGACAACTTTGAAAAAAATCATGGAATAAAAAGATAGGAAGATAATATATGGATAACAAGTTTATTAATACATTTCTGTGAAAGCATAATAGCTGTTCATCACATCTTACTGTAATTTAAAACAGAGATAGAATGTGAGGAATGTGGGAGCTAGAACAATACAGAAATTTATTTAATTGCATCTGGATTAGCAGGGTTTAAAACTAACAAATTCAGATATGGTGAAGGGGTTAGTTTTCTTTAATGGGTTACTAAAGACTCTGTGTTACCATGTCTTCAAATTATCCCTGTGTCTTCTTGAAAAGAGGAAGAAGATAACTAGGAAGAGAAGGATGATGAAGATAAAGAAGAATGAGGGATAGAGAGATGACTCACTGGTTAAGAGGACTTGATGTTTCACAGAGAACCCAAGTTCAGTTTTCCAAATCTACTTCAGGACACTTATGACCATCAATAACTCCAGCTCCGGAGGATCCAACATCCTTCTGCCTCCTCAGAAACTGCACTCACATGCAAAAACTCATGTGTAAATACACACACACACACACACACACACACACACACACATAGACAACACACACACACACACAACCAAATAATTATTTTAATTTTTTTGGATTTTTCGAGACAAATAATTATTTTAAAGTAGGAACGTAAATTGGTGATAAGGATGAGTTGCAAGGCAAGCTCCACAGTAGGTGGCTCCAGCCTGTTCTGGATGCTTCCTTTTTTTCTTTAGTATGGCGCCACCCATTACAAATGCCACTCAGAGTCTCATTCAACATATCAAAGCTGGCTCTTTTATTATTCTAAAGAATAATACAGCTTCTATGGCTGTGATCCCAGGCTCCTGATTTAATCTGAGATTAATATGAAAGTTCAGAGAGAAGAGACCACAATCTAGCCTTTATTTTGCTTATTTTTGCCAAAGGGAGAACAAAGAAATTACATGTCTGGATGGTGATCAAAATAGGTCTGTGCTACACAAAGAACCAAATTCCAGTCACATGTAAATGCAGCCATTTAGCCAAGGCAACAATGCCTGATATTTTATTTAAAAAGAACCTCATTTTTCAAGCCATTCTTTTCACTTTGGCTCACATAAAGAATGTTTCCATTCAAAAACTTCTTACAGTTTCATGATTGTACCCAGTGGTTCTGAAATCGTCACACTCAGAAAGGAGAAGACAGTTCTAGATGAACTGGCTCATCCCTCTACATTATGTTATACCCCGGGACATTTGTAGCCTAATGCACCTACCCTCTGAAACAACTCTGTTTAGGATCAGATAATCTAACAGTCACAGATGTGCAGTGTACATATCGTATATTGTGTTTTGAATGATCAAAGTCCCTCAGAGGCTAGTGTGTTTGGACACCAGTGGTTCTGCTTGGAAAGACTATGAAACCACTGGCATGTGAAGCCCTGCTGACAGAACTGAGGGTTAGTGTTGACGTTTTGTTATCTGTCCCGTGTTACTGTTCCATCTATGTTTTCTCAACATAGGTAGAGTGTGACCAGCTAGCTTGCTTCTCTTGCCGCCATCTCTGCCTGTTCGAACGCCTTGATGGCTATGGACTGTATTCCCTATAGAACTGTAAAACAAATTAAAGGCTTTCTTCTTTAAGTCATTTTAGGATATTTTATCATAACAATGGAAAAAAGAATGAATACAATACATAATTTTAAAATTCAGTCCTATTTGATGCTATATTGTCAGTATAGGGGAGGAAGCATTGCATCAGTACTTTCAAAAAAGGAAAGAAAACATCCCTGAAGGCTTCCTTTCACTTCTGTTTCTGGGTTCAGTTAACAGTAGCCACTTTCTACCTGTAGCTATTGTTTGAATGCCAGCCATAGTGATATGCCATGGATGTGGAATATCTCATTTAACCCTCACAGTATTCCTAGAGCAGTGGTTCTCAACCTTCCTTATCCTAACACTTTAATACAGTTCCTCAAGTTGTTGTGACCCCTAAACATAAAATATTTCATTGCTACTTCATAACTGCAATTTTGCTACTGTTATGAATCATAATTTAAGTATCTGACATGCAGGATATTTAATATGCAACCTCTGTGAAAGGGTCACTCAACCCCCTAAGAAGTTGCAACCCACAGACTGAAAACTACTATTCTGAAGGGAAGGGTAGTATATGATTGCACAACCAAGCATACCATTTTATAACAAGTAGAATTTAAAAAATCACATCAAATATTGTACTGTGTTAGTGATAGGCTCATGGAATTCCATGTCAGTCTGTGATTGACATAGCAAAAGACTATGTTCTGTATTCTGAAATTGAAAGAAAGTGACAGATAGTGCAGGTTTGCTATTCAGATTTATATGGATCCTATTTAGAGTTTTATAAAATCTATGAATGGTAAATATCTCAGCTACAGCATATTATGGATGGTTCTACTTTGTCCAGAAACTACATAAGTTGTTGAAAATAACAAACATTAATCTTGATTGGCAACATTACTGGAGTTAGAATAACGATGAAAATGAAAAATCTCTGTGCATATCTGTGAGACATTTCCAAACTGAGACACGAAGACTGACCTGGAATAGGGTGGCACTATTCCATGGGCTGGAGTCCTGGACTGAATACAAAAAGTTCTGAACACCAGCATCCATGCCTCTCTCTCACTGCATCCTGACTGTGGATGCCATGTGACCAGATAGTTCACTCTTATTGCCGTGTATCTTCAAACGGTGGGCCAAAAATAACCCTTTTTTTCTTTAAGTTGATATTTGGGGTATCTTGTCATGGCCATGAGATAATAACTAACACAGACAACAAAGACACCCTGTAGGATTTTCAAATGGTAATACAAAAAAGTTCCAGATGGTCTAGGAAGAAAAACAATCATGCATTTAAATCATTTGAAGTTGCTGAATAGAAAGGAAATGAATGTGTCTCTGTTAGTGAAGAAGGTGAATATATGCAGAGTTACATATTACCACTTATTCACCATAGCTATTATTTTCATCTGATTTCATGTCTTTATATATAGATGCATTAATTCTAGTCTATATTCATTTACTACTTTGGGTGACTTCTGTTTTATTCTGGGTGTCACTTTGTATAAAGCGAAGACAACATTGAAGATAGCTTGGATTAATGATTTACAGTCAATAATAGTCTACAAAAAAAGAGATGTTAAAACCAGCAAGTTCAAAGTTTGGCATTAAATGCTATGAAAGAGTATAGTGGGATAGAAATACAAGGCCAGTTTGAGGAACACTGACGTAGAAGTCGTATAATTCAGGGCTGTGCTGGGCCATATGTAAAGGAAAGAAAACTAATGGCTGGAGGGATGGCTTAGTCAAGAAAATGCTTGCTGTACAAGTCTTGAGCACCTGCATTGATATTCCCAACATCCATATGAAAAACGCATGATATGAAACATGCCTAGAATCTCCCCCTCTGTCTCCCTGTGCTAGTGAGATAGAAATGAGAGAATTCCAGAAACCTGCTGACTAGCCAACCTGCATTGGTGAGCTCAAGGTTCAGAGTGAGGGAGAGAGAGAGAGAGAGAGAGAGAGAGAGAGAGAGAGAGAGAGAGAGAGAGAGAGAGAGAGAGTCTATCATACAGTAAGCTGGAGAGAGACTGGGAGGATACTCATTGATACTCATTATTTCATTATTGGTCTCTAGCCTACACACTCACATACATACACACACACACACACACACACACACACACACACACGCACACACACAGGTTAAAAGTAAAGGACAAAACCTAGAGAATGGGTGTTCAAATGAAACAAATCCAAGGTGTATGGGTTCTGTCTGGTTCTAAATAAATGAGAGAGTTCTTGCTATCCCCTATGGTGTGTGTGTGTGTGTGTGTGTGTGTGTGTGTGTGTGTGTGTGTGTAGTGGACATCAACAAGGACTTAAGAAAGTGTTGTAGATTGCATAGGAAAGAGTCTGATATTTTGCAGCTAGAATTGAAGAAGGTGTTGCAAGCGCAACAGTAGTGTGGCATTTGGGAATCCATAAATAACTTGGTTGGCTGGATTGGCCAAAAGGTTCCTCAGATCTACTTCTCCAGTTAGGCAAAATCATCCATCTCATTAATTTTACAGCCTTGCTCTTCTCTTCAGATTTTTTTCATAGGTTGATTAAATTTTGTTTGTTTCTTTTTGTGATAAAAGCTGACTGACCTTTGAGAAAGAGAAAGGGATATTTATACGCATTGGTGATCAACCTGCCTCAAAGTCAGAGTCACATAAAGGTTATCTGCTTGAGCTTCACAAATTTAGTTAGAGCATTGTTTGCTGGAGTTCCATTTCTACTTTGCTGGAAGCATTTTTACAAAGCCTGACCTTTATAGCCACTTTAATATTCATGTTTGTGTAGAAGTATCAGAAGAATACAGCTTCAAAGATGCTAATCTGATCATTTCTCTGTTCTCCTAACCTCTCCCACTTTCATCATGCTACCCACAGCAAAAGAAAATGGTTTAATTTAAATTTGGTATCATTCACAAGGGGTACCCCAAGAGATTATTCAGGACATGTCATATTCTCAGCACAAATATTATGTATGAAGAAATTCAGATAAGTAAGGAGTTACACAGCATAAACTCAATTACATCAATCAACAAGTATTTATTATTTTCCACCCTGTGCCTGAAATGGACCAGGTGCTGCAGAAAATAAGTTCATTGAGTTTCGTGGAGAATTGCCCTCAGGATGATTAATGATACAAAACATACAAATTAACCTATTATTTTATTTACTCACTCAACAAACATTTGTGGAACATCTACTTAATGTTATTCTGTAGAGATACAATCTCATGCTGAATAGAGATGTTTTTTACCTTCAGGAAGTCTGCATCTGAATGGAAAGTGCTGGTAAGTGTGCTGACGATCTTTAGTATAAAAGTAAACACAAGGTCTCAAGCTGATCATGAATGCTTATAAAAAGCTTTCTGAAGACTGTGCACTCATGGCTACTCTCCCAGGAACAAAGCAGATTCCTGGAGAAAACCATATTCAGAAGCCCAGAGATAGGGGCTATGGAGATGACTCTGTGAAGAAGAATGTTTGCTACACAAGCAGGAATACATGACCTTTGATTCCACCAAAGCCTCCCATGGCCATGTGTACCTATAAAACAAGTTCCAGGGTGTTCTGAAGATGGAAACAGGAAGATCATTGGGACTTAGCTGCCAACCTAACTCCAGGTACTTTGAGAAACTTGCTTACAATGGAACTGAAATGGAGCATAATAAAACAGAGCACCCAACATACTCCCCTGGCCTGCACATACAAGTGCACAGGTGTGTATATGTGTAAGTGTGTGTGTGTGTTTATGTATGTATAAATGTATACCTATAATTGCAGAGGTCTACATCATATACTTAAAAATACATACACATACAACATGTTAAAGAGTTAAATAATTTTTAGAAGTTCAGCTATGATGTAAAATTTAACATGATACAGAAATGGGAAGTACAGTTACAGCTACATTTACTGAATGCTATTAATGTACATGCATTAAAAATGCACAGGCACATATACACATGCATGCACACATATGTCCTTGGAGGGAAATTGACTAGGCACCCTGCTGAGTGAGCAGAGATGCAAGCGTTAGTAGAGAGTGAATATCAACAAGGATGGGAACAAGTTGAGAAAGAGAGGTGTTCCATAATGCACATCCAGATAGCTCAGTGGGTGAAGTTGCTTGCCATTAAGTTGATGACCTAAATTCAAACCCTGGGACCCAAACTCTAGAAGGAACAAGCTAACTCCTGTGAATGTTTTTTAACCTTAACACATACCCATGTGAACACACACATGCCCATGCACATGTACACGGAAACATACTAAATGAATGAAATATAATTTAAAACACTTTTAATTTACAGAAGAATGTAAAACAAAGAGGCTCTGTAAATAGAGTTCAAAATCTACCCACATTCCCTTTATTGTTTGGAATAAATTAATGTACTCTCAGAGAAAGGCTGACAACCCTAAACACTAAATTATAACAGAAAGATTAAAAAATACAGCACAATTTAAATACAGACTACTGGTGCAGCACTTTCTGTAGTCTTCGTTTAAGTCTCTGTACATTCTCATGTCTTCCCATTGTGTTCAGCTCTTACTTTACTTCTTGCTAATTATGGTTTCTCCTCTCTCTACCCCTCCCATTTCCTCCTTACCTCCACTCACCTAAGGATCCACTCTCTTTTTGTCTCTCATTAAAAAAGAACAGACTTCTAAGAGATAATAACTAAACATGACAAAATAGAAAATAATAAGATAAAGCAAAAATCATCACTGGATGAGACGACCCAACAAAAGGAAGAGGTCCCCAAGAGCAGGTCCAAGAAACAGAAACTCACTCATCCACACACTCAGAAATACCATAAAATACTAAACTGAAGGCTATAATATATATGGAGAGGACCTGGTGTGAGCCATGTAGGTTCTGTGATTACATCAATCTCTGTGAGTTAATATGTGCCTTGTTTAGTTGATTTAGAAGGCCTTGTCCTTCTGGTGTCCTACATACCCTCTATCTCTTACACATTTTCTACCTGCTCTTCCAAAAGGTTACCTGAGTTCTGAGGGGATAGATTTGATGAAGACATTCATTTTAAACTGTTCTTCTATGTCATGTCTGGCTTAGAGGCGTTTGCATCTCTTCCCATCTAGAACCTATTTGGGAAAGTCGTTGACTTTCTTCCTTTAAAAAAAGAGAGATTAACAGGAGAAAAGCATGTTGCATTTATTTATTTCATATGACTTAGCACTTTCAGAAAGGAAAAGACGCAGGTGGCTTTCATCACCCTAGTGAGAGCCAAATCTCCTGGTTTGCTTCAGACACCTCCAAAATGACCTCTTTACTGCTTCTGTTGCCTCAGGATATACTCAGAACAAGAGTCAGAGTTCTCTTTTCAAAAGATAATCATAGACTGAGGCTGTAGCTCAGTTGTTGCTATATTTGGCAACCATGCCAAAAACCTTGGGCTCCATTCTCATTACTGCATATACTAGCTAAAAATCTCATATCTCAAAACACAGACAGGAAACAGAATGGACTAGAAATGGCAAATGGATTTTGGAACATAAAAGCCTGGTCATATACACTTCCTCCAGCAAGTCAACACTTCTTAAGCCTCTCCAAAGTATTCAAATTCTCAAGACTTGCGGTGGCATCTCGTTCAAGCCACCACATAGAATTTTTACAATATGCTAGAGAAGACATTTAAAATGAGTCTTGATGGAAAAAAAGGAGGTGCTATAATTTAAAAAGCAGTCAAGCACTGAAGAATTGCCAGGTGTTTAAGAATTCCTGCCTCTCTTGCTGAAGACCTGAGTTTGGTTACCATCACCCAAGTTAAGCAGCTAATAACCATTTGTAACTCTAGCTCCAAAGGATCTGTTGTCCTCTTCTGGCATTATTGGGCAACCCTTCTCTCTCTCTCTCTCTCTCTCTCTCTCTCTCTCTCTCTCTCTCTCTCTCTCTCTCTCTCTCTCTCTCTCTCTCTCACTCTCTCTCAAACACACACACACACATGCTTGTGCACATACACATACACACAGAGAAACACATATAGATCAATAAAAATGAATACATTTTACAGTATATGGTCAGAAAGCCAACCAAAAAGTAAAGCATTTCAAAAACTGTGACTCAAATGTCAACTGTTTTGATCTGAAATTGTGATCATTCAATAACCAGTACCTTTCTTTGTTAGCCTAACTCAGGAGACTCAAAAATTAATATTATTAAAACCTTCTGCCAGGAAAAATGATCATAAATTAGAACCATTTTCTATCTCTGTGATTTTCTATTTCATGGTTTCCATCCTGCAGGTGTCTCTGCTCATATTTTCCCAGTGGTAGAGTGGTGAGCACTACTTCTTCTCCACACTGCTTCCCAATTATGACAAATGATTGAACATTTCTGTTTATATTTGGGCTATCTGTGTTATCAGTTATTGAGGGTTCCTATTGCAGATTAATCAGAGCCCTGCTTTCTTTCTTTTATCTATGATGCTTACTGGATGGCTCCCATGGTTTTCTCAGACTGATTTCCAACAGCACCACAAGTCCAGGGGTAGCATCATCCATAGTGAACTGGGACCTTCCCCATTAATTACTATATAACAAAAGGTCCTACAGTCTTTCCCACTGCCTGATCTTACAGAGACATTTTTTCAGTTGAGGTTCCCTCCACTCAGATGACTCTGGTCTCTGTCAAGTTAAGAAAAAACTGATGAACACTATTAGGGAGGGGGTAGGGAAATCAATATGGAAGAAGAGAAAGGGAAGAGTGGAGGGAGGAGGGAAGGACAGAAGTGCAGGTAACACTAAGAATGGATGAAAAAGTCATAAGGATTCATATTAACCTAAATTGCATATCATACTTTTAAGTATATATAATTTTGTTATATCTTATGTAAGATATACCACTTGATCCGACAATGCTCCCTCAAGAATCATAGAGCATCTAACAAAATGTCAGCAGCAAACATTAAAATCCTCCTTTTAAGTTTTCACTTAATGGGACCCAAGAGACTTCCAAACAGTATAGTCAATTTCTGTTGTCCTTTTTGCTTCCAGAGGTAGAAGGTAAGTCCCTCTTGCTGAAGACACTATGCATTATGAAATCATTTGGACACAAGATCAGAAAGCCTCCTTGATAGGGTCTAGCTTTCACAGTAGCTTCTAGTATGAAATCTTCCAGGATAGAGAAGTAACCAATATCCTATACAGCCATGACACCTTTGAACAATAGCAATGTCTAGCATAGCAATATTCCTAAAGGCACAATAGTAACAGTTATATCATGGGGACAACCAGCAGCTGTGTCATTTGATTTAAGGTCTAATCAATAGTAGGGAAATCATGCCTGCCACTGGAAACCTAGCCAACTACCTGGGACTGGTGAAGTTCATGACCTTAGACAAGAACTTACTGTACCCACTTTACTAAAGCAGCATAATACCCAACTACATTCTAAATTCTTATTCTTAGAACCACAGATAGGAGTAGTTCTCACCCTTCAATGAAGAAGCATCTCTTTGAAGCAGATGCAGACCATTATAGCAAACCACATCTTGTCAAAAGGCAAAGAACTACTGACGGTGGGGTGCCCAAACACAGTGGACATTTGCACCAAAGACTCAAGGGGTAGAAAGATTGCAAGTGTCAGAAAAATAGGATGCTTGTCATGAGATCCTGTCTGCTAATAATAACAGAAAAGCTATACCTATAATACCTCAAAAATATGGCTGCCTAACCACTTGAACAATGACAATTCCAATAGACATGCTATTGTGGACAGGGGAAATCGCACCCCAGAAAAACTAATGACTGCTGAAACATGGAGAATTAGTCGTCCATAGAGCTGAGCCTCCTGACTGGTTTTACAGTTCCAAGTGATCAACTTTAAAAATCACACATACACACACACATACGTATACATACACACACACACACACACACACACACACACCAGTAGACTTAGTAGGCTGAATTTATGTATTCATTGTCATTTGTGGAAGCAATAAGAATAATTAAAGGAAAGAGGCCATGATGGGGGTGGGATGAGTGAGGAGAGGGAAAAATAAAGGGAAAATAATGTAATTGCATTTTAATTCAAAATGATCCTAAATAAAAACATTTAAATCAATCTTTTGTTACCAGGCATGTGGGTAATAAATTTTGTTTACTCAAATTCATTGGCGATCTTTCCCTTTTTGTTTTATATATCTTCTAGGCTTGTTCATCACATAATTTTCTATTTGTTAATATGAAATATCATGGAGTCCCATTGGACCTTGCACTTGCTGTGTAGATCAGCATGGCCTTGAACTCCTGATCCTCTTCTTCTATCTCCAGCATTCTGGGATTATAGACAGTATAGCTGATTTATCTGACCAGTCTTTAAAGTGAAGGTCTTTGTTCCAAAGATATTCTTACTCATGGCAGGTGTGTACTCTCTTAAAATATTGTCTCAACCTAGACTCAATGTTGATAAGGTCATGAACTCTGTATTTCCCTGCATGTCTATTCATTTCTAAGTATTCTGTCAATCATCCACAACTTTGTCTCCCATATTATCACCATCCAGCATTGTGAAGGAAAATTTCTTGTTTTGCTTTTATAATTTTGACCTTTATTAAATCTAAAATTTGGAGAAATATGAACATTAATGCTAGGTTGCTTATTTGTCCAAACTGTTGCACACTGTCTCCTCCACGTCCATCAATTCTGAAGCCTTAGTGGTACCCTAGGTAACAAAGTTCAGTTCCATCTAGTCCCCATGATTTTCTAAAGAGGCACAGAGCATCCTAGGCAGATACGGGCAACACTTGAGCTAGCAGGTGGAGGAAGTTGCTCAAAAAGGAGAGGCGTTACAAATCAGAACACATTTTATTTTCTAACTTTCAAACCGAAGCTACAAAACTGTAGGAGTTAAGAAAATGAGATGAAATTGTACTTAACTGGAGCTTTTGAAGAGATAAAATGTTTGTGGATGAAAGCTTTTAGTCTGAATGCCTTCCATCACGCAGAGCTGGCGATGCTGCAACATGTGCTTAGATGAGTGGGTGCGAAGCAGGCATTAGAGCAAAGCAAAGGAGAGAAGGAGAGCAATGTGTAAATGTGCCACTGTCTGCTCCCCTCCTATATGCTTTTTCTTCCTGTCAAATGCCTCTAGTCTAATTGATCTCAGGCCATAACACAGACTGATGTTGTGTGGCTGTCACTAAGGGACACATATACTATGTGAACTCCTTCGAACCTCTTAGTGATGTTTTAGCAAGTTCTTATGCAAGAACTTCCAAGTATGATTATCCTGTGTGGAAAAAGCAGCATATCTTTATAAAAATAACACAAAACAAAAAATATTAAGTACTATGTTTCCTATTTCTTCTCCCAAAGGACAATTGGCTTTAAGTATGGTTAATGATGACACTGATTTCACATTTAAGAATTTGAGAGAAAAGTATTGAAATACAGTCTCTCTGTCTGTCTGTCTCTCTGACTCTCTGTCTCTCTGTTTCTCTCTCTCCCCGTGTATGCACATGTGTATGCACATGTGTGTGGGTGTGTGTGTCTTTGTGTGTGTGTGTGTGTGTCTGTGTCTGTGTCTGTGTTTGATTTCAATTGTGGGACCCAGGGAATCACTTCAGGTCTCATGCTTGGCAGCAAGCTCTTTTTCCCCCTGAGACACTTCACTAACCAAAAATCCATCAGTGGTAAATCAAATCTTCACACGTTTATGAGCGTATACATTCTCTTATCCTGTTATTGTTATTGTGTGTGTGTGTGTGTGCCCATATGTATCCGTGTGAATGTGGGTGTGCATGTGCAATGGGATGTCAGAAGTCAGCCTCAGCTGTCATTTCTCAGTTGCTGTCCTCCTTGGCTTCTGAGACAGGTCTCTTCCTGTCCTATAACCCATAGTGAAATAGATCGGGTTGTTTATCATTGAGTAGCAAGGATGCTCCTGTCTATACTTCAACAGCACCAGAGTTACAAGTAGCTGTCTTCTCCATCTCACCCTGCTTCCCGCACATCTCACCTCCCCCTCAGTCCATCTCCTTCCCCTGTCCACTTCTCCTTGCAAGTAAAATCTCCTATGGGGAGTCAACAAAGTCTGGCCCGTTAAGTTGTGGCAGGACCAAGCCCCTCTCTTATACATTAAGGCTGAGCAGGGCTTTATTTTTTTTTAACATAGATTGTGAGTATCAAACTCAGGTTCTTTTGGTTGCAAATCAAGCATTTTACCAAATGAGTTATCACCCCAGCTCCAACCTCTTTCCAATTACAGGGGCTTATAAAACTTCTCTAGGAGTTTCTTTTTTCTAGTCAAAATATTGATGTTCTGATGACAGTATTACTGGAAAAAAATGGATAGTTGAGATACACTTAGATAAGTGCTCCACTAAAAGACATGCATAACAAAAGCAACTCTGCAATGGGAAATGATGGCTTTGGGCTAAGATCAAAGGTACATACATGTCTTTATTTGTATTATTTCTAGGTATGTACTTAATATGGAATGAATAACAGAATCTGTAAGTAAGGAAATAGATAAGAAGAAG
Source organism: Mesocricetus auratus (assembly GCF_017639785.1). NCBI lineage: Eukaryota > Metazoa > Chordata > Mammalia > Rodentia > Cricetidae > Mesocricetus > Mesocricetus auratus. The sequence continues at coordinate 66,577,604 of NW_024429266.1, forward strand.
ATAAAAGTAACTTTGGATGTCTGGCCAACATTAGGAGTGTCCTTGGAAATGTGATATAAATGGATGAGTCAAGAATCTAAAATATTGTGAGAGATTAGGAGAAGCACAAGGTAGATACTGGCCATGATGTGTGTCTGATCACACCAAGAATGATTTTGCAGACAGGAAAGCTCAGAGAAGTCTGATAAGCTTGGGATCCATGATGGTGCCTGCTTCTCCCTAAATAATCACTTCAGCCTGCTTTAATAAAATCCTGGAATATATCTAAGGTTTATTTCAGTACTAAACTCAAAGTTACAGGCCTTCATTGATTTTGACCTTTCTTGAATAGTTGTCTATAATTTTATTTCTATTTTTAAAAATTCTCTTTATTTCATGTATTCACACATGTATTATAGTGCTCCATGGAGATCAGAGGACAGCTTGCTGTAACTGGTCCTTTTCTTCCTCTATGTGGGTCCCAGGGCTGAAGCTTAAGTCTTTTGGCATGGTGACAAGTGCCTTTGCCCACTATCCAGCTCTATTTATTCATTTTAAGGTTAAAGTTTACTTAATGACAGCTGCATTCTTCTCTATGAATCTATGAGCTGGTGATGAATTCAGTTTTAAAAAAATGAAATTGGGTTGAACTCACAGGAAAACAATTTTCAATTCTCTTAATTCAGATTGACCTAAGGTCATTCAGGAATGTACCACTGCCTGAAGGGTACACACTACTTTTCCTCATTCTATTATTTGCCTGTTTTTGACAGTTGTGTGAGTGTGTGTGTGTGTGTGTGTGTGTGTGTGTGTTAGTTACATGTATCAATGCTATGACCAAATACTTCACAAAAGGCAACTGAGGGGAAGAAGGTATTGTTTTTTCTCACAGTTTATGCAGGGGTGACATCTATTATGGCATTAGAGCATGATGGCAAGAGCATGGGGCAGCGAGGTACATTACCAATAGTCAAGAAACAGAGGGTGAATAGCAAGTGAGGCAAGTCTATAAACCTCAAACCCGAAACCCAGTGACTCACTTCTTTCAGCAAGACTCTACCTCGTATAGGTTGTGTAGCTCCCCAAACAACATCACTAATGGGGAACCACATTGAGACATTCCACAGTCAGACCATGTGAGATGAAATGCTGCTTATTTGTGCTGGATAGTTTTATGCCAACTTGACACCAGCTAGGTTTATTTGGCAAGATCGGGCCTCAGTTGAGAAAATGCCCCCACCAGATTGTCCTACAGTATGTTTTCTAGATTAATGACCAGGATGGGAGAGCAAAGTTCACTGTGGGTGGTGACCCACTTGGCTGGTGGTCTAGCTGCAATAAGAAATTAGGTTGAACAAATCATAAGAAATAAGCCAGGAAGAAGCAATCCTCCATGGTCTCTACATCAGTTTCTGCCCTGAGGTACTGTCCTGAATTGCTTGGATAATGATCTACAGTGTATAAAATGAAATAATCCCTTTACTCCCTGTGTTTCTTTTGGTCATGGTGTTTTATCTCAGCAAAAATCTCTAACTAAGGTACCATTGTTATCTTACAAGGTACCCCAGTCCTTGGAAATTCTTTGGCTTTCAACTAGGTCCAGGCACTTAGGTATGAGCAGGAACATATGTCAAGCTGTTTTCTCCTTTTGCTACACTAAAAAAAACTAAGACAGTACACTGCAGCTGTGCAGCAGAAACAAAGAGGGGTGTTTCAGTCCTACTACACTGGTATTCTGTTTGGATGCTTTTGATACCCCTGTTTCATTGGGTCATATACCTTGAAATCTCATCACATGGCTCTGTTGTGGAGCATGGATTATTAGCCTGAACTGTGCTTTGAACCACATAGGCAGCCCAGACATGTACTGGTAGGTTCTCTTGACTTAGAGTTTCACAAGACTTACTGAAGACAATGCTGATGCTATTACATGTTGCTAAAGATAGTGTATCTTTCCCTATGTGTGTTAGTGCTGCTGGGATCTGTTTTCATTTCTTGGGGGTAGAGTCAACCATTCTCACTTCTGAGGTTGAATGTCACAGCAGTTTCTAGGAGCCCAAATCTTACAATACTTTCTTGAATGTTTTTTGCCACAATCGATAGATAGCAAATTATGAAAACTTTGCGTGTGGGTGTGTGTGCGTGCATGCACATGTCTTGGTGCACACATGTATGCATGGGTTGGCAGATATGCAGAATCCAGAGGAAAACTTCATGTGTCCTTTCCTGTCACTTTGTTTAATTTCTTTTTTATGAAGGTGTCTCTCACTGTACCCGGAACTAGACTGGCAGCCAATGAGCCCCAGTGAACATCTTATTTCCACCCACACAGACCTGAGATTACCAACACACAGGCCCCTGCAGGCTTTATGTAAAGGGGCTGAGATCTAACTCAGGTTCATGCTTGTGTAGCAAGCACTTTAACCAACTAGAAGCAATGAGACCTTTTTCTTAAAGACAACCAATAAGAGTCAAAATTTGTGGTTCAGCATTAAACATGTGTCTAGTACACACATATTCTTAGATTCAAACTCTTATCCCCAGTCAGATCAGTCTCCACCACTATAATCATCCTTTTGAACATATGTTTAAATACACTTGCTTTTGCCGGACGTTGGTGGCACACACCTTTAATCCCAGCACTCGGGAAGCAGAGGCAGGTAGATCTCTGAGTTTCAGGCCAGCCTGGTCTACAAAGTGAGTTCCAGGACAGCCTCCAAGACAATACAGAGAAACTCTGTCTCGAAAGAACAAAAAACAAACAAACAAACAAACAAAACCACTTGATTTTGCATTTGTGTGTGTGTGTGTGTGCGCGTGTGCTCGAGCATTACCAACAAAGACCAGACAGAGGGGGTCAAATCACCCTGGAGCAAGAGTTGCAGTGTGGTCTTAACTACTGAGCCATCTCTCCAGCAAACCCAAAATGAATGTGTTAACTGTCCTGTTATTCAATGAATTGCAACTTAAAATGGAAATTAATAACTCAATTCACTCAGTAGATATATAAATAATAGTGTGACCTGGTAGTATGTGATTATAGAAAATATGTCTTTTTGCCCCATGAGGGACAAATAAAATCGGGAACTGAAGAAAACAGAAAGCATTGTATGCGAAACAGGACATGTTCACTTATATATTAGTAATGTATTCATAAAAAGATTATAAAATTGCATATATGTTATTTTTAAATACATAAATATATTTTATGTATATTAAAATATAATTACAATATATAATTACTCCTGTATGTCTGTGAGAAAAACTAGCATACTCTGGGTACTTAATAATTGGGTAAATAATCATAAACTGTAAGGTGTGTTTTCATTAATATAATTAATTTCTATGAAATTGGGACATGAAAAACATATATGTGTGTGGTTGATGTATGAGTGAGAAAGGTGTCCCATATACTCACACATTTAAATAACTGAACCCCAGATGGTGGCAATATGTAAGATGATGATGGAAGCATTAGCAAGTAGAGCCTTGTGTATAAAGTACAACACTGGGGTTGGGCTTTGAGGTTGTAGGATGGACCCTGCTTCCTTTTAATCTTAATCACTCTGCTTCCTATGTGTGCATGACAATGAGATCAGCCAACTTGCTGCTTCCACAATGACTTCCTTGCCCATTGCCAAGCCTTTGCTGCCAAGGTGGACTCTATCCTGGAATTGTAAACCAAAATAAGCCCTTTCTTCCTCAGGTTGTTTTTCTTCTGGTATTTTAGCGCAGCAATATAAAAGAACAATTAATACAATAGTCATTTTATTTTTTGACTGTGTATGCTTTATGCAAAAATATACAGCTGGAAGTTTCCACAACACTGTGGTAGTTTATTTTTCAGGTAATAGACATACAGGAGATCTTTTCTTAACTCCTTATATCATTGTAAATTTCCTTAATGTTTTACAATAAGTATGAGTTTTTTTCTATCCAAAAGAAAACTGGAATTTTTATTAAAGGGCTCAAAGCTACTTTCATAGATAGAGTTATAGTAGGCTGTCACCAGAAGTACTAGTGAGTTCTCAAGATGAAAGAGACTCATTCCTATGATTCTCTAAATTTCAATGCAGAAACATGAAATTACATATTCAAATAGCAAAGTGATAAAGCAAGGCTGACAATAGATAATGTGAGATTTCCTATCACTTCATTGTTATGTAAAATAATAAAAAATTGGTCCTCTCAAATTGAGGGCTGAAATCAATAAAATAGAAACAAACAAACAAAAAACAATGCAAAGAATCAATGAAAGAAAGAGTTGCTTCTTTGAGAAAGTCAACAAAATAGACAAAGCTTTACCCAAAACTAACCAAAAGACAGAGAGTGGGAATATCCAAATAATCAAAATCCAGTGAAAAGGAGGGTATAACAACAGACACTGAGGAAATCCAAGAATCATCATGTCATACTTCAAAAACCTGTACTCAACAAACTTGGAAAACTTTAAGGATATGGACAATTTTCTAGATAAATACCATAAATCAAAATTAAATCAGGAAAAGATAAACAACTTAAATACATCTATAACTCTTAAGGAAATAGAAACTGTAATTAGTAGTCTTCCAACCAAAAAAAGCCCAGGTCCAGATGGATTCAGTGCACAGTTTTCCCATATGTTCAAAGATCTAATTTCAATACTCCTCAAATTATTCCACATAATGGAAACAGAATGAACATTGCCAAACTCCTTTTATAAGGCTACAGTTACCCTGATACTCAAATGATACAAAGACACAACTAAGAAAGAGAACTACAGACCAATTTCCCCATGAACATAGATGCAAAAATAATCAATACAATACTGGCAAACTAAATTCAAGAGCACATCAGAAAAATCATCCACCATGACTCAAGTAGGATGCATCCCAGAGATGCAGGGATGGTTCAACATATGAAAACCTATAAATGTAATCTACCATATAAACAAACAGAAAGAAAAAATCCACATGATCATCTCACTTGATGCTGAAAAATCCTTCAGCAAAATTCAACACCCCTTCATGTTAAAGATTTTGGAAAGAATAGAGGTACAAGGAACATACCTAAACATCATAAAGGCAATATACATAAAACCAACAGTCAGCATCAAACTAAATGGAGAGAAACTAAAAGCAATCCTACTGAAATCAGAAACAAGGCAAGACAGTTGACTCTCTCCATATCTATTCAACATAGTACTCCAATTTCTAACTATAGCTGTAAGACATCAAAAGCAGATCAAAGAGGTACACATTGGAAAAGAAATAAAACTCTTGATATTTGCTGATATGGTAGTTTACATAAGTGACCCCAAAAATTCTACCAAAGAACTCCTACCACTGATAAACATATTCAGTAATGTATCAGGATATAAGATTAACAAAAATAAATCAGTAGCCCTCCTATATACTTATGACAAACAAACTAAGGAGGAAATAAGAGAAATGTCATCCTTTACAATAGCCACAAATAACATGAAATATCTCAGAGTAACTCTAACCAAACAAGTGAAAGACCTGTATGACAAGAACTTCAAGTCTTTAAAGAAAAAAATTAAAGAAGATATCAGAAAACAGAAAAATTTCCCTTGCTCTTGGATATATGGGATAAACTTAGTAAAAACGTCAATCCTATCAAAATAATCTACAGATTCAATGCAATCCCCATCAAAATCCCAGCACAATTCTTCACCTCACCTTGAAAGAACAATACTCAACTTCATAGATAAAGACAAAAAACACAAGATAGCCAAGACGATTCTGTTCCATAAAGGATCATCTGACTTCAATCTCTACTATAGTGCCATAGGATTGAAAATGGCTTGGTATTGGCATAAAAACAGACAGGTGGACCAATGGAATAAAATCGAAGACCCCTCTATCAACCCACACACCTATGAACATCTAATTTTTGACAAAGAAGCTAAAAATATAAAATAGAAAACAAAGAATATTCAACAAATTATGCTGGTATAACTGACTGTCAACAAGTAGAAGAATGCAAATAGATCCATATCTGCATCTATGCATAAAACTCAAGTACAAATGGATCAAAGACCTCAATATAAATACATCCACACTGAACCTCATAGAAGAGAAAGTGGGAAATACATTTGAATATATAGATACAGGAGACCACTTCCTAAATAAAACACCAATAGCACAGACACTGAGAGCAACAGATAGTAAATGGGACCTTCTGAAAGTGAGAAGCTTCTGTAAAGCAAAGAATTCAGTCAACAAGACAAAATGGCTCCCTATAGGATGGGGAAAGATCTCACCAACCCCACATCTGAAAAAAGGCTGGTCTCCAAACTGTACAAAGAACTCAAGAAGCTAGATATCAAATACCAAATAATCTAATTAAAAACTAGGTACACATCAAAACAGAGAATTCTCAGCACAACAATCTCAAATGGTAGAAAGACACTTAAAAAATGCTCAACATCCTTTGTCAAAAGGGAAATTCAAATAAAAATCACTCTGAGATTCCATCTTACACCAAAACACCAATGGCAACTTATGCTGGGGAGGATGTGGAGAAAGGGGAACACTCCTCTATGGCTGGAAGAAATGCAAAATTTTACAGCCACTGTGAAAATTAGTATGACAATTTCTCAGAAAATTAGGGATCATCCTATCTCAAGACCTGCAATACCATTCCTGGGCAGGTAACCAAAAGAGGCACATTCATGCCACAAAGACATTTGCTCAACTATGCTCATAGCAACATTATGTGTAATAGCTAGATATGGAAACAACCTAGATGTCCCTTAACTGAAAATGGATAAAGAAAATATAGCATATTTAGACAATGAAGACTACTCACGGGAAAAAAACAAAACAAACAAAACCAAATCAAAGACATCCTAATATTATCAGGCAAAGGGACAAAACTAGAAAAAAGCATCCTGAGTGAGATAACCCAAAGCCAGAAAGACAAGTATAGTATGTACTCACTCATAAGTGGATACCAGACATAAAGCAAAAGATACCCAGTCTAAAATCCACAACCCCAGAGAAGCTAGAACACTTCCAAAAATGTATGGTAGCAGACACAGAAGTCCACTACATTAACCAATGGGTCAAGCTTCTGGAATATAATTGAAGTGAGGGAGCAGCAACAATATGAACAAAGGAGTCAGGACTGTGATGGAGAAACCCACAGAATCAGCTGACCCAAGCTAGTGAGAGATCACTGACTCAGGTCTGACAAATGGGAACCCGGCCTGATGTAGGCTCCCTTAATATAGGTGACAGTGGTGCGACTGGAACAATATATGAGCCCATTATATGAGTCTAAGATATAAAACTCCTGAGCAAACTGAGTTTGTGGAGCCCATTCTATATAGAGAGATAACTTGTGCAGCCTAGACACAGCAGGTAGGAGTGGACAGGTGCCTGGTCCTGCCTCAACTAGATGATGGGACAGATTTAGTAGGCTTCCTAGGAGAGGCCGTACCCTCTCCAAGGAACAGATGGGAGGTGGAGAGAGCAGGAGGAGAGGAGCAAGGGGGAACTGGGATTGAAAACTAAAAAATTAACTAATAAAAATTTAAAAAACTGAATAAAACAATGAAGGTGGAGCTGGAGAGATGACTCAGTGGTTAAGAGAACATTAACTTCTCTTCCAAAGGACCTGGGTTCAATTTCCAGCACCCACCTGGCAGCTTAAAACAAAACAAAACAAAACCTGTCCTCCAAGACCCAATGGCCCAATGTGGCTAGCTTCCTACTCCATTGTAAGATACTAGGTGTCCCCCAGAAACTTCACCTATATCAGGTGATTTTCAAAATCTTCCTGAAATGGAAAGCAGAATGGCTCCCTCTTTTTGTATTTAAGAAATTAATTGCGTTTTGACAAGGGTCATTAGAATCACAATGTCTTTACAGTGAAGTGGTTTATTTAGGGTAATGAAAGTTTAAGATACTGTGGCTAGACTGACTTGAGAAGTGTTTTGTAGTAGGAAAGGCTTCACAATGTTCTGTCTTTTCTTCAACCGAGAAGCCTTCACTGTTGCAGGACCCCTGTCTCCTAGGCATTGGTGACATCCTGAGTTCAAGGTTTATGTGTCACTAATTTTTTAAGGTTATGCAGAAGACCTCCATTTTATTCTTTCTGGTCAATGCTAATCTCTCCTTTATCAGCCAAGGATTCTTGAGATTTGAAGTCATTATAACTTCACAATTTACTAAACATCCTCTGTTGTTCACCTCAGAAGTTTGTTCAGACCTAGGAAATATCTGAGAAATCTGAGGATGGTCTTCACACATAGGAAGGGGCCTGAGAGGTTATGGGGCAGGGGAGGAGGGGAGAGAGAGGGAACTGGCATTAACATGTGAAGCAAGCTTGTTTCTAATTTTAATTAAAATAAAAAGATCTGTCAAGTCTAAGACTGTCTTCAATGATCAGCCAAAATCAGGTGTGACAGGAAGTCTCTGTGACTGCAACTGGTAGATGAGAGAAAAGCATGATTGCTCTTGTAGAGAAATATACTCAATTGCTTTCACGTTCTATAATAGGATAGACAAAGAAAGAATGGTTGAATTTGTACCTTCTTGATATATCATGTATAGATTAAAAACTAGAAGGAAATCCAACATTTTGTGGAGGACTGTCGGTGGAACTGTGGACCAGTCAGTTTTTCTGAGGCAGAGCTTTTACAGAAAGACAACATGAAAATTGTAATATCATCTGAAAGAATTAAAGCAAATATTATATACTGACACTTGTTTAAATAGTGAGGCAGGATTTATCCAGGATCATTGCAGAGAATGCCAAGAGTTCCAGAACTCTAGAGGGACATGGGGTTCAACCTGCAATATAGCAACAGATGGACTACAACCAAGAAACACACATGTGCATGGATAAGCGCTCACAGAAAAGATTGGACTGAAAATTACTTATGAAAATACATCAAAATATTGGATAATTCTTGCTATAATGTTACTAAAGGGTGACTTCAAAGGGCAAGGGACTCTTACTAAGTCAACTTAACAGGACTCCTGATGAAGGAAGGCAGAGTAGTCAGATAACAACAAAAGACATGAGGAATTTGATTAGATATGGATGTCATCCAAAGTATTAGGATTGTGTTGGATTCTTCCTAAATCAATTTAACTAAAACTAGTAAAAGCAGTTTTAATACAGGGTAAAATCTAATGTTAAAATTGTATAGCATTTGATCAAGAAGATAGATTTGTCATCCCTCACCCCCAAATGCATGTATGCTTCTGTGTGAATGTTTATATATTAAATTAAACTACCAAAAACAAAGTATTTAGGAGCTAGCAAATTGGTTCAGAGAGTAAAGGAATTTTCTGCCAACCCTGACAATCTAGGTTTACTCCTTGAGGCACACATGGTAGAAGGAGAGTGCTTACTTCAGCAAGTTGGTGTTGTCCCTCAGACTGCAGCCAGAATATGCATTCCCTTACAGACACAGACACATACACATATACACACACATGTAGGCATGTACACATTCCTCAAATAAAAGAATAAATTTAATTAATTACAAAAGTAAGGAAATATAACATGCTAAGAAATGAGACATGTCCTATTGACCCTTGGGCAGTAGATCAGTATTTATCCCGAGTATACAAATCGACTTTGGACTCCCATCCAACAATGTGAGATGCACTCTCACCCTGAACTCTTGGGGGAGGGTCTAGGCCCTGCCCTGGACGAAATGACAGACTATGGACACCCCCAAGGAGGGCCTCACCCTCCCTGGGGAAATGGGGGATATTGGGAGGGGGTTGGGGGAGGGCATAGGAGGAGGGGAGGGAAAAGGAGAGGGACCTGGAACTGACTGTGAAGCAACCTTGTTTCTAATTTAAATTTAAAAATAAATAATAAAAAAGAAAAAAAAGAAATGAGACATGTGCTATGCTTCTGCCCATGGACATGTAAAACCTATTCATTACATCTTCCCATTGATTTCATTATATGAACCCAGGTTTAGAATTATGGTACAAAGTCACTTCAAACATCAGAAAAGTAGCTTGAAAAAAGGAAAGAAAAAGAAGCTAAATATTTCTTGATTCTGTACTGAAATGGAGAAGCAGGTTGTTACCTAGCCCCACCCCCAGCAGCCTCTTTCCGATGGAGCTGTTGATTTGAGGGCAATTGTCTCCTATGAATTTTACCAATGTGTGACAATTACCCAAGTTCCTGGTCTAAGAAGCAGCCCTGCTGTGAAAATTTATAGTGTTCAATAGTCCTCAAAATTTCTCATTTGTTACCCATGGTGAGATGGAGAGGTAGCCTTGGGGGGTGGAAAGGGAGAGTATTGAATACACAAAGGCAACCAGGAGGACTGCACACCAATTTGAAACTAGAAAAATCTAAGAGCATCCTTTAACATCGGCAAGGACGAACCATCATTCATATATGGGGTTTTGCATAGCATATTCCTTGGGTACTTCTAACATACAAACTGTTCAGACTGATAACTTGGCTGTAGATGGACATAATGGTACCTGCAGTTCTGATTCACGGGGCTTTTAAATATTATAATTCATAGTTGGGGAGGTGGCACAGTCAAAATACTGTACACCATGTGGCATGAGGACATGAGTTTGTATACCCCAGTACCCACATAAAAAGCTAAGTCTGGTACTTCACACATATAATCTTTGACACTAAAGATGGAAAATCTGGAGGCCCCCTCAGGATTGCCACCTAGCTATGCTTGCTGAATCAGTGACCTTCAGGTGCAGTGAAAAAGCTCTCAGAAACAATAATGGGGAGGAAAATAGAGGAAAACTCTTGATGTCAACCTCTGGCCTTCACATGCATTTGCACACATGCACATGCATGCACACAAACAAATACACAGATGAATGCATTCACACACATACATGGATGAATGCATGCACACACATGCATGTACACAACCAAGATTTCTAAAATTCAGTGGCATCTAGAGCATTGAATAGAATGAGCCATCATTTGAGTAACTTGCTGGAAGTCAGCAAACTTTTCCAGGAACAGGTAAGATAAGGAACGTCTCTGGAGATCACAGTGTCTCTTTCACAATCAGCTCTATGATGTTTGGTATTTGAAAGCAGCCAAACAAACAAATGAACATGGCTTGTCCCAAGAAAAATGGACACTGAAATTTTTTATTCATTTGACATGTCTTTATTTCCTTAGAATCATTTATTTTCTTGACTACATTTGAGGTAGTCAAGAATAGGCCAGAGTTCATGCTTGTATGCTAAAGGCAGATGCTGGGAAAATACTAGGTTCCTGAAGAATCCTACACTATTGTAGATTCACTCTCTGGCTGTGACAAATACTGCTACCAAATTCAAATTGAGGTAGGAAATGGTTTATTTCATCTTATAGGTCACAGTCCATAGCTGAGAACAGTCACTCGAGAAGGTTCTTGAAGAACAAAACATAGAGACATGGTTTCTGAGGCCCATATTTAAATAATTTTATTATACACCCTAGGCCCCATCTGCCGTGAGATAGTGCAGCTCATAATGGGGTTGGCCCTCCCAAATCAGTCAGTGATCAAGTCAATCCCAACACATATTCTCATAGGCTAATCTGGTTAAAGAAATTCCACAACTGAGGCTGTCCTGTCAGATGAGTGTGGGCTGTGTAAGTTGACAAATAAGACTAACTAGAACAATCGTGCTAAAGAACCATGGTAAAGAAAGTTGTCTCTAGAATGACCAATACAGACAATGTAATGTAGGAATGTTTTTTTGTGGCTCATGGTTTTATAGGGCCCAGTCTATGTTGCTTGCTTCATGTTGCTGGGTCTAGAAGGAGGCAGAAAATTGTGGTAGCTGTAGTATGAGACAGAGACTGTTCACATCAGAGAACAAAGGTAGCAGAGAGCATGAGATAAAAAGTCCTGCCCACACAGAAATTTACAGAACACAAAACAGGCTGGACCAGAAAAACAAGTCAACTCGCCAAATAATAATCAAAATATCAAGCCTATAGAATAAAGAGAAACTATTAAGAGCAGCTAAAGAAAAAGACCAAGAAACATATAAAGGCAGACCTATCCGAATTACACCTGACTTCTCAATGGAAACGATGAAAGCCAGAAGATCCTGGACAGATGTCCTACAAACGCTAAGGGAACAAGGATGCCAGCCAAGATTACTGTATCCAGAAAAGCTTTCAATTACCATATATGGAGAAAACAAAATATTCCATGACAAAGCCAGATTTAAACAATACCTATCCATGAATCCAGCTCTACAGAAAGTGCTAGAAGGAAAACCTAGATCCAAGGAAGATAACAACTACACTCACAAAGACACAGGCAATATATAATCCCACTTTACAAAACACCAAAAGAAAAAGGGAGGAGAAACTACATAAAATAACTCCACTACCAATAAATCAAGCACAAAAAAGAATCATAAATCAATGGTCATTAGTATCCCTCAATGTCAACGGCCTCAACTTGCCTATAAAAAGACACAGACTAGCAGAATGGATATGAACACAGAATCCATCCTTCTGCTGCATACAAGAAACACATCTCAACATCAAACACAGACGTTATCTCAGAGTAAAGGGTTGGGAAAAGATTTTTCCAATCAAACGGACCCAAGAAACAAGCGGGTATAGAAATACTAATATGTAGCAAACTTCAAATTAAAATCAATCAAGAGAGATGAAGAAGGACATTTGATATTCATCAAAGGAAAAGTCCATCAAGATGAAGTTTCAATTTTAAACATCTCCTCACCAAATACAACGGCACCTACATTCGTGAAAGAAACATTATTAAATTTCAAATGGCACATAAAATCTCACACAGTAATAGTAGGAGACTTCACCGCTAGACAGGCCCTCCAGACAGAAACTTAACAAAGAAACAAAAGAACTAATAGAAGTTATGACCCAACTGGGTTTAACAGACATCTATAGAACATTCCACCCAAACACAAAAGGATATACCTTCTTCTCATCGCCACGTGGAACCTTCTCTAAAATTGACCACATACTAGGAAACATAGCAAATCTCCACAGATACAAAAAATTGGAATATCACCCTGTGTCTTCTCATACCACCATGCATTAAAACTAGAATTCAACAATAACACAATTCGCAGAAACCCCACAAACTCATGGAAATTGGACAATGCTCAATTACACCAACCCTGGGTAAAGGAACTAAAAAAAAAGAAATTAAAGACTTCCAGGAATTCAGTGTGAATGAAGACACAACATAAACAAATTTATGGGACACTTTGAAAGCAGTGCTGAGAGGAAAGTTCATAGCACTATGTGCCCACATGAATAAACTAAAGAACAGTCATACAAGAGAATTAATAGCACAGCTGAATGTTCTAGAACAAAAAGATGCAAACTCACCCAGGAGGAGCAGATGCCAGAAAATAATCAAATTGAGGGCTGAAATCAATCAAGTAGAAACCAGGAAAACGTTGAGAAAAATCAATGAAACAAAGAGTTGGTTCTTTGAGAAAATCTACAAAATAGACAAACCTCTGTCCAAACTAACCAAAAGACAGATAGAGAGCATGCTAATTAACAAAATCAGAAATGAAAAAGGGGACGTAACAATGGACTCTGAGGAAATCCAGAGAATCATCAGGGCATACTTTGAAAATCTGTACTCCACAAAATTAGAAAATTTAAAGGAAATGGACAATTTCCTGGATAGATATCATTTGCCAAAAGTAAATCAAGAACAGATAGACAATCTAAGCAGACCTATAACCCTTAATGAAATAGAAGCAGTCATCAATTTCTCCCAAACAAAACAGCCCAGGCCCAGATGGCTTCAGTGCAGAATTCTACCAGAAATTCAAAGAGCTAATTCCAATACTCCTCAAAGTATTCCACACATTATAAGCAAGAGGCTCACTGCCAAACTCATTTTACAAGGCTACAATTACCTTATTACCCAAGCCACGCAAAGACACAACTAAGAAAGAGAATTATAGACCAATTTCCCTCATGATCATCGATGCAAAAATACTCAATAAAATACTCACAAGAACACATCAGAAAATCATCCACCATGATCAAGTAGGCTTCATCCCAGAAATTCAGGGATGGTTCAACATTAGAAAATCTATCAATGTAATCCACCATATAAACAAACTGCGAAAGAAAAACCACATGATCATCTCACTAGATGCTGAAAAAGCCTTTGACAAAATCCAGCACCCCTTCATGATAAAGGTCCTAGAGAGATCAGGGATAATTGGAACATACCTGAACATAATAAAAGCAATATATGTAAACCAACAGCTAACATCAAACTAAATAGAGAGAAACTCAACACAATTCCTCTAAAGTCAGGAACAAGACAAGGGTGTCCACTCTCTCCATATCTCTTTAATATTTTACTTGAAGTTCTAGCTACAGCAAGAAAACAACAAAAGGAGATCAAGGGGATACAAATAGGAAAAGAAGAAGTCAAGCTTTCACTATTTGAAGATGATATGATAGATTATATTAGTGACCCAAAAAACTCTGCAAGGAACTCCTAAAGCTGATGAACACCTTCAGCAAAGTGGCAGGATACAAAGTAAACTCAAAAAAATCAGTGGCCCTATTATATACAGATGATGAAGTGACTGAAAAAGAAATTAGAGAAACATAACCCTTTACAATATCCATAAACACCATCAAATATCTGGGATAATGTTAACCAAGGAAGTGAAAGACCTGTATATCAAGAACTTTGAGTCTTTAAAGAAAGAAATCAAAGAGGATGCCAGATAATGGAAATATCTCCCATGCTCTTGGATTGGTAGGATCAACATAATAAAAATGACAATCTTGCCAAAAGCAGTCTATAGATTCAATGCAATCCCTATCAAAATTCCGGCACAATTCTTCACAGACCTGGAAAGAATAATAATCAACTTTATAGGGAAAACTAAAAGGCCCAGGGTAGCCAAAACAACCCTATACAATAAAGGAACTTCAAGAGGCATCGCCATACTTGACTTCAAGCTCTATTATAGAGCTATAGTCCTGAAAACAGCTTGGTATTGGCACAAAAATAGGCAGGTAGACCAATGGAGCCGAATTGAAAACCCTGATTTTAACGCACACACCTGTGAACACTTGATTTTTGATAAAGAAGCTAAAACTATACAATGAAAAAAAGAAAGCATGTTCAACAAAAGGTTCTGGCATACCTGGGTACTAGTATGCAGAAGACTGCAGATAGACCCATGTTTATTGCCTTGTACAAAACTTAAGTCCAAATGGATCAAAAATCTCGACATAAATCCAGTCACACTGAAACTTTTAGAAGAGAAAGTGGGAGATACTCTTCAACGAGTTGGTACAAGAGACCACTTCCTGAACATAACACCAGTGGCACAGACACTGAGATCGACAATTAACAAATGGGACCTCCTGAAACTAAAAAGTTTCTGTAAGGCAAAGGACACAAGACAAAAAGGCAGTCCACAGAATGGGAAAAGATATTCACTAACCGCACATCTGAAAGAGGGCTAATCTCCAAAATATACGAAGAACTCAAGAAGCAAGTCTCCAAAACACCAAAGGATCCAATTAAAAAGTGGGGTACAGAACTAAATAGAGAATTCTCAATAGAGGAGGCTAAAATGGCCAAGAGACACTTAAGAAAGTGCTCAACATCCTTAGCCATCAGGGAAACACAAATCAAAACAACTCTGAGATACCATCTTACTCCTGTCAGAATGGCTAGAATCAAAAACACCGAAGACAATTTATGCTGGAGAGGATGTGGAGAGAGAGGAACACTCCTACACTGCTGGTGGGAGTGCCAACTCATACAGCCACTTTGGAAATCAGTATGGAGATTCCTCAGGAAAATGGGAATCAATCTACCACAAGACCCAGCAATTCCACTCTTAGGCATATATCCAAATGAGGCAAATTCATACAACAAGGTCATCTGCTCCTCTATGTTAATAGCAGCATGATTTGTAATAGCCAGAACCTGGAAGCAACCTAGATGCCCCTCAACTGAAGAGTGGATAGAGAAAATGTGGTACATTTACATAAAGGAGTATTACTCAGCAGAAAAAAAAACAATGGAACCTTGAAATTCACATGTAAATGGATAGCCCTGGAAGAAACCATACTGAGTGAGGTAACCCAGTCACAAAAAGAAAAACATGGTATGTACTCACTCATATATGGATTTTAGACATGGATCAGGATAGTGCCAGTCTGCACTTCCACTGACAGAGAGTCTGGGAAACAGGAAAGAAGCTAAAAAATATGCATGGTGCCCCAGAGAAGAGGATGAGGCAAGATCCTCTGAATGGATGGGGAATGTGGCGAGAGGTGGGGGGGGGGGGGGAGTGGGAACTGGGAAGAAGAGAGGCAGAGAAGAGGAAGAGAGACTAGGTCATGGGGGAACAGGAAGGTTGAGTGGGGGAAGAGGGAATCATAAGTTAGAAGACAGATCAGACACCAGTGTGACCTGCAGTGATCTAAAGGGATGATGCCAATTGGCAAGCTAAGCAATAGTGGAGAGACCACCTCAAATGCCCATTCCTGATAATGAACTTGATGTCTATAACCATCCAGTGACTGATGGAAGCAGAGGCAAACACTGAACTGAACCCAAGGGACTCAGGGACAGAGCGAGAGGAGCAGTGAGCAAATTGGCAAAGCATGGGCTGGCAAAACCAGCAGAGACAGCTGATCTGAACATGGGAGAGCTCTTGGACCCCAGACCGACAGCTGGGAGGCCAGCATGGAACTAATCCAGACCCCCCAAACGTGAGAGTCAGTGAGGAGGCCTGGGCAACCTATGGGGCTTTGAGCAGTGTATCAGTGTTTATCCCTGGAATGCAAACAGACATCGTGTGTCCATAACACAGAGATTGATGCTCTCTCAGACTGGACTCTTAGGGGAGTGCCTGGACCCTACCCTGAGTGAAATGACAGACTCTAGATATCCCCTATGTTGAAGGTGGTAGGTAGGGGGGGATGGTGGTGTGAGTGGGAGGAGGGGAGGGAGAGGGAACTGGGATTGACATGTAAATAAAAATAAAGAGAAAAAATGATTATTTGTATCTTTAAAAAAAAGTGGTAGGAATGATACATTACCATGGATCTACCCAGTGACCTAGTCTCTACAGCTAGGTCTTATCTCATTAAATTTCCACAACCTTTTAAAATATCACTACTATGATAGCTCTATGTTCTCCATAGAGATAATTTACCAGTATAAATATATTACATGTAACAAAATAAATAAAATAGCACTAGTAGCTGCAAGCAAGTGAGCCTGGGAAGGGGTATTTCATATCTATGCCATCATTCCTCTTTGTTATACAAGAAATTTTCACTCAGTGAAGTACTGACTTGCTAAGCACTACCTCTTCTTTACTTTTGAAATTCAACTTTTAGCTGTGTTGAGTATGTGAGTCTGTGTGCATATTCATTTGTATGTAGTTGCCCACAAAGGCCAGAAGAGGGTGTTGATTGCAATTGAGCTAGATTTATAGTCTTTTGTGAGCAACCTGGTGTGGATTCTGGGAGAGTAGCCGGGGTTCTATACAAGGAAAGTAGGTGCTCATAACTCCAGAGCCATTTCTGTACTCCCTCACCTCTTCTTAAACAACTTTTCTTCCAATCACAATGACAACCAGTGTGCTTTGGAGAACAAAAGTGACCTGAAGAAATGACTTCAGTCTCAAGGACATCAAGTAATCAGTTTTAAAGAGAAGTGATTTCATTACAAAGATGGAGCTGCTGAGAAAATTTCCATTCCCTGCTGTTCCCAGAGGCCATTCATGGGGGCTGAGGACTTGGCAAGTTCATATTGACCTGCACAATGAACCATTTCCTTGAATAAAAAGTAGCAAGTGTTTTCAGGATAGGAAAGAGTGTGAAAGGGGGAGAATCTTAAAACAGTCTCTTCTCCAGAGAGCTACAACATGGTTCATTGATTTACTTGACTAGAAAATATGTACAAATAAAATATTTTGGGAGTGGTGTTTTTGTTTCCTGAGTAGACTTCCAGCTGGTAGGATGGGTTAAAGGTATAAAGGTATTAATATTAATTGTCAGTTTTCACAGGATCTGGGCTCACCATAGTCAAGCCTCAGAACACATCTATAAGGGATTATCTAGATTAGATTTACCTTCTGGTCACACTTATGAAGAGTTATCTTTTTTATTTATTTTTTATCAATTTATTTTTTAGCATTCCAATCCCAGTCCCCCCTCCCTTTCCTCCCTTCTACTCCACGCTCCTCTCCTCCCTTCTGCTGACTCCACAGAGAGGGTAAGGCCTGCCATAGGAAGTCTACAAAGTCTGTCCCATCATCTAGTTGAGGCAGGACCAAGACACCTCTCCACCCTCACACCCCTGTATCTAGGCTGGGCATGGTATCTTTCCACATAAAATGGGATCCATTAAGTCAGTTTGTCCATCAGTATTAGGTCTTGGACCCACTGCCAGTGGCCTCATACATAGTTTCAGGTACATCATTGTCACCTATATTAAGGGAGTATAGTTTGGTCTTATGTAGATTCCCCATTTGTCAGACCTCAGTCAGGGATCTCTCTCTCTAGCTTGGGTCAGCTGATTTCGTGGGTTTCCCTATCATGGTCTTGTGTCTTTTTTTCATATTTTTGCCCCTCCATCACTTAGATTGAACTCCAGGAGCTTGGCTCATTGGTTAGTTGTGGATTTCTGCATCTACTTCCATCTGTTTCTGGAAGAGGGTTCAAACTTCCCTGGGATTATGGATTGGAGGCTGGGTATCTTGCTTTATGTCTGGTATCCACGTATGAGTGAGTACATACTATATTTGTCTTTCTGGTTTTGGGGTATCTCACTTAGAATATTTTTTCTAGTTCTTTCCATTTGCCTATAAATTTTAGGATATCATTGTTTCTTACTGCTGAGTAGTACTCAATTGTGTAAATATACTACATTTTCTTTATATATTATGTAGAGTTATATTGATTAGGTTAACTTAAATGAGATATTCCCCTCCAAAAAATTAAATGAAGGTGGAAGCTGGAGTCCTGGCATGTATAAAAAAGGAAACTAACTGAGCCCATGGCTTCTTATTTCTCTGTTTCCTCACTGTGGATGCAATGTGACCAGACATCTCAAGTTCTTACATCCATGCTTTCCCTGCCCTGAGGAACTGTGCCCTCAAACTGACAGAAAAATATAACTCTTGCTTTCTGTTGTTGCTTCTGCTAGGTATTTTATTGCAACAATAGAAGAGAAATTAAGACATTATCCTAAAAATTTACCATGCTTGTGGAACACACTATATAAGGGAAATGTAAAACCACCTCTTTATAACTATTCCTTCTCTCCTATGTCTTCCATAGGCACATAAAACATATATAGCCATCAATATGTGCTTTTTTGTCCACTATTCTTTTGTTGAAGATGTCTGGTCCAACTGAGGAGCTTCAAGAGTTGTTCCTCCTTTTTCTATAACAGTTTTTTACCTTCAGCAATACTTCTTACTATTTCAGATTCCATATGAGCCTAATTCAAATTATTTGTTTTCACTCTCTCAAATATATAACACTATTCCTAGACTTCTGTTTGCTTTTCTTTTGTTTTTGCCTTTTGCCAAGCTAATTTCCTGACACACAAGTCAGAGTACCAGAAAGAAATGGGTTTTGTTATCCCACACTAGTAAATACCAATCTTTATTGAAAAGTGGATGCAAAACAGAAGAAATTAAACTAAATGTCTAAAATTGACCTTATGACAAAATGTCTGGAAAATAACTCTACTATATTTCCAGCTAAAATATCTGAGCAGTTAAGGCATCCACTTTGATATTTAAGCTTTACATATCTCAAGATTATTAATTTTTTGCCAAATACTTCATAATTTATTACATGCCTTAAGTTGAAAATCCACTTTTAAGAACTAGTAGAAACCATCTGCGTTCTCCTATTTTTAACTATTATTGAGGGCTTGGATCTACTTGAAGTCAGTAAATATTTCACTCTCTTGAGGAAATTGCAGTGGTCAAATGTATCTGCACACAGTGGAGTCATCTGGAGAAGTAGATCCATAAAGCAATAGGTTTTCCCTTGGCTTGCCCATTGTTGAGTTAATTCACATACACTAGATTCAAGGTACTTTTTTCTCTGTTAACCTAAACTAGTACATCACTAACCTGAGCAGACACAACACTGAAATACCCACCCAAAAGAAGGTGTGACCTGCAGATCCCTTAACTCTATCTACCTCTGCCCAAGAACCTATTCAAGGAGAGTAATAATTTGTCAAAATATTGTTGTACTTTTAGAGGATTCAGTAAAATATCCTAATTTAGTTTTGTGATGTAAAGAACTTTTTCTGGTGTTTGTGTATGGGTTTATGTGACATACATATACAGAAATAGACATATGTGTGTGGAGGTGTGTACATGAAGAGGCTCTCTTATTCTCTCCCTTGTTCCCTTGAGACTGGGCATTTCAATGAACCTGAGTCTAGGCTTATGACCAATAAGACGCAGAGAGCCTGCTGCCTCTACCCTCCACAGCACCAGGGTGATAGATGTGAATGTTTTTAAGAGCATTTTGCTGTATAGGTATTGAGAATTGAAATACCTGTTTGGGTCCTCATGCTTGTGCAGGGAATATTTTCAGCCACTGATACATCTCCCTGACCCTGACTCTAGTGATCTATTAAGGAAATCAGCATCTGAACTTGTAGAAGTAAAAGAAGCTGTCTCCCTTCATTTTTTTTAACTTTGGCTTATACCTAGACTTCACTCAGTTTATAGCCAAATTCAATAATTCAGCAACAATAATTACCATAGAAATAGCTAATATCTTAGCTATTTAATTTACATGATATATTCAATGTATGCATGTGTGTTGTGAGACACTTTTCCTGAGGAAGTACAACACAAATATCTATTTGCTCCATAAAGAAAAAGTATGAATACCACCAAAATCCAACTTGATGAACTGATATGTTTATTGTTGCTACCTTTTGGGTATCAGCTGGGGGTTGCTTAGGCAGCTCATGAAAATGGGAACCCTGAAGCATATTTCATGATTTTCAGGCAGCCTAGCATGTAGCAGAGTATCTTTCAGGCAAATTAGCTGGCCTTCCTCTTCCAGACAACATGGCTGATCTTATTCTCTTAGGGTAGTCCTTACAACTATTTAAATCTTGGAGATTGGGGGAACTTTTACATCTGCCCAGTTTCAGGGGTTTCGTAAGCTTTCTGAGTTGTTTAATTCTATTAATGCTATCAACAATGCACTGCACAGAACATGTTGACACAGCGTACACTGTGCACAGAGCACATCCTCTCTCTCTCTCTCTCTAATATATATATATATATATATATATATATATATATATATATATATATATCCCTTATTCCTCTCTTGTCCCCTTTCCCTCTTCATCCCATCAATCACCTCTGCTTCCCTAGACAGGTTCTGCTTTTACTTTCATGTCATGATGAATTTATGCACCTATATAAAGCCTAGAAACCACAAATCAGAGAATGCAAACAATATTTGTCTTTCTGAGTCTCACTTTACTCACTCAGAATAATGACTTCTTTAATTTACACAACAATACAAGTGGGATGGTTAGACCTCTCTGTCAGCCACTGAGTGACTTGAAGCATAGCACCTCATCATTAATGACCTACCATATTGTTCTTAACAAGTCTTAGAAAGTGAGAGTTTAACTCCAAATTAAGTAGGTCTTATGGTATGTGACTCTTACTCCCCATCCCCAATATCTTTCAAAGCTTCCAATTTCTCTTCAAATTAATTGATTTGCATTTGGCCTAATTGCCCAAAATCCTTTATTTTTAACTACCTCACAATTTCTCTGAACATCATTTATTTTACTATTCAGTACCAGAAGTGTTAGTCACAGTCGTAAGACAATTCAAATGGTGGTTATTTGAAACATTTGCATATGGCTTTGGGGCTGTTGTAACTTGAGTAGTAACGAGGTCCACTTCCTGATAATGTATATTTCAGAGACATGTTCAATCAGGGACAACAGACAGTCAGGTGGGAAAATCAATTTTATTGCCAAAAAAAAAATCCCTCAAAAGCAGCATTCTGCTACAGAATGAAAAGTCACCAGGAAGGACAGAGCCTTGCCTGATGTCAATAACGAGCTTATCCTGCAGATCTCAGGCCAGAGAATTAACTACTTCACAATCTAATGAACACTCCCTCCAATTGCTTTCAAAATAGAGAAAGTCACCCACGTGGTCCTTTGCTGAAAAAAGGTTTTGTTTGAATAGCATGCTTTTTGTCTGCTGAAAAAGAACCCACGAGGAGGAGGTTTTATGTGGAAATGAACTTGGGGAGACCTTCTCTGTGGACTGCAAAGGAACATTCTCAGAGGGCAGTATTAAATTCAACCCAGATCCTCTCTGAAGGTCTGCCTTGCTTTATCGATCCCAGGAAGGCAAAGTGTTGTTGAGGAGGTCAGGAAGAGGTTGGCATAGTAGCGTCCTCCCGAATTCCCCAGAGGGCTGTGAAAGTCATGGCCATGCCCCCTGCCCGAAACGCCTGGTTATTAGTTCTTGGGAGTGAGTCTGCAGTCTTTGTCATGAAAAACAGGGAAGCCATCTCAAAGCTTGAATACATGCATCATACCTTTCTCTAAGAGGCTTTTTCTCTGCAGAAGGAGAATATTTTTGAAGTCAGTTGTTTAGAAAAAGTAGCTCCTGTAACAGGGCTCTGTTGAGGGAACACTTAGTGGTGCTGGTGATTCGAAGGGCCATTGTATTTTAAGGATAGTGGCTGATATTTAACTAGCTAGAGCAATTGCACCCAAGGTGTTCCATTCTGTTTCTGAACCTTAGAGGTACCAAATTTCATTTTAAGAAGAAAAAGGAGTTAGGAACAGGGAGATGGCTCAGTCAGTGAAAGTGCTAGCCACACAACCGTGAGGACCTAAGATGATCCTCAGTACCAGTGTGAAGAAGCTGGCCAGAGGATGAGTGATTGAAGTTCAGTGCTGGGGAGGCAGAAACAGACAATACCTGGGACCCAGTGACTTGCCAGCCTACTGAATCAATGAGCGCCACATTCAGTGAGAGATCCCATCTCAAGCAAAGGAAGGTGGAGAACAATAGAGGAAGAGAGCTGGGGTTAACCTCTTGTTTTAACATTCACACCTGCATGCACATGTGTGACACAAAATTGCACACATTCAGACCCACACTCACATATATAGAGTTATGCACAAATTCACAGAGACACACACTAAGATGCATAATCACACACAGATACACATGCATGAACACATACACACACACATAGACATACACCTAGAGACACACATGCCCATACCCTTTTAATCTCCAATATACATAGACACACATACCGAAAGGGTTTACTTCTTCTGAAGCCACATGCTTTTTTATTTCTAATAAAGCACCCATCCCTCTGTCTCCACTGCCCAATTTCTTTCTTTCCTCTGTCATTCCAATGTGCCCTGGTTGCTCTTGTTTTCCTTTCATTTCAGTTCCACAATAGTTTCCTAAATGAAGGTATGTACAAGAAATCTTTCCGTAGAAGTGACTCGAGCTGCAGACAAGTGTCACACTGTAATAGCTGTTTATGTTTTGTCAACTTGGCAAAACTCAGACGTATTTGGGAAGAGGAACTTCAGTTAAGAAAAGGCTTCCTTCAGGTTTCCTGTAGGCAATCAAAAGAGTGATGTGGGAGGGACCATCTCACTGTGGGTGTGGACAGACCTAGGCTGGTGGTTCTGGCTTGTATAAGACATCAGACTGAGCAAACCCTGAGGAGCCAGCAGGATTCCTCAATGGCAGTGGTTCTCAACCTGTGAGTTGCTATCCCTTTTGGGGTAGAATGACCTTACACAGGGGCCACCTAAGACCATTGGAAAACACAGATATTTACATTACAGTTCATAACAGTAGCAAAATTATAGGTGTGAAGTAGCAACCAAAAGTATTTAATGATGGGGGTTACCTCAACTTGAGGAACTATATTAAATGCTCCCAGAATTAGGGAGGTTGAAAATAACTGCTCCATGGTCCCTGCCTTGGTTTCCCTCAGTGGACTGTGATTCAGTATATCTAAGCCAAATAAGCCCTTTCCTCCCAAGTTTCCTTTGGTTATGGTGTTTTATCATAGCAATAAAAGAAACTCTAATGAAAATGCCCACCCCGTATCCTTTCATCCTTTGCCCTGGAGGAAACTTGTCACTTCCCAGTGCCCCAATTCTAGGGAATTCTCTTCTCTGCCCTTCCCAGACATTTCTCCAAATTCTGTTTCAGCTAATAGCACCAAAAACACCCCATTATTTTCATTATGTCTTGTTAATTATCACCAACCTTATACCTCATGTGGTCAATCTTTTCTGCTTTTACCACATCCCAAAGGTTTCTGAAACCATGACCTACCCCAACGGATTGCACTCCTTTTACCTCACCTGACCACCTCTTCTCCTCCCCTCCCTTACCCGGTCCTTACTTCTACCTTGTCCTTATCCCTCTGTCTTCTCTGTCTTTTGTTCTTTCTCTTTTGCTGTCTCCACTTCTCTTCTCTCCAGCAGGTCTTTAATCACTTTGCAAAAGATATGCCACCTTTCCAAAATGCTATTCCCCAGCAACACAGCTGGCAAAGCAACTGCTGGTAGACCTTTCTCAAGAGGACATGGGGTCCCTCCTTCCCCTGATTCAGAACTTTAACTAGCTCAGTGTGGTACAGGGGGCCAAGTTCAAATGTCTGACCCATGACCTAGGAGGACTCCATGATGCTCAAATACCTTACTTGTCTCTGCATTCACTTTGTTTTCTTCTTGCTGTCAGGGCATTTGCTGTTATAACACAGGCTGTGATGGTTTTATGTATGTGATTCTCACCTCAGCAAGAATATCTCAAGAACAGGGCATGTTTTAGTTATCTCTGCAACTCCAGAACTGGGCAGAATTTCACAAATATAGCCATTCATTATTTTCCTTTCCGAAGAGGCAATTTATTGTACTTGACTTCTTTGACAGATGATCTACCCAGTTTTTACATTAACATACATCGGGTTTTGTTCTCATTGTATATTTTCTTGCTCCAACTACTGTAACTGGAGGTCTCTCTCCTGACCACTAGTTCCTGAATAACCACTCTGAGGCTTAGTATTAATTGAAAACTGTTTGACCTATTAGCTCAGACGTTGCTTTAGCTAGCTCTTACAACTTAAATTAACCAATTTCTACAAACCTGTGTATTGCCCTGTGGCCATGGATTACCAGTAATTTTCTGGCATCTTACTCCTCCAGCAACTACATGGCATCTCCCTGATTCTGACTTCCTTTTCTCCACATCTCTGTTTGGATTTCCTGACTGACTCTATTCTGCCTAGCTATTGGCCAAATTAGCTTCTTTATTAAACAATTGTGATTAAAAAATATTCACAGCATATTGTGGAACATCCCACATCAAACTACAAATACTAGAAATACATGTTGAAGATACAATGATAGATAATTTAGTTTCCAAAGGAAATATTGGAGAGAAAATAATCATTCTATCAGTTCTAATCTATGCCCTTTATCTTTCATAATGCTATAAAATGATTTATAGTTCTTTAAAAGCAATATTCTGGTTTTTGGATTTTTGTTTTTCTTTAAAATATGCTTCATATTTTAGATTTATGATTAAAGCAAAATGATCCAAATTACCACACACAATTTCCTGTGTGTATATATGGAGGACAGAATGTGTCTATATGTTCATACATGTTTAACTACTTTGTTTGGCCATTTCTCTCCCAATCAATTCCTTATTTGTAGGCTATGTGCTGCTATAACAAGCCACCTGCTCTGTAGACCTTTATAAACCTTAGAAAATACACAAGTGTAATCATCACATTATACCTGGATTGTTAAATAAAAGACTAGTGACTTATCATGTGTGAGCCACGCTGACAAGTCACATGCTAAAACTTTACAGATTCAGCTTCCAGTGAGAGTGGCCCCTTCCACATCCTTTCCAGTGATGCCTAAAGACAGATTGTGTGATATTAAGTAAATAAAGAAACTGATATGTCACCTCAGCCCTGTGACAAACTGTCCCCACATTCTAGGAACTGAAATTTCAAGAAAGGCAAGGTGGTGATTATGCTATATAAGCATGTGTAGACTGGTAAACAAGCCAGTGTTTTCTTGTTTTCTTTCTAAGACGAATGAAATGGATTCAAAGTAACTAGTTTGCATAGCAGCACATATAGCTACCTATTTACCTGAGCTCTGCTCAGTAAAGCTCATCCTTTTATGATCACATTGTGGTCTCTTAGCAACACAGATTTCTTTCTCCAGATTTTGGATTCATAATATAAATAATAAAAGCAAAATGGCCTAACTGGATAAATTCTATGGTAACAGTATGGTATTGATTTTTAAAATTCTATTTCTTTTTTTTTTGAGGTTTATTTTTATGTAGCTGGGTGTTTAGCCTACATGTATGTCTGTGCACCATGTTGATGTAGTACCTGTGGTAGCCAGAAAAGGGCAACAGGTCCCTTGAAACTAGAGTTACAGCTGGTTTTGAGCTGTCAATTAGATGCTGGAAATGAAATCTGGGTCCTCTTCAGGAGTTATAACAACTAAGTTATATCTCCAGTCCCTATTCTATTCTCTTAAAATAGCAACTAACGATTGAAATCCCATTTTCTTTTTGCTAGGCCCTCAAAGAATATTCTTTGCAAAATATGTATAGACATATGTGTAAGGAGAGTTTATACCCCAAGCAATGTTTTTTTTTCTCTACCTGGAATATACGTGATCTGCCACGCAGGCAAAAGAAAGACAGGTTCCTTAATTATAAGACAGGTAAACACTTTACATAAATACTTCTAAAAAGAAAATATAAAAGTGGTTATTGAGCATATAAAAAACTCTCAGTATCATTCCAGTATGAAACAAAAGCCCAAATAAACAATATATACAATTTCAAATAGACAAAACACTTGACAAGAATCAGAACTAGAGAAAATGGAATCTTCATATATTGCAACTGGAGAAGTGACATATCTTTTGTAAAATGTAAGTAGACAATTTGTCAAATAATATACATAATATATAATAGTATGATATCAAGCAATGTTTTTAAGAAAATTCTAACTTCCAAGTTATCATATCTGGTACAGTACAACTATTTACTTATTTATTTATTTATTGGTTTTTACGAGACAGGGTTTTTCTGTATTGTTTTGGAGGCTATCGGTCCAGCCTGGCTTCGAACTCACAGAGATCCACCTGCCTCTGCCTCCCGAGTACTGGGATTAAAGGCGTGTGCCACCACCGCCCGGCTCAGTACAACTATTTATAATCAACTGACAATCGTATACATTTGAAGTGTGACAAATTGTATTCTTTGGTAGCCACTATTAAATGTAGACTGGACAGAATCCAGAATCTTCCAGCCGATAAGTCTGTGAGCATGTCTGTGGAGGAATAGCTTGATTCTACTAATTGACCTTAGGTGGTAACATACCCTGGGTTAGGATAGTGGACTATTTAAATGGAGAAGGGGCTGGCCTGCCACAATTATCTAATGCTCTCTTCTCACTGAAGATCTAATGTTACCAGCTGCTTCAAGCTCTTGATGCCTTGGCTTCCCAGCCATGATGGTCTGTACCTTGATCTGTAAGCTGAAAGAAACTTTTCTCCCATAGGTTGTCTTTGCTAAAGGGTTTTATCACAGAGCAGGAAAGCAGAAGAGACACATTACTTCCTGGACCTTAAATGTCAATATCTATCCCAAAGTTCTCAAAAGCTCTATTGCTCACCTGTTAGCCTCCATCAGGGTATAGAAGCAAAAATGTACAACCATTTAATCTCAAACTAATTATTCAATAAGAATAACATTTCTGCAGATGAACACATAGAAGGCTTATCCATGTTTTTCCATGCATTCATATTTCATGGAAGTTTAATCTCAGCATGCTTGGGTCAGTTTGAACATTGCCCAAGTTAGAAACATTTATACTTTTCTACAATCTTTGAGAATTGGGAAATAAGCAAATAAAGCAAGTGTGGTCACAATGTCATGGATAAAAATCTCAGCAGAGTCACAGATTACTTGGGTGATATTTGATAGCTCAGTAGAATGCTGTTTACATTTTTATGAACAACAAAGTTAGGGCAAGGAAGGAATAATTCCCACAAAGAGAAAATGCAAAGATATTGAGAACTAATC
Organism: Mesocricetus auratus; assembly: GCF_017639785.1. Taxonomy (NCBI): domain Eukaryota; kingdom Metazoa; phylum Chordata; class Mammalia; order Rodentia; family Cricetidae; genus Mesocricetus; species Mesocricetus auratus. The sequence continues at coordinate 66,605,743 of NW_024429266.1, forward strand.
ATGCTACTCCTGCTTCCCATTGCTGTCTGTCTCACCATTTATTCTATGGGATATTTGGGATTTTTCATCATTATGCACACAAAAAAGCAATGTTTAGAATAGCATATACTGTTTTCTTAAAACCAAAGAAGACTGATCAATGCAATTTTATCCATTCTTATGTTGAGCTGGATCTCCAGGAGTCTAATACCTATCTTGATGTTGATTGCAGTTATTTAATGAATGTCTGCATTCTGTGAAACTGAGCCAACTAATTTTCATAATCTTGGGAGAAACTATATATTCTTGTTTCTCTGTTTCTTTTTCCTTCTCCAAACAAACTTATTTGAATTCAACATCTTTTTTACTTTTGACACTTTCTTCAAGTTTTCATTATAGAATTCACATCCCAAATCTTGTCTGCTTTTAAACAATGATAGTTGTGTGGGTGAGAAGACACAGTGGGTAACAGCGCTTGCTGCTGAGACTGATGACCTGAGTTTGATATCCAGGACCAACACAGAGAAAGGAGAGAACTTACAAAATCAGATTGTCACCTACTTAAACATGCATAAAGTCTCTCTCTCTCCCTTCCCTCTCTCTCTCTCACACACACATATAAATGTAATATAAAAATTACATCCAAAGTTAACTTCAGAAGAGAAAATAGCATTATCCTAGTCTAATTTCACACAAGCTCTTCTCTATTTAAACCAAATAAATTTATACTTTGATCACAGTCATCAATATTCCTCATAGTTCCAAACTACGAAAATTTTAATTTGACTTATACAGTCAAAACTATGCCAAAATTACAATTACATATTATAATTTTGTTATACAAAAGAATGGATTGAACAATTTTTAAATTTTAAATAATTGAAGTATTTTTACCTTCAATATTTAACTTTCTTTCAGTGCCAAGACACGTGTGTGTGTGTGTGTGTGTGTGTGTGTGTGTGTGTGTGTGTGTGTGTGCTTCTTCAGAATACTCTAATACTGTCTTACAGTCAAACACTGGAGTTTGGGGAAAAATGTGAATTCTATTTCCTCATCATATCTTTTCTGAATGTTTGTTCTATCTGTCCAAGAAGGAGTCTTTACCCTGGTAAAATGAAATGATCACATTTTATTAAAAGGCTATTTTCTAATGGGCTCGGCTAGATAGTTAGGGGTGGGAGCTGCCTTGCTAAGATAATAACACACCATTCATTTCTTCACCAGTTATTATTGTTTCTAAAGCAATCCATCGTTTTAAATAATGAGGTAAACTCTTGGTGAGGATCACAAAAGCAATTCTTGCCAGCTGGCCTTTGTCAGGGGGTAATACATCAATGAAGAGGCTCAGTGCTCCTGACGGGAGAGACTATACATCATCTGAGTGAAACGCTCTGATGATATATTGAAGATGATCCAGGTGTCTACAAAAGGGTCTGGCCCTTTTTTTTCAATTGGATAAAATATGAAAAGGAATCCAGCGGGATTCTGAATTTACAAGAGGAACACAACAATGTACACTAAAGACCATGACATCATGGCTGTGTCACCAGTTTGTAACAAGGGTGGACAGGGGAGTAGGACTATACTATTTCACAAAAGTTTAAGAGAAATATCTAAGCACACATGAAATCCTGGGTCTCATCCCCAGCACTATACAAATCAGGATTAATAACACTTGCCTACAGTCCCAGCACATAGAAGACAGAGGCAGGGGAATCAGAAGTTCAGGGTCATCCTCAGTTACAAGGCCATCTTGGAATACATGAGCACCTATTTCACAAACGCCCATAACCAACAACAAAAATCAAATGTAAAGCAGCGTGAGCTTTTTTCCTAAGTGGTCCAGATGACCACTTAGATGACTAAACACAGCTTGTCTCAAATGTGCCAAGCAGACAGAGCCTGGCTTGAACACCACCAAGCATGTAAGCTTGCTGACAAGTTCTTCACAGCCAGGGTGATCTTCCCAAGGAGGCTGAGTCTTTTTACACTGTGTAAAGAGTGGAAAAGTTGATGTCACAGGCAGTATGAGCTCCAATTTGATTGATGGAGTCTCTGGTTGCCCTGCCAACATTAAAGTTATAGATTTTTTCTCCATGTAGAATATAATAAAGCTACCTTTTAGTTGAAGGAGAGCACTTCAATGAAAAAAGAAAAATCAGATATTTGAACATAAAAGCATTTTGTTTTTCTCAGTATTTTTACCATCAGAGTTATCACATACTTGTAAGACCACACATATTCCCCTATCTCTAAGCCATCTCGATTTGAAAGTTACTTGAATTCTTGAGATTACTCTTGGTCTATTTTTTCACTAACACGTAGCATAGACTTAAAGTGTTCCCACGTAATCATACCACTCCTAGTAATATGTATTCTGATCACTTAAGAGAGCAGCAAGCTTCTCCAGAAAACAACTCATCAGTCCTAAATGAAGTAAATTCCATGTCTGATGGGTTGTGTAATAGTTATTTTCTGAATGCAAAAAAAAATACTTGACAAAAGCAACATAAGGGAGGAAGGTTTGCATTGGCTCACAATTTCACAGTTTGAGGATACAATCCACCAAAGTGGGAAGTCATGGTGACAACATCATGAGGCAGCTTTCACATTATATCCAAAGTCAGGAAGCAGAGAGACATGGCTGCTATTCAGGTAAAATTCTGCTTTTCATTGAGTCCAGAATCCCAGTCCATAGAATGGTGCAACCCACATTTAGGGTGGTATCATAGTTAGCTTTAACTGTAAACTTGATACAGACTAAATTGTAGAGAGAAGCAAGACTCAATTGAAGGATTTCTCAAACCAGATTGCTTTGTGGGTTTGACTGTGTGTGGGGACTGACTTGATTTCTAATTGATACAGAAAGGCCTGGTCCTCTATAGGCAATGTCTATCCCTGATCTGATGGACCTGGGCTGTAAAAGAAAGCAGGAGCCTATAAAGAAGGCATTAAGCAACACTACCCATGGTTTCTGGTGTACGTCCTTGACTGTGAGTAAGTTCCATGGTTAGAGGTAATACTGTATGAAACTGCAAGCAGGCCTGCTTTCAGGTTCTTGCTCTGACTTTGCTCAATGATTTACTGTGACCTAGAAATATGACCTTACCCACAAAGTTGCTATTGGCTAAAGTATTCTATCACAGCAACAGAAAGTAGACTAGAATAGGTGGACCTCAAGGCAAGTGGCTTTACTCACTGAGCCATCTCATCAGTCCCCCAAAATGCACTTTTATTGGGATGGCAAGAGATAACTGACCCTATGAACAAGGGTGTATTTTGGTCATGTGCTATGACAAAGTGACTCTCTCGGCTAATCATGGGACTGTCAGTTCTCCCTAAGGGGGAAGAATCACTAAGGCCTATGTGGTACGGATTTCAAAAACAGTTTATAAAGACTGTCATCATGGAGGCTATGTGTGATGTGGGCAAACTAATAGTGTGTTTTCCGGAAATTTGAACTATTGCTTCTCTGAAGAATCTGAATAAGATAAGAGAACAAGATTATAGCCCCATGCACCAGGAGAGAGAAACAGAGAGAGAGAGTGAGTGAGAGAGAGAGAGAGAGAAGGAGAGAGAGAGAGACAGACAGAGAAACAGAGACAGAGAGCTTGTTCACTGTGCCTTCCAGACTGTGGAAGAGTTGAGAAACACTAGGCAAGTATGACAATAAGTTTTCATGGTAAAGATGCAGAAACACCAACAAATTTATTTATTTATGATTAAAATTGAGGAAAGAGACCTCTAGAATGAAAGATTTTAATAATCCAGCAGTATATGGCTAATTAGTAACAGTCTACTGGTTGTTATCTACTTTTTAATTTTAATTTATATGACTATGTGTTTATGTGTCTGTGTGTATATGTGAACTCAGTGTCTGCAAGGGCAGGAAGAGAGCACTGGATGTCATGAATCTAGAGTTATAGCAGGTTGTGAGCTGTGTGACATGGTGCTAGTGATGGAATTCGGGTCCTCTATCAGAAGAGCAAGCACTATTAAACGTTAAGCCTATTCCAGGTCCTTTTCACTTCGATGTTCTTATCTCATGCATTCCATTAACCTTTTGTCTTCACTTAAGGTCTCTCCCTGCCCTGTCATAATCCCCTCTAGTTTCATTACTTGTACGCACAAACATACACACACACACACACACACACACACACACACACACCTCAACAGCTAGTAAAAGTTTAAAACTCCACATAGTGCAGACACTATTCCTACTGATCCTGGCTTTTCTGATTGCATGATATCTTCCAGTTCCATCTATTGTCTTGCAAATGTCATGATTTAATTTTTATTTATGGCTCCATGAAATTTCTTTGTTCATATGCACCAAATTTTCTTTATTCCTTCATCTGTAGATGAACGTCAAGGTTGGTTTCATTTCCTGGCTATTAGAAATAGTGCAATAAATAAAAATAAAGATGTAAATTACCTCTGTTAACTTGGACTCCTCTGGTAAATACCCAAGAGCAGTAGGGCTGGATCATATGGTAATTCTGCTTTTGTTTGTTTGATTAATTTCATTCTTATTCCAAAGTGGCTACAGAGGTTTAGATTCCTGTCAGCAGTGAGGAAGAATCCTCTTTTGTTGCATTTTTGGCAGTATTTATTATAATTTGTTTTGTTGTAATTGTCATTCATTGTTTCTAAAAATAACAACATAATTTAGAGCCATTGAGGGGAAGAGGTGGTCGTCTTGATCTTGGGGGAAAAATTCCCCCCAACATAATACTGTAGAAAGAATATGATATAAGGAAGGAAGACAAAAGAAAGAATAAAAAGGCAAAGAAAAGCATTAGGATGGTGGAAGGGAACCCTGAAGGTGAACAAGAGAAAGGGAAAGGAAGGGAGGGGAGGGAGGGGAGGGAGGGGAGGGAGAGGAGGGAATTCCAACCAAGTAGAATAATCAGGGAGATGAGACATAAGAAAGCATGACTCATCCTGAGAAAGCAAAAAGTATCCCCCTCCTTTGCAAGTACTTTTGGGAAGTACCCTCTATTTTCCTGAATATTAGCTCATGTTGTTGTTGTTTTTCTCAGTTGTGGCTGTGGGTGATGAAACATGAAAAATAAGACTCAACAAAGCCATGTGGAGCTTGTTGGGAAAACGGAACAAAGACAGGAGTAGAGATAGAAGAGAGAGAAGGGGTGGGAGGCATTTGCTCAAAAGGGGAAGTTTGCACATGCCATGTAACGCATGAGGTAGCAATGGCGTAGCCACACAACCCAGGGCCCCCTTTGATCTGTCTAAGTATCTGCCCGAATGCCAGTATGCATAACCTGCCCATTGTCAGGGTCGGGGACAGCATGAAATCTGGATACCAACACATGTGACAGGGCAAGACAATGCAGATACTCCTCCATCTCGTATTCTTGTTGGGGATATTTTAGTTTTGACTAGATGGAGAATACTGTGGAACATTATCCAACTCAATTCTGAGAACATGAGGTCAAGATGTTGTTGGTAATTTATCCTGACTTTTGTTTGCTTGCTTGTGTAATACCCTGCCCCTGGGGGAGGTGTTGGAATACAGCATAACGAGCTGGGATGACGTGCGAAAGGATGTGGGTGGGCAGATGGGAAACAGAAACGTGTAGACGTGACACATGTTGAATGGTTTGTGGAGGGGGAGGTAAGAAAATAAGGGAAGGTGTAGGGAAAAGGGATCAGTCAAAGAAACATACCTTGAGCAGAGCCAAAGAAACACACATTGGCCCTGCAACCAGAACTAAAGAAATGTACCCTGACCCTGAAACAGTGCCAAACGAGCACACTTTGTCCTAGAATCAGTCAGTGAAAGAAATGCCCTAAAATTGGAGCCAAAAGGCTCAAACGGACCAGAGAAAGGAACACACTTTGGCCCTGAAACCAGAGCCAAATCTGACCCTAATACTGTGCAGAAAACTAACCAATTCTCCAGGAGAGTTCTAGCCAATCTGAGCTCAGCACTGAAATCTGACCAATCCCTTCAAAAACTTCTCATTTCTCTGTCCTTGACTTTAATGATGCCTCCTTTTCTATTCCTTTGGACCAAGCAGAGCTGAACTGTAGCAACTTCACCCAAGAAACCTCCTGCTGAGCAAAACTGCTACACTGGTTGAATATCCCCAGCTGGAAGACCCTGTCCTACCTGACCTAGCCCATACACTGGGGAAGACTTTCCCTGAGGCAAGGCTGTAAGCTGTTAAGCTTACTACAACCTATGGTAGTCCATGGCTCCCGAGCTCCAGAATACCTTTCCATCTGAGCTGTGTAACACTCAGTATTCTGTGACTCCCGAGTGCCACAATACCTGTCCCATCCTGATCCTCCCAAAACGCTTACAGAAAGGCCAGGCATTGGTTACGCACACATTTTAATGCCAGCACTCAGGAGGCAGAGGAAGGAGGATCTCTGTGAATTCAAAGCCAGCCTGATCTACAGAGCCAGTTGCTGGACAGTCTCCAGAGCAATACAGAGAAACACTGTCTCAGGAAAAACAAAAACAAACCAAAAAAGAAATAAAAGACAGGACGGAAAGAGTAAAGAAGTAAAGAGGCAAAGAGAGGACAGAAGAAAAGAGGGAGTCAGGAAAGGTACTGTCTGTCCATTTAGGGGATCAGCTGGAAAAGAGAGCAGAAGTGAGTGGAGTTTGTCTTTAAAAGGGCCAGGGCATACATATAGGTTTGCCTGGATTACGACAGAAAGGATGCAGAACAAGAAGACATGATTTTGCCCCTAAAAGACCCTTGCTTTAAAAGCTCTGCTGGAAGCTGCACTTGGACCTGGAATGTCTGAGTATAACCCTGTCAGCTGGAGCAAAGACTTTCAAAGTTGCTGTGTCTGGGTGGTCTTCTCCTATGGGCTCCATGTAACACTCATACAACAAGCACTGGGCATCTTACTGGAGATGATGACTTCCCATCCCCACATAAGACATTGTAGGTAGCAATCCTGGGAAAAATCCAGGAAACAGCTTTTAGTAAGATTTTGATGAAGTTGGATGAACTTTTCTTCCCAATTTTAATGAAATGTTTTTATTTTTCAAATTCCATCTTAAGGTAGATATGGACTGTTAAGAAGGGGACCACATTCTCACATGTAAATGGGTCCAGCATGGTCAAAAACCATGCTGAGTGATGCCAGGGTAAAGCATCAGATTCTGGTCAAGCAAGAGGCTGTTCTGAGGTCATGCCCCTTCCTGTAGACAAGGCTGTGATTATGTCCCACATGAAAAAGATTCTATGAGAGCCAGTCTGGCATATCCATGGGATAGAAACAGCCCCAGGAAGCTTCTTTCTAACCCCTGCTCTGGTCTCAGTGTCCCCAGAGTTAGAGTCAGCACCTAGGCCACACAGCCTTGTGACAAGCCACACGTGGGCAGTCATCCTCAGTAGACTAACTGAACAAACTAGTAATAGTATGGAGCTTGTTCAATATCATTACTTACTGTGGTCACAATGAGAGGAGCACAGCACAGCTAACCACCCTGGTGACGGGTGTGGGCCTGCCCATCATTAACAGAGCTCCACCAGTGTGGAAACCTCTCTCCAGGAAACAGGTTCCTTTGGCTGGCTGGTATCCCGTTCCCACCTTTCTTTTTCTCAGCATGAGATTCCTGGGGATATTCCATTCCCTTGGATTCTATTGTTTCAATAGTCCAGTAAATAAAGGGAGAAGTGCTCATTTAGAATAGCTTCATTCCTGCTGGGGTGATTACATTAGGCTGTGGATGAAATTAGAGGGTGAGGCGAGAGCCAGGGCCTCCACTGAGCTAGCCGCTCAATTTGTAGAAACTGAAGTTCCTGGCAGGCTTGTGATCTGAACAATGGCAATGTAGCTGCACTCTCTAACTTGGCAATTGAGTTTCCAATTAAAGAGGCAATTTGTTGTAATGGAATGGGCTCTGGCTTTAGCGACAAAACCACCATTTATGTCCCAGTTGTACCACTTATTTCTTGATTTAATGAGGAGTTTCTACTTAATATCCATGAGCTTTATTTCACTTCTCTGTAAAACGAGCACAACAGGCTAATTGTGAGAATCAAAGAAAGTGTGCAAGGAGCTGAACAGCTCATAACCAGGTGTCCAAGCACATGTGTCAAGGGATTTGAGTCAACTTGAGGGAGAATAGACCCCTTTCATGGGAGGACAATTGCTCAAGGAAAAGAGGGTGGAACTAATATTAGCATAACTCTCAGACTGGAGGTATAATTTGAGAGGTTAAAGAGGATGAGTAAAGTCCTCTGGGAATGCTTCTGCCCCCATCAGTGCAGGATACAGAGGAAAAGACAGCAATCTGGAGTGATTTATGAGCGTTTCCCATTCTGTGGAAATTTAGAACTGTCTGGAAGTACAAAACCACTACTGCCTATCTGTTAACAAGCAAAGGCTCTATTGTTTAAATCTTACCCTGTGGGTTCATCTGACCAACAATGCCCCATGCACCTCATAAAGTCCAAGAGACAATTCTGATAAAGAGATCTCTTGCTAGGAGAGAGCTTTGTCGGTGAAATGTATGTAAAGAAAGTATTAGAATATAAGTTCAATCTCCCCAGAACTCACATTAAAAGATATAAAAAGAATAGGCATTATGGCAGATGCTTGTAATTCCAATACTGAGGAAATGAAAACAGGAAGGTCACTGGGAGTCACTGATTGGCTACTATAGGAATGTCAGTGAACTATAGGTCGAATGAGAGACCATGTCTTTAAAAAGGTAAAGTAGAAAGTGACTGAGCCATCTGATAGATTTCTGGCCTCACAGGAAAATGCACACATGTGCATGAACACCAGACACACACACACATAGACAAAGAGAAAGAGGGTGGGGGAGGGAGAGAGAGCACAATTTAAGTATAAATAATTCTAATGCAACTTCTTTCATACCTTCTCTTAAAAATCCCCTTACAAATATCTCCTTTTCTCCATAGTTGCCATACCCTAACTCCTACTTTTTCCTGTGATTATCACAGTAAAGTCATTTACACCAAGCTGCTAGGCATAGTTGGGCCAGCCCACTGTTTACCAAGGTTAGAATTCTAAACCAAAAGCTAGTATAGAAGAGTAACTGATACCTGATGTATTGGTCCATGAAGATTGTTTGCAACAACAGACTGTATTCACTTACATTGTATTCAGATTTCTAACAGCTTGAGTAAAACTATGGAAGAACAGAAAGTACACTGTAGTTAGGTTGATGACAGATGATTAACTAGACAGATAGATGACGGAAACGGTGATGGGTAATTACACAGATGATAAATTGATACATACATCCATGTGATAGAGATAGATGATAGACACAGATACAGAGTGTATGGATATAGACCCTCTTTCCAGGGATTATATACTTAAGAACCTCCCTAGGTTATAGGAAACAGAGTGTATCAGATCATGTAAGTCCCTCTGCTTTGTTTCTTTTTACCACTGTTCAATAAACTAGCAACAGTATTCTACCCTAGTAAGAGGAGCAACAAGGAAGTGGTCCAGGGGTTTGGCCATTTTTGGAGAAGTCCATGTGAGTTTTTAAGTAAAAGGCATGTTGTCAACTGGTATCCTACCCACTAGACTTTTGCTATGAGCCTTTGTCAGGGTACTGCTTCAGAGTCACGAGGTATGAAGTTACTTGTGTGGTGAAGTTCACCCAGAGCTACCATTAAGAATCAGGGGATACTGTCTCAGAAGATTCACAGGACTTCACAAGATTTATCTGTGGGATCTGTGATGGGTTACTATTCTGGATTTTGAAATTTACCAGTCAAGACACCACGCAGACTTTCCCAAGCAGTTGTCAAAATTCTTCCCCTCTAGAACCTTTGTGATCTGGGTGAATTCTTCCAGATGTTTTATGTCTTACTCAAAGAATTCAAATAAGTACATTCACAGAGATTGCAAAGCTGCAAGGAAACTATTAAAAAGAAAGCAATAGCATAGGTCAGAAAGAAATACTCTGTCAAAAGTTGATAGTGGGCCACCAATTGAGAAACTACTCAAGGGCAGTGATCACTGTTTGCCATTTCCTTTTACAGACTCAAGAAGAGAAGTTCATTGCTAAGGGGCCTAGAACTGTTTTGAGTTACAGGCTTGCTTAAACCTTGGCTTACTGTAAATGTCCCTTCCCATAATACATGTCATTTTAATCATTTGCATATGCAAAGAAGAGTCAATGGGCAATTCTCCCTAACAGTTCACTAAGAACACACTGTTTGCTTTATTTCTCATGTGCTCAATGACCCAGGGCCCATAGCAATTCTAGGATATGTCTGCTAAGAGTAATACATTTCCATTGTTTATGGCATGCATATGTGCAACTAGCTCTATGGAAGTGGGAGTCCTAGGTTTCCAATTGGTTGCTGGGTTCACTATTTGGTAAGGTGTTGGGTCCCAGCCCCCATAGGGTCTCTATGAGTCACTGGTGAGCATACCAAAAAAACAGACAGCCAATGACAGGTGAGACTAAGGGGATGCCAGCCAACTTAAGACAGGAGGGTCATGCAGCCTAGACAATTTCTTCTCCATTGATGGGTAAACTTGGCATTAACATCCTAGTCACCTGAGACAGGCGCTTATAACATAATATATATATATATATATATATATATATATATATATATGGGAGATGTTGGGTCCCAGCCCCCACGGGGTCTCTTTGAGTCACTGGTGAGCCAACAAGTGCATACTCTTTTCCAGTCCAAGAGCATCCTGTTTTCTAGTTCTGGCTTACTGTCCCAGCCTTGCCCCTCTGAAATCAAAATCTAGCAGGAGGAAAACATGATCTCTTCCACTGGGGTTTTTCTACTGTGCTGTAAGTCTGTATATAAGGCTGCTCCCTCTCTACAATAGAGAGAGACCTCTTAGCACTTGCAATAAACACACACCCACACACACTTGCAATAAAGACACACACACGCATTCTCTTAGCACAAACAACCGGACATCTTGTCTTTCATTTCCCCATACCTTGGACTTGCTCATGGCATGAAAGCCACAAATGGAGGGCCCACCAAGATCCAGGGTTCATGTCGATATTCAGGCGCCACAGTAAGGGATGCATGTGCATAGTGTATGCAGGGTCTCAGGCTATCAGGTGCATTATTAGAGGGGGGGGGGAAGACATGTGCATAGCCCAAATCAAGTGTAGTCTCAGCTTGCTGACTTATTCTCTATTCTTACCTGCCTCAGTATCACTTTTAGAAAATCACAATGACCATCAAAACTAATGGTCATTTGGCTTGTTCTTCCAACTTCCAGCAAATTTAGGTGAGCCTATAGAGTATACAACAAGAAACTTGGTATAAATTTCATTTACATTTAAACCACAATATGGTTATTAGCATCCCAGGGGCACTTTATTTAATAGTGTATAAGGTTTTCATTATTTATCACTATGTGTTTTATAAATTGCTTAATTATCATAATCATTAGATATCTTTCTACATGATATATGAGCTGCTTAGTTAACCACATTTCTCTGACCAGAATAATAATCGCCTTATAGTAGACAGTCAATAAGGAGAAAAAGTTGTTTAATGGACTGAGGCTAACACACCTGAACTATAGTCACACTGTGGTCCAAAGTTACAAATCTATGTACTGCAATTCCTAGCACAGGGCAATCCTGGTCTTCTAACATGGTGTGTTTCCTCCCAAATACTCTAACTTGCCATAGCAGACAGGGAACTGCTTGCTGGTCACATTCCTCTCCATCATCTCTCTCATGCATACAAGCTGTGTGGAACTGATAAGCCATTTCTTTGGCTCATTATTCTCTTCCCAGTTCTTAGAACAGCACCTGGCATGTGGTGGCATGAACTTGAAAGGTAAACCGAGCTTCGAATTTGCTCTTGAGCCTGTCCCTGTCTGCCCTTTCCCTTTCCTTGTCTAGACTGTCAATCCACCACCTTTACTAGCTCTTCTTTCTTTCAGAAACTTCAGGTTTTCTTTTTTATTGTTTAGCATTTTGTTAAAGTGAAGAATCTTTGCCCTTTAATATTTGGAATGACAGATTTTTTTTCACATCAGCAAATATCCAGTTGAAGAAAAGTCATAGTTTGCTCTCCCAAATCATAATCACAGTTTGCTGCAGCAAAAGGCTGGAGTGTTGTGCAGGAGCTATGATGTTCTTACACAGATTGTTCTCACACTGGGTTTTAAGAATAGGGAGAAGGGACTGGAGATGTAGACACTTGGTAGAGGACACGCAGCCCTTGGCTCCATCCCCAGCACTGCATAGAACTGGTATGGTGACATAATTCCAGTAGTTAGAATGTAGAGCTAGGAAGATCTAAAATCCAAGGTCATCCTCAGCTATGTAATGAATTAAAAGACAGCCTGAGATACAGGAGACCCTATCTCAAAAGAAAAAGTTGGGAGCAAAGGAAAAGAATGATACTTGATTTGGGATCCTCCTATGAATCAGTGACTCCATTTATGAGATCTAAATCATCCTAACATGCTTGAAGATCAATTCTATGATAAAATTGAGAAACAAGCTTAGAGCAGTAATATTTGGGCCCCCAAGTCAGCCAGCCATTAGGGGAAGAACCCCGTTCCCAATGCAGTTGCCCAGCTGACATCCTTCCCATTTTTCTATTGGACACACAGGTTTATGAACCATTTCAAACCCAGAATGCCAGGGGAGTGGGATGTGCTCTTTCAGGAGCTTCTCAAAATGTATTATGTTGCTTTCAGGAAACAAAGAGTGCTGAAATCAAAGAGCAAGAAGAAAAACAGTCACAACAAAATGTATTATTACAAAGTGAAGCCTGTTATCACTGTTTTACTGATGAGAAGTAATCCTTACATCTGTTGTCATAAACCGTGAGAAAGGCTGTACTTATGTTTTTGATGTCTGTGTTTCTCTCACTAAAATGTGCCATAATCTCTGATGTTTACCAATTTGTCATTATTGAAGTATTACTTAACTCTGTGAATGTTTCATGTGTGCTGATGTTATACAACCAAAATAATTCAAAGTTGATGTGTGGGCACAGTCTGCAAGCCTTCAATCCCATCATTCGGGAGGCAGACACAGGTGAGGTAGAGGACACCCTGGTCCCCACAGCAAGCTGAAGGTCACCCAGAACTAAGTAATGTAGGTGATTATGTTCATAATTTTATATTTAATGATCTAAAACCATTTAATATTATAAAACTGGAGCCTAGGATATGGATGTACTGATACAGCATATGCGTGATGCTCTGAATTTGATGCCCTACACTTCATAGGGAGGTAGATGTAGAGGATCAGAAATCCAAAGTCATCCTTGGCTACTACGCAAATTTGAAGCCATGGTGGATGTCCAGTTTCAAAACTAAAACAACAAAAAGAATAAGATCTTTACAAAGTTTTTAAACATTTTAAAATTTCATTCAGTATTATTTTGGCTGAAAACTTCCCAGAGGACTTTAAACAAGTTCATCAATTATAGTTAAGTTTCCTATAGGTTGGAGCAGCTGTTGGACAAGAGCATCTAGTGAGCTCAGGAGATTACTCAGCAGGGAAAGTACTCACCAGACAAGTATGAGGACCACAGATCCTCCACAAAACACCAGATGGATGAGGTACCAAATTACAATCCTAGTACTGAAGAGGCAGAGATGTGGTCAAAGGACAGAAACAATTCCTCCAAGATGTCCTGTGATCTCCACACAAGTACCACTGGTAGGTCTACACCAACACACACACAGAGACACACATATACACACACACACACACACACACACACACACACAAAGCTGGCTAGCCATACTATACTATATAGATAAGTTCTGGGTTTAAGATGGAGGCCCTGACTCATTGAATAGGGTCTGGTATAGAATGATCTTGGAAGACCTCCCAAATCAACTTCTGGTATCCACATGCATCCTTACAGACATACAGGTGTGTGTGGACACACTCAGCGATGTACACACATGTGCACACAAAAACAAAGAGGAGGGAGAGTTACTCGGGTACCTGGTGAGAGATGGTTTCTGTGAATACAGCTAGAAGTTCTTCCCCTTCCTTCCCAATGTCAATTAACCAAAAATGGATGCTATTGTGCAAGCATGGACACATACATACATTACTCTGGTCCATAGTTTAATATTTGAACTGTACGAAAAGCCATTTCCAGTTACTATTAATGAGGCATCAGTCACACATGAAATAGGATCTTGCAAAAGCTACATAAAGTATGAACCTAAACACTAAAGAAATGAGGGCCTAGAATGTGAGCAAACTGAACAAAGCACTACAGAAAGGGAGAAATGGCAAGGGTAGACAGCAAAGGTAAAAAGAGGATGCTGAGTTGATGTATAAATTTACTCACATCCTTAAGCCACCTATGTGAAGACATTGTTCTTTCATGAATCTAAGAAAGAAAGGCAAGCTTTGTACCTAAAAGATCCCATGGCAAAGGTGGAAGGAACTGTATTAAAAACAATGTTTTTTTCAGGCCTTCAATTTACTGAATAAAGGCCCCACATAACTCATGTGAACATACCCATTCCAACACACAAACACACACACACACACACACAAACACACACACACACCATTTTAGAAAAATCATTTTAAAACTCTAATTAAAGGTGTTATTGATGAAAATAATCCTGGGTATTGAGAACTTGTCTAAATGCCTTATATGACTGTATATACTTTACTATCTCTGCCTCAGAGTCAGCATATAAGTATTTACGGTTATTGAAATCCCTAGGAAAAAATTGACTTTGCTTAAAAATAAACAGGAGGAGAGATACCATATTAGAGGGAATATTATAAATTTGAGGAGAGATCTGGCCAGTGTTTCCAGAGATCTACAAGGATGACAACAATTGGCAAACTAAGCAATAGTGGAGAGACTACCCTAAATGCCCCTCCCTGATATTGAGTTTGTCAACTTCCTTATATGCCATCCTAGAACCTTCATTGAGTGACTGACAGAAGCAGTGGTAGACAACCACAGCTAAACACTCATTCATACATCAAGGATGTCTGTTACACTATATTCATAGCAGCATTATTTGTAACATCCAGAACCTGGAAGCAACCTAGATGCTCCTCAACTGAAGAGTGGATAGAGAAAATGTAGTACACTTACACAATGGAGTATCACAGCAGAAAAAACAATGGAATCTTGAAATTCGCAGGCAAATGGATGACACTGGAAGAAACCATCCTGAGTGAGGTAACCTAGTCACAAAAAGACAAATATGGTATGTACTCACTCATATATGGATTTTAGATATGGATCAGGGGAGTGCTAGCCTACATTCCCACTGACCTACTGACAGAGAGTCTGGGAAACAGAACCTTCATCCAGTGACTGTTGAAAGCAGAGACAGACACCCACAGCTAAACACTGAACTGAACTCCTGGAACCCGGTGACAGAGTGGGAGGACTGATGAGCAAAAGGATCAAGACTGGGTTGGTTTAACCCACAGAAACAGCTGACCTGAACAGTGGGAGTTATTGTACCCCAGACAGATGGCTGGGAGGCTAGCATGGGATTGATCTAGACCCCCTGAATGTTGGTGTCAGTGAGGAGGCCTAGGCAAGATATGGGGCCTTGGGTAGTAATCAGCTTAAAAAGTCTGCTGTTTATTCTTTATTTATAAAATCATAAACATATCAAACTATGTAATTGTCCCCCCCCGGTGGCTTTCTTTTTATTTAAATTAGAAACAATCTTATTCTACATATCAAGTCCGGGTCCCTCTCCCTCCCATCCTCCCATGCCCCTGCCATCCCACTCCCCATCCTCTTCCCAGGCTTTCCATAGGGAATCTTCAAAGTCTGTCATATCATTTGGGGCAAAGCCAAGGACCTGCCCCATGTATCTAGAATGAGAAAATATCCCTCCATGGGGGCTCCTGAAGCACATTGGTGTACTAGGAATAAATACTGGTTTTACAGGAAGAGGCCTATAGAATTTCCAGGCCTCCTAACTGTCACCCACATCCAGGAGGCCTGGTTCTATCCTATACTGGGACAGCTGGTGTCCATGAGCTCCCACTTGCTCAAGCCAGCTGTTTCTGTGTGTTTCCCCAGCATGGTATTGACTCCTTTGCTCATCATTCCTCCGTCTCTGCAACTGGATTCCAGGAGTTTGGCTCAGTGTTTAGCTGTGGGTGTCTGCTTCTGCTTCCATCAACTACTGAATGAAAGCTCTAGGATGGCATTTAAGGTAGTCATCAATCTAATTATCCGGGAAGAGCATTTAAGGTAGCCTCTCTGCTATGCTTAGATTCTTAGTTGAGGTCATCCTTGTGGATTTCAGGACATTTCCCTAGTGAAAGATTTCTCTTTCAAACTATTATGGCTCCCTCCATTATGGTATCTCTTTTTTGCTCTCCACTGTTCATTTACTGACTCAATCTTCATTTTCCTTCATGTTCTCTTCTCCCCTCTTCTTGTCCCCTCTTCTTCTCCCCTCCTCTTTTTCCTACCTCCCTTCCCTTTACCCCCCATGCACTCCCAATTTGTTCAGGAACTCTTGTATTTAGGCTAATTTCTGAGGAAATCCACAGGTGTCAGTCTCCTCTTTTCATACATGGTCTGCCATAGTTCATAGCAGGCTAGCTGGCCCATGAGCATCCTGTATTCCAGTTTCTGACACCCACTTGTCATAAGAATACTAGGATGACCAAAGGTCTCGACCACATCTGGCTTTAGGATTGGAACTCAGCTCATCATGCCTGTGTGCCAAATGCTTTGCACACTGAGCCACCTTTTTCACCGAATGTTCTCTTTGAATTGATGCAAAGATTACACATGTAAGTATAAGGAAGACATAAAGAAAATCATGGCAAAGCAAAAGCAGGTGGGGTAGTTACAGGTGAGGAGGTGATTCTCTAAATGACAGGCTGTTGACTTTTAACTTTGACCTGACCTAAGAAAAAGTTCTCATGGGTAGTGGTGCTCTACTCTGTAAGTAAAGTCATCTGTTTGTGATGGGGCTAGAAGATATGGCTCAGCAGGTAAGAGAGTTTGGTGCTGTAGAAGATGCAAGCGGTTCCTACTTTTCATGTGAGAGGTTCACAATTATCTGTAACTCCAGCTGTAGGAAATCCAACACCTTATTCTGGGCTCCAGAAACTCCTGTCTGTGCTCATGCTGTGCACATATCCATGAGATCTCTCTCCCTGTCTCTGTCTCTCTCTCATGCATGTGCACACATGCATGCATGCATACATACACACACTTAAAAACTATTCAATGAAAAATAGTAATTATGTGTCAAAGTTATACTTTTATATGCATGACATACTACATTTATAATAAATAGATGTTTTAGCATGTTTCCTTGTCTGCCTGTAGCAAATAAAAGTAATTCCTTTTGGCCTCCTGATTACTTTGATATATTATACAAGTATATATGCATTATTCTTCTGTATATAACATAAAATCCTGGAGTGACTCATCAAGTTAATTTTTTGGCATGGTAATTGCTGAACAGAAATTTTAATTACGTTGCCAAACTTTAAAGCAAATGATTAGGTGGAAACTCTCCATAATTACAGTTTAGTAATTTCTGTTTTCCAGTATTTTCACTAATTCACATTAAACAGAGATATCTATTATAACTAACACAATGTAATTTACTTTCATTGATTTGTATAGTTGTGTGTATCTATGTATGCACTTATGTGTGTGTTGTGGCACTGTATAAAACAGAGGTGGAATTATAGTTGGTTGTAAGCTAACCTACCTTGCTGCTGGGAACTGAACTGGGATCCTCTTCAAGAGCAGCAAGTGTTCTTAACCACTAAGCTATCTCTGTGTCTCTCTTATGAATATTATAGTGAAGTGAATTAGGTTGTAAAAACTTTTGGTTGCTTCCTGACCATAAATTATGATCTTGCTTTATCAAGTCTAATATGTCATTGATCTTCATGTATAAGAGTAGAGAAAGCAAGCTGATTGGTAATCATAAACACATTTCTCATCACTTATCTTTAGCCTCATTTATTTATTTAATATAAACCTAGACATACCTTGGAATAAGGCATCTTAATTGAGAATTGCCTTCCTCTTATTGACCTGTGGGCACATCTGTGGTGGCATTTTCTTGACTGTGAATGGATTATGGTGGCTCAGCCCATTGAGGATCATGTCATCCCTTGGCAGATGGACTTGGGATAATAAAGACTATTATCTGATAAGGCCAAGAAGCAACATTGCTCTGTGTTATCAGTTATAGTTTTTACCTTCAAGATCATAGAGAAATCTGTTCTTGGCTTGCCTTAACAATAAACCATAACCTGTGAACCAAACAAATCCTTCCCAAGTTGTTTTTGGTCATGATGTTTATAATCACAGCAGAAAGAAAACTGACACACTATTCTTGAGTGTGGTGTGATGTAATAAGATGTCTTAAATTCCTGTTACCTTGACTTCCCTGCCATGATAAACTATAACCTCGAATTCTGAACCCTTTCTCCCTTAAGTTGCTTTTATGTTAAGATATTTTATCACACTCACAGAAATAAAACCAGAACATACTTTTATAAAAAAACAAACAACCAAATGCTTACACTAAAAAATAAAAAAACAATTACATTAAAAAATTAATGAACTGGACCTTACTGGACACATCACTAAACATCAGATGGCAAGCAGCACAGGAAAATATTCTCTGAATCATCTTTCAGCAAGAATCATAAGTAGGAACAATATACACAACTATACATCTGAGTGTGGCCAAATCTCAGAACCTTACTAGATGACTAGATGAAATGTGTGTGAAGTTGTGGCAGAGTAGGAATCTGTCCATTGCCAGTGGGGAATATGAAATGATCAAAAAATTTTGGATTATTATAATATATTTACCCCCATATAATGTAGCAATCTTCTTGATTACCCAAAGAATTGATGCTTAGTCCACATAAATCTCTATATACAGATATATTAGTTGGGGTAACAATTGCTAGGATAAAACATCCTTGACCAAAAGCGACTTAGGAAAAAAAAGAGTTCATTTGGCTTACACTTACACTTCACTGTTCATTATTGAAGGAAGTCATAGTAGAAGCTCAAACCTGATGGGAACATGGAGGCAGGGGCTGATGCAGAGGCTATAAAGGATTGCAGCTTTCTGAATTGTTCTTTTTGGCTTCCTCAGACTGATTTCTCATAGAAACCCAGGAATGTCACCACCCAAAATGTGCCGTTCCACATCAACCACTATTTAAGAAAATGCCCTACAGGCTTGCTACAGTCAAATCCTATGAAGGCATTTGTTCAGTTGAGGTTCCTCATCTCAGGTGACTTTAGTTGGTATCAAGTTGATATAACATCTAGTCAACACAATTGATGTCATGGCAGTCTCATTTTAGCTGTCAGAACATGGAAGCAATCAGGATGAGCCTTTTTGGATGAATAGATGAATTCCTAATGGTCCATCCAGGCGGTAGAATCTCATCCAACTGTGGACTGAAATTAACTGTGAAGACAGGACAGAAACAAAAGAACCTTTAGTGAGAGATACCAAGTGGAAGAAGCCCATCTGAAGAATTTAGTCAACATTATTACAATGACATAATACTCAGGAAAAGTCAGAACTATAATAATTCTTAAAAACTAATGGTTGGTAGAATTCAAAAGGGACTGGTGGGCAAAGCACAGGATTGGTTTAGGGTAGTCAAACAAAGTTTTACATGAATATAATGTTAGATTTAAATTATCATAACTTAGTCCAAGCACATCAAATGTACTCATCAGGAAAGCTCTCTAGTCAGTGGTCTTTTGGCGATAGAGAGTGTATCTTTATAGGCTCATTGAGAACTCTGTTTGAATCTACAGGTGATAGGAGACCATGATTGTGTAGTGTAGAGACAGGGAATATATAGAAAATATATAGAAAAATTTCCAACTTTTCTCCAAATGTAAGTCCAAAGTAAAACATGAATTATACTCAAAATATAAGTGCAAAACTAACCACTAGGATAACCATGTTTGACTTACATTTTGTAATCATCTACAACAATCTCCAGAACGTGATAAAACCCATGTTCTCAGAGGAGTTAATAAAGAAAGACACCAAAGAACAATGTGTGCAGAGTATCACAAACAGTATCTTGATTGAATTTCATACTGCATGGAGGAGTGCAGCCTTGTCCTTAGTAATTGAAAACAAATATTTGACAAGCGCTTCCCCACTAATCAGTTATGAAACTCCTAGTGTTTTTTTCATGTGATTTATGTTTCTAAGACTCAGCAAGTGTTAGCTAAAGGAACAAAAACAAATGGAGAAGTTTAATTCCAACTATATTTAAACTATCCCCTTAAAATAAATTTTAAAGCACTATTACAAACTCCGTGGTTGTTCTACTGTATAATTACACTTTGTTAAATCAGAAAACTACAGCTTTCCCTTTTGAGTTTAGAATGGGCATGCTTTACTAAGCAATTCAGCTGTTTTGTTTTTGTTGTGTTCTGACTGCAAAGTTTATGTAATGCAGAATAATTGGTAGTTTGAGGCCTTTCTACCCTCTCTAATTCTGAGCTCTGTGCTGGAAAGTGCTATGTGCTCTTTTTATATAATATCAAAAGAATACATCAATGAATGTATAATCTGTGCTAGTAATTTTAAACTGAAAATTTTTAGGCATAGGAGTCAAGAGCATATATATTTAGGGAGGGGTAGAAATGTCCCAGAGTTAAGAGAACTTGCTGCCTTTGCTGAAGTTCTGAGTTCAGTTTCTAGCACCTACATTGGGCAGATCTTAAAATTGCCTATAAAAAAGCACCAGTGAATCAGATATCCTCTTCTGGTCTCTGAGAACACTGTAAACATGTCCACCTATCCATATAAATACACATAAACAAATGCTTAAAATATTTTCTTAAAAGGCAAGGATGTACATTTACTAAGTAATAATGTTTTCTATTTAGAACTAATTTCACATTTCTTCGATTATTACCTTCAATCCTACTCTCATATTCCTGATGCTATCAAATGTTATTGCATTATGGCCTCCTATATGAATTATTATGTGAGTTTGTTTAGTTTATAAAATATCAGTACTGGGGGCAATATAATATCTCAGCAGGTAAAGGTGCTTGTCACACAAACCTGATGACTGCAAATTCCAGAACCCTTGTAAAGGATTAAAGAGAATTACTGACTCCATAAAGTTGTTCTCTGACTTACAAACACACACACACACACACACACACACACACACACACAGTCAATCTCGCCTTCACATCTATCTATGCTGTCACATGGACTGATAGCTTATGCTTTTTCTCTATTTTATAATTTCTAGCATTTGAATCTTTCAAGCTTTTCATTATCCTATTTACAGTAAGAAGAAAATTTTGTGCTTAAGAGTCAATGCTTGCTTTGTTACTATGAACATTCACATGGATATATCCTGCAAAAAGAAGTAAGAGCTATTCTACTTAGAAACACACACACACACACACACACACACACACACACACGTATGAGGAAGAAAGAATACATGCATACCTTTGCCTTTTAACAAGTTAATATTACCTGAAAGCAAATCATCTGTCAGAAATATAGAGATGTATCTGTATGTTCAGGACTCTCGATGTCTGTGTGAGTGTGCATGCCCACACTGGTGCCTGCAGAAGCTAGAAACCAGACTCAGAACCCCCAGAACTAAAGTCACAAGTAGTTGTGAGCCACCTGATATGGGTGCTGGGAACTGAACTATTCCTCTTCTAGAGCAGTAAGCTCTCTTATCAAGTTAGCTACCTCTCCAGCACATTTAGGAGTGTGCATGCATGCATGCGTGTGTGTGTGTGTGTGTGTGTGTGTGTGTGTACACATAGTTCATGTATTTAACTAATCTGGGATGATAATGTATTACTGTGGTCTCAGATCAATTTTCTTTTTTTATCATTTTTTATTTTAATTTTAAATAGCTTGTTTTACATGTCAATCTCAGTTCCCTCTCCCTCCCCTCCTCCCGCACTCCCCTTCCTCCCCACCCTCCCACCCTATTGCCAAATCCTTCCACATAGGGGATATCTCGAGTCTGTCATTTCATTCTGCATAGGGTCCAGGCACTCCCCTAAGAGTCCAGGCTGACAGACCATCCCTCTTTGTGCTATAGGCACATGATGACTGTTTGTATTCCAGGGATAGACACTGATCCACAGCTCAGGGCCCCATAGGTTGCCCAGGCCTTCTCTCTAACACTCACATTTGGGGTGTCCCGATCCGTCCCATGCTGGCCTCCCCACTGTCGCTCTGGGGTCCAAGAGCTCTCTCCTGTTCAGATCAGCTGTCTCTGCTGGTTTTGCCAGCCCATTCTTTGCCAATTTGCTCATCACTCCTTTCTCTCTGTCACTGGGTTCCTTGGGTTCAGTTCAGTGATTAATTGTGTGTTTGCCTCTGCTTCCATCAGTCACAGGATGAAGGCTCCCGGATGGTTATAGACATCAAGTTCATTATCAGGAATGGGCATTCGAGGTGGTCTCTCCACCATTGTTTAGCTTGCCAATTGGTGTTATCCCTTTAGATCACTCGAGGTCACTCTAGTGCCTGATCTGTCTTCTATCCTATGATTCCCTCTTCCCCCTATTCTATCCCCACCCACTCAACTTCCTGTTCCCCCATGACCAACTCTCTTCCTCTTCACCCCCTCTCTTCTTCCCAGCTCCCACTCCCCCCCACCCCTCGCCGTGTTCCCCATCCATTCAGAGGATCTTGTCTCAAATCTCTTCTCTTGGGTACTATGCATATATGCATATCTTTTAGGTTCTTTCCTGTTTCCCAGACTCTCTATCAGTGGAAGTGCAGACTGGCACTATCCTGATCCATGTCTAAAATCCATATATGAGTGATGATAATGTATTACTGTGGTCTTAGATCAATTTTCTTAAGATTATTATGACTTTGGAAATATCTGTTGTATTTTGTTTACATTTACTTAATGCATGCAGATGGAACTTCTGACCCACCCGGTCCCACAGCCAGTTAGCCCCAAATAAACCCATAGAGACATATGTGAATTATAAACTGTTTGGATGATGACTTAGACTTCTTACTGGCTAGCTATCTTTTTATTATTAACCCATAACTATTAGTCTATATATTTCTACATGGTCTTGTCTTACCAGAGAATGCCTGGTGTACTGTCTTCCCAGTAACTATATGGCATTTCGCTGGTGGCACCGATCTGCCTTCCTCTTCCCAGAACTATCCTTGTCTGGTAGCACCTCCTGGACTTTCTGCCTGGCTACTGGCCAGCCAGTTCTTTATTTATCAACCAGTAAGAGGAATATCTGTATCTATATCTATATCTATCTATCTATCTATATATATATATATATATATACACAGAAGGAAATCCCCCTTCAAATGCATTTATTATTTATCCATTGAAAGCACAGTTTCCTTTTTCTTTGCCTTTGAACCAGTATCTCATGTAGTCAACACTCACCTGGAACTTGCTGGGAATGAATTGAACGTTTTATTCTCCCTTCTTCATCTCCTCTTACATGTGGCATTGCAGGCACATACTGCTATTCCCTAGAGCATTTCTTAGAATAGTAGTGTTTTAATATCCAACCATTTTGTAACTCTGGTACTTTATTCAATTATACTGCTGTGCAATATTAAACTGTATACATAGAAAGCAATGTGTGAGCTTCTTTTAAGCTACTGGGAAGAAAATGGCTATAAATAATTATATAAATACCCTCAATCCAAACATCTGAATTGAATTCTGATGTTTTTTGGACAAGTAGTTAAGAATAACTTTTAGTGTGTGTATTTAGGATGAATGAGCTCAAAAGATAGTTCACCAGTTAAGAACACTGGCTGCTCTGATCTTACAGATGTCCTGATTTCAATTTCCTGTAATCACATGGTAGCTCACAACCATCTACAATGGGATCTGATGCCCTCGTCTATTTTGTATCCATACATTCAGAAAAAAATAAATGCCTTTAGAAAAGAGTGACTGAGTATCATTTTGTGAGAGTTTGTTTAATATTATATGAGGCTAAAAGTTTTTCAAGTTGCTACATAAGCTAATATTTATATTCTTACTAGAAATGTAAAGAATAGCAAATGTACCAATGTTCACTAACAATTTGTCAGTGTTTTTTTAAGTCAATCTATTTTTAAATTTTGGTTTGTGTTTTGTTCTTTGTGGCCACCCTTTGTTGTGTATGAAATGTATTAATTAGTACCTCATATTATCTACAAGATGCTGAGAACACATACTCCCCAAATCAGCAAGTTGAGCCATAATAAATCAAGAACAGTATGTTGTAAAAACATAAAGACATTAGCCTAGCATGGTACATACCTTTAATCCTAGCACTCTGGAAGAGGAAGCAGGTGGATCTCGGACAGTCTAAGGCCAACTTTTCTATATAGCAAGTTCAGGGCCTGTCAAGAGTTGCATGTAAGAGTCAATCTAAATAACAAATAAATAAATGGTAAATTAACAAAAAATTAAAGAATAAAGACATGAAACCATCCTTTTGTATACAACATCATTTGATAAACATAAATCCTGACTGGCAAAGCAACATATATAGCATAATAATAATCAGTAAAAATGTAGCCTGGAGACATATTCTAAAACATAAAATTATGAAAATGTCTAATAAAACACTTTTGCAATTCTGAGGTATAACATGTAGTCTTCTCTGCCAGTCGCCTCTGTCCCAAGCTGTCTCAGCCCCCAAATAACACATGTGACACTATATTAATTACCAAGCTGTTGGCCATTTTCTTGGTTTCTTATTGGCTAGCTCTGACTTAATTATTAACCCATAACTGCTAATCTGAGTATTTCCATGTGGTCCTTATCTTACCAGAGAAAATGGCCCAGGCCTCTTACTTCTCCAGTGTCCTACATTGTGACTGATTCCCAAAATCCTCCTCGACTTCTTGTCCCACATATCTTGCTTCCCCTATTGACCAACAATGCTTTATTTACATATACCCAAAAGGACTTCCCCATTATTGAGGAATTTATTTTCTTCCTCTGTCTTTGTGTGTGTATTCACAAGCATGTGTGTGCACACCTGAGCATAAGTCACAGTGTGCAAAAGGTCAGATGACAGCTTACAGGATTAGCTTCTCTTCCTTCAACTTTGTGTATTGTAGTACACAAAATCAGGTCATCAGCCCACAGGCCCTGTCCAGACCAATATGTTGCACTACAAGATGGTTTTCCATTATTTGGTCTCTTATCTACTTAACAATAAATAAGTAGATTTTTTTCTCAAATTTGATGTCTTTTGGATGCCGAATACATATGTGTAAGCCTCTTCATGAATATGTTTTAATTTCTGTTGATGAAACAGTGTTTAGGCTCCATGCTTCAAAGGTTCCATTTCCAAAAGGGTTGATCATATCTGGTGACAACTCAAGAGGTGGTTGGACTTTCAGGAGGCGTGTAGCCTTCAAGGAGGTCTTGAGACCTTTGCACACTCCTCTACCCCTTTGCTTCCCAGTCACATGGTGAATTGAACATCCCCTGCCAGACACTATTTTTCGTTTTTGTTTTTGTTTGAGACAGTGTTTGCCTGTGTAACTTTGGAGACAGTTCTGGCATTCACTCTGTAGATCAGGCTGGCTTCTGTAGATCTGCCTACTTCTGCCTCCCAAGTGCTGAGATTAAAGGCATGTGCCACCACTGCCTAGCTCTCTGCAAGATTCTTGCTCTGTGACACACTGCCAAATCCCAGGTTCACATGATTGTGGCCTAGCAAGTGTGAACTGGAACCTCTGAACTCATTATCTAGAATCACTGTTCACTCCCTTTAAATGTATTGTTGCCAGTACTTTTGTTCAACAATGGAAATATAACTAACATAAGTAGAATTACTGCATATTACAATTACTGTGTTTTCTTATGTCTTAGTCTGAATTTTTAATTCATTTACATGCTAAAATGCTTTCTTACAATGGAGACTATTCACGATTTAGTTTTTATATGTGTGTGTGTGTGTGTGTGTGTGTGTGTGTGTATGCATGTGTGTGAGTGAGTGCCCACAGAGGTCAGAAGAGGACATCAGATGCCCTGTAATTAAAGTTACAGGCAATTGTGAGTACGTGGTATGGGATCTGGGGACCTAACTCAGGTGGTATGAAAGAGTAGCACATAGTTTTAAACATGGAGTCAAATCTCAGCCCCTGTTGATGGAGTTTTAAGGTTTCATTATATACTTAGAAACAAATATTTTATCATGGGATTTAGAAATACTTACTCCGGGTTTGGGAATTATATTTTGGTTTTCCTAATGATAATCTTGTTACATACAGAGACTCATAAGCTGAGGAGATAGCTTCACAAATAAAATGCTTGCTGCATAAGCATGAGGACCTGAGTATGGAGGAGTACTGACCACATAAAATCCAAGCATGGCAGAATATGCTTATAACCTCAATAGCAATGGGAGGACAAGAGGATGTTGATGGTGTGATGAACAGCTAGTATAGACAAATCAACAAGCTTCCAATTCAGCAACTGTCTCAGTCTTTAAAAGTCAAGTGTTGATCAAGAGAAGAAGATACTGGTGTTAAACTCTGGCCATCATACATGCATACATAGGCAAATGTACCAGCACATAGATATGGGCACACGTATATACAATACACACACATATGCACATTAGCAGATATATTGATATAGTTGAAATTTTTGATATGCAAGAAACATGAATCATTGATTCAGAATGTTTAAATGAATTTTTTAAATCCTCAGTTGGAGAAGAACTAATTTTCACATTTTCTGTCATTAATAAGGCAGGAGTTTAAATATTTATTTAAAAGCTTTAATTCTCTTCTATTTAAGATCCCTATAGAGAATGAACCTGCCATCCCTTTGCTCAGATTCTCTTTCATACAACAATATTTCCAGAACTCACAGGGAGCAATCTGTTCATAATCAACATGATTTTGCTCATCCTTCATGTTCCAAAGATAGAAATGTCATGTTCTTATTCTTTACAAAACAAGCTTGCCTTGAACACTAGCTTTGTAGTCTCTTCACAAGCTGCCCTTGTCCACAGTAAACAACACTCATTTCTTTGCTTTCAATACAGCATTCATGGCTTTCACTCCTGAGCAGTTGTAAGCTCATTAAAACACTCTTACATGTCTTACCATGCCTACAAAAATGACCACACAACTGCAAAGGCCAGGTATTGCAGCACTGATGTAAAATAGTCCTCACAGTCTCGCATCTCGAAAACATGTCCCCGTAGTTGTTGGTAAAATGTAAGGTTCTGTGAACTTTAAAAGAGCCAAGAAATAAAAGTTTTTAGTTTGAGACAAGCCTAGGCTACACAGAATGTTTGAGGCTACCTGGGAAACATACCAGTTTCTATAGACCCTATCTCAAACACACACACACACACACACACACACACACACACACACACACACACAAACATGAGAGAATGAGACAGATGGAGAAGAAAAAGAGAATTTTACTTTCACATTTTAAAAATAAATCTCATTAAGTTTTCAATAACAATATAGAGATACACTTCATACATACATATACATGAGTCTGAATTTATGTCTTTTTATTTATGAACTTTCATATAAATTTTGCTCTGTTGATATTCATATGTGCATGGTGGGTAATTTGCTAGCATTTTGAAAAATTATTACTTATTTAAGATTATAAAATATCTCCCCTGAATTAATCAACCTTTGTAATATATCCCTCAAAAGGTTTATGCAAAGTTTTCCCCCAACACATAATATTGAATCATATTTATAGCGCATGAAGACAAACCTATGCTTTTGATTGATCCTAGTGGAAAATGCCATATTACACAATGAGCATGCATGTCTCAGAACAATAAATTACCAAAAATAACTTTCAAAAAGGTGAAATAATGGCATCTTGGATATATTTCTATAGGTAATATACCTAAAAGCACAATGAAGAAAGTTTGATTTAGTGTTCATGTTATTTGGTTGATTAAAACAATAGATGCTTTCCTATAAGGGAGCTTCATGGTAAATATTAATGTGATGAAATATTTGAGGAAAAGATGTTTAAGAGACAAGAAATTACTGATTTATGATAATTATTAAAAATAACTACATGGTAGGAACATGAAGTACACCTCTCAAAACCAAAGTTAAAACCAAAGGATTTAAGTTTAGTGGGTTGAGGTAGAGAGATAGCTTAGTCATTAAGAACACTTGCTTTTCTTTTGGAGAATCAGAATTGGGTACCCAACACTGACACTAGGCAACTCATAATTATCTGTCACTCTAGATCTAGGAATGCAAAACCCCTTTTGTTTTCAGAGGGCACCTGCAATTATGTACACATTCCTACACGCATGCACGCGCGCGCGCACACACACACACACACACACACACACACACACACACACATATATATATATGTATATATATATATTCCAGTGGGAAGGAGCACATTTACAAAAAATTATTTGCATGTTATCATGTAACCCTAATAAGAATTTACTGGGGGTATTGTTGCTTTCTTTCAAATGTCAACTTGCCACACCTAGAATTGCTTTAGAAATGATACTCAATTAAGGAATTGCCTTTAGGCATGTGTGATGCATGTGTAGAATTGTCTTTATTGTTGATTATCATAGAAAGACCCAGTCCATTGTGGGCAACATCATTCCCTAGAAAAGTAGTCATAAGTTATATGAGACAGGAAAAAAACTAGATAAAATATAGGAAGCAAGCAGCTGAAAGTGGGCAGCTCAGATGTGTTCATTTTACTCTGCTCTTGCCTTAAGACAGGATTTGACTAGTTGCTTGAGTTCCTGCCTTCATTTTCCAGAAAAAAATGGACTCTAACTTTATTTTATCTTTTTTTAAAATTTAAATTAGAAACAAGCTTGCTTCTCATGTTAATTCCAGCCCCCTCTTCCCTCCCCTCCTCCTTCCTGTCCCCACCAACCTCCCCAATCCTCCACCCAATCCCCACTCTGCTCCCCAGGAAGGGTGAGGCCCTCCATGGGGGATCTCCAGAGTCTGTCATTTCATCCATAACAGGGCCTAGGTCCTCCCCTATATGTCCAGGCTGAGAGAGCTTCCCTCAATGTGGGATGGATACCCAAAGTCCATTTGTATGCCAGGGATGAATACTGATTTACTACCCAAGGCCCCTTAGATCTGGATCAGGCCCATGCTGGCCTCCCAGCCATCAGTCTGGGGTCCAAAAGCTCCCTCTTGTTCAGGTCAGCTGTCTCTGTGGGTTAAACCAGCCCAGTTTTGACCCCTTTGCTCATCAGTCCTCCCTCTCTGTTGCTGGGTTCCAAGAGTTCACTTCAGTGCTTAGCTGTGGGTGTCTACCTCTGTTTTCATCAGCTACTGGATGAAGGCTCTAGGATGGCATATAAGGTAGTCATCAGTCTCATTATCAGGGAAAGGCATTTAAGGTAGTCTCTCCACTGTTGCTTAGTTTGCCAGCTGGTGTCATCCTTGTAGATATCTGGAAATCAGGGCTCTAACTTTTAACTTTAAGACAAATAAACTATTTATCCCTTCAAATCTTTTATGTCGGGATATTTTAACACAACAACAGAAATAAAACTAGAACAAGGGGTATTAAAATTCCTTATACAAATAAGGAAACTGAGGCGGGGAAAAATCAAGTTCTATCTCTGTTTTCGAGCTAAAATACTGAAGTATCTCCAGTCCACCACATATTATAGGAGAATATATTCATAAAGAAAACTCATATGACATTGTGTTTAGATGCTGCCATTTGGCTATACATCTCCTTATCCTCTGTGTGTTCTTTAATTCTTTACACCCTCCCCCTTGCATCTTGTTCCCTGAGTTTTGGAGAAGTGACATATCAGTCCCAGTAGGGGCTAACACTCTGACATTAGCTATTCTTGGCACTTTAGCCAGCTGTAGACATCTTCAGAATCTGCTTCCTTCTGAGGAAGGCCTCACACATCACTAATCTATTGGTGTAACATAAGTATTCAGAAAATAAATGAAGAGGCAATGGAGAGGTGAGAAAGATGGAGGAGTGAGGTGAATTTTTGTTTGCTATTTTATTTTGTTTTTTAAAATTAATATTCTTATTGTTTTAGTTTTCCTTTGGTGCTGTCACTACAGGGGTGAAGAACAAATACAGAGGGACTGAGAAATGAGCAGGATTGAGGTACAAGATGTAAAATTCCCAAAGAATCAATACAAATCATGTTTATCCAAAAATCATACAATATATGCATGTGTTCAAACATGCTATGACAATCCTTCAGTATATATAGTAATTGTTTTTATGTATCAGTTAAAAAGTATAAGATTTTGAATGTAAATTACTTAAATAAGATATTTCAGGGTTGGTGAAATAGCATAAGTCTAAAAACATGTTTTGGTTAAATACCTGATGCATATAAGTGACAGAACAGTTTGATGGCTAGTAACAGAGAAACAAAAGCTGCAAAGAGCACAAAATCCACCCAAAATGGTAGGATTTCTGCTTTACCTGGAACAGACATATTACTTGTGTCAGTTAACACTTCTGTCACTGTGATAAAGCACCCTGGAAAAGTCAATTTAAGGGAGGAAGGGTTTATTCTGACTTATGCTTTGAAGAGGAATAGTCCATTGGGACATATAAGGAGACAAGCTATGAAGCCTTACAGACCACCTCCTTTGACCCACTTCCTTCAGTGAGACTCCACTTCCTGAAGGATACACCACATTCCCAAATCAGTACCATAAATTGGGGACCAACTATTTAAACATATTAGCCTCTTGGGGGGCAGTTCAATACTGCTCTACCTGGAGCATTGACCATTTATATCTGTTTGTATTTTAGACTCAACATGGCATAAATAGGTGCAATAAGAATAGGCACAATCCCTCATATCAAGCCTGAACAAGGCAATCCACTAAGAAGAAAAGAGTCCTAAGAGCAGGTGAGAGTTAGAGAGCCCCACTCCCAATGTTAGGAGTCCCACAAAAACTGGAAGCTAAACAGCCTTAAACTATATGCAGAGGACCTAGCACAGATCCCTGCAGCCTCCATGATTGCTACTTCAGTCTCTGTGAGACCCTATGAGCCCCGCTTAGTTGATTCTGTGAGCCATGTGTTCTCCTGGTGTCCTTGACCCCTCTGGATTCTACAGTCCTTCTTCCTCCTCTTCTGTGAGGTTCACCAAGCTGACCTCATGCTCATTGGTCTCTACATCTGCTTCCATTAGCTGCTGAGTGAAAGCTTTCTGATGAT
This sequence comes from Mesocricetus auratus, assembly GCF_017639785.1. Taxonomy (NCBI): domain Eukaryota; kingdom Metazoa; phylum Chordata; class Mammalia; order Rodentia; family Cricetidae; genus Mesocricetus; species Mesocricetus auratus. The sequence continues at coordinate 66,636,893 of NW_024429266.1, forward strand.
GATGCAGCTAGGCACTTCAGTATGTGTATAGCAGAATATCATTAGAAATTATTTCATTGACTTTGATTCTATTTGTCCAGTCCTGCTTGGTTATACATCTGATCTTTGGGCCATTCAGTTTTCAGTTCCTGTCAGGCAGTGTTGGGCATGGGTTCCCTCTCAGGATATGGGCCTTACGTTAGACCAGTCAGTAGCTGGCCACTCCCAGCAACTCTGAGCCACCATTGTCCCAGCATATCTTGCAATCAGGACAGGTTGTAGGTCTAAGGTTTTGTGGCTGGGTTAGTGTACCAGTCACACTCCTGGGAGCTTTGCCTAGTTACAAAAGATGGATGCCTTAGGCTCTGTATCTTACATCACTAGGAATCCTTGCTAGGGTCACCCTTATAGGTTCTGGGAAGTTTCTATTGAACTAAGTGTCACATAGCTCTCCAAACTGCCTCTCATCATACTTTCTCCCTCTGTCCCTCCTTCCCCCACCTGGTCCCTCCTGTTCCTATCTCTACCTGTTCCCAGTCCACCCACAAAATCTCTTCTCTTTCCTCTTCCCAGAGAACTCCAAACATTGAAATTGTACTACATGAATATTATGTCTTTCTTTACTCAAAGTAGAAACATTAAACCTTTCTTCTTTCATGGTTCAATCTGATGCACTAGACGTTGTATCCCCACACCCACCCAAACTTCAGAATGTCCCTGCCTGGATTCCTCAGCCTTCTCGTATCTCCATTTCTATCATGTCATATGAGCCTAGTTACTGATGATCTGAAATGCCTTAAGAACATACACTTTTTTCCTTACCATAAATCTACAGATTTCACAAGTCTTTTCACAAGTTTTATGACTGGGGAGATAACTCGTTCAATAAAGTACTTGTTATGCAAATATGAGGCACGAATGTGTCCCTTGTAATTCTGGTTCCAGGGAGGTGAAGACAGATCAGCTATCTTAGCTTAACTGGTGAACTTCAGGCCCCAGCAAGAGACACTGAGACAAAATATATGAACAGCTCTTGAGGAGTGATATGCAAAGTAGACCTCTGACTTTCACATGCAGGTGCAGACATGTGCACCTGTGTACACAAAAATACCCCCACACAGCCCCTCACATAAAACTGGTGATGAAGATGATGAAGGAGGTGGCCCAATCTGTATCAGATCTCAGTCAGTACCATCAAACAAGCTGAGGAGGAAATCGGAGAAACATCATCCTTTACAATAGCCACAAATAACTTAAAATATCTCAGGGTAACTCTAACCAAACAAGTGAAAGACCTGTATGACAAGAACTTCAAGTCTTTAAAGAAAGAAATCAAAGAAGATAACAGAAAATGTCCCCGGAAGGATGACCAAGCTACCAGGAGCCTGCAGAGAGAGCCGGTACACTTCTGCCCACACTAGGGGCAAAGGACAGAGGTGAGCACTGCGTCCCCATCTTAGACCCAATTTCCTCCAGCTCACACTACCTCAGACCCCCTGGCTTGGGCACTACAGCCAGGTCGAATCCCCTCGGAAGGACTACCAAGCGTCCAGGAGCCTGTAGAAAGAGCCGCTCCACTTCCACCAAACCCAGGGCAGAGGGCAGATCACAGAGGCAAGAGAGTACTGGATTTGCTTGCACCCACCAAAAGGACCCTGGTTGCCTACCCACCAGGAGAGGAAGAGACTCTTTCTACACCCACTGGAAGAAGTGATGGGGAAAAGGCATATAAGAACACACCCAGCAACAGAAAAATAAATATGACACCACCAGAGTCTAGAGATTCTACACCAGTAAGACCTGAACACCCCAATGCAGATGAAGCAGAAGGGATTGACCTTAAAAACACCGTCATGAAAATGATAGAGGCCCTCAAAGAGGATGTGAGAAAATCCCTTAAAGAAATGGAAGAAAAAAACAAAACAAAAATTCCAAAAAATGGAAGAAAGGGTGGAAAACATGAAGCAAAAATTACAAGAAACAATTCAAATAACGCAAGTATTAAAAAGCTGACATGGAGACAATAAAATAAACACAGTCTTAAGGAATGCTGGAAATGGAAAAACTAGGGAAATGGACAGGTACTACAGACACAAGCATAACCAACAGAATACAAAAGATGGAAGAGAGAAACTCAGGTGTTGAAGACACACAAGAAGAAATAGATTCATCAATCAAAGAATATATGAAGTCCAAGAAATCCCTAACACAAAATATCCAGGAAATATGGGACACCAAGAAAAGACCAAACCTAAGAATAATAGGTATAGCTGGGCGGTGGTGGCACATGCCTTTAATCCCAGCACTCAGGAGGCAGAGGCAGGCTGATCTCTGTGAGTTCCAGGCTGGGCTGGAACGATAGCCTCCAAAACAATACAGAGAAACCCTGTCTCGTAAGAACCAAAAAATAATAATAAAAAAGAATAATAGGTATAGAAGAAGGTGAAGAAACCCAACTCAAAGGAACAGAAAACATAGTCAACAAAATCATAGAAGAAAACTTTCCCAACCTAAAGAAAGACATGCCAATGAATGTACAAGAAGCTTACAGAACACAAAATAGAGTGGATCACAAAAAAAGTCCCCTTGCCACATAATAATCAAGACCCCAAGCATACAAAATAAAGAAAGAATACTTAGAGCAGCTAAGGAAAAATGTCAGTTAACATATAAAGGCAAACATAAGAATTATACCTGACTTCTCCATGGAAACTCTGAAAGCCAGAAGGTTCTGGATAGATATTCTATCAACACTAAGAGACCATGGATGCCAGCTCAGAATACTATACCCAGCAAAGCTTTCAATCACTATAGATGGAGAAAACAAGATATTTCATAACAAAACCAGATTTAAACAATATGTATCCACTAACCCAGCCCTACAGAAAGATCTGGAAGGAAAGCTCCAGGCCAAATATGTTAACTACAACCAGAAAAACATAGGAAATAGATAATCCCAGTTTACCAATACCCGAAAGAAAAAGGGGGTTGAAATCCACATACAATTCCACCAAGAATAACCATTCCAAAACAAACGAGAACCAGCAATCAAAGGTCATTAATATCCTTCAATATTAATGGTCTTAATTTGCTCATGAAAAGGCACAGGCTGACAGAATGGATTCGAAGACAGAACCTATCCTTCTGCTGCATAAAAGAATAACACCTCAGCCTCAAAGACACACATTACTTCAGAGTTAAGGGTTGGGAAAAGATTTTCCAATCAAATGGCCCCAAGAAACAAGCAGGGCCAGCAATTATAATATCTAACAAACTAGATTTTAAACTGAGATAAATCAAAAGAGATGAAGGAGGTCATTTCATATTCATCACAGGAAAAATCCACCAGGATGTAGTCTCGATTCTGAACATCTATGCCCCAAATACAAAGGCATCCATATTCGTAAAAAAAAATTACTAAAACTCAAACCACACATAAAACCTCACACACTAATAGTGGGAGATTTCAACACCCCACTGTCACCACTAGACAGGACTACAAGACAGAAACTTAACAATGAAACAAAGGAACTAATAGAGGTTATGACCCAATTGGGTTTGACAGACATCTATAGAACTTTCCATCCAAACACAAAAGAACATACCCAAACTTATGGGACACTTTGAAAGCAGTGCTAAGAGGAAAGTTCATAGCACTAAGTGCCCACATGAAGAAACTGGAGGATAGTTACACTAGAGAATTAACAGCACAGATGGAAGCTCTAGAACACAAAGAAGCAAACTCACCCAGGAGGATTAGACACCAGGAAATAATCAAATTGAGGGCTGAAATCAATAAATCAGAATCTAGGAAAACAATACAAAGAATCAATGTAACAAAGAGTTGGTTCTTTGAGAAAATCAACAAGATAGACAAACCTTTATCCAAAGTAACTAAACAGCAGAATGTGAACATGCAAATTAACAAAATTAGAAATGAAAAGGAGGACATAACAACAGACACCGAGGAAGTCCAGAGAATCATCAGGTCATACTTTGAAAACCTGTATTCCACAAAATTTGAAAATTTAAAGGAAATGGATGACTTCCTGGATAGATATCAACTGTCAAAATATAATCAAGAACAGATAAGCAATTTAAATAGACCTATAACACCTAAGGAAATAGAAGCAGTCATCAAAAGTCTCCCAACCAAAAAAAGGCCAGGGCCAGATGGCCTCAGTGCAGAATTCTACCAGAAATTCAAAGAACAGCTTATACCAATTCTCCTCAAAGTATTCCATGCAATAGAAGCAGAAGAGTCTTTGCCAAACTCCTTTTATGAGGCTTCAATAACATTAAAACCCAAGCCACACAAAGACACAACTAAGAAAGATAACTTCAGACCAATTTCCCTCATGAACATTGATGCAAAAATACTCAATAAAATACTGGCAAATCAGATCCAAGAACACATCAGAAAACTCATCCACCATGATCAGATAGGCTTCATTCCAGGGATGCAGGGATGGTTCAACATACGAAAATCCATCAACGTAATCCACCATATAAACAAGCTGAAAAACAAAAATCACATGATCATCTCACTAGATGCTGAAAAAGCCTTTGACAAAATCCAACACCCTATCATGTTAAAGGTCTTGGAGAGATCTGGGATAACAGGAACATGCCTAAACATAATAAAAGCTATATACAGCAAACCAATATCCAATAGCAAACCAACATCCAACATCAAACTAAATGGACAGAAGGGTTGATGACTGCCTTATGTGACATCCTAGAACCTTCATCCTGTGACTGAAGTAAAGCAGAGACAAATACTCACAACTAAACACTGAACTGACTCCCTGGAACCCAGTAACAGAGTTGAAGGAGTGATGAGCAAAGCGGTCAAGACCATGCTGGTGAAAACCACAAAGACAGCTGACTGGACAGGGGGAGCTCTTGAACCCCAGAATGATGACTAAGAGGCCAACAGGGGACTGATCCAGACTCCATGAATGTAATGTCAGTGAGGAGGCCTCAGAAATCTCTGGGGCTTTGGGTAGTAGACTAGTGTTCACCATGGCATACAAATGAACTTTGGGAGACGATTACACATGGAGGGTTGCTCTCTCAGCCTGGACACATGAGGAAGGGCCTAGGTCCTGCCCTGGATAAAATGATAGACTCTGGAGATTTCACCCTGGGGAATGATGTGGGGAATTGGGCTTGGGCTGGGGGGCTGAGGGTGGGGCTGGTGAAGGGAGAATGGGGGAGCCGGTATAAACATATGAAGCATGCATGTTTCTAATTGAAATAAAAAACATACATAAAAAGTAAAAAAAAACCCACACAAATTAATTCTAAAATAAATAGTTTATCTATCTGTAATGAGGGGAATTGTTAAAAAAAAAGTCCAACATGACTGGTCTATGGTATGGCTAAGCAGAAGGTTTTAGTCTTAGTAAGAGAGAAAAGGTATCCTGAGGCCTCTGGAAGAGCAGAGATAGAAATAGACTGGACTTGGGCAGTGCACCGTGAGACAGGGGAGAATAGCATGCAATAAAGAGAGTACAGTGAGAACAGAAAGAGTGGAGAATATCTGGTTTTAAGAAGGATGAGCAGCTGTGGGGAGAGAAGCCCATGAGCTGGAGGGATTTAGGGCAGAGCAGGACATGAGAAGGGCCAGGATGCTAGTGTGGACTTTGAAATGTATTAACAAGTATTTTTGACACTGAGGGAGTCTGCAAGCCATCATGTCCTTTGGTATGATGATTTGTACCATAGGTAGCCATATGTCCCTATACCAGAGGTATGGGAAATGACTCTTTTGGACAGACTGCAATGGCTTCACAAGCACCTGAGGAATGCTGGCTTTTATCCAATTGCCAGAAATCCCCCTGCTGTCCAGTTTGAGCTCATTTATAGATACTTAGACTGCTTTTTTAGGTTTGGGGAATTGGAGTTTCCTTTGAATGTGACACTAATTCTGCTAATAAAATGTAAGCTCCAAAAGACAGAAGTCTCATTATTTTGTTCTTTGATATAGACGAACCATAATTTATAGACAAATGCGGAAGGCTCAATAAAACATGTGCAATGAACAAAGCAATCCAACTTATTTATTTGCTTATAAGGACCATGTTGCATCCAAAACAACTATAAAACAGCTTATTTGATGCTAAGTTTTAGGACGAGGGCTGTCAAGATGGCTCAGTGAGTAAGTACTTGGTATTCAAACTTGGTGATTTAATATTGGACCCATGTAGAGTGTGGATTAAGTAGTGCATGCATTTGTAATCTCAGTGCTACATGGAAGGATGGGAGACAGGAAAATAGGATAATACTCAACCACAGGGGTCAGCTAGCCCGGCACATGCAGCGATCAACAAGAAGAGAAGTCCTGTCTCAAACAAAGCGCAAAGTGGATAGATAGTTCAGTGGTTAAAAGCACTGGCTGCTCTCCCAGAGGACCCAGGTTCAATTTTTAGCAATCACATGGCAGTTACCATCCATCTGAAAGTACAATTCTAGGCAGTGACCTCTTCTGACATTTAAGGGCACAAGGCATATATATGACGTGTAGACATACATACAGGCAAAACACTCATAATTTATTTTTAAAAATTAAATAAATAAGGTGAAAAGGGGAGTAGGGGATTACTGACACCCAAGTTTCACACACACACACACACACACACACACACACACACAGAGAGAGAGAGAGAGAGAGAGAGAGAGAGAGAGAGAGAGAGAGAGAGAGAGAGAGAGAGAGAGAGAGAAGGACAGATGGAGAGGGGGGAGAGAAAGAGAGAGAGTTACAAGCTGAAAAAATAAAGACCATGGAAAGTTCTTGAACTGTAGAAGTCACAGTCGGCTGGGGAAGATGCATTAAGTACGTGGCTATCACACAAATCTGAACTGATGTGAGTGAGATTGCTGGGGGAGCCTGGGGCATATCATAGGAACTCCACATATCTGTTCTCTCCTGTTTCGCCTGTACTTTTGCAGCATATAGTCACCCCACAATACTTTCGTAACTCTGGTTTTCTGTGTAATAATTAGCACATATTTTCATGACAACAATCCCTCAAACTCAAGCATAATCATAGATCACCTGTGTAGAATATAAGGAGGCAAAAGCCTTTGTGTGAAGATGAGCAGGGAATCTGAAAAGGACCCATGAAAACAAGTGGTCTTTTTGCTACGATGCCCAGGAGCAAGGTGAAGAAAACAAGGTCACAGGAGACAGCCCATGGGATGAGTTTCTTCTACAGAGATGTATGTCTTCTTTTTCCTGTGATTCCCAGCTGGTCGTTTTATGGAGATGTTAAAGTTGTGATAGTGAAACATGCTCAGCTGTCTGAAAGTGTGTCACTCAAGCTGAGCAACTGTGATGAAGCAGTATGGTTAATGTATGTCTGCATGTCAAAACCCAAATTAACCTCTGCTGTCGTTAATTTTCTCTCATGGCTCCATAGCCATTGAACCGCATCTTTGGCTATGCAGAAGGAATACAGATACTGGGGAGATGGTTCATTCAATAAAATGCTTGCCAGGAAAGCATATGGAGAGTAGCTAAATCTCTAGAACTCATGTAAAAAGCTGAGCATAGAGGTACAGGCTTACAATTCCAGTATAGGGATGGAGAAACAGGAGATCCCTGGTGCTTATTAACCAGACTAACTGGTGATTTCTAAGCCAGTGAAAAAAAATCACACATAACCATATTAAAAATAAAACAAGGAGACAATGCCTAGACAATGTTACCCAAAATTACTTTCTGGACACCACGTACATACAAGCACATATGCACACATAAGTGCATATGCACACACACAAACATGTACACACACACACACAAAGATTGAGAGAGAGACAGAGAGAGAGAGAGAGACAGAGAGAGAGAGAGAGAGAGAGAGAGAGAGAGAGAGGTTATTTTGGAATTGCAGGGGGAACTGGCTAACTGGCTGAGTATGGGTAGAGATATTTATGGAAAGTTTTTCCACAGGAGGAATAGAAAACAGAGCTATGTTAATCAGTGTCCTCTAGAGAACACAACAAATTGGATATATATATAATTGTAAAGGGATTTATTAAGTTGGCACACATGATCAGAGACTATATAGTCCCACAATGACCATCTGCACTTTGGTGAGCCAGGAAATCTAGTAGCTTCTCAATATAAGAAGCTAGAAGATAAGAGAAAGAGCCCAATGATGCAGCCACAGGGTGAGGTCAAAGCCTGGAGTGCTCTCTGAAGAGCCACACATGCATGTCTGCACTCCGGGGATGAGGAACTTGGTATCCTCTGCCCACAATAGCACAAGCATACTTGCCTGCTCAAGAGGAGTCAAGTGTGTAAATGCATGAACTTCTGTCTTCCCATTTTTGACTCCACCTGGAAGTACATCATCTCACAAAGCCCCACCCACGTTGTTGCAAAGTTTTTCCCCCTTGTTCTGCTATTCTGAATGCCAACCTCCCTTGAGAACAGCTTTCAAGATCACTGAACTTTGTTTTAATGATTTCTTAGACATCCCTAAATCTTGTGACATTGACAACCAAACGCATTGTGCATGTTTATTCACTCAAAGACACAGAGGCAGGACCAAGGAATGCTAACATGAGAGGTATGTGGACACCAGGGAGATGACTTAGTCAGAAAAATACTTTGTCTTGTAAGTGTAAACATCTGAGTTAGATCCCCAGAACCTGTATAAAACAGCCAGGTGTGTTGTGTTTGTAATCTCAGTGATTGAAAGACAGAGACAGGACTGCTGTGGCTCCTGGGATAGCGAGTCTATCTGAATCAGCAGGCTCCAAGTTCACCGAGGGACTTGGTCTCCAAAAATAAGATGGTGAGAGGAAAGAAGGTATCTTATGTTGACCTCCAGCCTCTGCAGCAATCCAAAACCACTTCCCCAAACCACTACTACAGAGGGGGAAGTAAGAAACTACAGATGGGAGGGAATCATCTAGGATGCTTGGTGGTGATGGGCCTCAGCATTAAGCTGGAGGATCTTCTGAGCTCAAAGGGGCATGCCACAGCATAGAGTGCATCACATTGGCTTGCAGCTGACTCTACTCCACAGCTTCTCCTGTCCTTGGCAGTCACTCCTTATCACAGGCAACTCTAAAATGATGGGTTCTCCTGTCGTGCTGCAACTCATCTGAACTTTACCCATAGCTTCTCCTAGGCTCTCTGAATGGATTCTGAGCCTGCCTTATGGTGCCAAAGGTCAGATGTTCTCCATGACGGTGTCATGCCTTAAAAAAAAACATTATGGCCTGGTACACTCTTACACAATTGCAAGTTTGCAAGCAAATGGTGAACTTTTTTCCTCTGGACCACAGCCTCTGTGTGCTAACAATGAAGAAACACTTCCCAGAACACCTGGCTTCAGTGATGCTGGTATCTTCTTAATCACAGATGAAAAGTGAAGGTTTCGCTTTACTAGTGACTCTTAGTTTGGTCCTAATAGAGTCTCTGCTTTCCTGTGAAACTTCATGATCTATGACTCCATCATCTGCACCACTACCAAATTTCATGTGTTCTAAGCTCCCACAGAAAAGCACACTGAACTCTGAGAACCCAATGGGTTTTCTAGCCTGAAGTTCCAAAGCCCTTTGACAGCCCTTTGCCAAACCACACAGTGGAGTCTATGGCAGCAATCCTTTACAACCTGGTACCACTTTCGGCCTTACTTAGTGTTTTCATTGTTGTAATAAACCAACTTAGGAGGAAACGGGTTTGTTTCAGCTTTCAATTTGTACTCCATCATTTAAGAAAATCAGGTCAGAAACTCAAAGCAGGTACCTGGAGGCAGGAACTGATGCAGAGGTCATGGAGGAGTGTTTGTTACAGCCTTGCTACTTGGACATTGTTTGCCTATCATCTGTCTTCCTTGTCCATGTTTATACTCACCTGGGTTAAAGATCACATCTTTGCATCATCACAGGTTTCTAATATTCTTTCTAGTTTTATGTGTTTTCCAGACTTGGGGAAATAATAATTTTCTAGTAAGTCAAAATAGTAATTAACAGCTGCTGTCAAAAACTTTTCTAGGTTATAATTGGCCCTGCAAGTTCTTTGAAAAACAATTAGCCAAATTTGTAGATGATTTCCTTGTTACTTTTTAAGGTAGTCAAGATTTTTGGAAAATTGGACTTTAGTATAGAACTTACATTGGCTTTGAATATTATGTCTGTGTCATTCTCTCTCTCTCTCTCTCTCTCTCTCTCTCTCTGTGTATGTGTGTATGTGAATTCTTAATGTATATCAATTTATAGATAGATGCCATTATCTCTAAATACTGTCCTGGAACTCACTTTGTAGACCAGGCTGGCCTCGAACTCACAGAGATCCACCTGCCTCTGCCTCCCAAGTGCTGGGATTAAAGGCGTGCGCCACCAACACCCGGCATCAGTTCCTCTCTTACCATCCCTGAATCTTAATATATAACTAACAAGACAACATTTGCTTGTCTGGCCTCTCCTTCCATTCCTGATTCTCAATTCCTTATGGACACTGAAATTTGGGCATGCATGTACATCACTCACTGCTTTATAAATTAATATTTTCATTTCAAAATGTATTGCTCCTGTCATGCCCTTTCTTTGTAGTAACCCAAGTACTTGAACAAAATTTTGACAATATCCATATTATTTATAATTATCAAGGTAACCACAAAGCAAAAAACCTATAGTAGTTAAAAATAAATTAATGTCAAAGTGTATTACTTTAGGAAATCATCTTGTTCTACTGAAGCTTTATCTTTTGAACCATGACAAAATATATAACATTAAAGGAATGACCATAATGATAATAACACTTCAATCAGAAAACCTCATTCATGGAATAAGGAAGTGGTTCAATTGGTTAAGTGCTTGCTGCACAAGAAAAATGTCTGTGTTTGAATCCCCAGATCCCTTGTAAAACCTAGGATATAGTAGCACAGCTGTCTATAATCTCATCAGTCCAGTACTCGGAGATACAATGCAGAAACCAGGAACTCAATGGAAGCTGCAAGGCTAGCTAGCCTGGCTTCTCCAATAGTGAGCAACAATACACCTTGTCATCATACAAGGTGGACAGTGAGGACCAACATCCATAATTGCCCTATGACCTCCAAGCATTTCCCCCAACAGAGGTACATATGCAAAAGAGTTCACATGAGATGCCTGAATCGGGGTTTCTTTTCCACAGCCACACTGTCAGGTTTATGCTTAGGCTGTACTAGAATTTTCTCAAGGCTCAGGTTTCTTCCAGACTCCCAAGTCAAATGAGTTGCTGAGATATTTATGAGACGTGGGAGGACTGATGGCTTCTCCTCAGATCCAGATGAGCAATCCCACCTCACCTAGATTTCAGAAATGTCTTTCTTTCTAAGAAGGTTTCAGAGACCCAGTCAGGCTGTTTTCTTTGAAGAAGGGTGGATACTCACAGAGCTCACACTGCTGATTTCACAATCCAGAGGGGATTATTTCAAGGAGCAAATGCAGTATCAAGTCAAGGATGCCTGTGAAACATTATATAGAAAGTTAATTTCTGGCCCATCCATATCACCGCCTTCTGAGGAAAGGACACATTAAGCTATAATCATAGTGGATAGAAATTAGTCATAAAAAGAAAAAATATGGCTCAAGTGTGCAAATCAATGCAGTTGAAAAGAAAAATGGACTCCCGGAGACTCTGGAGATGTTCACTAAGAAGGAACGAGAGGTGACAATTGAATTCCAGTAAAACTCAAATATAGAGAGAAAATTAAATGCTTTTGTTCTCGCCGTTTAATTCCTAAGAAGAGTGCCCAGAGGGAGAAGATGCTGTAATTTTAATTCTATTCCTGATGCAAAAAAATGGTCTAAGGTTTTTTTAAAGGCCTACAGCTTAGAATAAATAAAAGAACATATTATTTAATGGGAATGAAATAAAATAGCTTTATTCTCCAGATACAGACCTCTCTTGTGCATATCAATCTGCTAGCTCTGAAAGTTCTACTGCTTGCTTTTTCCTTGGCAAAAAGATGACCAATGCTGCTGTCTCACATATAGTAGCATTACTGCCTCCTCAACCCTGATATCTACCATACAAAAGGAAAGGTGACAGTCAGCTTTTAAATTTTTAAACAGAATATCTTGCATTTAATTTTTAACCATTTCATACACGTCAACAATGCACACTATCATATGCATCACGACAATGCATCGCCATCTCCAAGATCCCCAGCATCTTCCCTTTCCTCCCCTTTCTTCAGGTCCTCTCCTGTATTTATTCATTTATTTGTAAGCACTGTTGTGGCTGAATGTTTACAGATCCTATTGACTCGATCTTATGCAGGTAACCATACACACTGTGGTTTCATGAGAGAGCCATGCTGTGTCCAGAAGGTAGCCTTTTCACAGCACCCCCCCACACACACTTCAGCTTTTACTTTCCTTTGGTTCCCTCTTTCATGATGTGCCCTGGGCCTTAGATGGTGGAGTATTGATACAGACATCCCATTTAGGGATGAACACTCAAGTCCCTTATTCTCAGAACCTATGCTAGAAGGCGATGTTCCTTCTTGTGAGTGTTAGAGTAGAAACACAACTCAAACACATTGTGTCTACATTTCTAATTATATCTTAGTTTCTGACATTTTAGGGAACTTAATGTCAGTTTATGCAACAATAACTACATACAAAGCTAAACAATAAATACAAAAGAAAGAAACATTTATGGACATTTTGACATGTGGAAGAAAGTTTAAAATTAAGTATGGTGTGGAGAAGAAAAAATAAAACCATAGGCTTTGAAAAACAAAATGTGAATAATAAATTATTAAAATGAAATTTTCCTCAGGGATATAAATGGAACAATATTAAATACTAAAGCAAGCTTCCCAAACTAAATGATCCTTGAAAATACCCTTGTTCATTGAGAGTGTAACTGGCTCAGCAGAACAACAGACAAGTGAAGGGGTGAATATGGGACCATCTCTGTAAGGACTTCCACACCCTACATCATGAAACTCTGTGATTCACACCCTCCTTCCCTGGAATCTGCTAAGAAGACTTCAGACAGACAGACAGACACACACACACACACACACACACAAACACACACACACACGAGGGAGGGAGAGTGAGGGAGGAAGGGAAAGAGGGAAGGAGGGAGGGAGGGAGGAAGGAGAAAGGATGCTTAAGGATTTGATGTCTCAGTGGATAATAGCACTTTCTGAGCAAGCACGGGGACCTGGGTTCAAATCCCAGCACTGGTATAAATTCTGGGTGTGGCTTCACTAGACTGTGAACACTGCACGGTGGAGTCAGAGATAGGAGGATGGCTGGGACTTGTTGTCGTCCAGTCTCACCCTAGACTCAGTGAAATACCCTTCCTCAAGGGAATAAGACAGCATGACATTTGATGTCTTCCTCTGTCCTTCATAAACATACATGCACACACATATACGCACTGTAAACATGTATACACACCTTTTATATCCTCACACAAAATACATACTTAATATGTATAAGTCAAGTCTGCAGTTAGTGAAAAATAAGATATTTGGTCTAGGGTCACAACTCAATTGTTAGAGCATTTTCCTAGCAGGTTTTACAAAGCCCCTTGGTTGAGTCTCTAACACCTTTTAAAACTGGATGATGTAGCACATGCCTGTATTCCCATCTTACAAGACTGAAATCAGAATATAAGACATGCCAGGTCGATTTTTGGTTAAATAGCCACCTTGACGTCAGCCTGGCCTCCATGAAATCTTCTGCAAATGCAACAGTGGATTTCAGTCCTCAAACATTGTTTTTCCTGCTATTGTTGCTGTGTGCCAGCTGGGGATGAACCAGGACGAACCTACATGGGCAAGTGCTCTCCCACTGAGCTACAGCCCCCACCCTTTAGTTTTCTTCTTGTGATATATATTTATGTATTCATTTTTAGTTTTTCAAGGCAGGGTTTCTCTGTGTGGCCCTAGCTGTCCTGGAACTCACTCTGTAGACCAGACTGGCCTTGAACTCACAAAGATCCACCTGCCTCTGTGAGTGCTGGGGTGACAGCTATGTGCTAAGACTGCCTGGCTATTTTTTATTATTTTTTATTAATGTGTCTGTGAGTGTATCCAGGGAAGTAATTACCATGCATGTGCATCAGTACCTATGGAGGCCAAAAGAGGGCATTCTGTCCCTTTAACCTGGACTTGCAGATGGTTGTAAGCTGCCCACTGTGGCTGCTGAAACCAAACTCAGATCCTGTATAGATAATCTTAACCACTGATCCATCTCTCCTGCTCCTCCTCTTAATAGATTTTTCTCTACCTTCACTGTTTGTTCACTCTGCTTTGGAATTCCTTCCAAGCCTTTGTTCAATTCTTCAAACAGGGGAGGGAGAGGAGAAAGCATCAAGATGAATTACAGGGAAGATTATCTAACAAATGTTGCTGTAACTAAGTCAATTACCCTAATTTTTTTCTTTCAAATAACATTCTGAAATAAAACACAGAAGGATTACCACTTAAAATTAATACAATAAGTCACAAAGGTGAAAACCCAGAAGAATTGATTCAAAATATTTAATGTGTGCTTCAAAAGGTATTATAAACATACTTTATAGATAATCACCAAACTGGAAATTTATATTTGTAAAAATTCATCCTAAATAAAAGGTTAATAGCTATTCTCTCAACAGAGCTTCCAAACTTAAATTAAATAAGGACCTTAATTTTCCACCAGTCACAAAAGCCTATAGAAAAGTAGCTAATAATCACATGAAAGTCTTCCAAGTTAACCAGTCAGAGGAATCCAAATTAAAACAATGGGAAATCTACTTCTTGTTAAAAATGAGTTACATTTCTGACAAAAATGTAAATATGCATTTTTGGCCTGCCATATTAGTCCTTCTTCTTTTATTTGTATATTCAGCACATATTTATTCAATACTCACTGTGATTAAGACTACTGACATTTTTTCCATGGATAGATATAGCTTAGAAGTAGACAGCTTGCTCAAAATAAGGGGGTCATTGGGTTCAATCCTTAACACTGCAGGAAAGAAAAACACCAAACAAACAAAAGACAGAGTGTCCAATTAATACATGCATGTACATCTTTCTCCTGTGGGCTCTGTTGTTCTCTGATGTGACCTCAGTGCTGCGCGCTGGTTTTTGATGAATTCCTGCTAGAAACTGCAAAGACAAAAGCAGCGTGCTTGTGGATAGGAGTTGATGGATCACCCTTGGGAAGAGGTTTATTAGGATATTGAACCCTGAAGGTAGGAGCAGGCCCTCAGTTCAGTGGAGGAGCAACATCATGAGAGACTGAGGTCATGACCGAGCCTGAAGTAAAGAACCTTCTAATCCATACAACAAAGCAGGTGTCCAACTCTGCCAGGCTTCAGAGGGGTTGACAAGCTTCAAATCACAAGGCTTACTCTAGGAGACTCCTGGCATGGAGGCGGGCACTAGATGAGACCACAGCTTAAAGTGCCTCTGTTCTGTGCAGTGGAGGAGGGGAGCTGAGCTAGTTTACCCTAGGTTCCCCATAACCAGTCACAGCAGGAGATTGCCAGTTCGTTGTTATAAGGGGGCCAGGTATAGGGGTAGCTTGATGTATGCCTGGTTGCCCCATCTGATCTATTAAAGGGACAAGCCCATGATCTAACTCCCTATGCATTTCCAATCATTCCTAACATGGAATGGCTTCCTTTCTTGAATAAAAGGAAGTCTGTTGCTTCACTGGAGGAAAGGGGACAAGGGACTAGCTTCTGATTGCTCCTAACAAGTAAACTCAGATTTTTCAACAACACAGATTTCATAATTACCCATTTTATAGTTCCAGTGTCACAGGTCTGAAGTGAGTTTTCCTGAGCTAATTTTCTAGAATGTGCTGGAAGACTGAATGATTTTTCTAGAAGCTGTCAGAGGGAAAAACAACAGTTTCTTGTTTGTTCTCTTTTATGAGGGGACCCTTCTCCTTGGGTCCTGGTCCTCTACCAGAATCAATGGAGAACCAGTCAATCTTTGTCAGATTCCTTCTCTGGTCCTAATGTAGTTCCCCCTTCACACTCAATGAGCATTTGGTTATTTTGGAAATATCCTGATAATCCAAGTCATCTCTTTATTTAAAGTTCAGATGATTAGCAACCTCAATTCCATTTCCAACTGATTCTTCTTTTTCATATAATATTCACCTTCTCTCTAGAATTATCATATTCATCACTGTGGCAACAGAGCCCACTATTTAGTTGATCATAGTCATAAACTAGCAGAAACCATTTGGACTGGATTTTCTTTTACTTTTGAGAAATCTTATGTATCCCAGATTAGCTTGAAACTAGCCTTTTATGGTTTTCTGTGTCTTCTTATTCCTGAGTAATATATGTGTGCATGCATTTGTGTATTTGGGATTACAGAAGCATTTGCCCAAGTTGGTACATGTGGAGGTCATTAGGTGTCTTCTTCAATTGTTTCTACCTTCAATTTTGAGACAGGCTTTGTCATTGGACCAGGAGCTCATTATTTTAGCTGGATGGGATATCCAGCCAACTGCTGCCCTTCTCTGTCTCCACCTACCAGTGCTGGTATTACAAGCACTCACAACTACAGCAGTCTTTTTACAGTAGTCCTGGGGATCTGAACTCAGATCTTCTTTGTCGCATAAGGATTTTGTCCAGTAAGTCATCTTCACCCACAGCCATCAAATGTCCTACATAGCTAAGAGAAATTTCAGTTTCTAATCCTCCTGCCTTCAGCTTCTGAGTGCCAGCCAGAATTACTGTTGTAAACTACCACGAAGTGTCAGTGGTAGAGATTCCATCCAGATAGAACCATGCATAACACTGAAGCACTCTACCAACTCAGCTGCAATCCCTGTCCTGGATCTTGAATTTTCTCTATTATGTTTTGTATTTATGACATTGTGTAAGATAAACAAATTATCTTGAAGTCTGAACCTTTATTTCCACAATGAGAGAAACAGCCAAGCAAAGCTGTTGTACAGATTAAGCATGTATACATCACATGGAAAGTATTTAATTAAATATGACTATTACAATTATTTTTAAAATCACCAATATTTTATCTTTAATATCAGACTCATTTTCACACAATCCTGTAGCCCACTTCCACGGAAGCAAATATTCACTTCTGTAACATCCATAACCTCAAATAAGAAAAAAAATCCATTTCATGGTAAGATTTGGATGGCCTGGAGAAAAGGTTCAGCAGTTAAGAACCCTTGTTCTCTTCGAAAGGATGGGAGTTTTGTTCCCAGCACTCAGGGGTGGCTCACAAACTCCAGTTTGAGAAGATCGGATCCCTTGTCTTGGATGTTACGTCTACTCACACACACACACACACACACACACACACACACACACACACAATATATATATATATATATCGAAAACAAAAAACAAAAAAAGGAATTGTACCAATGACACCCAAACTGATTCCCACAAATAAACATACATCATTTAACAGGTTTCAAAGAAACAGCTAGTGAGTTATTTTAACAACACCTAAACTATAAAACATCAATTAGTTGTATCAATGATTTTCCAAGCAAAAAATTTTAATTTGTGAAACAAATAATTAAAAAGGTAATAAAGAAAATTTGAGAGGTAATTATTTTTGAGGTAGTCTTACAATGTAGACCCAAACACTGTGTTAGAAAGAATATTTTTTTTATAATTTTGAGGTTGGATAACTCACTCTAAATTACAGATATAAAAGCGTTGAAATGACATACTCACACAGCTTACATATAAATTTCCTGAGGTTTGTTTCATGGATTTGTATAGAATTTGTCACTTTTACTCCATTGTTTGGGGTTGAAGGAACACTACCACTTCACTATGATAAAGAAGATGGAAGAAATTTATAGTCAAAAGACTAGAACAATGAAGTAAATTGCAAACTGTATTAACAGCATGAAAGCATTTCGGGAAAGCACTGACAGACATAATGAGATGCAAGGGAAACACATCTCAGTCTTAAATATAGCTCTAGAAATATCTGTGCTTTAAAATGGGGGAAGTTTTCATAGAAGCAAAACAAAAAAATCATAAATCAACACACTTTTCGAAGAAATTGGTGGATACATCAGGTAGGAAGGGCACAGAGAACAGGACAACCTCAGCTACAAGGCTTCAGATGCTATCTAAAGGACATTCTTAGCCTTTCGGTTGGTGGGAGCTAGGGGTCTGTACATTCCAACTTATTTACTAGTAGTCACAAGGATGTTAGTTCACACAAGAAAAATGGCAACAAATAGCCGTTAAAGGAGCAAATGTAGCTAAGATAATTTCACTCTGGACTTGCAACATTCCAAACTCTCCATGACCACTAAAGTTTCAACCAGTTAATTAGCCTTGCAAAAGGTTTGATATAAATAACTGCTGTGTCTAGGAATTTCTATTCATCTCTTTTGTTTTGTGAGCTTTTTTTTAAAAAAAAATAAGAGAATGGTAAATAACCAGTAATGATTATATTGAACTGAAGGCATTTCTTTTGGAATATTGATTTTCATGAAGGTATTATGATGGTAAAAGCTACTACATACAGATGGTGTCCTAAGTGCTTTTGCATGAACCTTCTCTTTTGGCTTGCCAAGTAACTACACAAAGAAGGCATCTGTGCTCAATATGAAACATTCATCCAGTAGAGTCATTCAATTATTCATCAAGTTTCTCCCACCTTCCTAGAAATAGTCTGTGCTGAGAAATTGCAGCTAACAGGACAGACAAAAACCCTTGGGGTGGGAATCTATGTTATATAATAATCAAGGTTGAAAAGCCATAAATAAGTAACTAGAATACATAGTACATTACTTTTGCTTTAGATGGTGCTAAGTATTATAGATGAAAACTAAGCAAAAGAGAACTATAGAAAATGTCATCAGGTCAGGCTAAGATTTGCAATTGCAAATTTATCTCTTTGGGGACAGAGTCATTGATTTTCATTCTTTTCATTGGTTTTGTTTTTGGTCTAGCTATATAGGGCCATTGGCCTGTTTCATAGTGTTCCTGTCTCAGCCTCCTGTATGATATGATTACAGGCATGTGCTCTAAGACTATTGTGTAGCAATTTCCTCTCAGATGAAGTACTCCACCATGGAGGGAAGCTTGTTAAAGTACAGGATGTTCTAAGGGGAAGCAAAACATTCCATTCTGCTGGGAAGTTCTTTAATACCAATAATTAAACATCTCAAGAGCTTCAGGATGTCCAGAAACTGACCAGATTCACTACATATTTCTGAGTCCCAAGTATATGTAAAGAGGAGGACTTCTGAGAGGTACTTTCAGAGAATTCAAGTTGCCTAGAAAAGTATGACACCAGCTTATCCCCCAGGAAAAGACACTCTAATCTATTAAGTTGCCCAAACACTGTACAGTGTGTTCTGGGTTTCCAAATTTTTTTGAGCTGTCACCCATGCCTGGATGGGTTTTGAAGATACAGCTGTCTCAGGATTAGATCTCAGGGGTGACACTAAAACAGACTGTCTTTTTGAGCAAGAAGTGTGTGTGCTTTTGTGTGGGTTCACCTATTCATCATTGAGTGTCTGGGGGTCAGAGAACATTAGGTGTTGTCACCTTACAACTTGTTTGAGACATCAACTCTCTTTTGTTGCTTACCTTTGCCAAATCATCAGGCAGGTGAGCTTCCAAGGATTCTCTTGCCTGTACCTGTCATCCCATCATAGGACTGCTGGGATTGCAGACATGAACTACCATTCCAGGATTTGAGGTCTGAGCAGTCAAACTCACATCTTCAGGATTACAGGGCAAGCATTTTCCCCACTGAGGTATCTCCTCAGCCTAAGAACCAATAGTTTTACTAACCAATAGGTATTCAGAGTCAATAGCTACCTGGAAACAGGATGAATTCCTCCCAAACTATGATGGGTTACATTCAGATATGATCATCATAGATTGAAAATATCATCAGCTCGCTGTGAACAGCAGATCCTTGATGCTGACCAGAGTGATTAAAATGTACACACTGCCCAAGGCTAACCTAGGGAAAATATTCAAAACTCAATGCATAGTTTGTACTGAGTGTGCATTGCCTTTACATTGTCTTAATATATGGGGCCAAAGCTTGTGAAAGATTACCTTCAAGGACTTGAAAATTTAGTTAATTCTTCATTACTAGCTACAGATGGCACACATCATTGTTTTCAGGGGTTGGGAAGTTGGCTCAGTTAGGGAAATGCTTGCTTTGTTATCATGGGTTCAGGCAGGAGGCTTACAGCAGGTAGGTTGGGGTTTGATAAAAAGTTATGATCTGAGGGCCAAAAGGCAATAAATGGTCTCACACACTTATTCCTCTCATGGTTCTTTAGTCTTAAAAAGTTTTCTTCCCAAAGGTCCTTCCTCAGAAGATCTCTTTAAGATTTCTCCTTATAAGTTCTCTCCTCAAAAGTTCTTTCTTTAAAAGCTCTTTTAAAGTTATCTTAAGATCTAAGAGTTCCTCCTTCTAAAAGTCTCTAAAAGTCCCTTCTTCTAAAAGTGACTTCTATCTCACAGGGCTTCTAGTTTTTATACCCACAGGCACATTTAACAACTTTCTGACAATAGGGCATACATATCTCTCAGAGCCAGAAAGGTGTGTTGGGTTTTAAGAAAAGCAGGTACCTCATGTCTCACCCTGGACAAGACTTGCAAACCATCCTGGCAAACTTAAGTCTCAGGGGGAATGTGACTTACAACACATGCTGTTTACTGATTAAAGGGAACTTCTCAGTGCTATTTCAAAGGAGAAAAGGCTATGTAGTGTAAGATCCGGAGGGTGCAGCTCTTACTGCTGATATCCTGGTGAGAAGGAATTTCCTTTTCCCTTCTCTGGAGCCTTTTTGAGACTATAAAGCACCCAGTATACATTCTATATACAGCCACATCCATAATGACAAATATTCTGGAGTTGGTACCTAGAATATTAATTGCTACTTCTATAATAAATGATAAAGGCTTCCAGCACTCTGTATATACAGTGACCCTCTGATGTCACTTTTTAACACTTAACAGAAAAGCTAGTGTGGTGTTTCTAACCCTAGCACTGGGAAGTCAGAAATCCTATAGGCTCACTAACAAGCCAACCTACCCTACCTGATGAGTTAGAAGTCAGTGAGAGATTCTGGTAGGACTAGGGAGATGGCTCAGTAGGTGTGGTAGGTTGAATAAGAATTGCCTCCATAGGCTTACTGAATACTTGGTCACTAAGGAATAGCATTATTAGGAGGTGTGGCCTAGTTGGAGTACGTGTGACCTTGTAGGAGGAAGTGGGTCTCTTGGGATGGGCTTTGGGGTTTGAAATGCACAAGCCAAGCCAGGTAGCTCTCTCTCTCCCTGCTGTCTGTCAATCCAGATATAGGACTCTCACCTACTTCTCCAGTTCCATAACTGCCTGCCTGCTGCCATGCTTCCCACAGTGATGATAATGGACTAAACCTCTAAAACTGTAAGCCTGCCCCCAATTAAATGATTTACTATATAAGAGTTGTTGTATTCGTTGTGTCTCTTCACAGGATTAACACTTACTATAATAGTAGGTAAGTTGCTTGCCACACCAGCATGATGACTATAGTAACTTATTGAAAGTTATTAACACTGTTGACAGACAGCAGCATGGTGGGATTTCTAGGAGGGTCCAAGTCCCAATACCATAGATAGACAGTCAATGCATAGGAATTGCTGAAGAGCCTCAAGGTCCTGCTGCTGTATCCTTCCTGCCATAAGAATTTCTCTTTAAACTCTCAGCCAAAACAACCATGCTTTGGTCAGGTATGTTATTGTAACAGAAAGGAAAGTAGTTAATATACACTTAGTGATGACATCTACACAATGCAAAACCTTGAGTTATGCCTCTTCTTCCAGTAAGTTCAGCTGTCTTTAGTCTCTCTAAAAGCACAGCAAAGGTATCATATAGAAGGCAACTAAAAGAAAAATCAAAACATAAAATGTTGTCCACCTAAACCAAATCCTGAAGGCCAGTTCCAGAACCCACCAACAGGGACATAAGAAGCCCTCACATAAGCAGTGTGGCTAGTGTATGCTGCAGAACGCAGATGCAGTGATTTCTTAGAAGTGCATTTTACTTGTCTCCAGATACATGAGTGAGGCAGGTGAATAGAGCTGGAAGAGAGAAGCACCAAAATTAGCATGAAAGAAACCAGTGATAGAGAAGAAAGACTGGAAGCCAAAGACATAAGACTACATGCAAGAGACATAGCATGTTGATGAGTTCCAGTTGCAACAAGAGACCCTGCCTTAGAGAATAAAGTGGAAGAATATTCAAAAATATTTTCACCAGTCCCTATGCTCCACATACACATTCACACATGCATCTACTTACATTAAAAACATTCATACATGCATGCACACATTATAGCTTCTCACACAAATGCAAAATATTAAAAGTCAGAAAAATGGAGCAGTGAAATTTATGCAAAGGCTGGTGCTCCAAACTCATCCTACAGCATCAAGAGACTCAGAAGGGAGGTTCACCAGCTTCATGTTTTTACCTGATGCCTTCCCTTCTTAACATCAATATAATAATTAGCAGGCCCAGTTGTGCAATGTGATTTACAACACTCTATAACCAGCACTGAATCAACCTGTCACAGTAGCTGCAAGTCTGCATAAAGTTTTAATTACAAGCATCATAAGATGGTCAGAACATATGGAGAAAAATGGATTATGAATCTCTGAAGTGCTGAACGTTCCTGTGGAGCAACCCCCTCCCTCTGTAACCTAAGGCAGAGAGACAAAGAAATTTGGCCAAAGCTCTTGTTCCCCCTCAGAAGTAAGCTCAACACTAGAACAGTGGGCATGGAGTGCAAGAACAAAGAGAGGAAGGCTGTAAGTGGACAGTGAATATGCTGACTCCAGCTTCAGGGAGACACAGCTACTGTTTATGAGACAGGAAAACACAGCTCCAGATTGGGGTGTGACAGGGAAGGAAGGAGCCTGAGATTCTTCATGCTTTTTAAGAGCTCTTTGTGTGTGTGTGTGTGTGTGTGTGTGTGTGTGTGTGTGTTCATGTTGGTGCAGTGCCTATATTTATTCTTTCCCAGACCATTTCTCACTGGCCTGGACCAGTGAACCTAGGGAATCTGCCTGGCTCTGCCCCCACCATCACTGATATTATAAGGGCTTACCACCAAATGTGACATTTTTGAAGGGTAAGAAAGCAAGTTTCTATTGTGAAGTAAAAGCTCCCCATGTAAGGGTGTGTATATCTCAAAATGCATTGCCCAAGCATGACTTCATAAGAATTCTGGGATTTGAACTCAGATCCCTATATTTGCACAGCAAGCACTGTTCCTACTTAGGTTATCTCCCTGCCCCTAGCACCTCTTCAACAATGCTTATAAGAAAGCATCCCAAACTGATGAACTGTATTTTGTCTTTAGAATTTTCCGGGTGAGGAAACATCCCTTGAGAGCATCCAACATATGAGAGTTCCAATGACTGTTTTTTTGGAGGGATCATTATCGCTATATTTTCTCTCTTAATTTATTCTTAAGTTCTTTTTCTGGAGAGCATAGATGTCTATGGGCACCTACACTGGAGAATGCTAGGTGTGAGCATATGACTCAAGGGGCAGAGTTTGAAAACATGCAACACAAGACATGTTGCACTCACAGGCTCCAGACTCAGCAGGAGTTCTCTGGGTGGCTGACTGGAGTTTGAGAGGAGGTAGAGATTTCAAACAGTAGATGGGATTGGGAAAAGAACTGGGCAGCTTGATTAAGATCCAGTGGTGCTAATCCTGTGGCTATATCCAAAGAGGCAAAACTTGCTTTGGGGGCTGTGGAGATGACTCAGTCAGCAAAGTGCTTGTTGCAGTAGGACCTTTTTTTTTTTCATAATAAGCTGGATGTAGTGTTCATGTCTATCATCACTGAGCCAGTAGAGACAGGAGCTCAGTCACTTGCTAGTCTGTCTGTATGAGTGAATTTCCAGGTTCACTGAGTAACCCTTCATCAAAAACTAAGGTAGAAAGTGCTTGCAGAAAATACTTTACACCAATCTGTGGCCTCCACACACATGTACACATACATGTGCACATACATGCATACACACATACACATGTATATACATAAAAACAACTAATGATGTGTTCTTTGGACTTGAGAAAGAGTGTTTATAAGACTCTGATGCTGACCTTTACACGTTAACTAAAGTTAGCACTTGCAAATTGTGTGTTTTAGGTTTGTGTAATTAGAAACCAACACACTAGGTCTAGAAGAAGTTTTAAGCAGATCAAAAGATGACAGGATACAACTGAATTACCCAAAATTTGAGTCAGACTTAAACATGAGTGCCTGGTAAACATATTAAGCAAGTCTCTGCCTCCTATCTACGTTTGTGTGTTAAAACTGGAGGCTTAGTAGTTGGAAAGATGGTTCAATGGGTAGAGCATTGCACTGCCTTTGCAGATGACCTGAGTTAATGCCCATGGCAGACGGCTCACAATTGCCTGTAACACTAGCCCTTGGGCATCTGATTATTCTCTTCCAGCCTCTGAGAACACTGCACTCACATGCATATACTAAATATACCAACACACACACACACACACACACACACAAATGTATACATAAATAAAAACATGTTTTTAAAAAAGAAATATGCTTATGTAAGTGCATTCAACAACTGCTCTGTCTGTGTGTGTTAAGGTCTGAATGTGTGACGCACGGGTGGTCACAGAATTCCCTGAGAAGTAGACTGACATTTGTGATTTGCACTTAGTGTCCCCTCTGCTCCTCCTTTCCTCTTTCACTTCCCTCCAGTCCCCTAGAAGCTTTCATCTATATTGGGTCTCTTCTAAACTTAAGAAGGACTAATCTCCATCACAGAGCCAGCTTCTTTTACAGGGAACCTCTTTTGCTTTTGTTTTTGCTTTGTTTCTTTTTAATTTCCTCAGTTTCCTGTGTCAGCAGGTAAATTTGAAAATAAAAGACCTAGGAATCTTGTATGTGCCTCTGGTGCTTCCTGTACAGAAAGAATGTCCACTTAGGGATGCAGAGGTGGAAGAGCTTAGCATCATGAAAAAAGCTCATAATTGAGTAGAGAACACCAGCAGATAGCAGTTAGGGAGGTGGGTCACTGATACAGTGCTTAGCTAGTGAAAGGTCCTTGGTTCAAATCCCAGGATCAAAAAAGATGAAAGAACAGAAGCAACATCCTCCAGTATATTAAATAATCTGGGATAATCAAGGGCTTCAAAGCTCTGAAGACAGCTAGCCACCCCAATATCGGTGTTGAGAGGTCAGGCAATACTAGTTTAACCGGTTAGGAGTGCAGTCCATATGCTGTTCCTGGGTAGACCACAATCTCAGGGTGGAC
Source organism: Mesocricetus auratus (assembly GCF_017639785.1). Taxonomy (NCBI): domain Eukaryota; kingdom Metazoa; phylum Chordata; class Mammalia; order Rodentia; family Cricetidae; genus Mesocricetus; species Mesocricetus auratus. Next base: position 66,662,157 of record NW_024429266.1, read on the forward strand.
AATCAGCCTAGGAGGAAAGCAGGTCCTGCCAGCTGGACCGCAGACTGAACAGAGCTACCATCCTGGGATATTCTGCCTGTTTCCTCTGGCAGTCCATCTGCAGTTCATGTCGGGTCTTGTTTCCTGCTTATTCTGGATTAAAACGACAACATTCCTGGTGAACAGTCTGGTAGTTTGACTATTGGACCTCACAGAGGACTGCCTGGTCCATGCGGGATAAGCAAGAAAGTCGACATCCCCAGCAGCAAGGTTATTAAAAACATGAGATTTAGTGTCACAAATGAGGATCACCTCTGACTCTGATCTCTGCCTACAGGCTTCTCCTACTGCGTTGAGCAGACCTGCTTGTGGTTCTCGAATCAAAATTCCTAGGTAGCTGTTTCTGCATTCTAGGCTTGTTGGTAGAGATGAGCTCTTTTGAAACTGTTGCACAGAGAAGTGACCCCAACCACCTACTTTTCGCTCTAGCAGCTGGAAAGCGACTTCTCAAATTAATTTATTTTTGAAATCATTAAAGCTTTTCCATAATGAAGCCAACTTAATCATATCTATTTTTCTTTTACCATTCTCTTTCTTCTTTTCTTCCCACCTCTCCACTCTCTTCCTTCTTCCTCTCCCTGAGTGGATTATAGACAGATGTGTCGATAGTCAGGTGACCAGAGCAGCAACACCTCATTTCAAGTAAGGTTCATCTACAAGAGACATAAAGGGATAGATGGCTGGAGAGCTTTAACAATCTCCTAAGTTAGTGGTTTTCAACGTGTGAGTGTCAGAGCAGATAATCCTGTGGATCATATATTTACATTATGATTCATAATATCAGCAAACTTATAGATATAAAGTAGCAATGAAATAATTTTATTGTTGAAGGTCACCACAATATGAGGAACTGTATTAAAGGGTCACAATATTTAGGAGAGTTGAGAAGCACTTATGACATAAGCATTGTCTTGTTCTTAAACTATATTCCAATGGATAAGTCTTGGCTATCTGAGTTTAGTCCATGATGAAGCAATAGAATCAACTCCCACATATTATCCTCTGATAATATCCACATATTTCTGCATGTGTTCTATGGAGCCTCCCCTCGAAAAGCCACTCACACAGGCACACACACACACACACACACATACACACACACACACACACACACAGAGTGAATAAATAAATTTAACAACAAATAAAATTATACTGGTATACTGGCCTGGAAATTTGGAGTGCTGTTATTCTAGCTTAGTTAAAAACACACAGACACATATAAGATCCCACTAATGCTCACAGAAAAAGCACTTACATTTAGTGGTATTCATAACATGCCATGTGTCAGAATTGTCAGAATTGTAATGTATGTCTTTAATAGGAGACTTACACAGGAATTTTATTGGGTAAGGAGGCAGATGTTTATCATGCATGTTACAAATGTAAGTTAGAATGTTAACAGCAAATTAAAGTTCTTAAACATTACTAATGGATTAAAGCTAAAGAATATAAACAAGAACAATGGAATTATGTGCTTAATCTATCAAGCTAGCAAAGATTACGTGACCAAGGGTCTTCTCGTGTTTTATCAATGTTTATATAAACTGAAAACCATTCCAAGAGACAACTTTGCATGTGCTAAAAGCTAAAAAGAAAAATCTTTGAAGAGTGTCAGTGCTTGAGAGTACCAGCTGCTTGTGCAGATGAACATTCAGTTTCCAGCACCAACTTCAGCTCACAATGAACCCATAATTTCAAATCCACACAATCCAATGCTCTCTTCTGGACACAAAGAATACCTGCACTAACGTGAACACAGTCTCATAAATAATAAAAAACAACAATCCTTTAAAAGAATGTATGTTCTTTTACCAACAATTCAATCCTTTGATTGCTGCATTATATGCCATCCTAGAGTAACTGATGGAAACAGAAGAAGAGACCCACAGCTAAGCACTGAGTCGAATTCCCAGAATCTAGTTGTGGAGACAGAGGAGTGATAAGCAAAGGGATCAAGACTGGGCTGGGGAAACCCACAGAAACAGCTGACCTGAACAAGACCTGGAGCTCATAGACCCCAGACTGACAGCTCAAAAACCAGCAAATGGAACCAGGCCATCTGAATATGGGTGTCAGTTAGGAGGCCTGGGCGTCTATGGAGCCTCTGGTAGTCAAACAGCATTTATTCCTAGTGTAAAAATGGACATCGGGAGCCCAGTCCACAGAGAGGGATATTGTCTCAGCCTGGACACAAAAGGGAGGGTCTAGGCCCAGCCCCAAATGATGTGACAAACTTCGATGCTCACACATGGAAGACCTCATTCTTTCTATGAAGCAGAAGAGGGATAGGATGGGGGATCAGTGGGGAGCTTGGGAGGATGGGAGGGAGAGGGAACTGGGATTGATATATAAAATAATATTTTCTAATTTAAATTAAAAAATGAAAAAGAGGAAGAAATACACTCCCTTGGTATGGATGCTGTAACCAGTGTAGAGAAAAATTTATAGTAAATGTTGCTCATCATAAACTTTCTTTAATGCCAAATCAAATTGGTCATCCGTGTCTAGGAATTTGTGATATGATATGAATAGACATTTTAGGAAGAATAAATTTATATAATCAATAAACATGAAAAGTTGCCTAATCCCTATAATAATCTAGATCTGAAAAATAAAATCATGTGCACTTTTTCTGGTATTGTACTATAAATATTTAAAAACTGATGACAGATAATTGTTGAAGAAACTGTCAAACCTGACATTTAAGTACTGCAAGCTGGCTGAACTGGAGAGGTGTCTTGGAGATTCAGAGTACTTGCTCATGCAGAGGACCAGAGCTAGGTTCCCAGTGCCCATATAGTGCAGTTCACAACTGCCTGTCACTTCAGTGCAGAGGATCTGATACTCCCTTCTGGACTCCCTGCACATCTTTACTTGTGTGTACACCCCTGACACACATACATGCACATACAAAATTAAGAATAAAACACTAAAATGAATCTATTTAAAGAGGAGGAACATTTAAAAAGAATTGTGAGTTGAAATGTGAATATTCACAAATTTCTCTAGTGATCTAGTGTTGGCATTAGCATCCAGACAGTTTTTGCTTTAAAAGACATATCCTGTGGGACCAAAACAGTCACGCGGAAGACACCAATTTGTATTACAATTCCACACCAAGCCACCAAGGTATGCTTTATTTTTTGAGGCAGGATCCCTCACTTGTCTGGAGCTTATCAAGCAGGCTAGGCTGGGTCTCCACTGAGTCCTTTGATCCTCCTGTATCTTCCTCCCGGTGCTTAGATTACACACATGCATCATCATAGCCAGCTTTTGCATTTGACTCTGGGGAAATGTGCAAGCACTTTCTGCACTGACCTACCTCTCTGACCTATATACATATTTGAAAAACTCATTTGCATTCAGTTTCCACTCTCTTGTACATCTGATAGACAGAAACACTCAGAAATGCCAGATTGTAGGGACACTGAAACATGGGCAGTTTTCCTCACAACCCTTGCTTTGCAGCACCCCAACTTCTCCACTTGGATCTCTGAAAACCTACCCTCTTTGGTCAGGGTAGCAAGGAGAAGCTTCTGCAATGGGGAACAACAGTAGCTTTCTTTACTAGTCATCTAATCCTGAAGAATAGGTGCAGATGTCATGAGGAGTATGTAAAGTAGACACATCTGCAATGAAAATTCTTTTGATATGAATATGGGCATTGTGTCACAAAATCAGTAGGTAAAGACTTATTGACTACATCACTCACTTTCTCCTGTATCTAATTGTGACTATTGGTTTAGCAAGATGAATCACTGGGTAAAGATGTCCTCACCAAGCCTGATGACTTTTGTGGTAGAAGGAGAGAATTGACTCCAGAAGGTGGTCCTCTGACCTCCACATGCACATAGTGTCATATACTACACACACACTCACACACACAAACAAAGAGAGAAAGAGAGAGAATAAATAAAAGCAATTGTAAATAAATAAAAACATGTCATCTGTATATTAATCTCACCAATTAATCTTATCTCTATGAAAATTAAACTGCAGTTACAAGGCCAAGGCCATTTCTGAATGGAGCCATATGGTGATGTATCATAAAGATGCATATCAATTTATGAAAATTAATAGGCCACGAATTGTTCCAAGCAAACAAGTTCCAAGACTGACATGAACAAAGTGGAATTCTGAGCCGGGCGTTGGTGGCCCATGCCTTTAATCCCAGCACTTGGGAGGCAGAGGCACGCGGATCTCTGTGCTTTCGAGGCCAGCCTGGTCTACAGAGCTAATGCCAGGACAGCCTCCAAAGCCACAGAGAAACCCTGTCTCGAAAAACCAAAAAAAAAAATTAAACTGGAATTCTGACATTTGGCAATACACATACCATCCCCAAAAGAACTTGCCTTGACAAGAACACCAAGTGTTTACTCCACAGTGCTCTGTATTTAATAATCCATGCTGTGTAATCCATGACTGTGTAGTTAGATTGCACATTTGTGTTCATGTACACATATACTGCTTTTCATTAGCATGTATGTGCATGTTCCTGTATATCAGGGTGTAGTGCCATTAGAAGCCAAGGAAGGCATTAGCTCCCACATTTTCTCCATACATTCTTCGGTTGAGGGGCATCTAAATTGCTTCCAGGTTCTGGCTATTACATACAACGCTGCTATGAACATAGTTGAATATATGTCCTTGTATGAATGTGCATTTTGTGAATATATGCCCGAAAGTGGAATTGCTGGGTCTTGAGGTAGACTGATTCCCATTTTCCCAAGAAATCATCATACTGATTTGCAAAGTGGTTCTACAAGTTTGCACTCCCACCGGCAGTGGAAGAGTGTTCCTGTTTCTCTACATCATCTCCAGCATAAACTGCCATTGGTGTTTTTGATTTTAGCCAATCTGACAGGAGTAAGTTGGTTTCTCAGAGTTGTTTTGAGTTGCATTTCCCTGATGGCTAAGGATGCTGAGCACTTTCTTAAGTGTCTATCAGCCATTTAAGATTCCTCTATTGAAAATTCTCCATTTAGTTCTGTACCCCACTTTTTAATTGGATTATTTTGTATTTTGGAGACTAGCTTCTTGAATTCTTTGTAAATTTCAGAGATCAGACCTCTGTCAGGTGTGGGACTGGTGAAGACCTTTCCCTAGTCTGTGAGCTGCCATTTTGTCTAATTGACTGCGTCCTTTGCCTAACATAAGCTTCTCAGTTTCAGGAGGTCCCATTTATCAGTCTCAGTGTCTGTGCTACTGTCATTATGTTCAGGAAACAGTCTCCTGTACCAACTCATTCAAAGGTACCTCCGACTTTCTCTTCTAAGTGGTTCAGTGTTACTGGATTCATATTGATGTCTTTGATCCATCTGAGCATAAGTTTTGTGCATGGCGATGGATGTGAATCTAGCTGCAATATTCTACATGGCCACATCCAGTTATGCCAGCACCATTTGTTGAATATTCTTTCTTTTTTCCATTTTGTAACTTTAGCTTCTTTGTCAAAAATCAGGTGTTCATAGGTGTGTGGGTCAATATAAGGGTTCTCAAATTGATTCCATTATTCTACCTGTCTATATTTGTGCCAATACCAAGCTGTTTTCAGGACAATAGCTCACCATAGAGCTTGAAGTCAGGGAAGGTGACACCTCCAAAGTTCCTTTATTGTACAGGGTTGTTTTGGCTTTTCTGTTTTTTTTATTTTTCCGTATAAAATTGAGTATTGTTCTTTCAAAGTCTGTGAAGAATTGTGTTGGGATTTTGATGGGGATTGGAATGAATCCATAGATTGCTTTTGGCAAGATTGCCATTTTTACTATATTTATCCTACCTATCTGAGAATAAGAGAAATCTTTCCATTTTCTGGTATCTTGTTCAATTTCTTTCTTTAAAGACTCAAAGTTCTTGCTATACAGGTCTTTCACTTGTTTGGTTAGCATTACTCCCAAGATATTTTATGTTGTTTGTGTAAAGGGTGATGTTTCTCTGATTTCTGATTTTTTTTAGTTAATCTTGTATCCTGACACATTGCTGAAGGTGTTTATCCATTGTAGGAATTTCTTGGTATATTTTTTCAGGTCACTCATGTAAACTATTGTATCATGTGCAAATAGGGAAAGTTTGACATCTTCCTTTCCAGTTTGTATCCCATTGATCTCTATTCATTGTCTTACTGCTCTAGTACCATATTGAAGAGATATGGAGAAAGTGAACAGCCTTGTATTGTTACTGATTTTAGAGGAAGTGTATTGAGTTTAACTCCATTTAGTTTGTTGTTGTCTGTTGGCTTTCTGTATTTTGCTTTTACTAAGTTTAGGTATTTTCCTGTTATTCCCATATCTCCAAGACCTTTATTATGAAGGGGTGTTGGATTTTGTCAAAGGGTTTTACAGCATCTAATGAGATGATCGTGTGGTTTTTCTTTATCAGGTTTTTATATAGTGGATTACATTGATGTATTTTCATATGTTGAGCCATCCTCACATCCCTGGGGTGAAGCCTACTTAGTCATGGTGGATGATGTCTCTGATGTTTTCATGGATTCCATTTGCCAGTATTTTGTTGAGTATTTTTGCATTAATGTTCATGGGGGATATTGGCTTGTAGTTCTAATTCATAGTTGTGTGTTTGTGTGGCCTGGTTACCAAGCCTTTTAAAAAGAGTTTGGCCTTGACCCTTCTGCTTTTAATGTGTGGAACAGTTAGAGGAGTAGTGCTACTAGCTCTTCTTTAATTTTCTGGTAGAATTCTACACTGAAATCATATAGCCCTGGGATTTTCTTAGCTGGGAGACTTTTGCTGAGTGCTTCCGTTTCATTAGGATTTATAGGTCTATTTAAATTGCTTATCTGTGTTTTATTTAATTTTGGTAAGTGTTATCTATCCAGAATATTGTTCATTTCCTTTAATTTTCAAATTTTGTACAGTACAGGTTTTCAAAGTAAGACCTGATGATTCTCTGGATTTCCTCAGTTGTTATGTCCCCGTTTTCAGTTCTAATTTTGTTAATTTGCATGTTCTCTCTCTGCCTTTTGGTTAGTTTGGATAAAAGTTTGTCTACCTTGCTGTTTTTCTCAAAGAACCAATTCTTTGTTACATTGATTCTTTGTATCATCTTCATTGTTTCTGCTTTATTGACATCATCCCTCATTTTGACTATTTGCTGGCATCTACTCCTCAGGGGTGAGTTGGCTTCTTTTTGTTCTAGAGCTTTCTGTTGTGCCGTTAACTCTCTAGTATGAATATTCTCTAGTTTCTTCATGCGAGCACTTAGTGCTATGAACTTTCCTCTTAGGATTGCTTTCATAGTGTCTCATAGTTTGGTTATGTTGTGTCTTTGTTCTCATTGAATTCTAGGGACTCCTTAATTTTATTTTTTTATGTCTTCTTTGCCTCAGGAATGGTGTAATTATGCATTGCTCAGTTTCCATAAGTTTTTAGGGTTTCTGCAATTTGTGTTGTTGTTTAATTCTAACTTTATTTATTTATTTATTTATTTGGTTTTTCGAGACAGGGTTTCTCTGTGACTTTGGAGGCTGTCCTGGAACTAGCTCTTGTAGACCAGGCTGTCCTCGAACTCACAGAGATCCGCCTGCCTCTGCCTCCCGAGAGCTGGGATTAAAGGCATGCGCCACCAACGCCCAGCCTTAACTATAACTTTAAATCATCATGATCCAATAGGATGCATAGGGTTATTCTATTTTTTTTCATCAGTTGAGGTTTGCTATGTTGTCAAGTATCTGTCAGTTTTTGAGAAGTTTCCATGTGGCACTGAGAAGAAGGTATATTCTTTTGTGTTTGGATGGAATGTTCTATAGATGCCTGTTTAACCCAATTGAGTCATAACTTCTGTTAGTTACTTTGTTTTTGAGGTTTTATGTGTGATTTGAGATTCAGAAAAGTTTCTTTTACAAATGTGGGTGCCTTAGTATTTGGAGCATAGATGTTCAGAATTGAGACTTCATCTTGTTCCAACACCAGAAAGCAGCCTTCTTGGTCCTCCAATGTAGACTGAAGAACAATGGCTCCCCAGGAATCCCCAGGCCATCAGCACCAGACTGTGACTCTTGGGGTATCTGGCCTCCTCGGTTAGCTTCTTGGTTCTCAGCTTCCTCATTTGAATAGCCACTGTTGGAATACCCAGACAATGCAATATAGTGCAATGTTATTCATTCCCTTTCCAATATATATTCATTCTTTCAGTTGTATTCCCCAGGAGTACCCTGACTTCTATGGATATTGTATTGTATTGGTATCCTTGTGAGAAACAGCTGACAAAACAACTTAAAGGAAAGAAAGATACGAACTTTATCTCAGATTTTTTTGTCAGCAATCTTTGGCTCCATCAGCTGATGCAAACTTTCATGTTAATGGGTGCATTTGGAAGAAGTTGCTTACCTCATGGTGAACAGAAAGCTGAGAAAGACTGCATGGGAACAGCAAACAGGTAAAACCTTCAAAAGCATATGCCCAGTAATCTGTTTTCTCCAAGCAGGCCCTATCTCCTAAAGTTTGGAGTTTCCCAAATAATGCCACCTGTGAGGATAAGGCATTTAAAACATGAGCATTTTCTGGTTACTAAAGCCATCACATATCTTCCCTAATCCAGTAAAATCCAAACAAAAGTAATGTTTTTATGTAGCCACCCACAGGCTAACTGCTTTATATTAGTTAATCTAATTTTCAGCATCTTTTAATGCTAAGGATGGCCCATTTTGAAAAAGAAAAAAATAGTAGAAGACCATATAGATTGCCCGTGGACCTTACTCATGCTCTGCTATGCCATACCTAAGTCTCAGGGCCTCCCCTAGTTCTGCAATATAATACCCATTGAGACTTCCCCTCACCACTGCCCATACCTCCTGTGGATTGCATAGACTGTCTCTCTCTGCAATTCCTTTCATGCATCACTGCTGTGTGTAGGTCCCAACAGGGCTTGACCTGAGGTCATACTGCCCAGAATACCAGATAGTCTGCTCAGGGACCTTCCCCACACTCTTATACAAGATCCAATTCTCAGTATCCACCAGAGCACTGGTAGAGACATCAAGGCAGCTCCTTCTATCCTGGCCACAACTCCTATGGATCCCTCAGACCATCTCCCTCTGGACTCCCCTCTCTCTACACCCCAACACCAGCAAGCATACTCCCCCAAACACATCAACCTAGCAGAGAAGTAAAATGGAAAATCTCAGCCAACAAAGTCCCTGAAACTCCAGAAAGGAAACAGAAACAAGGGAATAAAATTCTTACCCAACCAAGACAAACCTCAAAGTCAGCACCTAGAACTATATTTATCCCAAACCCTGATGCTTAGATACCAGCATGCAAATAAAATCAATAATATCCAGGGTAATATGTCTCCAGTAGAGTCTACCTATCCTACCATGGCAGGCCCTAAATGTTCCAACACATCTGAAGCACAAGAAGAATCTCCTAAAACCAATTCTATAAAGATGATAGAGGTCCTTAAAAATTACATGAATAAATCCCACAAAGAAATTTAGGAAAAATTTATGATTGGAGGAAATTAATAAATCCCTTAAAGAAAGGCAAAACAAAACAAACAGTTGAAGGAAACAAATAAAACTGTTCAAGACTTGAAAATGAAAATAGAAGCAATTAAGAAAAACACAAACTGAGGAAAACCTGTAAGTAAAAACTTTATGAATGCAAACAGGAACTACAGAGGTTAGCCTCACCAAAGAAATACAAGAGATGGAAGAAACACTCTCAGGCATTGAAGATACAATAATTAAAATGGATATATTGGTCAAAGAAAATGTTCAATCTAAAAGATTCCTGACACAAAACATCTAAGAAATCTGGGACACTATGAAAAGACCAAACCTATGAATAATAAGAAAATAGGAAGAAGATTCTCAGTTCAAAAGCCTAGAAAACATTAATTAAATTTTAGAGGAAAAATTCCTAGCCTAAAGAAAGAGATGCCTAGAACACATTAAAAAGATCATTCACCATGATCAAGTAGGCTTCATTCCAGAGATTAAGGAATGTTTCAACATATGAAAATCTGTAAATGTTATCTACCATATAAATAAATCTAAAGAGAAAAACCACATGATCATCTCATTAGATGAGAAAACTTTTGACAAAATCCAAGACTCCTTCATGATAAAACTGGTGTAGACATTAAGGATAAAAAGACATAATAAAAGAAATTATAGCAAATATTACATCAAATTAAAGGGAGAGCAACTCAAAGAAATTTCACTAAAATCATTCACAAGAATCTTCCCATATTTGTTCAGTATAGCACTTGAAGTTTTAGCTAGAGCAGTAAGACGGCTGAAGGAGATCAAGGTGATACAAATTGGAAAGGAAGAAGTCAAAGTATTGTTGTTTGCATATGATATGAGAGCATACATACCTGACCCTAAACTTTTACTATAAAAATGCTACAGCTGATAAACACTTTCAGCAAAGTGATTGGATACAAGATAAATTCAGAACAATCAGTATCCCTCCTACATACAAATCAAGAACAGACTGAGGAAGAAAGGAGGAAAGTAACACCCTTCACAAGAGCCTCAAATACTATAAATCATCTTGGCATAACTCCAACAAATCAGGTGAAAGACTTGTATGGTAAAAATAATCCCAAAAGCAAACCACAGATTCAATCAAGTCCCCATTAAAATACCAGCACAATTCTTTACAGACCTTGAAAGACCAATACTCAACTGTATATGGAAAAACATAAAACCCAGGATAGTCAAAAGAACCCTGTACTATGAAGGAACTTCTGGGTGCATCACCATCCGTGACTTCAAGTTCTACTATAGAGCTATAGTAATGAAAATTATTGGTATTAGCACAAACTTAGACAGGTAGACCAATTTAATTGAATTGAAAAACCTGATATTAACCCACATACCTGTGAACACCTGATTTTTGACAAAGAACCTGAAACTATGCAATGGGAAAAAAAGCATCTTCAACAAATGGTGCTGGCATAACTGGATGCTGACATGTAGAACATTGCAGATAGAAACACATCTGTTGCCATGCACAAAACTTAAGTCCAAATGAATCAAAGACCTCAACAAAACTCCAGTCACACTGAATCTCTTAGAAAAGAAAGTGGGAGGTATCCTTGAACAATTACACAGGAGACTACATCAGTAGCAGAGACACTGAGGCTGACAATTAATAAATGGGACCTCCTGAAACTGAAAAGCTTCTGTAAGGCAAAAGACACAGTCAACAAGACAAAATGGCAGCCCTCATAATGGGAAAAGATATTCATCAACCCCACACCCGATAGAGGGCTGTTCCCAAAATTTCCAAAGAACTCAAGAAGCAAAAACACCAAATAATTAAATTAAAAAGTGGGTTACCAAACTAAATAGAGAATTCTCAATAGAAGAATATAAAATGACTGAAAGACACTTAGCAAAGTCCTCAGCATGCTTAGCCATCATTGAAATTCAACTCAAAAATATATAAAGGACAAATAAACTATATATTAAATAAATCATCCATTTTTTAAAAAATGCAATATAGATCTAAACAGAGAATTATCTACAGAGGAATTCAAATGGCTGATAAACATTAAAGAGATGTTCAACATTCTTAGTGATAAAGGAAAGGCAAATCAAAATTACTTTGAGATTCTATATTACATCTATCAGAATGGGTAATGTCAGTAATAAAAGTGACAATTCATGCTGGTGAGGATATGGAATAAGAGTAACAATCTTCCATAGCTGGTAGGAGTGCAAACTCATGCATTAATGATGGAGATCAATATAGTATTTTCTCAGAAAACTGGGAATCAATCTACCTCAAGATCCAGGAATACTACTCTTAGATATAAACCCAAAGGATAATATGTCTTACCAGAAGAGCATTTGCTCAACTATATTCATTGTGACTTTATTTGTTATAACCAAAATCTGGAAACATTACATGTCCCTCAACTAAAGAATGTGTAAAGAAAATGTGGTACATTCACAAAAATGATTTTTAGTCAATGGATTACAAAATGACATTATGAAATTTGCAGATACCTACTGAATGAGGTAACTGAGACCCAGAAGACAAATATGGTATGTACTCACTCATAAGTGGATATTAGCTATAATGTAAATGATATTAAAACTACATCCACAGAAATCTAGAGTAGTGGAAGCATCCTGCAATCAGTGAGTGTGACCCCAGAAAGTAACAGATAATATGGGGTCTGAACTGGCCATCTTTTGTAACTAGGAAAGTCTTTCAGTGTTGCAACTAGGTTACATTCAGTTGAGTTGTTGGCCAAGTAGGTCCCATGGAGATCCCTAAACAATCCAGTCTGATGCTAAGACAAAGGTGCCCTCCCTGAATATTGAAACAATGGCCCCATTGTCAAGGAAAATATTCACAGAGCACATTGAACATGAAAGGTTGAGCTGGTGTGGGCTTGGAGCCTTCACACCTACTTTTTAATCACTTTGGCACAAGAAGGTAGTCAGTAGGTACTCTGGATACCAACACAGCCACAAAACCCTCCACTTAGAATCTGTCCTGCCTGAAAGATATGCTTGGCCAATGGTAGTATAGAATTTGTGGGAGTAATCAACCAATTTTCAGTTTAACTTGAGCCCCATGCTATGAGAGGGACACTATGCCCTACATTGCCTGGATAGCCAGGAACTGAAGAATGGATAACATAAAGACCCAGCAAGAGTGCCTTGTTCACTCATCATAATAGAATGTTCCTCTCGTAGCAGATGGGCATGGGTATAGAGACCCACAGCCAGACATCATGTGGAGAGAATCTATATTGGAGGTTTCCATTGTGTCTCTCCTATTGGACATGAGGGGGACAAAAGACTCTAGGAGTCATGGGGTATAGAGGACATCAGAAGAACGTGGCTCACCAAATCTACTATGCAGGGCTAACATGAACTCACAGAGACTGAAACAGCAAGTAAGGGGCATGCATGGGTCTGCACCAGGTCCTCTGTATATTTGTTATAGCTATTAGCTTGGTGATTTTGTGAGACTCCTAACAGTGAAAATGTGTACATCTCTGATTCTTTTGCCTGTTCTTGAGATTCCCCCCCCCCATTGGGTTACCTTGTTCAGCCTTGATATATGGGCTTTTGCCTCCTCTTATTGTGTATTTTTTTTATTTTTCAGTTTAAATTTAGATTACAAATAAGGTTGCTTCACAAGTCAGTTCCAGGTCCCTCTCCCTTTCCCTCTCCTCCTTCCGTGCCCTCCCCCCAAGCCCCCCATTATCCCCTCATTTCCCCAGGGAGGGTGAGGCCCTCCATGGGGGTGTCCATAGTCTGTCATTTCATACAGGGCAGGGCCTAGACCCTCCCCCAAGAGTTCAGGGTGAGAGTGCATCTCACACTGTTGGATGGGAGTCCAAAGTCCGTGTGTATACGAGGGATAAGTACTGATCTAGTGGCCAAGGCTCAATAGAGTACCTAGCCTCTTATTGTGTCTTATTTTGTCCTGTTTTGCTGCTGTTTCTTGGAGGTACACTCCTTTCTGTAGAATAAATGAAGGGGGGTTCAATGCGAAGGAGACAGAAGGTAGTGGGTAGGAGTGAAGGGAGAGAGAACTGGTTGCCATGTATTGCATGAGAACGAAAGCAACTGTCAATAACCTTTTTTGAAAAAGGATAAACTAGAGTAATGGGTACAGGAAACTGCTTAGTGAACCATGTGGCTACCACCAGAGCCCAAGTTACTTTTACTACAAAGCATAGGCATCATCATTCTCAGCTGTTATCTCTCACATACAGCCTGCTAGTTAAGACTTTACTTTTCCCAAATATCAACTCTGAATATACTTTCCCAAGCTATCACTCATGGAAAACTTTGACTTTGACCTACCTTCAATCTATGGGTCAATGGTTCAGTGTATAGGGTAAGCTTCTTAACTTCACTTCTTAAACAGGAAAATGACATCCTGAAGAACTATATAAACTAGTTGTGCATGATGTCAACAATGGCTACTGTGGTAGTTTGAATGTAATCAGCCCCCATAATCTCATAGGGGATGATACTATTAGGAGGTGTGGCTTTGTTGCAGGAGGATATCACCTTGTTGGAGGAAGTGTATTATTGTGGGGGAGGGCTTTGGGGTCTCATATGCTCAGGACACTGCCCAATGTTTCAGTAGACTTCCTGTTTCCTGCAAGATGTAAGACTCTCAACTCCAGCACTACATCTGCCTACATGCCACCATGCTCCCCACAATGATGATAAAGGACTAAACCTCTAAATTGTAAGATAGGCACCCAGTTAAATGTTTCCTTTATAAGAGTTGCTGTTGTTGCTGTGGTCATGGCATCTCTTCACAGCAGTAACAAGAACCCTAACTAAGACTGTTACTGACAGAATGGAAGGAGGAGACAGTAGTTACCATGAATTCATTTAGTAAAATTTTAGCAACCAGACTTGACAGTTAAAAGCCTGAGCAATAGGAAGGGGGGCAGAATGAATAATATTATACTCTCATCTTCAGACTCGGTGTGCAGTGTCAAGCATGCAAATGGTTAATAAAATGTTCCTTTAAAAGATAAAAAGTAGCACTCAGGAGGCAGAGGCCAGCCTGGTCTACAGAGGGAGTTCCAGGACAGCCTCCAAAACAATACAGAGAAACCCTGTCTCAAAAAACCAGCAAATAAATAAATAAATAAAAAGATAAAAAAAAGTAGACTGGAAAGATGAATCAGTGATCAAGACCTGACAACAATTAAGAGAACCTGATTCAGAGCTCAGAACTTACTTAAAACACTGTGTGTGGCACCGTCCACCTACAATCCCAGCATGATGAGGTGAGAATGAGACACAGGTTGATCCCTGTATGCTAGCAGTCTGCATACCTAGTATATATGTTGAAATTTCAAGACCGTAAGAGACATGAAAGTGTTTGAACACAGACACGAACTGTTGTCCTTTGACCACTAAGCATGTGCTGTGTACCCATTCTTGGCTCCTCTATCAATCACAGGCAGGGCACATTTCTTTCCTGTTTGTAGGAAATGAAATTTCATGAGCACTTCTGAGTCTCATCATCAAGCCTATTGAGACTCTGAGGCTCCTTCTGACTCAAGAGGCCTGTGGTTTTGCTTGTTTTATGACTCTCTCTGCCCTGGTGTGTGTTTCTTCCCTTCCAGGGTCTCATGATGATAATATTGTCTGAGTCTCATGTGCTCTGGAGTATGCAAGAAATGAAGAGCAAGAACATCTACTGGCAGTGGAGACAGAATGAGAAGCCAGACTTGCTTTCAACTTTTCATTCCACCGTGTGGCACGTTGGCAAAAATAAGTCCCAAAAGTAAGACAGCCTGATTGCTAAATTATTTTAATCTTTACTTTCACTTTAACTATGAATTAGCTGTTTCCAAGTAGGGGTAACTTTAGCTTTCAGGAGACATTTGGTGTGTCAGTGGCACAGCTGCTTATTTCACCTGGGAGGAGAGAGGGCTAGGGTTGTAGCTCAGTTGATAGGGTGTAGAAAGCCATAGGTTCCATCTCTGGCACCTCATAAAACCAAGCATGATAGAGCATGCCTATGATTCTGTCACCAAGGTGATTGAGCCAGAAGTATCAGGAGTTCAAAGTTGTCCTCAGTTACACTATGAGTTATAGACCAGTCTCAGTATCTCAAAAAAAAAGCAAACACTTTGAAGAAAAAGATTTCTTTTGTAGCATCTGTTAGATGCTACTAACAATTTATTAAGCCTTAGGAATGCTTGCAACAAAGAATTATGCATCCCAAAGCATCAATACTGTGGAAGTTGAGAAAACTGCTTTGATCTTACTCATGATCCTATTGCCTACATGGAGTCCTGAAGATAAGGGTCCTGACAGCTGTGCATAGACAAAAGTAAAAATCGAGAGAAAGACACTTGCTCCTTCAGATAATGTTCACTGTGAGGAAGGGAGATAGTTTATTTCTTAGTTAGGGATCCTATTGCTATAAAGAGACAAATGACCTTGACATCGTCTTATAAAGGAAAATGATAAATTGGGGTTGGTTTATAGCCTCATAGGTTTAATCCACTTTTTTCATGTTGAGAAGCATGGCAGCATGTGGGAAGTACAGTGCCTCAGAAGGAGCTGTGAGTTCTATATAATGATCTTCAAGCAACAGAAAGTGAATTGTCACACTGCCTGTGTCTGGAGCATATATGGGAGCTCAGATGCTGCCTCCACAGTGAGACAGCTACTCCAACAACGTCCCATCTACTCCAACAAGACAACACCTTCTAGTAGTGCCACTCTCTATGGACCAAGCATTTAAAGACATGAGTCTATGGATGCCATAACTATTTAAACCACCACAACAACCAAAAGCAGACAATAAAGTGTGTTCCTCAACCTCACTGTTTTTTAGAATAAATGTTGACAACACAGGAAGTAGATATGATCAGCTAAGGAAAACCACAGCATAAATAAGTGAGTTCTTAATTAAGTTAAGAACTCATAGATCAGTAGATCATAAGCCCTAGTAGAGAACCTACTACTATTACTATGCTAAATGGACACAGTAATAAACTGACCCCCCCTACATGTTCTTATCTCTGTGCCCAGAATGACTGCCTTTCATAGTCCTTATCACAGAATTCTTTTCTAACAGTAGATAGTGATTACTACAGAGAAATCCACAACGGAGAATAAGAGACTACAGAATGCTCAGTTTTAAATGAAATGTCTATATCCCCCTGCTGCCAAGGCTCAGTCATCACTACGGATGGGGAGTGAAACAATTACAAGAAATATAGGGAGTAGATGAATGCAGCAAAATGGTGACTCAGATGTCCATTGTACATAAGCTCGGTGTTTGTGAGGTCCATGAAAGGCTGCCATGCACATGCAGGCAATTCCTAGTGGACTCAGTGGATTTCTAACTGAGCACCCAGAAAGTGGCAGAGGGAATCCAGAAAAATTATAGAGTTGAAATGGAGGGTGGATTTGTGCAAAGCATATTATATACAGGTATGAAATTCTCAAACAAAAAGGTAAACAGTGATTGAAGATGACACATTCTAATCTGTGGTATCCAAAAGTGCACACACACACACACACACACACACACACACACAAACACAGAGAGAGAGAAGAAGAAGAAGAAGAAGAAGAAGAAGAAGAAGAAGAAGAAGAAGAAGAAGAAGAAGAAGAAGAAGAAGAAGAAGAAGAAAAGTGGGAGAAGGCAAGGAAAGAGCTTAACTTTAGACAAAGTCAGCTCTTACTTGGGCAAAGACCAATTCATGAAGGCCAACACATAAGCAGAAGATACTCAGGAAACCATGATGGGGGATGTCCTTCTGTATGCTGTGAATACATATTTCTCTTATTGGTTGATGAATAAAGCTGGTTCAGTCAATGGACAGACAGGATTTAGCCAGGCGGGAAACTCAAACAAGGATAGAGATGCCATGTAGCTGCCAAGGAAGCAAGAGATCTGAGCATCACCAGTAAGCCAAGACCTTGTGCAGATACATGGATTAATAGGAATGGGTTAATAACTAAGATAGAGCTATGCAATAGGAATCTTGAACCATCAGCCTAGCAGTAAATAATTAATACAAGTCTCTGTGTGTTTATTTGGAACAGCATTGTGAGTGGGGTACTATTTTAGGCAAAATGGGAACATAGCACATAATTATGATTGGTTTTAGCTGTTTTCTTTGAGCTGAAGTTCATTTGTTACTAAAATACCCTTCTAGCGATGCTTGGTTTAAACACAGCCAAGCAATAGTCAACTACATAGGAGCTAATTCTATGGAGGCTGTCTCAGAAAAATAGCCTCTCACTCATTTTATTTACCTGAACTTGCACATCATTTCCATATCTTTGTTGTATTAGTGCCTCAAAGTCAAATATTCAGGCTTGAGTTTTCTACAAAATTAATAAGATGTAAAGATTCCTTGCCCTTTCCAGGGTTCCCAGGGTAACACACCCAATGCGTTTACATAATCACATGCCTTTTAAAATGCAACACAATATATTTCAACTGCAACTGGTTAATATTATTAGCTCTTTTCACTCTTCACTCAGTCCATTTGCAAATGTCCATAAAACTACTCAGAGTGATTACAACATCTGGCCAAGACTGCATGGAGTAACGCATTTGATGAGTGCAGGAAGACATTTTTATGATTTATAGCTACTTCCCTATGTGGTTAATTCTGTTCCATCACAGAACAGGAATATCATTCAAAAATATTCCAGATGTCTGCCATGTCATGACTTTGGGTCCATAGCAAGAGATTGCACCATTACCTAGACGCAGTTTATAGTATCAGATCTGAGGAAGATCAGAAAAAGAAAAGAAAAAGAAAAGAAAAAAGAAGGAATGAAAAGCTTAAAACATGGGCTGGGGAAAGAAGGCTCACAATTGTTAAGAATAACATAAAGCTAACATATAAAATTCAGTTTGTTTTTCTTGAATTAAAAAATACTTACATTTTGTGACTATGTGACCTCACTCAGGATGGTTTTCTTCTAGTGTCATCCATTTGCCCGCAAATTTCAGGATTCCATTGTTCTTTTCTGCTGAATAGTACTCCATTGTGTAAAGGTACCACATTATCTCTATCAACTCTTTGGTTGAGGGGCATCTAGATTGCTTCCAAATTTTTGGCTATTACAAATAAAGCTGCTGTGAACATAGTGGAACAGATGTCCTTGTTGTATGAATGTGCATCTTTTGGAAATATGCCTAAGAGTAGAATTGCTGCGTCTTGTGGTAAGCTTATTCCCATTTTTCTGAGGAATCTCCATACTGATTTCCAAAGTGGCTGTACAAGTCAGCACTCCCACTAGCAGTGGAGAAGTGGAGAAGTGTTCCCCTTTCTCCACAACCTCTCCAGCATAAACTGTCATTTTTTTTTATTTTAGCCATTCTTACAAGAGTTAGATGGTATCTCAGAGTTGCTTTGATTTCCATTTCCCAGATGGCTAGGGATGTTGAACACTTTCTCAAGTGCCTCTCAGCCATTTTAGACTCCTCTATTGAGAATTCTCTAAAAGACAAACATGGTATGTACTCACTCATATATGGATTTTAGACATAGATCTGGGGAGTGCCAGCCTACAATCCCATGGCCAGACAGTCTGGGAAACAGAACCTTCATCCAATGGCTGATGGAAGCAGAGGCAGACTCCCACAGCTAAACACTGAGCTGAACTCAAGGAACCCAGTGACACAGAGGGAGGAATGATAAGCAAAGGGGTTAAGACTAGGCTGGTTTAACCCACAGAAACATCTGACCTGACAAGGGCTAGCTCTTGAATTCCAGACTGATGGCTAGGAATCCAGCATGGGACTGATCAAGACACCCTGAATGTGGTTGTCAGTGAGGAGGCTTAGGCAATCTATTGGGCCTTGGGTAGTAGATCAGTATTTATCCTTGGCATACAAATGAACTTTGGGTGCCCATCCCACAATGAGAGATGGAGTCTTGGGGGAGGTTCTAGGCCTTGCATTGGATGAAATGACAGACTATGGGCACTCCCATGAAGGGCCTCACCCTCCCTGGGCAAATGAGGAGGCTTGGGAGGGCTGGTGGGTGGGCGTGGGAGGAGGGGGAGAAAGGGAGAAGGACCTGAGATTGACATGCGAAGCAACCTTGTTTCTAATTTGAATTTAAATTTAAAAATAAAAATTAAAAACTACTTACTTTAATTCTATGTACACAGGTGTTTCACATGCATGCTTATCTGTATGTAATATCAAAACAGTACCCACTGTGCCACAAGAGGGCATTGAGTCCCCCAGGACTGGAGTGACAGGTAGTTGTGAGCCATCATGTGGGTGTTGGGAATTGAAACTGTCTGGAAGAGCAACCAGTGCTCTGAACAACAAGCTCATCTTTTTTTTTTTTTTTTTGGTTTTTACGAGACAGGTTTTCTCTGTGTTGTTTTGTTTTGGAGCCTGTCCTGGAACCTGCTCTGTAGACCAGTCTGGCCTCGAACTCACAGAGATCTGCTTGCCTCTGCCTCCCAAGTGCTGGGATTAAAGGCATGAGCCACTAATGTCCAGCTAACAAGCTCATCTTGAAGCCCCCTTTCCAGAGTTCTTAAATTCCACAGCACAGTATCATCATCTTATATTTGCAGTTTATCTTGCACTCTCATTTTATAAAGAAGAGATATTCAAATTCTTATTTAATGTACTATTTCTTCCATGTACCTTTTCTTTTTCTCTCTCTTTTACATTTTTATTTTATGTTGTCATTTACTTGGAATAGTTTTTGCACAGTGAGTGTGAGAGTTCTCCTTGAATTTCTATTGTTTAGCTCCTGAAACTGAAGGACTTGCTCTATTCCTTGGGCCAACTTTTGGGACAGGTCTTAGTTTCCAGTCATTTACAACATGTTACCTGTCAGGTGGTATTCCAGTTACTTCTCTTGATACTGTGTCAAAAGTACCCAACCAAAGCAAGTTAAGGAAGAGAAGGGCCTTATATTCAGCATGAGCAACTTCTCTCTAGTTTCTTTTCAAAACGTTACTAGAAATAAATTCCAATTCATTTAGGAAAATATTTTTGACTTATAAACACTGCACATTTGACTTGCTGGGTTATCTCCACAGACTTTCTCCAAGTCTGCTTTGATTGTGTGTGTATGTGTTTGAGGGTGTGGTCCAGCATGGTGGTGAAATCATGACAGCAGGATCATGAAACAGCTGGCACATAGCATCCACAGTCAGAAGCAGATAGAGATGGATGCTGGTGCTCATCTTATTTCTCCTTCTTATTAAGAGCACGGAGCTTCCTATGCCTCAGATAACTCAATCTATAACAAAACTTTCTCACAAACATGCCCAGAGATTTGTCTTTTTGCTGATTATAGATCATTGGTGTTAACCATCACAGTGGAGTCCTGACAGTGGAGCCCTGAGAGATATGAATGCTCAGAAGCTCACTAAGAGGATTATGAAGTTTAGCAACAACAGCTGCTGACCATATTCACATCAGACCCACATTTGCTCCTAAACAAGCTCACCCTGTATTCCTTCCCACAAATCATGCATTCCTCTACTTCTGAAGCCCGAGTATCCCTGGAACTCACTGATTGGCCAGTTTAGACGAATTTGTAAATGTCAGTTTCAGTGAGAAACTGTATATTACGAAATAAGATGTAGAGCCATTGCAGAAGACACCTGAGGCTAACATCAGTGTCCATGTAGTCCCCATACATATATACACACACTGCATATACACTGGTCCACATGAACGAAGGTGACAAGGAGTAAATCTGAAATTTTCTCATAAAGGAATCAGAATTACCTCATTGAAATATTTTGAAAACAAGTAGACTAGAAAGTGAAAGGGGGAATAGCACTAAACAATGGATAGCACTGAAGTTTGAGACACACTTGGAACATTCTGACGCATACCAGTGAGGTGGCATTCAATTATGGGTCCAAATACCTTACAGGAAACACGTTAAAGAAGGAAAGAAGGAAGGGATAGAAGGAAGGGACAGAAGGGAGGGAAGGAGGAAGGCAGGGAGGGAGGGAGGGAGAGAGGGAGGGAGGGAGGAAGGGAGGGAGAGAGGGATGGAGGGCAGGAGGGCAGGCGGGCCTATGCTGGCTTACAATATCCAAAAAAAAAAAAAAGAGTAGAAAAAGCTGGGCGATGGTGGTGCACACCTTTAATCCCAGCACTCAGGAGGCAGAGGCAGGAAGATCTCTGTGAGTTCGAGGCCAACCTGTTCTACAAAGCAAGTTCCAGGGCAAACTCCAAAGCTACACAGAGAAACCCTGTCTCAAAAAAGAGGTGGAGATGGTGGCTTCTTTTTTTTTTTTTGGTTTTACGAGACAGGGTTTCTCTGTTTTGGAGGCTGTCGGTCCAGCCTGGCCTCGAACTCACAGAGATCCACCTGCCTCTGCCTCCCGAGTGCTGGGATTAAAGGCGTGTGCCACCAACGCCCGGCGAGATGGTAGCTTCTATTTATTTGTTTAGTTTATCATTTTTGGTCGTTGTTTAGTTTTGAAATGATATTTTAATTACATTTCTCCCTTCCTGTTCCTCCCTCCAAGGCATCCCATATACCCCTCCCTATTGTCGTTCAAATCCATGGCCTCTTTTCTTCACTAATTGCTATTGCAAGCATATGTTTGTTTATATATATGTATATGTTCCTAAATATAACCTATTGCATTCACATAATGTTACTTGTATGTATATTTTGGGGGCTCTTTGGCACTGGACAGCCAATTGGGATGATAGTAGAGATTATATCTCTACCATCAGTTTACTCAGTTGCCTATGGTTCTTTGTATAGGTTGAGGCCTCTGGAACTTTGTCCTGCCTAGTCTGGCATGTTCATTGGTATCACATTTTATCTACATACAAGAGGCAGAGAAAAGAAAGGAAGTCTGACCAGGCTATAAAACAGCAGAGCCTGGTCCTAATTGTGTACTTCTTCCAGTAAACTGTCTCATCTCTCTGTCTCTGTCTTTGTCTCTGTTTCTCTCTCTCATGTGCATGTGTGTGTATGTACATATGACCTGATATTTGTTCTCCTTTGATTGCTAAAGAGGCACTTACTGGACCTAGGGCATGCATAAAATATGGGCCAAGATGCTGTAGTTTCTATCTATCAGCACCTGCGACTCTACTCCTAGAATAAGAGATTTCCATTCACACCATCTCATTCTCTAATATCTCTTATTATGGCCACTTACAATAGATGCTTAAAAAGGCTGCTTGAATGAATCTTACTTCAGGTACACAGAAATCCTTCTTACTATCACAGCAGAAAATGCTAATCACAGAAAAATGTAATGTAAAATATTAATTGACATGATTTTAATGTATTTCCTTATAATATCCTGATGAATGTGTTCATTTGTCTATATATGATTTATCTACATAATTATTGAAAATATATCATTAAATATATATATATATTTGATTTAATTTAATTATTTAAATGTACCTCCAAATATTATTTAAAGCACTGGCCAACATGTGAATGCATGAGAATTAATTTAACTAATTAAATTCAAATAACATTTACATTATTCTGATTTTATTTATTTATCTATTTATTTATTAATATTTGTTTTTCAAGGAAATGTCTCTCTGTGTATCCTTGGCTATCCTAGAACTTACTCTGTAGACCAGGCTGGCCTCAAACTCACAGAGAAACCTGTCTGTCTCTGCCTCTTGAGTGCTATCTTTACAAATAATACAGTAATAAATCCCTCTGTGTGTGTGTTGCTGTGTGTGCCTGCCTGTTTATGTCTGTATGTGGTATATAATGAATGTTTTGGTAGATAAGGGTGTATAGGTGTCATGGGTGGAGTGTACATGTAGTATGAATGTGTATTTATGTATAGCTGTGTGTCTTAGTTACAGTGACTATTTCTGTGATGAAACATTATGTCCAAAACAACTTGAGGATGAAAGGATTTACTTGGCTGATACTTCCACGTCACAGTTCATCATCAAAGGAAGTTAGGACAAGAACTCTACCTGCGACTTCAAGCAGTGAAGGAACCTGGAGTCAGGGGCTGATGCAGAGACCATGAGTGAGTGCTACTTGCTGGTTTGTTCATCATGGCTTGCTCATTCTGTTTTTTTTTAATAGAACACAGCACAACCATCCCATGGATAGAACCACCACAGTAATATCCCCCATGCATTAATCAATAATTAAGAAAATTCCCTACAGGCTTGCCTACAGTTTGATCTTATGGAGGCATTTTCTCAATTGACGTTTCCCCCTCTCAGGTGACTTTAGCTTCTGTCAAATTGGCATAAAATTCCCCAGCACAACATGTGTCTATGTTGCATGGGTATATGTTTATGAGTGTAGGTTCAAAGTCAGCAAACCTGATAAGATCATCACAAACAATTAGAGCAGTAACTTTTCTGTTGCTGTGATTGACTACCAGTTCCTGGTTCACAATCCATCCTTGTGTGAAAGGCACAGCAGCAAGAACTTCCCTGGCAGTTAGGAAACTGATCACATTTTAACCATACACCAAGAATGGGAGAAGGGAGTGGGACCAAGATATAAAACCACAGAATACATTCCCACTGATGTACTCTCCCTGTACTACCTCCCAAAGGGTCCATAACTGCCCCACAGCACCATCAGCTGGGGACCAAGTCTTCACACTCGTGAGCCTGTGAGGGACATTTCACACTTGGATCACAAAAAGTATTACCAAAGGTCATCAGGAAAAGTATAAATTCTGAAGACTGAACTCAGTTGATGCACTGAAACTGTGCAACACTAAAAACTTTGACTGAAATTGGAGTTGACTATGATATATATGTGTAAATTAAAAAAAAACTGAAAGGGCTTATCAAGCTTATTTTGGATATTTTCTGATCCAGTATCTTCTTGAGGATTTTCTTTTACTTTGTGTTATCTGATTCTAACTCATCTGGAACCATCTAGATCCCCTCCCCAGAGATGTCTCCTATGAGATTCCCATTCTCCTGAGCATGATTCCCTGGCCCTAATGACTGTGGATAATCCAAAACTATCAACTGTAGTCATCCCTTTCAGCCCTGAGTTACCTAAATTATTACAGCTGATCAATCCTATATCTCTTTTCCCTGCTTCTCCTATGCTTTCATGAGAAAGAACACTGGGCAGGTTGTGTGCATTCCCTCCCATACTCTAGCTTTTCGATCTTCCTGGTCCTCCCTCTGCAGTAGACCATCTAAAGAGCAGACATCTTCTTCCTTCTTGCAATTTTTTATTTCTACGTATTTTGTTTGCATATTGGTTTAATTCTATGCTCCTTGAAAATAAATATCTACCACTTCTCTTGTATAAAATGAAAACAGGATAACAGCTTAAGAACTAAGCCTGCTCACAGACCAACAGAAAGCCACACTGGAAACAAAATGCAGGCAAGATAACAAGATAACTCTCACATACTTCTCACCGCTCCCTCTGACAGTTTGACCTCACATATCAAGTCCTGATGTCTGTTGCAGTGTAACTTAAGAGTACCAATGTAAGACATACAAAGCAAGCATCCATTATCCTTTGGTAATTCCAGTGTTTTGCAGATGCTATACTCAGTAAATTTGTGTTTATTGAAGCAAAGGTAACAGACTGTGGCAGGACATCCTTATAACAGTATGAGCAGGAAGATGACACAATCAGAAGATGTCATATTAGTTTCTTCCTTTTCTCTGTCCAACTATGTGGTTGGAAGTTACTTGCAGGAGTTAGGGTTTATTGTGGCTTATGGTATAAGAGGATCATTTCACTGTGACAAGGAAGGTATGGTTGCAGGAGGGGAAAGATGTCAGCTGAGGCAGTTGTGTGCTGCTCACATTGCATGGACATTTAGGAAGCCAAGAGAAAACAGGAAGTTGGGCTATGTTATAATATCTCAAGGTCCACCCCTAACGCCCTGCCTCTTCCAGCAAGGATCCACACCCTACAGGTTTCACAACTTTACCAAAGAACTTGTCACCAAGTATTCAAAGACATAAATCTGCGGGGGACAATTCACATTAAAACAACATCAGAGGGAGATAGATTCATTTAATGTACAGTAAATGCTAGATAGAAAAGCTATCTCTTTGCTGCATTTTTGAGGACTCACCTTGAGTCCCTTTCCTCTTGGTATGGGTATAAGTAGGGATAGGATCATGTGGGAAACTTCAGACATGCCTTGCCTGCTGGTCATGATCCTCACTAAGGAGACTTTATTAAAGGAGCTAAGGAGAGGCATTAAAATGAATTCAGGAATTACCTTGGGATTTTATTTATCCCAGCCTATATATTTCCCAATAAGCAAAAATAACATATTACTTGCATCTTTACTCTCATATATTCAATGAAACTCAGAGAGTTAAGAAATCATATATACCTTTAGAAATTGAAGAACTTATTAACATGTTATCTAAAGAAGAGATTCTCAAATTTAAAGTTTTGAGGCAAACTCGACTTACCTCAATACAATGGAATATGATAGTCACATAAAATATTCAAATAATTAGACAGAAAATTATCTTGAACTTGGAGCAGTTTGGACTCCAAGGAGAAAGTCTTGAAAATTATATTATGAAAATATTTCACCCTAGGAATTCAAAGCACAAAGTTTAAAGGGAGATAGAGTTTTAAACTTTCCAGAGGATGTTTTCAACTACATATACCCTTTTAATCTGCAAAATAAGGAATGTATGGAACTACAAAGAAACTTGTTTTCTAACAATATCTATATCAGTCACTTGTGTTGTTGCTATAACAAAGCACCTGATAAAGGCAGCTTGGGGGAGAATGGTTTACTTTAGCTCACATTTGAGAGTACGACTCATCATGATAGGGAAGGGGAGGGAGTAAGCACTAAGGAGCTGGACATGAATGGTCATACTGCATCCACATCCAGAATCAAAGGGCTGAATGCTGGCACTCAGCACACTTTCTCCTTTTTATGTCAATCAGGACACCACATGGAATGGTGCCACCCACTATCAGGATTGAGTCTCCCTTCTTCAACAAATCCAAGCTAGAAACTACTGGATGTTTGTTTCCCAGGCCATTGTAAATCCTGTGTTTTTGACAATCAAGAGTGACTATCACCATGGCCAGCTATCACTATCACCATAGCAAACAACGAATGCACATCTCCTGTGATCTGCTGGAAAAAGACAGAGACTGGGATGCTTATTTCTCATTTGCTGTTTCATATACCCACAATACAGCATTCCTTTTTGGAAAATATTTCTTAAATTTGCATATGCACATGCACACATGCATACAGAAATATTTACCTATATAGCACATACATCTAATTTTCTTTTTTTTGTGTGTGTTAAGCTCATCATTTCCCAGCCTATTAGTTAATTAATATTTATCACTAAATCCATACATGAGAATCTGAATCTGGGACAGTATATTACATCTGTTTTTGTTTGGGAGAGCATTGCCACCAGAATAAGTCAAGCAAACAGGTTTTCTAGCTTTTAAGATCTAAACCACATTCTGTTTCCTCCCAAAACAATCACTGTCATCCCCATCCCTCTGTCTCGCCATTCCCTTTTCCCCTGAGTTCTTTCTTCCTCCGCTAGCAGGAGAACATGTTCTGATTCTCACTGATGCTCTGCCACATTTTCCTGACTGAAATACTGTTTGTTAACTTTCTTTGAACTGCCCTCTTTGTTTGGCTGTGGACAGCAGCTCTACTTCCTGTGAGATAACAGGCCAACTCTTTCTCCTGGGCCTTCTTATTGTAGTTCTCCTGGGGACACTGTACTCTGGGGCTGGGGAAGGAGGGGTTCCTCTCATTCTGCCCTTGTTGCCCATCTGGAATCTCCCCTCCTCCATGGCATTTGCCTGCCTCTTTCTTGGTAGGAAGCAACTTCTTCTCCCTGCCCCTGCCTTTCCTCCCTTCATCACAGCTGCATTATTCTCTTCATTATATTTCCTTTTCCCTTGACAACTAAATCCTACTTTCTTACTTTGCTTTTTGTGTCAGTTTTCTTCTTTCCATTTTTATATGTGAGTGAATGCAACATGTGTGTGCAGAAGCATGTGCACAAATATGAGCATGGGGATGGAGGCCAGAGACTGACAACAGGTCAACCATTGTCCACTTAATTTACTGAGGCAGGGTCCTGTCACGACCACCTCGACCAGCAAGGAAGACGCGACTCAGGAACCCTTCTTGCAGACAGTTTATTCAGAACCTTGATGAACAGTCGAAAAGGCAACCCCGGGAGAAACCCCTCCTGCTCCCTAAATAGCTGAGGCCAGCCAACCCTGAATAGCCACGTATGCATGAGCCATTGGTGCAACAGGGAGCGTAAGCAATCTGATGATCATGGCATGACCCTGGCGGGATAGGAGCACACCAAATAAGGAGTTGTTTGTTACTGAGAGCACTCACTGTCAGGATGGTGGAATGAGGAAGCCGGTGCCATCTTTAAGGCACGGTGTGGCACAGCTCTCCACAGGGTCCCTCACTCGAATCCAAAGCTCACCAACTTAGCTACTGGAGCTAACCAGTCTACCTCCTAAACTGGGCTGTCACTCCTACCTGCCACTAATGTGGGTGCTGGACAATCTAACTTTGGTTCCTCACTCATGCCATGGGAGCACTTTATGCTTAACTACTGAACCAACTACCCAGGCTTCCATCTTCCATCAGTGTCTTTGAACACCTGGTTCTTCTATAGATGTATTCACTATGGTAGATGTGACTAACACAATGGTTCCATCTCTTCTTTTACAGATACAACTTCTCTCATTACCAGAGTCACATCCCATCCCATTTCTGCAGAAACCATGTATACATTGTTATTTGCACTTGGGATATCCTTGATGACAGAGTGCACTCTGATGCTTTGTAAATTTTATTTATGTAGAATTATTATTATTTAACACAATGCTTTTATGTGGGCACGTGTGCTATGCCACAGGTATGAACAGATGACAACTTTAGACTAGTCTCATCTTTCCCTGTTAAATCTTGGGATAAAATTCAGGTTTCTATGCTTGCATCATCTTCCACTTTGCTATTTTCTTAACCTTCAAATTCATTCTTGAACCCAGATAGGTTTTAGCTCTTTTCTAAGGAAACCAGTGTCCTTAAAAACCCTTTGAACAAATGCCCTTACTTACGGGTGGGGAGGTCATTCAGTGGGTAAGAATACTGAACATATAATCATGAGGATCTGTGTTTAAACCTCCATTATTTATATAAAATGCCAGGTATGTCCATACACATGCACGTGACTCCAGCATTGTAGGGTATGAAGGCAAACCGGAAGATCACTGTGGTGATCAACAAGGAGGATAAACTCCATGTTGAGTGAAAGATCCTATATCAAAGGATTAAGGTGGAGCATGAAAGATCATCACACCTCACATTCTCCCCAAGCCTTTGCATATGCACCCGAATATACACATCCAATATCTATATACTTACATATGTGCACGCACACACACACACGCACACACACACACACATACACACACACACACTTACTCATACAAACCCTCTCTTGGCATGGGTAATCCTCCTCTGTTTCAAGCTTGTATTCCATTGGAATCCTAAACATTAAGAATTAATGGATGAGGCAATACTTGCCTCATGATGAAAACACAGTTCTTGACTTGGCTAGTTTTTTATGTAAACTTGACATAAGTCATTGAAGAAGAGGGATGTTCAGTTGAAATTGCCCTCATGAGATCAGGCTATAGGCAAACTTATAAAGTATTTTCTTAATGATTGATGAGGGAGAGCCTATCCCATTGTGAGTGGTGCAACCCCAGTGCTGGTGGTCCTGGGTTCTATGAGAAAGAAGGCTGAACAAGCCATGAATAGCAAACCAGTGAATAGCACTCCTCCATGTCCTCTGCATCAGCTCCTACCTCCAGATTCCTGTCCTATTTGAATTCTTACCCTGACTTCCTTCAGTGATGGGCTGATGATGAAATGTGATATGCAAGTATAAGCCATATAAACCTTTTCCTTCCCAAGTTGCTTTTTGTTATAATATTTCATCACAACAATAATAACTCTAATTAAGACAATACTAAGCAACGTATGGTAAGTTTCACAATTATATTAAGGGAAAACTCTTAAAAACATTTAGTTGCCCTTCTGAAATTAATTACAGGCAATCATACATGGAATCAATAGTTTTCTTAGAACCATCCCCAAACAGGCATCCCTAGATCTGTGTACAGAAATTTGTAGCTTTATGACTCTCCAATATTGTTTATGTGATCTTTTCTCTATCAAAGACAAAAATGTAAAAATTTTAGTGTAACAGTGTAAACTATTGCCCTCTGCTTTTATGAATAAATATTTATTAAAACAAAATAGGCTAGCTTATAGTTAATATCATTGGTGACTATTGTGAATGACCCATGAAAGAAAAGAGCTTGTTTTTTTGTTTGTTCTTACTCTTTTCCTCAGGCCTACCACCAACCTCCCAAATAAGTACATGGAGACTTATTCTTACTTATTATTTCCCCTGGCCTTAACTTGACTTGTTTCTAGCCAGCTTTTCTAAGTTAACTTATATCAACCCATTTCTATTCTTCTACATTTTGCCTTTGGGCTTTCTACCTTTCTTTATTCTATATGTTTTTTCTTCCCTCTTATTCCATGGCTGATTATGTGGCTAGGTGACTGGACCCTAGCATCAATTCCTCTTCCTTTTTTTGCTCCTCTTGTTCTCTATTCTCTGTTTTACCGAGTCTATTTATTTTCTCTACATGACAGCCCTGCCTATCCTGCTCTCCTGTCTAGCTATTTTGCCTTTCAGTTCTTGATTAGATCAATCAGGTATTTTAGACATGCAAAGTAACACAGCTTTATAGAATTAAATAAACACAACATAAAAGAATACAACCCATTTTTGCATCATTAAACAAATATTCCACAGCATAAATGAATGAAACACACCTTAAAATAATAATATTCCACAACAATATGTAGTGCATGAACAAACTAGCCTGACACTTATGCAGGGGCTTGACACCTTTCTCTGGGAACCCTTCATAAAATCTATCTGATTTATCTTCAAAGCTGACAATCCAAACCAATATTCCTAGTATTGCAGGTTTTAGTTTTTAAAGACCACATCCAACAGAGGAGAGATGGCTTGGCAATTAGCAGCACTTGCTGTTCTCACAGAGGACCTGAGTTCGGTTCCCAGAGCCCACATCAGGTGGCTCATAACACATGTAAGTCCAGTCCCAGGGGATCCCACGCCAACTTTTTGCCTTACCAACACACATGTGCAGTATCCCTCCACAGGAAGACAAACATATAAACACATACACACACACACACACACACACCACAGTATTAAAAGTAAAATGACATATAAAACAAGCTAATTAAAATTAAAAAATGTTAAAAAAAAGTAAAATGATAAATAAGAAGTATATTATTTGACTATAAACCCCATTTGCTCATAAGTCTTTTAACTGTGTGACCAGAACTGCTTAGCTATTCATACCTCCAGTCCTTTGATTGACTTCAATCTCACTTCAGGGCCCAGAACATGGATTCACTGGATCTTGTCCTCTCCTCAATTCAGCCACACTGAATAAATAAATTCCCCCACTCTGCTTTTTACTCTTAATTAGGCTGTTTTAATAAATTTCTCAAGTACAAGTGGTATGATTTGGCCTCTAAAGACCAGAATGTGATCCCAAGTTCAATAATTCTTGCCACTGACTGACATCTTTGCTGAAGGTGGTGATGGTGTAAAAGGCCCCTCCACGTGGGTTTCTCTTTATTTTCCTGTCATTTTCTTTTCCTCCATAAACTCCTTTTCTTTGCCCTCCTGCCGTGTGTTCTGTCACACTCCATTCTTCTTATCATTGGTGTCCACACTGAATTCCCCTTATTATGTTCTACTCATGAAGGAGGTCTCTGCTGGTGCCAGACAGAGAAACAAAACACAAAGAGATAAGAATGAAACCTCAGTTCAGATGGACTTTACCAATCCAGATGAAGACTTCCAAAGAGTCTGATATCAGACAATTCATCACCAGTATGACTTGGAAAAAAGTTCCCTGGTGTAATACAATCCCCAATGCCTAAGGAAGTATAATTCCGTTGAAACTCAACCCAGGGATTTTGTCATAGCCTCCAAGAAGATTGGTTCTAGATATATGCTACTTGTGCTAGCATGAGGTGGACTAAGGTTCTGGCCTGGTCTCAGTCTTACAGATAGCATAAAGGCCATCTGACTCAATAGCCCCTTCCAGTCCTCGTTGTAGGAGCTTCACATAGCCTGGCCCAACAGATAACGCAGGACACTAGACTATTAATTATTTTCAATTGTCAGCTTTCAGGGTGGAAGAATAGGATTTTCATCTTTCCCTTTGGAAAGAGAGTCCTGTGTGCTTAACATTCCTGGTTTCTTTGTGGGATACATGGTACAAGGATCTTCATTCTATGTTCCAACAACACATGCCTAGGATACCACCTCCAAGCCACATGAATTCAAGAGGTAAAATATGCTCTTTTACTCCTACTGAAATCAGAGGTGACTGAATTCTGTAAACTAAGCTTTATATTTCTTTCACCATCTGTCAAAAATGTCTGAGTTATGTGGACTTCCATTGGTAATATCTTAAATTTAGAATACTTGTGGTATAACATGTTGTTCCTACTAAAATATTTGTCCTTTTGGATATCCGTTGAAAATGTACTGAGTCATAGAAGAGTTAAACAACTAGTCCCATTCCCTATACTTGTAGAGAACCAATAATAAAAATTCCTTTCTAGGCAGCACGTGATAGAGCAACATGACTCCTAAAGTCAGATGGCATGGGTTCAAGTCCCTGCTTTCCTTTTTAACACTGATAATCTTATCTCTGCTATTTAGTTTTGTAAACTAAAGTTCCTGTATCCCCCGCTGAACCTTCTATAAGTCTGAATAACTGATGAGAAATTCAACGTGAAGAAGCTGAAATGTTGCAGATCCAGAGCATAATGGCAATTTGTCCTGGGTTATCTTTAGGCTCCTTAATGACTATCCGTGCCCACTCCTATGTCTGACTTAACATACTTGTAACTAACAAGTGAAACCTTTTAAAATTTGTTAATTTATTTAATTTAACAGACCCCTGTATTCTACCAACTAACATCTAAGAATGTCTATCAGACAGCAGCTAAAGCCTATTCTAGATTTCCCCCCTCTTCTGCTTTAAACCACCTACCTGTGGCTTTCATTGATATTTTTTTAATTGCCTTGATTTGTGTCTTTCTCTGTTATGTTACTACCAAAAAAAGTTATTGAAGCTGTTATCACATATTGGGGCATATAGTTTGGATGACCTAAATGTGTGTCCTCTGGTAATGAATCATGATCACTCATATTTGATTTAAAAATAAACTATTTCTTACCCTCTTTGAGGTGAGAGTTGTTTGTTCATCAAAACTTTAACTTCTCATCTTCACTGTTGATGAGATGAGATGTGTGTGTATGTGTGTGTGTGTGTATGTGTGTGCATGTGTGTGTGCATGCTCATGTGTGTGGGGGTACATTTGTGTGTAGGAATGTAAATGTGTACAGGTACATATACACATAGAGGACAGAGGACAATTTGTTATTATTTAGGATGCAATCTACTTTGGTTTTTGATACAGGGTCTCTCACTGACCAAAAGCATGAAAATTCAATGACATTACTTAGACAAGGAGACTTAAGGATCTGCATGACCCAGCCTCTTGAGCACTGGTATTTACAAGCATAAAGAGAATGCCTATAAAAATCCAACCAATCTTAGAGCCTTCGTCCAGCAGTTGAAGGAAGCAGAGGCAGGCACCCACAGCTAAACCCTGAACTGAACTCCTGGAACCTAGCTGCAGAGAGGGAGGAGGGAGGAGCAAAGGGGTTAGGATTGGTGGGTGAAATCTACAGAAACAGCTGACCTGAACAATGGGGAGCTCATAAACCCCAGACTGATAACTAAGAGGCCAGCATGGGACTGATCCAGACTCCCTTAATGTGGGTGTTAGTGATGAGGCCTCAGCATCCTTTAGGGTCTCAGGCACTATCAGCATTTAGTCCTGTCATCCAGATGGACTTTGGGAGCCTACCTCATGGAGGGATGCTCTCTCTGTCTGGACACATAGGGGAGGGCCCAGACAGATCATATGACAGACTTTCAAGATCCCCCATGTAGGGCCTCACCCTCCTTGGAGAGTAGAGTAGGGATTAGAGGAGGGGTTGTGGGAGGATTAAAGGGGGACTGGAGAGGAGGGGAGGGAGAGCTAGCTGGGTTTGACATGTGAAGCAAATTTGTTTCTTATTTAAATTAAATTTTAAAAGGATAAAAATTCCCACCAATCAAAGAAAACACATTCTAGGAAATCCAGCTCCGCTTTTCAGGCTTTTGAGGAAAGCCATTTACTTACTGAATTGCCTCATCTGGTAGCTTGAATGTAATTGACACAAATAAGCTCATGGAGAGTGGCACTACCATGAAGTACGGCTTTATTGGAGAAGGTATGGACTTGTTGGAGGAAGTATGTCACTGTAGGGGTGAGCTTGGTGTCTCATATATGCTCAAGCCACACCCAGTATCTCAGTTATTTCCTGTTGCCTTTGGATCAAGACGTAGACTTCTCAGCTCCTTCTCCAGCACTGTGTCTGTTACAATCTATGTCCTGCCCTGTTAATAATAGACTAAACCTCTGAACTGTAAATCACTCCAATTAAATGTTTTCCTTTGTAAGAGTTACTATGGAAATGGTGTCTCTTCACAGCAGCAGAAACCCTAACTGAGATACCTCCTCAGCTTCATACTCTCCAAGTCTTAGCTCAAGGAATGTGAGACTGTTTTGTGAACTACAGCATCAGACAAAGTTACCTTTAGCCATTCACTTCTTGGAAAGAATGCATTTTCATCTCTGGAAATTGAAATACTGCCTAACTACTACAGTTGGAGATAGTTTACATCTGTTCTACCTTTCAAGGTCCTGAAAACATGCATTGGGAAAGTATACAGTCAAAAATGAGGTCCACATCATTTACAACCAGCTCCTTAAAGATCCATTGAACCAACGGAGTTACTGTTCACCTTCCCCAAATATCTGCTATGACATTAGTGACACAACAGGCTGCCTTCAAAGTTAAGTCAAAAACTTATTTCCTTATGAAATGCAGGGTAGAAATACCTAAGTCTGAGTCTTACTTTTACTTGATTAGTTAATAATTAACTAAAAATTAAGGAACATAAAAGTTTTAAAAAGTACACCCCAGATAAATCATTTTTGAGAAAAAATGTTGAGTTTCATACATTTTGTTCATATCTCCTCCAACCCTCTGAGTCCTCACAGACACAGCCACATGTCAGACACATCTCCCTCCTCCTAATTTAATGTTCTCATTTTTAACCCACGGAGTCCAATTAGTGATGTTAGTATGCACAGAAGTGCAGGGCCTTTCCATGGAGTGTAAACAACCTATCAGGAGTCACATCCCTAAAGAAAACTGTCCTACCCCTAGTGTCTATCAACTGCCAGGTAGGACTGGGGTAGTTTTCTTAGTTACTTGGCTTATTAGAAATTAATTGCTTGCCCATGATTTTTATCTTCTGAGATCCTGTATTTTCCCCCTCAAAGTCTGATTTTTTTTTTTCGTGTTGAGCTATCATTAACCCAACAGTGCAACAGCTGCCACTCTGAGACCTCTCTTTAATGAGAAAATAAACTGAAGGCATTTGGGGAAAGTGTGTGAAATAGAATCTCATTAATGCATTGTTTTAGAAAGCAGTCAGCATTAACAACCACTTCATCCCTTCACACAGCAAGCCTCTCTGCAATCCAATTTGTTATGTCCCACTCTGTCTAGGAAGTGCCTGTGCTAATGTCACAACTTGCCCTGTCATCATGACTTGGCTGCAAAGTTTCCTGAGTCTATGGGCATTTACACTCTTTCATTTTTAATCTATGGGGGAAAGGATTTTATATTTTATTTTAGCTGGAATGTCTTTCACAATCCACTAAGAAGAGTAGCTGTCCCTCTGGAGTCCTCACCTGACCTTATCCCCAATGGCATTCAGATCACCTAAGACCTACAGACAAGGCCACATTTTAAGAGTTCACCTTAGAGTTTTGTCTTTGACAATCTGATCCCAGAACCACCTATCCTATGGGTCCTAAAATATCATATATCAACTCCACTTGCCCTTTAGCAAGGGTTTTCGTGTTTTGTAACTTATTCGAGTGAAAATTGGATGGTGTAAAAGTAAAAGTGTTTTAAAAGTTAGAGAAAAAAATTCTGACAAAGTCTTGATTTTTGGAGGTCTTGGAAGATGGTTCAGTCAGTAAAGTGTTTTCCTTGAAAGCCTAAGGACATACTTGGATCTCCAGAGAACACCTAAAATAAACCAAGAGTGGTAGAATGTGCCTGCAGTCCCACCCATGGTATATGGAACATGGCTCACTGTGTAGCCAGCCCAACCTGCATGGTGAGCCTTAATCCGATGTGAGACTCTGTCTCAAAAAGATATGGTGAATGGAACAAGAAGATAACAGCAGAGATTTTCCTCTGGTCTCCACACGCAAGCACACACACACACACACACACACACACACACACAGTCAGAGAGCTCTTTCCATTAGCTTATCTCTTTCAGGAGATCATCCTTTACAAGCTTTCACAAGTCCACTTGTAACTTCCTAATCACATTTCAGGTACATTTCTGGAATGGTTTTCTATTTCCTTTGCAGTTTTTCCTGACTCACTCTTTTTTCAGCAGGGGTATTTCTGCTTGGTTGACACCATGCATGTTCTTCTTTAAGTTGTTATTTCAAAGAAACTAATTTTCTGCCACTTATTTTATAGAACTCTTTTCATAATGTTACTTTCTCATTGACAAAGTAATATACCCACTCTTTTTATAGTATACCTGTTTTTGATATTTCATGTAGGTTTTTCCTTCTGTTTCTGTACATGTTCATAATCCGTTTTGTTTTCTCCTTGAACATTTAATTGAGATACAAAGTAAAATTTGTCAGCCTTCAGACAAGTTCATGTACTTATGAACTAACTAACTCCCATCAAAATACACGTTTCTTCATTTAAAAAAGAGCTTCTCTCGGTCTCTCTCTCTCTCTCTCTCTCTCTCTCTCTCTCTCTCTCTCTCTCTCTCTCTCTCTCTCTCTCTCTCTCTCTCTCTCTCTCTCTCTCTCTCTCTCTCTCTCTCTCTCTCTCTCTCTCTCTCTCTCTCTCTCTCTCTCTCTCTCTCTCTCTCTCTCTCTCTCTCTCTCTCTCTCTCTCTCTCTCTCTCTCTCTCTCTCTCTCTCCATGTGGGGACCAGATGACAATCTCTGCTGTTGACTTCTTGTGTCTTCCCGCCATATCTCACTGGCCTAAGGCTTACCAAGCTGGCTATGCTGGCTGAACAGTGAAACCTAGAGATCTTTCCCCACATTCCATGGCTGCAATTGCAAGTACATCTAATGATTCCTGGTTTATTTTATGTAGTCTCTTGGAATCCAACTCAGGTTTTTAAGTTTTTAAAGTAAAAATTTCTTCCTGGTGGCAACTACTCTGATTTATGTCATCATAGATTAGTTCATTCTGCTCTTGAACTTCACAAGAACTGAATTATACAAGTTTTTCATCATTTTAAAACAAGAGGTCAGGACTAGAGATGGCTCAGAGGTTAAGTGTACAAACTGCCCTTCCAGAAGTCCTGAGTTCAATTCCCAGCAACCATATAGTGGCTCACAACCATCTGTAATGAGATCTGGTGCCCTCTTCTGACCTGTGGGGATACATACAGGCAAAAATAGCACACACATAATAAATAAATGTTTAAAAAAATAAAACAACCGGGTGTTGGTGGCACACACCTTTAATCCTAGCACTCTGGAGGCAGAGGCAAGTGTTTCTCTGTGAGTTCGAGACCAGCCTGGACTACAGAGCAAGTTCCAGGACAGGCTCCAAAACTAAACAGAGAAACCCTGTCTCGAAAAAACACAAAAACAAACAAACAAACAAACAAAAAATAAATAAATAAAACAAGAGGTCTTGTTTTAAAACTAAGGTGAAGGGCTCCTGATGAATGACACTTGAAGCTGACTTACACATACATGTGTACACACACACACACACACACACACACACACACACACAATTTTTGGACTAGAGGTGGACTTTTCCTGTATTTATTTATTTGTTTGTTTTGTTTATTTATTTATGTTTGTCATCTTGAAACAAGCTACAGGTATCTGGGAAGAGGACACTTAACTGAGAAAATTATTTCATCAAATTGCCTGTGGGAGGGCCCAGTCCACTATGACATCTGGGCAGGTGGTCAGGGGTGTATTAAAAAGCAGGCTGAGCAAGTCATGGAAAGAAAGCCAGTAAACAGTTTTTCCAGGACTTCTGATTCAGACCATGCTTTCACTTTCTTGTCTTGAGTTCCTGCTCTGATTTCTTGCAGTGATGGAGCATGAAACTGAGAGTTGCTAGGCAGAATAAACCCTTTCCTCCCCAAGCTACATTTGGTCATTGTGCTTTTATCACAGATATAGTAACCCTAATTAATACAAGACTCTATATACTTAGTGCCTAATGCCAATAGGAAGATATGAGTTCCTGGACCATAATTTGTCAGTTCCTCTATCTTCTGCTACTGACCAACCTCGGTTGCTCTCAAATTTGGTACACACACACACACACACACACACACACACACACACACACACACATATATATATATATATATATATACATGTGTATATATGTATATACACATTCCACACCAGCACAGAGCTCAGGGAACATAGCAGATGATTATATAGAGTGAACATAAGATTCAGGCTCTATGGAGGAGTGCTATGAAATGGTGTATTTTGGACAGTCACAGCTATGACAATTATGAACTCTTAGTAGGAGCTGTAGTTAACTCCACAAGATCCAGTCATTAATCTTGGCATGCATGGAGAAGATGCTTTCAGTCTCCACCTCTTATTGGGGAACAATCAGAATTGGGTAGTTGCTAGGAATGTAGGGACAATTCTTTTTATAAGGATGTGACCAGTCCTAAAATCCCCTGCCTTAGATCCTGGATTAACACCAGACATGACATAGCATCATTACTAATTGGATAGAGGGACATGACAGTGGAGGGGCATATTAATGGGGATGTGTTGGAACTGGAGAGGTGGGATAGATATGATCATATGTCATTGTATATGTACATGAGAGTCTCAAAATAAAAAGTAAAAACAGATATTCCTTTGATAATTAAGAAATCATGTTAAATAAAACATTCATCACAAGACCTCATATTTGCAGTGGGGTATTTTTCACCAATACTTGACATGGCAGGCCCATTTCCATGTGTCACTTATCAATAATATATATGACAAAGTTGATGTGTCCCCTCATCCACATTCTGGCTTTTGTCAAAGTACCACATGAGATGATTTGACTTTGTATTTTTCTACAAGGCAAGGTCAGCAAGTTCACTTATTACTCAGAAAATATCTTCTCTATTTTCACCTATGCACAGCTCAAATCCTTGAGCCCACTGTTTTATTATTGCTGCTCTCACTTCCCTGTGCTCAGATTCAGGCTAGTCAATGGGGACACCCTTGTCATTCTAAACTGGAGTCACTGGATTTCCCCTGGGATTATGACTTCCTCTGGAACTTCATGCTTCATCTACTCTTCAGGGGATTATAAATAGATTTAACACTCAAGTGATCACTATAAGACAGATTATACACCAGGAAGACTGCATGTCAAAACTCAATTAACCTTTGTAGCATCCATATGAGTTACCAAGCAATCACATCCAATTGCCATAGGGGGCAATTGAGGCACAGAGTATGAGTAATTAACTTACCTTTATTCACATGGCCCTTCAGTTATTAAGCAGGAATTCAAAACCAGGTTTATTAAGCCTCTTAGTCATACATTACCAGCTTCAAGGTATTTGTGCTCTATGTGATTTTTGGAGTGAGTTTTTAGATTATATTTCTACAATATTGATGTATACTTTCTGCTCTAGAGACAGAGTCTTAATTTCTGACTGTTTCTTTCCATCCTTTGTATTATACAATGCCTAACATAATGAAGAGGTGATCATTTTATTCTCAGTTTTATGTTCATGTATGTGTGTATGTGCATATGAATGAATGAATGAATGAATGGATGGATGGATGTATTACATATATGACTGCATGTATTAGTCAGGTTTACATGCACATGTGGGCCTGAGATTGACATCAGACGTATTTATTGATTACTCTCCAGTTTATATAGTGAGATAGGGTATTTCACTTAGCCCCAACACTCACCATTTTGACTAGTCTAGCAAGCCAGCTTGTTCCAGGGTCTTTTGTTCCTTCTTCCTGTGTGTTGGAATTACAAGTGTGCTGCTACACCCACCCAGAATTTACATGGATACTGGGTATCTACACTCTAGTTTTTATGATTATATGGCAAGCATTTTACCCACTGAGTCATCTACCCAACAACCAGGGAAGACAGTTTTACTCTGCAGTTGCTAACTAGAAGTCTTCTGAGTATGCTTTAAATGGTACCATAAACCCAATGAGAACAGTTATTTTAGTGTTTCTTAAAGAGTAGTCTTTTTGTCAACCCTCTCATTGAGACCCGTGTTTTCTCTGTATATAGATATTGGCAAATGCCTTAGGAAGAAGGGAAAGCCGATGGCAGCATTTCCCCCCCATTTCTGTTTTTCTCTAACACAGCAGAGTCCACAGCACAGCAGGAATTCTGAAAAGTCAATCCATCACCCCTCTTTCCTGGCTGTATCTTTTCTCCAAAACTGGCAGATCTCTTTCTGAACTCATTGAGGAATGTGCTGACAGGCCACGAAGGGAAAATGTGATATTTTTCCTTTGAAAAGTAAATGAATAAGTTATGTCAACACATCAGCAATGTAGAAAAAGAAAGGTACCCAGAGGGTAGGAATAATGCAAAGGATAGAGTTAAGACTTGTGGTTTTACTCCTGGATTGACCATCATCTTATAGTACAAACCCAGGCAACCTGATTTCTGCAATATGAAATTAATGTCATTTGTTCTACTGTAGTGCAAATAAGTCATGGCTAATAAAAAATTAAATCAGATATGATAGCCTTCAAAAATCAGAATCCTTACAATTTTTTTATTTTTTATGTTTAATTGTTTACTTACTTTTTGTATGGAGAAAGTAAATAATTAGATATCATAGTATAAGTATGGAGGTCAGGGGACAATTTTGGGAAGTCATTTTCTCCTTCCGATATGTGAGTTCCAGGATTGACTTCAAATCTTCAGGCTTGGTAGCAGATACCTCTAACCACTGATCCATGTCACTAACTCCAAGTTGCCATACTTTTTATATTAATTGCTTATTTGTTTTTTATTCGTGTGTACAGGCATGTGTACATGCATGTAAATACCTCCACAGTCCAGAAGAGGGAATCAGATCCTGTTGAAGCAGGAGTCACAGGTGGTTATGAGCCACCCAACACTGGTGCTGGGACTTGAACTCCAGTTCTCTGAAACAACAGTACAATAGCTCTTAAGCACTGAGTCATCACCTCTCCAGTACAAGTTCCCTTAATTTTAAAAGGTAAATTTTAGTTTACTAAGCATTTTCATATGTAGTACCTCACTGGGGTTCTGTAAGGCCCCCTGTGATTTATGAAAACATGAATTAAAAGTTGTCCTGACTTGTGTGGGACCCCAGATATAGATATGTTGCATAGAAAGAGAACTGAATGTTGCTTAGTATGTGGCCTGCGCTGTAGAGAGAGAGTTTCTAATATGTATTAAGAATTGGCCATATATCCCACCTTCCATATATACAGTATCATGCCAATGATTTTATGCAAATGACTAAGGCTCCAACAAGTGATGTCCAGTTCAGATACATAAACTGAATAATGAAAGAACCAAGTCAGGAATTTCATTTCTTCTGACTACAAGGTTAGTCACAATATTCTACAGTCTGATTTATAATTCAATGTTTTCTTATTTATTTCTAAAAATGGAATTTAAGCTTAGGGCCACTGGTCTCAGAAGTCCCTTTGTCATTTGAAACATTTTTGAAAAAAATAAAAAAACAAAATTCTATCATTATTTTAGAGGAAAACACAGACTTAAGTGAATTCAATGAGGAGACAACATTTCTTCAAGGTCACATGTAGGATGTGCCATCTCTCATGGAAGTATCTCCAGCAAAGGCAATGTGTATGTCCAATTAAAGAGCATCAGGCAAATGTGGGTAGACCCATAAAGAGTGTCTGGATAAAAACCAAAATGACCCAATTTTCCAAAATACAAGAAGCAAACAAGAAGTGACACAAATATTTTATTAGAATGGAGAAATTTCCCAAAGAAATGAGGAATCCTAAGACTTATTTTTTCTGCAAAGAGAACTAAATGAAAGCAGGGAAACATGAGTAGGCTCAGAATTCAAAGTTCCCCTGTGGGATGAATGTAACAAAGGTACAATGTCACAGCCAGTTTACACTTTGTACTTGAAGAGTCTATTAAGTTTTATAATCAGCACAGCATATTGCAAAAACTCATTAAATATTTAGAATATACTATTTTTTGCAAATCTCTGCCAAAGGATCTTGATTAGTCCCTAACTGGAGCAGGTCTTTAATACCAATGAAAGCCTTGTGTTTTGAAATCTTTCATTTAGCTATTGACCAAATCATAAGGAACACTTCTCTCCTTACACCCTTTCACTTTATTGTATGCAGTACAATACAATGCTGCAATTTTCAAAATTGAGGCAATTTAGAAATCATTAGCATCCCACTAAAACTGTCCTCATTGCTGGAATGTATATGTATAGATTTAAAACACATAGTTTAAGTTAAATAGCTGGGAAAAACAGCCACATATTTGTATAATATTTTGTTATCTTCTACTTATTTCTTGTACTTTAATTTTATGAGCTTTCCTACAGGTCAGTTAGTAGGGATTATTTCATTTTATTTATTACTGTGCTGTGTGTGTGTGTATGTGTGTGTTGTGTGTGTGTGTGTGTGTGTGTGTGTGTGTGTGTGTTTGTGTGATCTATAGGGAAGTGGTGAGAGGACAATTTGGAGGACTCAGGTCTGTCTTTCCACAGTAGGTTCCAGGGATTGAACTCAGGTCATCAGTCTTGCACAGCCAGTTTGTTACCCATTGAGCTATCTCACTGATTGGAGCTAAAGTGTTTCAAATCAATGAATCATGGTAACTTTCCCAAAAGTAAAGTATGTTCAACATTGTAGCATGGTGTAACTCAGACCACTTTTGTATGAATGGGGTAGAGATACTGGTGAGAGTTTTACTCTGATGGGTTCACACTAGATGTCCAATAAAATTTTTATCATTGAATTATAGGAGGCAGCTTGAGAGGGCAGAGAATGTCATTGTACAAGGCTTGAACTCCAGTTTATTCTTTCAAGTCCATCTACTGGAATATTTTATTAGTAGAAAGAAGGTGAGGTCCTTAGTCCCTACCAGAAATGCTTAAAGTTTTATATTTAACAAAGAACTGCTTAAAGTTATAAATTCATAGCAGAGTATTATGAATTCTTTGAAAGATCAAAATGTAATAAAACTTAAGTGATTATTAAATCTCACAGCCAGAATATATCAAATCCCTTTTTAGTTACAAAGAAACAGGAGCTTCATATGCATGTGACTTGTGAGCACACCTGACTTACATGGTTGATACTGTCATTTCTCTATCTTACAGATGGATTTTGTCTTCTCTATCCTAACTTTGGCTCAGTCAAACAACAGTTAAGCAGAAAGTGGACATGTCTCTCATCAGCATCACAGGCTCACAACCTGAATGCTATTTTCTCTATTTTTCATCCTATAAAATAGTGACATATGCACATTATCTCTCAGTGGTCACACACTGAAAGAAGGGAGACATTTTTAACATTATGCAAATAGGAGTACTTGTGAGTCAAAGGTAACTGTGGTAACAGATAAGATTAATAGAGAGAGTGCAACAGAATATATAAAAAAATACCTTACAGGACTTCCAGATGGGGGAATAAATGAGTAAGTAAAAGCCCTGAAAGTGGGAGCTGGAGTGACAGTTCAGCAGTTAAGAGCACTTACTGCTCTTGCAGAAATGGTTCAATTCTCAGCATTCAGGGCCTTCAGCTCACAACCAACTGTAAATCTAGCTCACAAGAATTCAGTGTTCTCTTCTGGTCACTTTTGGCACTGCAACTCTCCTGCACAAACCAACACTCTTAGACATATACACATAGCTAAACACACACACACACACACACACAAACACACACACACACACACAATGGAGTATGGAATAACTGAGAACTGAGATTAGAGCCACTGGGCAATAAACATTTTCAGTAAGGT
Organism: Mesocricetus auratus; assembly: GCF_017639785.1. Lineage (NCBI taxonomy): Eukaryota > Metazoa > Chordata > Mammalia > Rodentia > Cricetidae > Mesocricetus > Mesocricetus auratus. The sequence goes on from NW_024429266.1 coordinate 66,705,959, forward strand.
TATGGAACCCAGGAAACCCAGAAATAGAAACATGGATTTATTCTTACTATAAAGAGATGGAACAGGGTGTTGAAGACAAGGACATCAGATTCTGAAAATAAAATACTGTGAATTCTCATTGTATGTTGAATTTTTCAGCTGTCATGTGCACTTAGGTCAGGCATTGACAGCTCAGTGAGGCAGATGACCTCGAGTGCTTCCAGCTTTCAAAAACCATCAGGAAAGGAAGACAACAGAAGTTTCTGAGAGACTCCTTTGAGACACATACATATGGCAGGACAGTTCGGGAAGCCTTTAGCCTCTTGGATCATTCTCAGGTTATAGACTATGTATTTTGAATCTGCTTATTAGTGGGTGTTCAGAAATCCCCATTTTTCAGCCTTGTATCACTGCCTTATCTACAGAGGAGGGAAGGTTTTAAGCAAGTTCATAGACTTGTTCTACGAAATGTCAAGTCTCCAGGGTGGAGAGATGGTACAGCTGTTAAAAGCAATTGCTGCTCAGTCATTAGGACTTCAGTGTGGATCCTAGCAAAGGCGTCAAACTTGTAACTCCAGCTACAAAGGGTCTTATTCCTTCCTCTTACTGTTTTCATTGAAAATACAGTCACCTATATGCAACATACATCCCTACACACACACACACACACATACACACACACACACATTGATATTTATGAGGAACGCTGTGCTTTATCTATCCACCCCCAGGCTGCAGGAAAGTTTTTTGGGTGATGTGTCTGGCAGTAGTGGGGTTACAGTCTATGCTTCTCAAACTACACTGAGCTGAGTCTCAAGGTAGAACTAGAAGACTGTGTCCTTTACTGTGTGATTTGTGATTGTGCTGTCATAATTATGGCTGTTGCTGTTGTGTCTGTAACTACAACACATTGATTATCACCTAGGGACTAGATCCTTAACATACATCATTTCCATTCTGTGTCTGAATACAATGCCTGAGATGAGGGCTATTATCCTCATTCTGAAAGGGAGAAAAATGATACTTCTGACCATTCAAAGTTGTTAGAGGAGCTCCTTTCTGCATGAGTAGAGGTTAATGCAGAGATCCATAATTGCATAAAGTACTGAGGATAAGTGACTGTGAGTACTCAGCTCTGGGTGGACATCTCTGTCACCCCCCACACATACACACACACTTCACAAGGCTCAGCTATATACAGGAAGGGGAGATGGAAAGAATTTAAGAGCTGGCAGATGGGAAGCTGTGAAAAGCCATCTTCTGCACATGACATGGATGTTGTATTCATGAACTTACAGCAGCTATGGTTCCATTTGTAAAACCAGCACAGGATCAAGTCATTTGAAAATGCCCATGTGGAGGGTGGTGGTGCGTCCAGTGTCTCAGTCCTAGTCAAGAAGTCATTCACAGCTCATGGCTGCTGGGAGAGGAACGACTTTGATTTAAGAGTGTGGCCACTGATAGGTTTGCTCATTGCACAAGGAGGTTGGGTCACTCTCTGGCACATAGGCAACACTAAATAGACTCAGTAGATCACGAACAAAAAGAAACAGACAACTTGGAAGGGAGACATGTTGGGAGGTGAGAAAGTAGAGGGGGAATTGAAGGGTAAATATACTCAAGATGCATTGTATGAAGTTCAAAGAATAAATAAAAACAGAATTTTATAAACATCTCTCCAGTTGAAAAATGTCAGGGCTGGGCTGAGATTGACACCTAAACATGAAGAGTGACATTCTTGTTTCATTTATACTGTCTCATATTGCGTAACTGGGGCTATAGAATTTCAGAACTTAGGATTTTATAGACTTTTTTGAATGTGCCATATAAAGCAATGGAATAGAAACAATTAACGCCATAATATAACTAAAATATAACAAAATTTTGTGGCAAAAAAACCAGACACTATTCTCTAGGATTGGCAAAAAATAAAAATATATAAAAACCCACTTTTTAAATTCCTTTAAAAATGTTGGGGTGATTATGTTCAGGGGAAAATCATGGAATTGTCTGTCTGCTTGCTTACCCAAACAGCAGACAGATCACTATTTCTGCAGTGTCATTTGTATTATGTGAGTTATTTGGTTTGTCACATATGCTCAGCGAGTACAAAAATCAGTCAAGTGTAAAGTAAAGACAGACCGGTGTAGCTCATTCATTAATTTTCACAGCAGTTGGTTCTCTGCTGGCATTTAAAATTAACGTAAGGCAAAGTTCAAAAAATAAAACCAACTTAACTTCATTTCAAATCACATATAACACTGTGAATTTCTAGAAACACTGAAAAATACTAATTAAATTGCATTAGTGCAAGATATTCACCCAGAAAAAGAGAAATGTAAAGCAGTATACATTCTCACTTCTTCTAAAGGTCCTGACTTATAACATTCAAATGTGCTATGGTATCAAGGATGACATTCTGTTTAATTCCACAAGGAATCACAGAAAATCAGTACAGAATTGGAAGATAACTTAGTTAAAAGTACTCACTGCTCTTGCAAAGGACATGGGTTTGGTTCCTAGCACCTCCTTTGGGATTTTCTATAACCGCTCCTATAACCCCTCCAGCTCCAAGGAATCCAATGATGTCTTCTAGTCTCTGTGAACTCTGCGTGTGTGTGTGTGCGCACACACACACACACACACACACTCACACACATGCATAATAAAATATAAACCTTTAAAATATCAAAACAGCGATAGTAAATAAGTAGGGTGGTAATTCCTTGGGTTGACAAAACCTTCAAGTTTGTAAAATGTTTTGAGACAGCTATCACCAAAAAATAAGGAAGTAGGAGGAATGTGTTACCTTGAAGACAGGGTCAGAAGATGTGCAGAAAGCCCCTGCTAAAAACTGCTTGTGAGAAATGCCTAAGCTGTGGGCAAGCCCTCTGAAGCTCCTTATGTGTTGCCATGTTCTTCTCTTAGAGGAATTTACAACTTCTCACATTTAGAACAAGTCAATCTGAAATACCATATTTTTCTAGCCACTTTAAATCCCCGGAGAGTGTACTACACTTATTTTTTCTACATGTGTCTATCAATGTGATTGCAGCAATATGTGAACATGTTTGCACATGCATGTCAGCCAAAGGACAAGCTCATCCCTTGGGGCTCTCACTGGATTGAGTATTGTCAATTAGATGAAGCTAGCTAATCAGCAGGTACCAGGAATCTGCCTCCACCTCAACCCCACCAATGTTGGGAATCGTAGGTATACAATACCACCCCCAGCTGTTGTTTTATGTGGGTTCTGGGGGTGTAAGCTTGGTTCTAGTGTTTGCAAGGCAATGATTTTACTAACTAAGCGATTTCTTTAGCCTAGAGTTTGATATATCTGGAAGAATATTAAAAGGACCTTGTACTTCCTTTTTGTTCCAAAGGATGCTATAATTTTAACTCACAAACATACTCAATCTGAGGCATTTCTAACTCATTAAAATATGGTTTTTATATGAGTGCTGTGAATTCACGAGCACAGTGACCATATCCTGTTCATTAGCCAGCACTTCACAGCACTTCCCCTGACTTCCCAGCCCAGTCCTTCCCCCTTCCATTGTTTCTGCCTCCTTCCGTCATTATGCATTCTCTGTGCTATTCGCAACCATAACAGCCAGCATTCAATTCAACCATGTATTTTATGTTGTAAATGCTTGTCTCCACTCTCCTTTTTGACTTTGATCATTTAAGGTTCCCTAAACACAAAGGTATTTTATACAAATGGAGATTAGAACTGAAACTTATCATGACTCTGCATAAACACCACAAATCACTAGGTGCTTACATGATAGCTTTCAGGACCCCCTTCCTTTGGGTTCTGAAAGGCACATGTCACGCCAATGATCTTTTGTTCCCATAGTTTGGCTATCCAAGCTGTAGCTCCAAAGGTCTACAGAGCTACAGTAAGAACAATCCAAGTAACCAGAACTAGACTGCTGCTAGGACACAACACTTAAGGGCTCAGAGACAAATATAGCTAACCAGGGTTAGAATTGTATTTGTCCATTTATTGACAAAAACTGATTCTTTTTGTGTTGTGTGCTGGCAAGTGTGCAGGTATACTTCGTCATGTGGATGTGTATGGCAGTCAGGATATTTCTGATTTCTTCTCTGCCATATCTTATGTGATAGGTCTTTCTCTTTTACATATTTTAACATTATCACATGTTACACTCAGTTCCATTTCCCTCCCCTCCTCCCCCAGCCCCCCATTCTTCCAACCCCCCATCCCACTCCATCTCCCTTCTGCTCCCCAGGGAGGGTATGGCCTTCCATGAGGGATTTTCAGAGTCTGGCATATAATCCTGGGCAGGGCCTAGGTCCTCCCCCATGTGTCCAGGCTGAGAGAGCATCCCTAGATGGGTTCCCAGATTCCATTTGTATGCCAGGAATAAATACTAATCTACTCTCCAAGGTCCCATAAATTTCTGAGACCTTGTCTCTGACACCCAGGTTGGGGGGATGGATTAGTCCCATGCTGGTCTCCGAGTCATCAGTCTGAGTTCCTTCATTCCCCCTTGTTTTCGTTAGCTGCCTGGTCTTGATTCCTTTGCTCATCAATCCTTTTTTGCAACTGGGTTCCAGGAGTTCAGTTCAATTTTTAGCTATGGGTGTCTGCCTCTGCTTCTGTCAGCCCCTGGATGAGGGTTTGGGTATTTCATTGAACTTAGAGCTCACCATTTTAGCTAGGCTGGCTGGCCAGTGAGTCTCTGGAATTCAGCTAACTCTGGCTCCCAACATTATGTACAGATTTTATGCAACTAATCGGGTCCTCATGCTTACAGAGAATGTGCTCTGACCCACTGGCATAGCTCTCCAGCCCCTTGTGTCGTTTAAGCTAGAACAAGGATGACAGAAGTCTCATATTTGATTGAGGCACTCTTTAAATGAGGCTACTATATTACAGTTTCCTGATATTATTCATCCAATGGTCCTTCTAATCTTTTAGCTTTCTCCACCAGCTTCAAACAAACAAAAATCAAAAACCAAAACAAAAAAATGTTGCAATCAAAAACATCCATCTTCAGCTTACAGGCCTATAAGATGTTCTCTCTCAGGCAAAGCACATGTTTTGCACCAGTGGTCATAAAGTAATAAATTGGTGCCCCATTCTATACCTCTACCCACTAGTAACCAGATTGCTACCCCATTGAGACCTCCCCTTTCAAGCCCAAAGCATTCCACTAGTAGTCTAGTCACTGTGGTAGGACTTCAAAAACTGCAGCTGGGGCTGGAAAGATGGCTTAGTAAGTTTTCTGTGCAAGCATGAGGTTCTGAGTTCAAGATCCTGCACCACTGAAAAAACCAACAAAACAGACTTGACTACATGGCACATGTAACCTCAGTGCTAAAGAGTAGGGAGATAGAGGATCATTGTAGTAATTTGTTTTCTCTGCTGTGATAAACATCATCATCAAAAGAAACTTGGTAGGAAAGGGTTTATTTCACTTTACATTTGCAGTCCATGATCAACAAAGTCAGGCCAGGAACTCAAGGCAGAAATCTGGAGGCCAAAGAGGACAGTTGCTCACTTGTTTCCAATGGCTTGTTGCACCACCTTTCTCAAACAACCCAAGACGCCTACCAAGGCCTGGACTGATCACAGTGGACTGATTTCTCCACGTTAGTCATTAATATAAAGAACACACTACAGACTTACTGAAAGGCCAGTCTGATAGAGGCATTTTCTCACTTGAAGTTCTCTTTTCATACATGCTTCCAGCTTGTGTCAAGGTGATAAAAAAAAAACTAATCGTCACAGGCACTGGGACTTACTGGCGACAAGACTAGGTTCCAGGTTCAATGAGAAACTGCGTTGAGAAGTAAGATAGAGATAGAGCAGGATGTGGGACATCCTTCTCTGGCTTCTGCTGTATAAAGTGCACACATCCACATATACAGATGCATGAATACTGCACCCAAACTACACACACACACACACACACACACACACACACACTCACACACACACACACACACACACAAACTGCAGGCAAGGGGGCATAGATATAGTTAGGTTCACACCAGAATTTATAAGCAATTATGTCCATTAAGCCTAGGGTGACCTTGGCAAATAATTTCATGATAACATTCCTTTGGAACAGACCTAATGGAACATACATATGCTAATTGGAAATATTTTTGAGGGCTTAGCACTACAGATAGTACTAAGCATGTAAACTTTGATCTTAAAAAAGGCTGTTAACACCTCATTTGAAAGTTAGTTTTATGAATTTTACAAATTAAAACTTTATCATCTTGGCTTTACAGTATGTTTGAAGGTCAAAAACTTTAGAGAAAGAGTCTATGATAAAAGGAAGTTGCAATTTTTAAAGAACTCATATCAGAATTGTTTCATTTCAGTGCTGCTTTCCCAGCAAATGTTTTCATCTGATAGATGCTATAATCTAAAAAAAATGTTGCAATAATTTTAGTGTGTGGTTTTCTTTATAATAACTGTAAGGTAAATTATGAAAGCTATTCCTGTCTCTTAGATGTTTGCTTAAGTTTGGAGAGATATTGAAGGAATGGAAAATTAGAGAGACAAGAAAGCTGATAGCAGTATGGTGAGAATATTAGCAATGACATACCAGAAGCCAGGCTTTTAAAAAACATCTGACATCCAGGCTTCAATCAAAATCGATTAGCAATTCCTGTTGGAGGGGTTGAGAAAGACATTTGACTTTTGGGGGGATAAAGTTGTGCTTTGTGTCTACTCAACTCTAAGAATCAGAAACATATTAGAATGCAGTGTTCTGATGATGATGGGAAGAGGGTAACTCCAAGAATGTACCAGGTAAGCAAAAGACTGGACATATCAGGGTGTGGGACTGGGAAGTAAGTAGTTCAGAGGCTTAAGCATTGGCTTCACTGGATCACTGTAGTGATCCTCAGAGCCTATGTAAATGCCAGCTAATCCTGGTACATAAGAGGTAGAGAAAGCAGAACAACCTGGAAAACTACAATAGCCAAAGAAGTAGCTCTAGGTTCAATTGAACGACTCTGCTTCAGCATATAAGAAGACACACACATTCACATACATGCACACACATTCATATACTCTTACACACACATGCTCGCGCGTGCACGCACACACACACACACACACACACACACACACACACACACACACGGACACAGACACCAGACATATATACATGAACAACGATATCAAAAGGCCAAGTGATGAATATGTAGACATCACTGAGCAATACCTTTTATACAGGTGTGCACTTTAAACATCAAACCCAGAGCCCAGATCCAGGCTCAGCATGTACATTCAGATCCCTTCCACAAACCCTGTAACTACTAAGGAAAAGCTGTGATACTCAGACAGGGTTTCTAGTGAGAAACAGTTCATGAGGTTCCTGGAGAGATCTATACCTCTCAAAAAGGTGCTTTGCAGTAGTGGCTGACCTGGAACAGTGCCCCACCTAATCAGGACAGAGAAATAAACCCAGAACACATATGGTTTTCTGTCAATTTCTGAGTGGGGGTGGCAAGTACATTACCAGGATGTTGCCTGAGGATGTGAGTGAGTGGAGACTTCAAGTTTGTTCAGTAAGAGTCTTCACCAATGTGTGCATGCTGAAATCATGCTTACGATGATAGTGAGAAGCAACCTGAGGTACACACAGGAATGAATTCTCAGCACTTAGACCTCAGGAGTTGTAGAAAGAAGAGTCAGAGGTGGTATCTTTTCAGGATACCAGCTTCTCCCATCCACCAGGTTCATGAAGGTCCTTCCCCCTCTACTCCAAGTAACTCAGCGTCTAAGCTTTCTGGTGTTAGACTGTAGGTCTTCTGGAAACATTTGGATTGGCGGGTAGATTTGAGAATTCTCTGAGTCTCTGGTATGGGCTGTGCATTAGGTATTCTTTTCATTCCATGACAAAATATCTGACAAAGGCAACTTAAGTTAAGAATGTTCTATGTTAAGTTTGTTTCTATCTATCTATCTATCTATCTATCTATTTATTTATCTATCTACATGTTTCTATGCTTGTGTGTCATATATAGAAGGGTGTCTGTGGAGGCAAAAAGAGGGTGCTGGATCTCCTAGAGTTGGAGATTCAGACTAGGTGGTTGGGAGCCGTCTGGTGGGAGCACTGGGAACCAAACTCAGATTCTCTGGAAAAACAGCAGGTGCTTTTAATAATTGATCCATGTTCCCAGCCCCAATGGCGTTTATTCTGACTCATTGTTCAAAAGCACAATCCAGTCCAGCATGTCAGGGAAGTCATGGCAGCAGGAGACTGAGGCAGATGGTCACAAGGTAACCACAGTCAGGAAGCAGAGAGATGAATGCTGGTGCCCAGTCCACTTTCTCCTCTTTATCCAGTCCAGGACCCTGCCCATGGGATGGTGCTGCCCATTCCAGAACCCTGCCTGTGGGATGGTGCTGCCCATATTTAGTGTGACTCTTCCCTCCTAAACTATTCAATGGTAGAAACTCTTGACAGGAAAAGGCCAGAGGATTGTCTCTCAGGTGATTTTATATGCTCTCAGGTTGATATTCAGTATTAACCATGAAAGCAGAGCTCTCTGAATGTCCAAGCACCAAAATGTCAGAAAGAAAGTCACAGTGCATCATCTGAAGAGGTGTTGGGGAGCATGCTGATTCACGGCCTTTCCAAGCTGTCAGCCTGTCCAGGAGCATCACTCTATGCCAGCATCTGAGAAGAAAGCCCTGATCAATTTTAAATCCACTTGGAGAAGATCTTTAAAAAGATATATGCGGAAATGATGTTATTCTCAGTGAATTGTACAGCATCTGGAGAAGGTGGACATGTGCTGTGAGATACCTCACCAGACAGTATGGTCATGCATCAAGCAGTGTTTCTATACAAAGCACAATTTAAAAGAGTGATCATATCTAATTTTAGGAAAAGAAAACTGATGTTACTGCTCTGTGAACGTCAAAACTCCTGTCAGTATTAATACCCACTGTGAGGTATTCAGAGGGTGAAACAGTAATCTAATTATGGATAATGCTTTATAAAATAATACATTTGGGAACTATGAGTGAAGGAGAATCTGAGAATGGAACTCAGCTGGAAAAGTTTTTCCTAGTGTGCAGGAAGCCCACGAAGCCCAGAGTTCTATCTTATCATCATATTCAGCAGGTCTGGTGAATCACACCTCTAATCCCAGCACCTGGGAAGTACAAGAAGGAAGTTCATGTATGAAACATCATCCCCGGGTATGTTGTGAGTTTCAAAACAGCTTGGAATACTTGAAGGCTTGTCTCAATCTTTCAAAAGTAGTTAAATAAGGTCATAAAGTTAGGCTGGAGACATCAAGCAATGGGACTGTGATTTTACATATAGAGAAGAGACCTAGGGTAGGATACTCTGTATTTTCATATGATACCCTGTGTGACTCTACAGAGACCCAACCAGAAAAAAAGAACTTCTCAATGTGTGGACACTTAACCTCAAACTTCCCGAATGTCAGAACTCTGAGCCAACAAACACTCCATTATTTATAGCATCCTCTTTTCTTGCTAGTGGTATTTTACCAGGTTAGGAACTGATGCTGGGAATAAAAGGAATTCATATTTATAGATGCTAAGGTTAGTTAAATGTTAGTACTCTTGAGTGAAGAGTCTTGGTTTGAAGAGAATAAGTATCTACCCATTTAAAAAGTCATGATATTACCAGTTATAAAATAACAATTACACTGAATTAATATCCATCTGCTGTCTCATGAAAGAGATACTTAACCCAAGCATTCAGTACCTGCAAAATTTATAAGAGATCACTCTCATAAAATTAATAACCAATGGGAAGAGTTTAACATCAACACCTACACCTGGATATGAGTTCCAGGTCATGTAATTCTATTGCCATTGAAGTATAACTGTATTTGGACTCAATTTTATAAAATTCAACTGAACAGCATAGGCAGAGATTCATCAATTAAAGTGCTTTAAAATTCAAATTAATTTGCATTGGTTTTCATTGATTAAATTTGTTCTTTGATCATCCTCACACATCTATTTTTTCTCTCTCCTCCCCACCAATTTCTTCTCCACATTTACCCTGGTTAAAACCAGTGGGTCACAAAGTGATTTCAGTATAATTACATTTTCATTAAAATCTAATATCAATAATGCTTACACTAGCTCTGAAAGTATGTCAACATATTCTAGGAAAATGGTCTTTTCTAAAAGGAATTCATCATGTAGCTTGAAACTATATGGTAATTATAGATCAGACATTAAAACTCCAAACCACAATAGGCCTCATCAAAGAAAACTGAAAACCTGATTAAATACCATGTTTGTAGCAAAGGGAAATCTTTAGACTTGCCAGAAAGCAAAGAGAGAGAAGGTTGATGGAAAGCATTTATAGGCATAGAATTAACAACTGAAAAGAAATAATGGTGGTGAAGTAAAAGTTAATGAGGTGAGGGAAATTGGACTTTATTGATTAACAAACTAACTAAGCAGGTAACTAACCATGAGTCTATTTGAAATCAAGATCCCAAATAGGTTTCTAATCTAAAGAGTATTCATCAATAATGTGAATTTATTAAAATGAAAGGGCATCCAGCTCTTAAAAGGTTGGCCTTACCTTACAAAAGTATGCTATACATGCCTTGTGCTATATACACCTTTCAAGGAGTTGCAGCATCTTAAATGATGTTTAACCAAAAGTTCATTAAAGTGTGTTATTTTCTATCTTTGGGTAAACTTTATTCCATAATATCATTGCTGTTCATATCAGCCCTCCTCCCAACTAGACTGTGTTTCTCAGAGCTTCACATGAACACATTAGCTCAGGTCAGATGAGTTTATGAAGCTGTGAGTTAAACACAATTCCATTGCTAGATTATTGGGTGATGAAGAGTTAAAAAGATAGCAAATTCAAATGCCATGGCTTTGTTAAAAATGTGTTATTCAATGAAATCTATTTGTGACTGAGGAACTCATGTTTTCATATTAAATTAAATTTTATAACAGTTTTAGAAAATAATACATGTTGTTGCTGCTGACACTGGTTACTCTCAGAATTATATGGAAAGACCCTTCATGATATAGGCACCACAACTTTTGGTTGCAGAACATATAGAAACCAAGATGGAATGGAGCTACAAGCTTTCTCCCTGTAGATTTTCAGAGGCCAGTGAGAAGGAAGCAGACACTAGAAAAAGAGACTTAAAACAGTACAAACTTCAGTGTGTGGGGGGAACCCTCAGAGGATCTGTGTAATAGTCAGAGCGCACTACCCATATGGTGTAGCTATAACTCAGCAATGACATAGCAGCTTCCGTATTGATCTTCAGCTGGCATTGCTAGGGGTACAGCGAGTATAAAGAGGTATAGAGTATTAAATGGTTCATAAACATCTCTTATGGCCAACCATTACCCGGGGTCTACAGTGGCAGGAATCTATGAAAACAAGTTATTTTCATCCTTGAAAGCTTATTATTATGGTTTTGGTAAACTACTAGAACTTTCAAAATGGCACTTTGTAAAGTAACATGGCATATAGTTAAGAACCTTCACAGTGGCATGCAGTGCTCTGTGGGCTTCTGTGAGGGAACAGTCATCAAGATTCTTCTCCTGTGGTGAGCCCTGGGAGCTACAATATGTCAGACCAGTATTTCACTAGCACCATGACTGCCATGGGAGTGACCAATGACTGTACTATTGGAATTTAGGCCTGTTACACAGGAGGAATTTATGCCCTAGATAAGAACTTACTACTAATTTCTTGGTCAGCCGGTTGATGCCGTTTCAACAGGCTTAATATTGTAAAGTTGCCACATGCTCCATTTCTACAACATCCCAGGAAACATGATTTCTGTTTAAGGAGCGCCTAAGCTCACTTTCTTCCAAGTCAATTATGCACAAGAAGGGTTTAGATTCTTCTCCATGGGAGTCTGTCTTTCTTCACTATTCAGTGCTTTCAATCTAAGTAAACTTACATGCACTTGTTTTTTGTTGTTGATAGTGGTGGTATGCTGCCTCCCACCCCCCCCTCTCTCTCTGTGTGTGTGTGTGTGTGTGTGTGTGTGTGTGTGTGTGTAGGTGCCTGTACAGACTAAAAGTCCACATTACATTTCTTCCTTAATCATTTTCCACAATATGTTTCGTGATACCGTCTATCAGTGAACTTGGAAATCCCCAGTTTTGCTTGTCTGAATGGCTAACAAACTTCAGGGTCTTTCTGTGTTACCTCCTCAGTGTTGGGTTCCAGGGGTGCACCTGCCAGAAGCTTTTCAGTGTGAGTTTTGTAGACACAGTTCAAGTACTCATGCTCATACAGCATTTACTCTACCCACTGAACTATCTTACCAGCCCTACTCTTGTTTGCATTTTGGTTCATAGCACACTGGCACCTTGTTTATTGACAATTGTATCAATTATGCTCCAGCTTAAATAAGAGATTTTAGAACATTTCCCTAAAGAGAAAGGGAAAAAAGATTAGCAACAATCAATAAAACCCAGACTTATATCAGCTAGTAAAATAAGTTCTATATCTGGAAACTCATTCCATGCACTGAATGGTCGCTGTACTAATTAAACACCAAAAATGCTTTTTTATAAGAAGAATAAACATGTTTTAATTCTTTCTCGATTACAAAGTAAAAAGTACTTATTATAAAATTCCAAAAAAGCAAAACAAAACAAAAAAAAAACCATAATGAAGCAATCACACATATAGTAGTTGCCCTATCAGCCACTATTAAGATTTTGAAATAATTTCTGCAGTCAGATGTTTTGTTCTCTTGCAGAATTCTGAATATTTTAATTATTTTAAATAGTAATTGAATATGCTTATAGTTTTATAAAAATGCCAAAAGTTAATGTTTGATATTCTGTTTATTAAACTTATTTATTTCTTTGTGTGAAGGCAGTGAGCATTAACACCACAGGGCTTGTATGGGGGATGAGACAGCTTTTGAGAGACAGTTCTTTCTTTCCACCGTGGGGTCCGGGGTATCAGTTCCTTGGGCTTAACTGCTAGTCCTTTACATGCTTACCATCTCATGGGCTCCATACTTTATATTTTATATTTTGATTAATTCATGAGACGTTGAAAAACAAAAGCGTTTTCATCCATTATCACAAAAAGTAGAAGAGATATAGTATAATTAACTGTTACCTTGCTTTTTGTTATTTTTGTTTTTTTTTCATTTTAGCTCTATATTGTAACAGTGGATGTTCAGGTAGGACTTTTATCAGAAATGTCATTGTTATGTGATATTGAATAGTCTAGCCCAGAGAGTAGAAATAGACAAAAATAACACAAATAAAATCTTACAATCTCTAGTCAAGAGACATACACAAAGCAGCCCAGTGAGGCACAAAACATCTTAACACTAAATGTTCTAGTTCAGGCACACTTTACAGAACAGATTGAAGACCAACTCTACTAAGCCCAAGAATGGTGAGTAGGGATCATAAATGGTTATAATGGTAAAGACAGTTATGATACCACAGAACCCTTAGATTCATGAAAGAAAATACAAAACAGTAAGTCTGATGACCTAGACACAGCAGGGATGTCCCCTTCTCTTTCTTCCATCAGCACCAATGGGAAATCCATGGAGGACCTTCCACCCAGGAATCACAGAGGTGTCTTGGTAGAGTCAGTACTAACACTTTCTTTCAGGAGAAAGAGACCAGCCACAGTGCTGTGTCAAGAGAGACTATGTGGGAAGTGGAAAAGAAGGCTCCCTAGGGTGTTGCAGGGAGGCTACATAGGTAGGTAACTTTAAGTTAGGTTTTAGGGTATGTGTATGTGTGTGTGTGTGTGTGTGTGTGTTATTATTGTGCATTTTATTTTATGTGCACATAAGTATAGGAAAAGGCCAAAGGAAAACTTCAAGTATCATATTCTATTACTCTCTACCTTTTCCCTTGAGACCAGGTCTCTGAACTAAACTGGAGGCCAGCGTGTCCCTGCAATCATTCTGTCTCCACCTCCCCTAGCCCCAGGCATGCAGACATTCAAGCCTGCATATTCAGCTTTTTATGTGGATGTACAGTATCTGAATCCATGTCCTTGGGTTTGCACAGCAGATTCCCATACCTTCCAAGTCTTCTGCCTAGTTTATAAATCTGAATCTTTATCTTCTGCCTGGCTGAACAAGATAACATCACCTTCCTCTGCTGAAGAAGTACAAGAAGAATCCAAGTGAAACAGATGTTTAAATATGGTTAGGAATCTTATAATGATATGAAGAAAATTTCAGCCATCACTGAGAACAAGAGTATCTCAAATGGGATCAAAAGGTACAATGGAAAGCTGCTAACACTAGGCTAGGAGAACTGTAAGAACTACCTAATAGAGTTCACAAACCACAGCATACAACAACTGCAGGGATTCACCATGAACAGACTGGAAACAAAATACTTAGAGGTTCCTGCTGAAAGACTACACCTCCCAGCTTCCTTTGTGGATTATGGAAGTTGTTTCCACCCCTTTAGGAAACCTTATCCCATCTTCCTCTCTAGGCATTTTGACCTTGCTCACACTATCTGCAAATAAACATAGTCCCACCTAAGGTTAAACCAAGCCTCCCTTTCTTTCCTCCTTCCATATATCCATAGCTATCTCTTAATAATATAAGGGAACAGTCAGAGCCACTAAGAATGCTATTTTAGCAAAGGCATATAGGAGATAAGCAAGACCCAAATAAAGACTGGTGTGGTGGCTCAGCCAGTGAAGGTGATTGTCCCAAATGCTTGAGTTCAATCCCTAGAATTCACACAGTGAAAGAAAAGAAGTGATTCCCTCAAATTGTCTTCTTACATGTACACATGTATTGTGGCACATGTACCCACACACGCCACCACCACGAATAATAATAATAAAAGAACCAAATGGAAGATCCAGGAAAAAAATCTATAATAAAATGAAATTATCAGTAGAAAGAATGAGCACCATTTAATTGGAAAAAGAAACATTAAAATTTATTTGATATAGACCAACAGTCCTCAACCTGTGGGTCACAAACCCATTGGGGGTCAAATGACCTTTTCACTTTTCACGGGGGTCACATATCAGATATCCTGCATACCACTTATTTATATAATAACTCATAACAGTAGCAAAATTGCAGCTATGAAATAACAATGGAAAAAATTTTATGTTGTGAGGCACCACAATGTGGGAAACTGTAGTAAAAGATTTCAGCATTAGGAAGGTTGAGAGTCCCTAATCTAGACCAAGGGTGGAGGAAAATCTATAATATCAGTACTTAGAAAGTGGATACAGGAAAATCAGAAGTTCAAGGTCATCTTTAGCTACACAGAGTTCCAGGCCAACCTGGACTATAAGGAATCAAGGAAAGAAAGGAGGGAGGGAAAAAGGGAGACAGGCAGGGAGGGAGGGAGGGAGAGAGAGTGGGGAGGAGAGAAGGAGAGAGGGAGACAGGGAGAGAAGGAAAAAGGAAGGACTCAATTCAAACAGTGAAAAGAAAACAGAAAACAAACACAAGACCCAGCAATAAAAGACCAGAACTCAAAGATACACAAGAGGGTAAGAAAATGCCCAGCATTCACCTTCCAGAGCCATGTACAGAGCAGAGGAAAGGACAGGCTGGGCATACAGCATTGGTGCCAGGAATCTTATCTGCAAAACTTCAAAACAAGAGATTCAAGACTCAGCAAGTTTCACCTGAGTGAACTAAATCAGTCCATAGGAAGACACCTAACTAAACCTAACTAATGTGCAGCAGACTGGAGAGTGGGCCAGAGGGCATGAGCACTTGCTGCTCCTACACAACTTTGGTCCCAGACAGAACCCACATGCACACAAACGAGGACAGGACACACATACATATACAAACACAAAACAAAAAAATTAAATTCTGAGAACTAAAGATACATAAACTAGAAAACATAACCATCTTCTTTTGAAAGTCTTAATAAAAGAAATCCTACTGTGGGGACTACAAAGAAGTACAGAAATTGGTCAAGTGTTGGAGAGTAAGAACTGTCTTTGCAGAAGCCAGTGTCCTTCAGCAGTGAAAAGGAAAGGAAGATATTCTTTGATAAAGAAAAGGGAAGAGATTTGTCACCAGTAGATGAGAGAACTAAAGACATTTCTCTATGGACCCAGATTACAAATAAAGATTCTTCAGGGCTGTAGAGAAAACTCCAGCTTCTGGAGATGCAGCAAACACACACCTACACACACACACACACACACACACACACAGGATAAATATTTTTAAATAATGAATCTCAGATAATTGGAGAGAAAGAGAGGAAGAGAGGGGGGAGATATAAAGAGAGAGAATGATAAGCAAAAATGGCTTTTCACAGTCTCTGTATTTTCCAAATTGTGGCTGTTGGTTGAGGAAGAATTTAATCCTTTAATATGGTTACATGCAGTAAATAGTCTCTGTTACAAGAAAGAGAGAGGAAAAGGACGTAAGAGAGATAAGGGAGCTGGGCGGTGGTGGTGCACGCCTTTAATCCCAGCACTCAGGAGGCAGAGGCAGACGGATCTCTGTGAGTTCGAGGCCGGGCTGGACCGATAGCCTCCAAAACAATACAGAGAAACCCTGTCTCGTAAAAACCAAAAAGAGAGAGAGAGAGAGAGAGAGAGAGAGAGAGAGAGAGAGAGAGATAAGGATTCTATACTTCACCTAAACTTTAAACTGATAATCATGATATCCATGAAACATGATAATATAACACCCAGAGCAAGTATTGAAAGAGCTATAAAAAGAAATATAGGTGAAAAGGGACTATATATGTGTTTGGGGAAGGAAGGAAAAGGAAAGCAGAAATGCCAAAGTGAAGAGAATCAATTGAAAGTTTTTTTTTTGAAAATGCATGCACTGGTATATTCTTAATTAAATAAATGGAAATTACTTAAATGAATAAATGAAAATAAATATGGGCAGGGTAGATTAAAAACAGCAACCACATTATGTAACTAAGAACTCACTTCAGAACTGGAGAGATAACACCCTCGTGAAGAGGTTGCTGATCTTGTAGAGGAGCAGAGTTCAGTTCCTAGCCCCACATTGGTCAACTCACAACTGCCTATAACTCCAGCTCCAGGGCATTGAGCACCCTATTCTGCTTGCATATCCACACACAGAAACACATAAATTAAACCTTCAAAAAAGAAATCACAATATACATGCATTGAAGAAGGCACAGTAGACATACCCTGCAAAATTTAATGAAAATGAATATAAACTTTCTAGCTTTGTTGCTAGAAAACAGGAAACACTTACTGCTCATCGTAAAACAGAGAAATTTTAAGAGTTTTATTTTTATTGTTATTTGTGTGTATTAGTGTGTGACTATGTGTAAATGTGCACATGTACGTATGGGTACCCTCAGAGGCCAGAAGAGCGATTCAGGCCCCCTGAAGCTGAAGTTACGGGTAATTGTGAAATTCCCAACATGAGTTCTGGGAACCAAATTCAAGTTTCTGCCAGGGTAGTGTGTGAGTCATCTCTTCAACACCTTTACTATATTGTTCATTTGTTTCTTTTCTCAAATGGACTATGAATTCCTAAATACAGACAACTCTATTACGTTTATTTGTCTAGGTATTTTTGTTTTAATTACTTTTGATATTAATGTTTAACAAGTATCTTCAAGGTACAATGAATATATTTAAATATTTGTAACACCATTTGAAGAAATATACAATTACATGTTAACAGGAGTATTCTCTGTGTTAAACAGTTGTCCATCCAGCACTGGGCTGCCCTAGAATTTTTTTGGAAAATGTCACTGAATAGCTGAAATACTGAATGAAAAACAAAATCTCCTGGAATTTGGATAAGGTCATTAGATATAAATGTGAATCAATCAATTCATGTTCTCTGCTCTTGATGAAAATCACATATTTGAGAATCAATCTTTTAGTGAATTAAGAACTTTGTAAAGTTCTATATCTTTCAACAAGTCAAAAAAACACACCAGGCATACAAATTAGCAGAAATTTATCCTCAAAAAAAAGATTGAAACAGAAGGGTCATGTTTCAGAAATCTAATTTCTATCAGATGTGATTTAGTAAGTGAAATAATGTTTAGCTCTTTTTGAAAGTCAAGCTTAACCCTTCTGGGAAAATAAAGCCCCAAGGAAGAAATACAACACAGAATACATCAGCCCAACTATATTGTCATTGTTTTCCAGTGTTTCTGTTATTTTGGGCAAAAGATGATCCAAAATTATATGACAAGGACGATTCCAGAAACAAATTAGTCATAAACTTTAAAGTGCACATCATGCTGAGTAGTTTGACAAAATCCACCACTTATCTTTTTCTTTGTGCCCATTGTGTAATTAGCCTATCCCTCTGTATAGTCTATCTAAGGCACAAACACGATGCACCTGGTTGATTCTTCCTGGCTGTCTTGATTTACTCTGGTGGCATGATAAAGCACTGACCCAAAACAACATTCAGGGATGTGTTATCTGACATGTAAATTATAGTCCACCAACGAAGGCAGTCAAGGCAAGAATCCCCAGGCAGGAGCTGAAACAGAGGTAAAGGAAAATTGCTATTTACTGGCTTGTTGAACATGAACTTTCCTATTCAGCTACCTTTCCTGTATAGCCCAGACACACCTGTCCAGAAATGACACTGCCCACAGTGGGAAGGTGCATCAATTGGCAATTAAGAAAATGCCAAAGATGTGGTCGCAGGGCCAACCTGATCTGGGCACTCCCTCAGTTGAGGTTTCCCCTTCCCAGGTAATTGTAGGTTTGTGTGAAGTTGACAGATGAAGCTCACTAGGACAGTAACCCTTGACAATTTAGATGGACAGCTGTGGTCAGTGATTTGATTTTAATTTGAATATTCCTGACTAGCCACAAATCTCATTGTGGTGAGGATACCTGTGAACATTTGAACTGCCTCCCAAATGCTGGCAATCCAAGCATGCAGCAGCACAGCCAACATGTGAGGTGTTGTGAATGAATGGAACCCAAACCTTTGTGCTTGCTAGGCAAGCCTGTACCAATTCAGTAGCATCCAAGCTTCACAAATAACTCCTTAATTCACTTGTGAAAATCTCTAGGTACACACCTGTGATCCCAACTCTCTAGAGGCTGGAGGTAGGAAGACCTGAACATCATCTTTGACTAAATAGTGACTTCAAAGTCAGCTTGAGCTGAGATCCTGTCTCAGAAAGGCAAGGTCTACAAACCTGGGTATGAAAGAAACATAATAACTGAAAGAGGACAAATTTTCTAGGTGATTGGATAATGTGGAATGGCCTCATTTGGTAATATTGCAGAGAAAGAATAAATTAACATGGGATGAAGCCAGTGAAAAGCACCAGTGTAGAACAAGGTAGAGATCATTTGCATACTGCTGACTTCACAGTGAGAATTCACATCACCATAAGCCAAGTAAGCCCAGGTCCAGCCAGCAACTCAAGATAAAGAAGACCCAGGGCCTTGCATCAATGCACAAATAATGCCAGAGGGACATTGAGCTGAAGACCCTGTGGGAAGATACTCACTCCAAAGGGATTACAAATCTAAGGCCCCTGAGCATGAGTGTTCTTGTTGTCGCTATGTTTTATTTTTTATTTCATGTGCTTCTTAGGTTCCCCGGGAGATCTAATTAAAACACAAGAAGCATAATAAACTTGAAATGTTCCTTTAAAAATGCCTTTGATTCTTAAATAGGTCAACTGAAGCAAAAAAAAAACTGTTCCATGTAATGTGTCAATCATTAGAGAAGGGCACAATTTCCTGTTCATTCGGTCGGGGAGGGAGGGGCATCTCCCCATTTGGGCAGTTGAGAGTGGTTACAAATCAGGTCAAATGGTACTTTAATAATTTGTAATTTAGCAGTTATTTAGCAAGGGAAATGATAGGAAAACCTCTGTTTTGATCAAGCAGTATGATTTTTCAAATGATTTTTAAAATATTTTTGAAATTAAAATATGATTACATGATTTTCCTGTTTCTGTTCCTCCCTTCAGCACTTTCCATGCACCCCACATATCTTGCTTTCTCAAATTCATGCCCTCTATACTTTTAATTGTTGCTGATGTGTAGGTGTGTATATTCCTAAATATGTAAATACAAACTGTAAAATGCTACATTTATGTATGTGTTTTTAGAGCTGATCATTTGATTTTGAATAACCAATTGGGAATTCTTCTCTGAGTAAGCATGTCCTTCCACTTTCAGGATTCCTTAGTTACCTGCACTCTGGTTTGAGGATGAGGTCCCACTATATTTCCTATTTCATGTTAGTGTGCTTATTGGTGTTATCCTTGTTCAGGCCTTATTTCTGCAGCCATTTGTTGAGACTTCGTGGATGCAGCTTCTCTGACATTTTCTAGGTGAAAAAATTTCTCAGCAATTTTTTTTCCTCTGGCTTTACAATCTTTCTGCCTTATCTTGCATTATAATCCTTGAACATTACATGCAGGAGTTGTGTTGTAGATGTATCTATTGAACTGGGTGATACAAGGTGACTTGTTCTCTGAATTTTAATTGGTTGTGATTTTTTTGTAATGACTTCCAAATTTTGAAAGGAGAAGACATTTCTTTCATTAGGGGTAAGACTTATACTTATCTGCAGGTATAAGGATACATATTTAGAAAATGGTGGCTGTAATTTTCCTCCAAGATCCATGACTTCACAACTCTGGCTAGTTTCCAGTAGTATTGGTGATTTCTCTTCTGTAGGCCTTAAGCTCAAGAAGAGAGTTTTTGGTTACTATAAAGATACACATGCCACTAGTGTACCTTATAGATATTATACCACCCTGGACATCGTTCATAGGCATCGTGAATTGGACAGAACTATTTGTAGCTTCATTGTGTGTGTGTGTGTGTATGTGTGTGTGTGTGTGTGTGTGTGTGTGTGAGCACATGAGTGAGGATTCACATGCCAGAAGAGGGTGTTGGATCTCCATGGATCTGGAATTATAAGCAGTTGTGAGCTGACTCCTATGGGTTCTGGGAACTGAGCTCAGGTCCTCTGGAACCACAGTACAAGCTTTTATGCACCGAGCCATGACCCCAGCCCCCAGATGTATGAAATTTTTAGTAAACTTCTAACATTGGTTACTAGGCACATTTCACTATGACCACAGTAGCTTTCATTTCAGAGTGGTGGAACCTGGTGGCTCAGGAGTGCTAATGGAGTAAACTCTTTTATTCCAAAAGGCACATGAGTGATCACAGATGAAGGATGTCCACTTCTTATCACTTTGAAAGACTCAGAAAGATAGCATACAGTTTATAGAGCTAGAACCTTGCAGAACAATGCCTATGTCAATAGTTATCCTAAGACATCTGTGAGATGTCACTACATTTTTTCAGAGAAAAGGATAGAATTTTCTACACATTTGCATTCATAAAGGAAGGACACAATTTCCAAATGAATGAACATCTTTTGATTGAAAAATCTTTGCTTCTGTTTACTATGCTTCCACCACTTTAGAAAATTCTTACATATTTGCTTGGCAAGCATGAAATCCAAAATTGATGCCCAGAACTCATTTAAGACTGGAATAGTAATGTGTACTTATAATGCCACCTCATATTTTTTAACAAAAAATATTAAAGTACATCTCATTTTATTCATTTTATGTAAAACACATCTTACGTGCTGATTTAATTTCTGTGTGCATATGTGTTTCTGAATACATACATGTAGAAATAAATAATAATGGATTATGTAGAAATTACTCCAGAATTCTATTTAATATATTAAGAACAATTTTCTATAGAAGAAAAAAGTAAACACTTCATTAGCAATAAAATATCTTGTATTTTATTAGTAAAAATAAAGCTCTATCAGTTCAACTTTGAATATATATATACATATATATATATGGACCATATGGTACAGAGGGTAGAGGCACTTGCTGCCTTATGACCTGAGTTCAAGCCCTCTTGACATACATGGTAGAAAGAAAATCCTGTCTTTTTCAATTGTCCTTTGTCCTTCACTGGCCACCTGTGACATGTATGTATCTGCACATGCATGCACACATGTGTGCACGCACACACAGACATACACACTAAATATATAGAGAGAAATAGATAAAGTGTAATAGATGGCTAAATGGTTAAGAAGTTGAAGAGATGGCTAAATGGTTAAGAACCTTAGCTGCTATTGCGCAGGACTCAGGTTTGGTTACCAGCAACATCTTGGCAGCTCACAAATGTCTGAAAATACAGTTTCATGGGACTTGACATCCTCTTCTAACCTATGTAGGCATCAACATGCATTTGGTTCACAGACATATCTGCAGGTCAAACAATCATGCACACAAAATCAAAATCAATAACAACTTAAAAATGTGTATGTATGTAAAAAATATAAAAAATAAACACATTTGACACACATTTGCTAAATAGGAGAGTGCTCTTTGAAGCTTTACCCTCTCCCTGTGTGTTTACTCTTTCCCTGATTTTCTCACTTTGTAGTTATTACATGCATTCATTGGAACAACTATGGTCAGTACATGTTAACACAAGTCTCAGTAATTGCAAAGAGAGTTGCAATCATTTGTACTATATATGCATATATTATATGCAGGCAATTACATGAACAAGACTTTCCATCTCATTATATCTATTGCTAAGTTTTTACTATTCAAAGTTCAAATGCTGGGCATTTTACTTTAGTGCCCATTTTCTGTCATCATCTTTCTTATCAGTTATTTTATTTTTTCTCTTATCAGTGATATTTGAACACTGAGTGAGGAAAGAGAAAGAGAAAGGTGCAATTAACATAATTTTTGTTCTTTTCTATTTCTGATAAAGGTTTTTGAGAGTAAAGATTTTGGAAATTGAGACTTGTTTAGTTTTACCTATGTGGCTGTGATAAAATATCCTGACCAAAAGCAATTCCTGGGACAAAGGGATTCATTTCAGTGCACAGTTCCAGTTTACAATCCATTATAGTAGAAGTCTAGTAAGAACCTAAAACAGCTACTCTCATCACATCTGCAGTTAGGAGCACACAAAAATAAATGCACACATGCTCACAAGATTACTTACTTTTTTTCAGTTGGACTGTGCTACTCTCATAGAGTTCAAAACTTCTTGTTTGGGAGATGGTGCTGGATCTTCCCTTAATTAATCAGTTAAACAGTTCCCCACTGACATATCCACAGGCAAACCAAAGTAGATCACTCATTTATAAGACCCTCTTCAGGGGTGATTCTAGGCTGTACTAAATTGACGATTAAAGCTGACAACTAAAAAACTAAAACCATCTACTGCTTCTTAATTTCTATGTATTACAAGGTGGGAACATCTTTTGAAAGTGTTGTGAATGCCACCAACCTTACCCCTTCACCCACTGGTATAAAATTTTAGCTTTCAGAAGGATCATACAGTAATAGATGAAAGCACAGGAGCTCAATTTTTCCATTCAAAAGATTAAAAAAATATATAGCAGGTATTCCCAGGCCTGAGATGTGCATCTTCAGCTATGCAAATGGTAGTGATAATATAAATTTCTTACCATCAAGCTTCAGGAGTTATGCAAGATCATTATCTAAGAGACAATAAGTTTAAAGTACTTAGAAACACCACTATTAAATTGCTGAGAGATAAAGTTATGATATTGTGTTTGTTTGTGACTATGGTGAATGAGTGCATATATGTACGTGAATGTGTGCACTCATACATGCAATTGCATAAGTAGTTCAGTGTTCAATGTTGAATGTCTTTATTGGACTTCGTTTTATATATGAAACAGTTGTTTACTACACCTGGAAATCACCATTTTCACTAGGCTGACTGGGCAATGAGGTTCCAGGATCCTCCTGTCTCTACCTCTGCAGTACTGGATGATGGCTGTGACCCACCATGCCTCTTCGCATGGGTGTTTGTGATGTGAACTCAGGTCCTTATTGATTATAAGGAAATCACTTTGTCAACTAAACCATCTCTCCCCATCCCCAGTTGTGACATTAAAAAAATATTTTTCAGTGACCCTTAGGCTATTTATTCTTTAGCAGTGTATCTTTGCATACAGCTGCTTATAATTCTGTAAATTCTCTATGCTGTCTACATATGGACATTGTTCAAAAGTTGCATAAAAAATTCAATGTATCATAAAACAATGTGCATCTCCAAAGCTGTACTTCCACGTTAATTTCATCATTTCCTAAAAGATTAAAAGGGCTTCTGGTGTCTGGCTCAGAGCATTCTGAGGCCTGTGCACAGGGGGAAGCCATCTCAGCAGAACGGCCCATCCAGAGTCTGCCAGCGTCTTCGTCCGACCGCCACCCACTGGAGGAGGTAAGCATGGGCCTCTTTCTAGCCCACCTTCCAACGTCCTGCTCAGACCCTTCTGAGGATTGGGGACTGTGCAAGGGGGAACTCATCCTGACAGAACAGCCCAACCGGAGACTGCCAACACGGCATTACTAGTCCTGCTTCCACCCACGAGGAAAGGAGAGCCATTGAAGGCATTGAAGACACACTAGGAGAAATAGACAAGAAGATATTAAATTGGGAATGAGTAGATTAAGTAATGCATCAAGCATAATGTTCACTGTTAAACTAGGTATCCCTACACACATTTATCTGAATTGGATCAAAACAAAATCAACACATCATCTTAAATAATATGTCTGTTACTTAATACTTAATGTTGGATTTCCTTGTAGAATAAATTGAATCATTTGCTGCCAGAGTTTCCTATTGTCTACATTTGCTGGTTGTTCTCTGTATTTACTGTCCACTGATCTATAGAACTGGGTAACTGGCCCAATTCAACTTTGAAATTTCTTTTTTTGGTAGCTGTTCTTGAAAGGTAAAATTTTATATGTAAAGGAGGTGTGTTGATACCTGATTGTGTGTTGCTACATGCTAATGATTATTCCGATCCTGCCTATATTATTTCAGTACTCTGTAATCTGTGTGCATCTGTTTGCATACACATGTGTAGCATATGTGTGTGTGTGTGTGTGTGAGTGTGTGTGTGTGTATGTGTGTCTACTAATGAATGAGGTCACAACTGTGCCATTGTGTAAGTGCCACATACATGATGCATTCAGAGGAAAACTCAGGTGTTAGCCTCCACGTTCAACTTTGGTTGAGGCGTGGTCTCTTTTTTGTTGTTTCTAGGGTGCTTTTACCAGTATACCTGGTCTGTGGTCTTTCATGGTTTACTTGTCTCTGCCTTCCAACTCATCATAGGAGCATTGGCATTATAAATATGAGTAATACCACACTAGATTTTATGTGGGATCTGGGGACTTAAACTCAGGTCCTCACATTCAAGTGCTTTGAGTCATTCCTCAGCTCATCATTATGGGTTTCATTGTAGCATTTCTCAGCAGGAAACATTTTAGTAGCTTGAGTGAAGCATATACAGGAAGTCCAGAACTAAATCATTTAACACCCAGAACAATGTGCCCCCAACCATGGCAGTGATGTAGATTTGGAGCAGCTGATGTTACAGTTATATCCTTTATCTCAACAAACCAGTAGCAGAGGCCTTGCCTGGTTCCCATGGCCCCCTTCTGATACTCTAGTCTTGCTTTGTTTCAATGGAAGAATACTTCCCCTCCATTGAAGATCCCTGCAAAGAGAGCAGAAACTTCTTGCCTCATAATTTCTTCAAGAAGCTAGAAGAATTTAAGAGTCCTGATGCTGAACAAAACACCTAGAAGAAAAGACTGAAATAATGTAGAGGTGAGTAAGAATTTGGGTTTCAGGATCAGGAAAGGAAACCGAAAAAGGTGTATCTTTGTATTTTTATAAGTTGAATCAGGGCTTAAATATTGAACATCTCATATCTTTTTTTCCTTTATTCTGTTTCTATGTGTGAGGTGTGATTTGATGTGTGTGTGTGTGTGTGTGTGTGTGTATGCAGCATGTACATGTCACAGTGTATGTGCAACTCAGAACACACCCTTTTTATGTTTAAATTTCGATTAGAAACATGGTTGGTTCACAAGTCAGTTCCAGGTCCCTCTCCCTTTCCTTTGCCTCCTCCCGTGCCCTCCCCACAACTCCCCCATTATCCCCTCATTTCCCCAGGGAGGGTGAGGCCCTCCATGGGAGTGTCCATAGTCTGTCATTTCATCCAGGGCAGGGCCTAGACTCTCCCCACAAGAGTTCAGGGTGAGAGTTGATCTCACATTGTTGGATGGGAATCCAAAGTCCATGTGTATAATCGGGATGTATATTGATCTACTGCCCAAGGCTCAATAGATTACCTAGGCCTCCTCATTGACACCCCCATTAAGGGGTCTTGATCAGTCCCATGTTGGATTCCCAGGCATCAGCCTGGAATTCAAGAGTTAACCCTTGTCAGGTCAGCTGTTTCTGGGGTTAAACCAGCCCAGTCTTAACTCCTTTGGTCATCATTCCTCCCTCTCTGTTACTGCCTTTCTTGAGTTCAGCTCAGTACTTAGCCATGGGAGTATGCCTCTTCTTCCATCAGCCACTGAATGAAGATTTGTTTCCCAGACTCTCTGGCCATGGGATTGTAGGCTGGCACTCCCCAGATCTATGTCTAAAGTCCATATATCAGAGAGTACATGCCATGTTTCTCTTTTTGTGACTGGGTTACCTCACTCAGGATGGTTTCTTCTAGTGTCATTCATTTGCCTGCCAATCTCAGGATTCCATTGTTTTTTTTCTGCTGAATAGTACACCATTGTGTAAATGTACCATATTTTCTCTATCTACTCTTCGGGTGAGGGGCATCTAGGTTGCTTCCAAGTTCTGGCTATTACAAATAATGCTGCTATGAACATAGTGGATCAGACATCCTTGTATGAATGGGCATCTTTTGGATATATGCCTAAGAGTAGAATTGCTGGGTCTTGTGGCAGGTTTCTTCCCGTTTTTCTGAGGAACCTCCATACTGATTTCCAAGTGGCTGTACAAGTTGGCACTCCCACAAGCAGTGGAGGAGTGTTGCCCTTTCACCACATCCTCTCCAGCATAAATTGTCATTGGTGTTTTTTATTTTAGCCATTCTTACAGAAATGAGATGGTATCTCAGAGTTGTTTTGATTTGCATTTCCCGGATGGCTAAGGATGTTGAACACTTTCTCAAGTGCCTCTCAGCCATTTTAGACTCCTCTATTGAAAGTTCTCTATTTAGTTCTGCAGCCCACTTTTTAATTGGATCCTTTGGTTTTTTGGAGACTTGCTTCTTGAGTTCTTTGCAAATTTCAGAGATCAACCCTCTGTCAGATGTGGGATTAGTGAATATTTTTTCCATTCTGTGGGCTGCCATTTTGTCTTGCTGACTGTGTCCTTTGCATTACAGAAGCTTCTCAGTTTCAGCAGGTCCCATTTATTAATTGTTGATCTCACTGTCTGTGCTAGTGGTGTTATGTTCAGGAAGCTGTCTCCTGTACAAATTCGTTCAACGGTACCACCTACTTTCTCTTCTAAGAGGTTCAGTGCGGCTGGATTTATGTTGAGGTCTTTGATCCATTTGGATTTAAGTTTTGTGCATTGCAATAAACATTGATTGATCAGCATTCTTCTACATGCAAGCCTCCAGTTATGCCAGCACAATTTGTTGAAGATGCTTTCTTTATTCCATTGTATATTTTTAGCTTCTTTGTCAAAGATCAGATGTTCATACGTGTGTGGGTTAATATCAGGGTTTTCAATTCGGTTCCACTGGTCTACCTGTCTATTTTTGTGTCAATACCAAGCTGTTTTCAGGACTATAGCTCTATAATAGAGCTTGAAGTCAGGGATGGTGATGCATCCAGACCTTGCCTTGTTGAACAGGGTTGTTTTGGCTGTCCTGGGTCTTTTGTTTTTCCATACAAAATTGATTATTGTTCTTTCAAGTTCTGCGAAGAATTGTGCTGGGATTTTAATGGGGATTGCATTGAATCTGTAGATTGCTTTTGGCAGGATTGCCATTTTTACTACATTGATCCTACCTATCCAAGAGCATGGGAGATCTTTCCATTTTCTGAGAGTTCTTTAATTTCTTTCTTTAAAGATTCAAAATTCTTGCAATACAGGTCTTTCACTTGTTTGGTTAGTGTTACCCCAAGGTATTTAATATTGTTTGTGGCAATTGTAAAGGGTGATGTTTCTCTGATTTCTTTCTCAGCCCTTTTATCATCTCTCTATAGTAGGGCTACTGATTTTTTTGAGTTGATCTTGTAGCCTGCCAGTTTGCTGAAGGTGTTAATCAGCTGGAAGTGTTCCCTGGTAGAGTTCTTTGGGTCATTTATGTAAACTATCATAGATAGGCAAACCTTTATCCAAACTTACCAAACAGCAGAGAGTGAACATGCAAATTAACAAAATCAGAAATGAAAAGGGGGACATAACAACGGACTCTAAGGAAATTCAGAGAATCATCAGGTCATACTTTGAAAACCTATACTCCACAAAATTCGAAAATTTAAAGGAATTGGATGACTTCCTGGATAGCTATCACTTGCCAAAATTAAATCAAGAACAGATAAGCAATTTAAATATACCTATAACCCCTATGGAAATAGAAGCAGTCATCAAAAGTCTCCCAACCAAAACATGCCCAGGTCCAGATGGCCTCAGTGCAGAATTCTACCTACCAGAAATTCAAAGAACAACTTATACCAATTCTTCTCAAAGTATTCCACACAATAGAAGCAGAAGGGTCTTTGCCAAACTCTTTCTATGAGGCTTTAATAACCTTGATCCCCAACCCACACAAAGACATAACTAAGAAAGAGAACTTCAGACCAATATCCCTCATGAACATTGATGCAAAAATACTCAATAAACTACTGGCAAATCAGATCCAAGAACACATCAAAACAATCATTCACCATGATCAAGTAGGTTTCATCCCAGTGATGCAGGGATGGTTCAACATATGAAAATCCATCAACATAATCCACCATGTAAACAAGCTGAAAAACAAAAGTCACATGATCATCTCACTAGATGCTGAAAATGCCTTTGACAGAATTCAACACCCCTTCATGATAAAGGACTTGGAGAGATCTGGGATAACAGAAACACACCTAAACATAATAAAAGTTATATACAGTGAACCAATAGCTAACATCAAACTAAACAGACAGAAACTCAACGCAATTCCTCTAAAATCAAGAACAAAACAAGGCTGTCCACTCTCTCCATACCTTTTCAACATTGTACTTGAAGTTCTAGCCATTGCCATATGACAACAAAAGGAGATCAAGGGGATACAAATTGGGAAGGAAGAGGTCAAACTTTCACTGTTAGTAGATGATATGTTAATTTACAGAACACACCCTTTGATGTCATTCATTGCCTACCATCTTGTTTGATTCCTGGTCTTTTTACTGTCGACTGCTGCTTACTCTAAGTTATTTGGCCTTTTGAATTTCTGTGGATTCTCCTTTCTCTTCCTCTCATCTGCCTCTAGAATCATTTGAACTACAGATGTATACTGTCATAACTTCCATTCTTCGGTTTTCTCTGGATTTCAGTCATTTGAAGTCAGATTCTCATGCTTGCACAACAACAATTTTGCCCACTGGGCTATCTTTCCACATACTTTATCTCTTCTTAATGTCATGTTTTCATATTTCCATTAGAAGAATTTGGTTTCTTTATAAGACACTCTGGAAAATGTATGTATTCTAAGATTCATGTAGGCCAAGCTGTTCTGAAGTTTAAAATATAGCCAAAGATAACTTTGAACTCTCGATGTTTCTGTCTTCACCTCCCAAGAGGTGGGATTGCAGGCCTGTGCTGTCATGGTAACTTAATATGATGTCAAGAACAAATCTTCAGGCATGCTGGCAAGTACTTTACCAATTGAGCTATATCCTCCATCCTGTTATATTTTAAATTATTTTCTTGATAAACTGTAAGTGAGATTCCCTGATATCAATACAAGTGCCCTCACTGTGTTTCTTAAAGTATACACTGTAGATAGAGCAAGTGTTGAATTCCTGCAGGCATGGTGGTGAAATTTTCCTGGCAACTACTCCCCATATTACAGCACTTGCTGGTATATTAATAAAGGACATGAGAGAATCCAACTGAGCTCTGTCCACAAAATTATTTTTATGAGAAATACTCATGAATCACCAGTGGAAATTGATGGAGCTGTCAGCAAATCTAGTCCACCACACATACAACTGAGTCACTCAAGGTATCCAACATACAAGTCAATTAGGACGTTCCTAGGTTGGTCCTTACCATCCTTCTATAAATGCAACTGATTCACTCAAGATATCCAGCACATATCTCCATCATTGCATCCCTTACTTAGCACCTCCAGTCTTCATGCTTTAACTAATGCCCACTTATTTCAGCAGATATTTTTAAAAAGCCAACATAAGAACTAGAATACCAAGGGCATATGCTTGAATCTCTCATGTTCCATGAAGCCTTTACCAAGTGCTTTGTCTTTATTAGTTTTTCCTGTTCTGTAACTCCCCTAATACTCATAACTCTGAAATATCAAACGGCTCACTGTTTAATATTCAATAGTACACAGGCTCGCATTTCTGGCTCATTGCTTCAGACCTAATAGCTAAATCATTCTCTGCTTTTGAATACATGCTCCATATGTTTCAGCCACAACAAACTCTCCAAGCATCTCCAAGCCTGCATGGTGTGTGTTCTCCTCTGTGATTTTGAATAAGATGTTAGAGAGAGCTGAGCATACTCTTTCCATGTTGACTAATTGTTCCTGGTGTCACAGCGTCTTGCTCAAATGTCACCTCTGTTGAAAACTTTCCCAGGTACAGACTGGGTACATAAACCACACACCCAGAGTACTTGACGTTTGAACTCACCCACATTTTTGTGGACCTTTGGAGGCTTTTTGGGAGTTGCTGAACTTTTTCCTACTTGGTTTGATATTCATTTTTGTGTTTTTGTATGAGTTTATTGTTTTCTTTTGTTTTGTTTTCTCTTTTGTTTATTTGAATTTGTGTGTGTGTGCGTGTGTGTGTATGTGTGTGTGTGTGTTTAGTAAATACAATGCCCCCCCCAGAGATCAGAAGGAAGCCAGAAAAGGACATTGTATCACAATTTCCTGTAGCTGGATTTTATAAGCCATTGTGGAGCACCTCACGTGGGTGGAGGCACTAAACTCAGGTCCTCTGCAAGAGCAGTACAGGCTTTCAACTACTGAGTCATCTTTTCTGCCCTCCTGGATATTTTACTGAACTCTATATACACAGCAGGCTACTCACACTTTAGGAAATGAAAGCTTGTGTGTTCTTTCCTCATGCCAAACTTATGATTTCCCGACCATGTGCGTTGCAAGCACTGGTTAGACAAAATGGACATATTTTAGCTCACGATCTGGTCTCTTGTCAGAATTGCTTCATGGTTGTTCCCACTGTTGATTTCATTTCAACTCAACTTCTGCTGGAACTCCTAATTATGCTCTGCATTGTCTTCTGCATGGGTGTCTATAACAATCACTTCATGATACATCTGTCTGGTTTTTCATTCCTTTTCCTTGCTGATTCTTATATTTTGTCAATACCTTGGGAATAAGACAGAGACTCCTTTTCTCCTCTAATTAGCTCTCCTTATGGAGAACCTAGCCAGTTATGCTTGCCAGTTAACATTCAAAAGGAAGGAAATTGAAACTAGTATGTAGATCCTACTTTCTAATGAAGATAACTTAGAATAAACATTGCTGTCTTGCTATAAAATTCAATTTTAATGTAATAGGCTGAATATGAAAATTTCTCACTTTGTCTCTCTCCTCCCCAATGGCCTAAGGATATGGGTAGAGTTGATAAAGTAAGGTGGAATCCATGTTCGTAGAAAATTTAAGTGGAAAAATACTACATGAATCACTCTTAAATTAATTTTCCTGTGAAAATAAATCTTGTGTCTATGAATAAATAAACACCATGCTTTATTATATATTCATTATTCTCAAGACTCTAAGATCTGGACTTACCTGCAGTAGGCCATTGTTTTCTTCTGCTCTTTGGAGTCAGAATGACTTTCTGTTTTGTAAAAAATGAGATGAGAGAGAGCCCCAATCCAAAAACAGGAATTAGAAGGTGCTATGTCACACTCTTGTCACTGTTGTATGTTGGAAGCATGTAGCTTGTTTGGTTTAAAAACTCAGAGTTGTGAGTCCCAAGATACAGGAGACCTTGAGTTTCAAGTGTATATGATGATATTTACTTTGAACCTCAGATGTTGTAGGTCATGCTGGAACAAGACCATTTTGGAAACTAGGATAGAAAAAAATGCAGTTTCAATTTCTGAGTTACATAATATGGGAAGGGCTAAGGGCAGAACAATATGATCTAATTATTCTTGTCCCCATATAGATGTGATGAGAGGGTGCTGTGGGTTGAAATCCTAACCACCATGGCAATGGTATCAGTAGATGGAACCTTGCAGAAGCAGAGAGGCTATGACTAGGATACGGGTTCTTACTAGAGGTCACAGACAACACAGCAGCCCTATCCCCATTGTCAAATGAGGATATAGAATTTACCACCTGCCAACTGGAACGTGAACTCTCAGGCCATTAAATTTGTCTCTGAATTGATCTTGGGATTTTTAACTCTCCAGAACTGTGGAAATAAATTCTTTTATTGAATGTATGAGGTTCAAGGGGGCCTTTTAGTGGACTGTCTTTTTGAGTAAGAGATTACAGAAAGGGTCATTAATGCCAGGCAGACAAAAGCATAGCAGGGGCTGTGATGATAGTCCAGGCCAAAGAAAGAGACTGGGGTCTCTTTTCACAGGTCTCAGAGGAAGGTGGATTTGTGTCACCATGCATTCAGGCTGTTGATGATTCTGAACTATGGGGGACAGGAGGGAATTCCAGAGGAAAAATATTGTGTTTCTGAGTCTGGTAACCTGAGGACTATAAGTACCTGGAGCATGAGAATGACACTTGCCATTCTCCTGGAATATCGACACCAAGGGAGTTTGTCAAGAAGTTAGAGATCCACTTACTTTACAAATAGGTGGGTATGGCCTGATTAGCGTGCAGCTGGAACTCTAACAGTGATTTATAAGCTTATTCAATTGATGCCATTTTATTAGAATAGCCTGACTGAATCAAGCATTCATTCAATTCATTTTTCTAAGTGTCTAATATGTGTTTGCATTGTATCAGGTCTTACTTTAAGGAAAAGTTAAGCTACTTGAGTTATTCTAGATACAGGCACACTCATCTTACATTTTAATCTTCGGGTAGGATTCCAAAGGGAATGTTTAACATAGATCTGATAAAAAATGAATTTTATCAACACAATTTAAATATAATGTATATAATATATTTGTAAAAAATAAATTGAAATAAAAAAGATGTTGGCCATATTTTCAAGATTAGATATTGACTTCTCTGCCAATTAATGCATTTACTCTTTGCTTCTTCACTCCTAAGCCTACAAAAGTCTAGGGTACTTTTTATTGCTTTTTTAAAATAATTTTTATTTTTAAATTTAAATTAGAAACAAGGTTGCCGACCAGCTGTTCTGGCAGGACCAGGTACAACAGGCCCTGCATCCGGGCCTGTGTTCTAGTGCCTGGGGATCGCATGGTAACTGCACAGAGCTTCTAATTCCAGTAGAAGCCAAACACCACAGACTCCAGGTCTTCTCTCCCACCAAAGAGACCAGGAAACTATGGGATCCAGGGAGACCAGGGGACCAGCTGTTCTGGCGGGAGCAGGTACAACAGTCCCTGCATCCGGGCCTGTGCTCCAGTGCCTGGGGATCACCTGGGAAATGCACAGAGCTTCCAATCCCAGTAGAAGCCAAACACCACAGACTCCAGGTCTTCTCTCTCACCAAAGAGTCCAGGAAACTAGCATATCCAGCAAATGGACCAGGGGACAAGGTGGGAGGCTAAGCACCCCAGATCCCTGGTCTTCTTCTCCACCCATGGGACCAGAACAAGGATAAGGAATAGAAGAAATACCAGATTATTGGACTTGCTAGCACCCACTAAAAGGGAACTCTGGTCCCCTAACTACCAGACCAGTAATGGTCTCTTTCTGCACCCACTAAAAGAAGAGATTGGAAAGAGACAATACAAAATCACACTCCCGTGCCCTCCCACCAACCCCCTCAATAGCCCCTCATTTCCCCGAGGAGGGTGAGGCCCTCCATGGGGGTGTCCATAGT
Source organism: Mesocricetus auratus (assembly GCF_017639785.1). Lineage (NCBI taxonomy): Eukaryota > Metazoa > Chordata > Mammalia > Rodentia > Cricetidae > Mesocricetus > Mesocricetus auratus. Next base: position 66,739,956 of record NW_024429266.1, read on the forward strand.
CTGTCATTTCATACAGAGCAGGGCCTAGACCCTCCCCTAAGAGTCCAGGGTGATAGTGGATATCTCATTGTTCGATGGGAGCCCAAAGTCCATTTGTATGCCAGGGATAAATACTGATCTACTACCCAAGGCCCAATAGATTGCCTAGGCCTCCTCACTGATACCCACATTCAGGGGGTCTTGATCAGTACCATGCTGGATTCCCAGCCATCAGTCTAGGATTCAAGAGCTAAGCCTTGTCAGGTCAGCTGTTTCTGGCGGTAAAACCAGCATAGTCTTAACCCTTTGCTCATAGTCCTCCCATACTGTCACTGTGTTCCTTGAGTTCAGCTAAGTGTTTAGCTGTGGGGGTCTGCTTCTGCTTCCATCAGCCATTGGATGAAGGTTCTGTTCCCCAGACGCTCTGGCCATGGGATTATAGGCTGGCACTCCCCAGATATATGTGTAAAATCCACATATGAGTGAGTAGATAGTATGTTTGTCTTTTTGTGACTGGGTTACCTCACTCAGGATGGTGTCTTCTAGTGCAATCCATTTGCCTACAAATTTCCGGATTCCATTGTTTTTTTTATGCTGAATAGTACTCCATTGTGTAAATGTATCACATTTTCTCTATACTCTCATCAGTTGAGGGGCATCTAGGTTGCTTCCATGTTCTGGCTATTACATATAATGTTGCTATGGACATAGTGGAACAGATGTTCTTATTGTATGAATGGGCATCTTTTGGATATATGCCTACGAGGTGAATTGCTGGGTCTTGTGGTAGGCTTATTCCCATTTTATTGAGGAGTCTCCATATGATTTCCAAAGTGGCTGTATGAGTTAGCACTCCCACAAGCAGTGGAGGAGTGTTCCCCTTTCTCCACAACCTCTCCAGCATAAACTGTCATTGATGTTTTTGACTTTAGCCAATCTAACAGGAGTAAGATGGTATCTCAAAGTTGTTTTGATTTGCATTTCCCACATGGCTAGGGACTTTGGCCACATTCTCAAGTACCTCTCAGACATTTTAGACTCTTCTATTGAGAATTCTCTATATACTTCTGTAGCCCACTTTTTAATTGGGTCCTTTGGTGTTTTGGAGCCTTGATTCTTGAGTTCTTCGTAAATTTTGGAGATCAACCCTCTGTCAGATGTGGGGTTAGTGAATATTTTTTCCCATTCTGTGGGTTGTCTTTTTGTCTTGCTTACTGTGTCCTTTGCCTTACAGAAGCTTCTCAGTTTCAGCAGGTCCCATTTATTGATTATTGATGTCACTGTCTGTGTTACTGGTGTTATGTTCAGGAAGCTGTCTCCTGTACCAATTCATTCAAGGGTACCACCCACTTTCTCTTGTAAGTGTTTAAGTGTAGCTGGATTTATGTTGAGGCCTTTGATCCATTTGTACTTAAGTTTTGTGAATGGCAATAGTCATGGATCTATCCACATTCTTCTACATGCCAGCATCCTGGTATGCCAGCACCATTTGTTAAAGATGCTTTATTTTTTCCATTGTATATTTTTAGCTTCTTTGTTGAAGATCAGATGTTCATACATGTATGGGTTAATATCAGGTTGATCAATTGGATTCCATTGGTCTACCTGTCTATTTTTTGTGTCAATACCAGGCTATTTTCAGGACTATAGCTCTATAATAGTGCTTGAAGTCAGGGATGATGTTGCCTCCCAATGTTGCTTTGTTGAATAAGATTGTTTTGGCTATCCTTGGTCTTTTTTTTCTTACAAAATTGATTATTGTTCTTTCAAGTCCTGTAAAGAATTGTGCTTGTGTTTTAATGGGGATTGCATTGAATCTGCAGATTGCTTTTGGCAGGATTGCCATTTTTAGTACATTGATCCTACCTATCCAATAGCATGGGAGATCTTTCCATTTTCTGATGTCTTCTTAACTTCTTTCTTTAAAGACTCAAAGTTCGACAGGGGTGGTGGTGCACACCTTTAATCCCAGAACTCAGGAGGCAGAGGCAAGCAGATCTCTGTGAGTTCGAGGCCAGGGTGGACCGACAGCCTCAAAAACAATACAGAAAAACCCTGTCTTGTAAAAACCAAAAAAAAAAAAGACTCAAAGTTCTTTTGATACAGGTCTTTCACTTGTTGAGTTAGCGTTATAGTCTACCTTTTTCAATGTTGTTTCTATTCTGGAATCATAGGATCCAGTATTAATGCAAGGTTATTCTCCTCATTTCTAAACTCCCATAAGTATTTCTTCATTAAATCATAAAATAAAAGTTAACAAGAACTTGTCAAAGTGTTCTAAGAAACTCCAAGATAGAAGTAGTCTGTTATTACATTTCCAAAGAAGGATTTATGGAAGCAACACCCCCCCCCCCCATGCAGCACTTATTTCCGTGTGATTTACAGAGGTTTTTGTATTTGGAGACCTCAATTTTTCTTTGCTGTATAATCCAATCCTAACACTTATTTCTGTGTGATTTACAGAGTATTTTTGCCTTTGGAGACCTAAATTTATCTTTGCAGTATAATCCAATCCTAACACTGATAAAGAAAACCATTAGCTCACCTCATCCCTGCTTAGAAGAGAATTTATATGCAACAAAACAACATTCAGAAGTGTGTTTAGGGCTGATTGTGTCTAAATAGCACACAAGGTAGTTCTGAAAATTAAATCACATCCATGCAGAATTTTACATTTGCATTTGATTTGTATTGCTTCCAAATCTCCATCTTTTTAAAATTTTCTCTCATCTAGCAATTAGGAAGAATGTATGCTTACAAGTTGTGCAGTAAGTTACTACCTAAGTATATATAGAAGATATGGTGTAACCACTGTCACACAGGGTTAAAAGGCACTGGAGTTCACTCATAATGCATTATCTCCATATCAACTCAACAAGCCTCAGACAGATGAGGCAAGAGCAAGGATTACAGCCTACAAATTAAACCTCTTTGGAGAAAAAACATGCTTTCTACCTCAAAGTCATAGGCTATGATAAGGTTTCTGTATTCCTCATTGTCCCTACCTTCACACTCCTACACCAGAGCCTTGCTATTATTTCCACCATGAGCAAGGTATTCTTGGGGTCTCTTAACTGATCATGTCTCACTTTTACGTTTTCATGATTTGAGAAACACAAATTCTTAAAATTAATTAGGGCAAAATGTTGGCATTACAGTGATGGAGTCAGAGACATGGTGATAACAATTGTCATGCATTTGTGTGGAGGACAGAGGTCAACTTTGGATGCCATTCTTCAACTCCCAGCCTGGACATCACAAAGTAGGACAGACTATCCTTTCTGGCTCTGGGGTTACAACTACATGCCACCATGACTGGATTTTTGCTGTTGTTTGATTTTTTAACATGGGTTCTGGGAATTGAATGTATGTTCTCCAACTTTCCCAGTATCTCCCCAATATTTCTCCTTGATTTGATGTTAAGCCTATATTTGGCCATCTATTCTTGCCACATACATTTTATTGGTGGAGTTCACATAGTTCTTCAGACACTTGCAAAATAGATTTTGTCTTCACAGTTGGAGGTGTCCTTCAGGACTACAGCAATTCAAAATGTGAACTGTGTCTTCATAACATTCTCAGAATTGCTCATTTTCAAGCCATGGTAAGTGTGAAAATTGAGGATTTAGAAACTAAGTAGCAATTCAGTAATAATTAATGGTTTGTAAAATAAAAAATGTTGGCCTTCCATTTTCATATGATTGCTGGAAATTTTGTTTTTTTAGCAATTTATTTCACTTACTTTATAAAAGTGCTAATTAATGAAAGAATTTAAATATAAACTGGGTATGGCAGAACATGCCTTTAATCTTATGGTTCTCCTGAATTCCTTAGTGAGTTGGAGGCCATTATGGCCTATAGAAGACTATATCAGAAAACAGAAATGTAAATTAAAATTAAAATTCTAACATTCAGAGCATTAGAATTATTTTTCAGACTTTTGCATAATATTCACCAGAAGAGTGGTAATATTTTTTAAATGCTGCTTAACAGACTATGATTTTGAAAATAATATCTAGTACATTTCTTCTTAATTTAGAAATCCTGCATGTCTCCAGGGCCAATCTTCTGGACCAAGAAATTAACAGATTGTTAGCCTCTCAGAAGACATTGTTGGATTTTAGCCTATAAAATAATTTAATAAATCACACACACAGAGAAGATAGATAGATGATAAAGAACAGAGTATAGTAGAATAGTGATGTGGGAAGTCCTGTGATTATGTCAATAAATCACTGTTGGGCCAATAGGGAACCAAGATAGGTGGGACTAGGAGTCCAGGAGGACTCCGGGAAGGAGAAACACAGAGAATTGAGATGTAACGCCATGGGGCAGGAAGCCCGGAAACCTCTCCAGTAAGAGAAATACTTAGATTAGCAATTATGGGATAAATACTTAAGTCAGAGCTATCCAGTAAGAAACAAGCAAGGCCAACAGCTTCATAATTAATATAGCCTCCTGTGTGTTTATTTGGGACTGATGCGGCTCTGGAACCAGGCTGGCAGGAAGGCTTCCCTTTACATAATGGTTATCAGGAGTGGGATGATGAATTTCCACGTAGAGGACAACAGACTTAAGGGAATTTTAGAAACAAAAGAACGGAGAAAAGCTTGGGCTTTTTGGTAGCAGCATTTTTCTTAGGTGGCCTCTGTTTTGCTAGCAACAAGCAGAAACTCACGTGACTCGCTTAGGGGAGTCTTCGAGTCTTCCTGACTCAGCATTAGAAAAAAAAACAGCAAGGTTCTTTTAAGAGGTTCTGCTAACAATTGAAAGGTGTGTACGCACAGCTGGAAATGGCAGTGACCACATCTCCAGGCAGGCAGCTGGAGTTACGCTTACGCCTGCCGTCTTGGAAAAACTGCAGTTTAAACAGCCGCAGTTTTAACAGATAAGACACGTGGCCAGAAAAACAAAGATTTACAGTAAAGTCAGACATGGATGAAGAAAAACCTCTAAAGGCTTACAGTATGTTTAAAAATGTACATAAGATTGAGAGAGAAAAAGAAACAACATAATGCTAAATAAATAGAGAAGCCAGCTGTGGTGGCACACGCCTGTAGGAATTGCTGCAGAGGCAGAGGCAGGCAGATTTCCAAAGAGAAACACTGTCTCAGAGAAAAATAAATGAAAGTGAAAGAAATAAAGTAATAATAGATAAATAAATAAGCCACGTAAAGATGGAAAATACACAGATAGTCTGGATACTGTATGCTATTGTGTTTTTCAGTTTTTTGATTGCTCAGGAAGGAACAGCTGCTAAAGTACACTTGATTATAAATGTTTCTAAATTAATTCAACTTATATCTTTTGGAAATGCCTTGACTTCAAAATTTAAGTATAAGGATATGTTACTTGGGAAAGGAGATTTTGCTTATGTTTCCATAGAAAATGAAAAGCTGAGGATTCCTTCCAGGCATCTGTGGTTTGATGAACCAAGACCCCTGGAAGCAGTGGACCAGGTGTTCCAACAATTGAGACAGCTAAGATGATGGAGCTTCACAGACCCTGAAAATACGGACTTATACAGGTTTCTGAGTTTTGTCATGATCCCCATGGTATGAACAGCACTCTCTTCCAGCATGGAGCAGTTTGGAATGAGCAACATCCTAATTCCCATCTTGTTTATAAATCTTTGTTTTCATTTAAATGGGGTTGTTTTTAATTGGCTAATGATCACAGCCAATCTCTTTTTAATGGCTAAAAGGGGAATTATGGTATGGGTATTGTTTTTCATTTATTGATACAAATTCAAGGTCAATTTTGTGATATGTATATTTCTCCTCTTGATTAAGTATTGTGCTTATACTGATCTTTTAAAATGTAATGCGTAATTAAATACAGATTATCGATAGTCACTTATAGTAGTCAGACCTTATAGTTAGGTAAGTTAGGTTTTCTAAATATATAGAGATGTATTTGAGACAGATAGATAGTCTTCAAACTTCTCAAGGACCTTCAGAAAATGGCATTTAAAATGGGTTAGGATTTTTCTTGACAATGAGAAATGTCTGCTCCTGGCTGCACCAATTACGTCTGAGAGGAAGATGGGCATCGAAGAAACTAGTTATGGAGTTTGCTTTCAACATGGCAAGATTAGCCATTTGGACAAGAAACTGCTCTTGCCTGTACTGCTTGACTGTTGGTGTATAATCTGGACATGCAGGACCCACAGGAAAGTGACTGCTGAACTGAGTCTTACAGTGTTCCTACTTCATGGAAGAGTCTACAAGACTTTCTGCAGGACACAGAGAAATGACTGACAGACTGCCAATGCAGATGGACAGTTTTGAAATTTCCTACTTTGTTGAGAAATCTTCTGGATATATTGTGGCCTATGGGCTGAAGATGGATGCCCCAACGTTACCAAGGAATTTCGGGTGACTGTCCAGGCAGTAAGATGTCTCTGTCAATCCTAGTGTTTATATATTATCCTTCTGTGGTCTTTGATGGAGTTGAAGACAGATAGTTATAATTATAGTTTTCCTTAGTTATGATAAAATATAAGCTACATATAGGACTTTGGACTCACAAGAATGAGATAGATGATATTTTCTTTAAATCTTGCTAAATGTTGATAGACAAAATATTGTAACTATGTTCTTACTTGATAACTGTTCTTTTATATATAATTTGACTATGTTAAAGTTAAGACCTTTCTTTTTGTTTAGACAGAAAAGAGGAGATGATGTGAGAAGTCCTGTGATTATGTCATAAAGCACTGTTGAGCCAATAGGGAACCAAGATAGGTGGGACTAGGAGTCCAGGAGAACTCTGGGAAGGAGAAACACAGAGAGTCGAGATGTAACACCATGGGGTAGGAAGCCCGTAAACTTCTCTGGTAAGAGACATACTTAGATTAACAATTATGGGGTAATTACTTAAGTCAGAGCTAGCCAGTAAGAAACAAGCAAGGCCAACAGCTTCATAATTAATATAGCCTCCTGTGTGTTTATTTGGGACTGATGCGGCTCTAGAACCAGTCTGGCAGGAAGGCGTCTCTCAAAAGAAAAAGCTTCTCTTTACAGAATAGTCTACAGTACAATAGAGATGAGTCACAAGCAAGTTGCTACCATTTGACTCTTTGGTGTCCCTCCAAAAATCCTCATGATAAAAATCTCAGTATAATAAGAATTCCACTAACATTAGGAGATGGGACATTGTGGGGTGTCGTTAGTTCATTGAATGTGAGCCCTTAAATGGGATTATTGAAAACTGATCTCTTCCTCTTTTACTTTCCAATAATGTGGTGGGCAGTTTTGTTCTGCTATAATTTCCCTCCATGTAATAGGACCAGTGAACCACAGATTGAGACCTCTAATCTGTGAGCCAGTTTAGCCATTTCTCCTTGTAATTTTGATTAGCTCAGGGTTTTGTTTGGTTTTTAGAAAAGTAAAACTGGCTAACACATCAAGGTCATGCTTCTGGACATGCTCATCTTTCATGATTGTAAAACGAAGGTTTATGAGTTACAAAAGAAATAAAGGTCATTTACTGATTTTTATTTGATTTTGAAATATAGGACTTTCATTTTTCTTTTGTGGGACATGTCTATGACCTTTTGCTGTGTCATTCAATCACATTTGTTTTAGCCTTTCCATAATAAATACAGAAACTATGAAAGAAAATTGAGATTAATGTGCATATAGAAATAACAGAAATTAATGATAGAGTCTATGTGCATATGACAAAGTAATTTGTAAAAATGAATTTGAAGAATTGAACAGAAAAATGTACTCTATATGAAAACAATAGATAAAAGTTGCTTCGTCAATCAATGCAGCTTTGTAGTGCTGTGATACAGCATCACTGATTTTCTCTTTGGGCAAACTGGGAACTGTAAGACTGTGTATAAAAATCGAACATCATGTTTAATCAGAACAAGTCTCCCAAAGTGTGTTGTTTTTCCTGGGAAACTGGCTGTCAGTATCTATGCTACATGCATTCAGCATTAGCTGGACCTAGTCAGGAGGAGGGGACAGTGAGAAGGTGAGAGAATCAGAACTTGTTTCAGAGGAGCAAACTCCAGGGAATGCAGCAACAGAAGCTTCAGTGATCAAGTCTCCTTTCTGTGTTCTGCCTAGCTATGGAACAAATAACCCTAAAGCTTAACAGCTTAAATCAAAGCACTCGTTTATTATCTCCAAGTTTCTGATTCAGAATCTGAGCCGTGTTTGGCTGGAGTCTCTGGCTTGTAATGTCTTAGAAGACTGCAAGCAAGTCTTTGGCAAGGAGTCTGTGCTCCTCTCAAGGCCTGCCTAGGGAAGCATTCCCTTCCAAGCTCACCATGTAGTTGGCAAGGTTTTAATTCCATGTCAGTGACAGGATTTAGGGCTTTAATTCTTCACTGGCAATTAGCCAAGAACCATCCCTAGTTCCCTGACATCTGGGCTTCTCTGCCATAGCAGCTGGCTTCAGCTAAGTTTACAATCAGCTGGCAGAAGGGAAGCCATGTTCTTTCTGAGCTAATCTTTGAAGAAGTGCTCCTTTGGAGTTGTATTCTCTTGGTTACAAGCCAAACACTCAAGGAGAAGGGACTCTACAAGGACATGGATGCCAGGAAGCAGGGATCATTAATGTCCATCCTTGAATTCTGTCTCCCCTGTTATGAGGGGCTATAAACAATATGGTGATTAGAAGAGGAAGCATTTCATCTCCTTCTGCTGAATTTATCTTGTTCAAAATTTAGAGTTAGTAGGACTTAGATTTATATGATTAGAAGCAAAAAATATACTTTTGGGTCCTAGAGTAGAGGATGGTAATGATAATCAATCTGGAAATCTGTCAAAATAAGACAAGGAAACTACAACTAGGGTATGATTTCCCATGAGTATATCCAAAACACTCTAGAGAGTTACCTACACATCTGTGTTTACTGAAGCACTGTGTTCTCTCTAGCCATGAAACTAATCACCCTAAAGCTTAACAGCTTAAATCAAAGCACACGTTTATTATCTCCAAGTTTCTGAGTCAGACTCTGATCCATGTTTGGTTGGTTGTCCATCAGCACATGGGAAGATAAAGAAAATGTGATACAAGTACACAATATAATTATATTCAGTTATAAAGAAAAATAAAATTATCACATTTGTAGGAAATGGACGTGGAGGTCACCATGTAAAGTGAAAAGACTTAGCCTCAGAAAGAAACATTACATGTGTATAAAATCTAGAGTTAGATTTATACACACAGAAAGAGTGTGTTAACTACAGTTATTATTGTTATGATGAAATGCCATGCCCAAAGGTAACTTGGAGACAGGATTGATTTCACTCACAGTTCTATATAGCAGTTTATATTCCAAAGCAGTGGGTACAGGAACTCAAGCAGATCAGGAACTTACATGGGTTAGAAGCTGATGCTGAGGCCATGGGGAAGTTTTGCTTAGTGGCTTGATTCCTATGACTTGCTGAGCCTGCTTTCTTATTCACTCAGGACCACAGCACTGAGGTGGTACCACCCACAATGGGCTGGGCCTTCCCCCATCAATAATCAGAATCTTAACTGTGGATTCCTGTAAAAATCAAAATTATATTAAATACCCTTTCACTTTAAGAAGGAAGAACCCGAGCACAGTTACAATCTGAACAAAGCAAAACCAAATTCTATGTCCAGTATCATTCATGATCTCTGGGCTCCTCCAAAGGATTTGGGTCACTTCTCTTGCTCCACCCTATGCATCATACACAGCTTGCCTTCCAGATTCTGGCATCCTCTACTGCACTATTACTACTGTCCTTGGTAATCATTCCATGGTACTGGCATCTCCAAAATGCTGAGATATTTGCTGAAACTGGGCAGCACTTTCACCAGTAGCCTCTCCTAGGCACTGTTCATGATGCCAAGCCTTAGTCTAGGGCTTAACTGCTACTGAGGCTAAACCTTCTACAATGTTTACCCTGAACTCTCACTGAGCTAAACCTCACCTGCTTTTCATGATTCTTTCATGCCTTCACAAACAGTGTATGATGGAATATTCGATCACACTGTGAGTACTGATTTTGCATCTGTGTTATTTAAATAAAATCAACCTTGGGTCAGGAGGACCCATCAACTACTTGACAAAAAGTAATCACTGGGAGTCAGAGGAAGTCTGAAAATGGACAGAGAGATGCCCAGGAAGTAGTAGGGAGGGACTTTGAGTGTAGTGATCATTTTGATTTTGCATAGCTAAATGACATGATCTTTCTGAGTTGCCAACTAAGAGGGAAGGTCAGCCAGCTGCTCTTCAACCTCTCTGAGCTAGCAGGTTTTCACCCCAGCCTCTGACTCCTGAGTCTTTACTGGTGAATACAATGATAAAGATGCACTCAAAAGCCACAGTTGGTGACACCAGAAAGAAGTGAATACAGTGGGACATAAAAGTCACACCAGTCTGCTGCCTGAGAAACATCAGTAGATTCAGGTGCAGCCTCTGTTTGAGCAGATAGACAATACCAGTATTACCAGGATGACTCTTACAAATTACCAACTTCAGCTGTCATTGTAAGGTACAACCTAACCAGGGAAATAAATAAATGGTTTATTTCACTAACAGTTCTATACTCCATAGCTCATCATCAAGAGCAATAAAGGCAGGAACACAAGCAGTGCCATATCATTGAGTCCGGAGCTGATCCAGATGCCATGGAGAAGTTAGACTCACTGGTTTACTGCTCATAGCTTGTTCAAACTGCTTTCTTATTAGAACCCAGGACCACCAGCCCAGATATGGAGGCATTTTCTGAACTGAGACTCCCCCCTTTGATGACTCAGATTGTGTCAAGCTGACATACAACTAGTCAGCACAGAAAATTAAGTATATAAAAATATAAACATATTCATATTTGTCTATATGTACTTGTAAGTATTTTTATTTTTGATTACATATATTATTATGCATTTATGGATTTAATATACTTGGAAGTTTATATTTTTGCTAATATGATGTATGTACATATAGTTAAACATATGAAGTAAATAGAAAAAGAAAAAAATAATTAGACTCGAAATTGTATCTATGTATATACTTATACACACAAAGTCTTAACTACATAGAAGCAAGTATAAGTTTGTGTGTGTGTGTCTATTCAAATATATTTAAAGACATAGAAGTAAGTATAAAGAAAGAATTACTTAGTCATAAATTCATATGTATACTTTTTTATTTATATTTTTTCTGTGTGTGGTGGAAATAGAATAGGAATATGAAAGAAAAGGAAGCAGTCTTGAAAGAGGGGAAGAGGAAAGAGTATGGGGTACATGTGTCACAGTGGCAGAAGAGGGGCTGCTTTTTGAAGGAAGGAGACCAGAAACATGGGGAGATAAGGAAGCTCAGTGGGGAGACAGGCAGGAAATATATTATCTGCAGATGACAAAAATCACAGTGAAACCCATTCATTTATATGCTCACACAAAAACAGGATGAAAACAAACAAGTTCTATTCATCCAGTCATTGGATAGTTTGTACTCCTGCAAATGTGGGCTCACAGAGGGTTTTCTGAGCATTGCCTCATGAAATATTCATATTTACTTGAAGTGGGAACAGGAGTATTTGGCCTTCAAGCCAAACTAAGTTCACTGTTCTGGCACTCTGGATTCTTATTTTATGAGGGAATCATCTCTCAACAAGATGGATTAAGAGCAGGCCCGGGCAGAAGGCTGCAGGTCCCAGGAAATTCTGCCATCCTCATCAAGAAGCCAATGAGGTTTCTAGGAACAGTCTCCTCCCATCCTGTTCTCTATACTTGATTGTACTTCAGACCTCCAAAATGGTTGTTTTTGACTACTTTTATTTATTTTTTAATATCCAAAGGATAATATTTTGATCTCTTCCTAATGATAGTCACAGAATCTCTCCCTTTAAATACTAAATTTAGATTTCAAATGTTTGTATAATAGTAGGCTAATTTCATAGTGGAAGGAGTGAAGTTTCCATAGCACTTATCATTTTTTGTGAAATGATCACAAATATTCAAGGTAAACTGTTCACATGTGTCATGAGTAACACTGCTCTCAGCAAATAGATTCCACAACAGAATGGCAGACGTACACATATCAGTGAAAGAAACAAGGAAACAATAAAAGGAATGGAGTCTAAAGAGCACTTTAAACACAAAATGTTTTTCATTACGTTTCTTTTGCTGCTTATTTTTAATGTATGCATGTCTATATATGTATGTCTGCACATATTTATGTGTACACATTCATGTGTGTGTGAGTATGTGTGTGTGTGTGTTTGTGTATGTTCATATGTGTGTGAGTGTGGAGAACAGAATCACCTTATTGTCATCTTTAGGAACAACATCCACATCCTTTGAGGCAGGGTATCTTGCTGGCCTGGAGTTCACTAAGTAGGCTAGACTGACTGGCCAATGACTGCCAATGACCTGCCTGTCACCACCTTCCCAGTTCTGGGAGCACATATCATTGCATATATCATCACTGCTAAGTGTGTTCAGGACCTTGTGCTAGCAAGGAAGGGCTTTACTAACCAAGATATTCCAAGAGCTCTAGTCCTTGGTTACTTCCATTTGGTGAACTTTATAATATGGACTCGTTCCAAAATTCTGATTCCAAAAGACAAGAAGAAAACCTTTGTAGCTGATGAAGTATCTCCCTAGACAAACCTGGCAAGGGAAGATTTCTTTAGCATTCTAACCCAAACTATAGACTCTGGATGCTGAAGCACAAGAAAATAAAATAAAAACAAACTGATAATAAAGATTTTGGTTGCTAAAAGTGAGTGGGAAACTACATTACATGTTATAAGCCCAATGGGCAAAGGTTAAGACCATGAATTTGAGCCGTGAAGGTGGAAGCTATAATATTCACCAATTTTTGTTTGTTTGCTTTTTTTTTTTGAGACAATGTCCCATGTAGTCCAAGTGAGCTGAAAATTTCCTTTGTAGCTGAAGATCACTTTGAAATTTGACCCTTATGTTTTGAATTCCCAATGCTGGCATGACATGTGTACCTTCACACCCAGTTTATGCAGTCCTGGTACTGAAACTGGTACTTCATCCACTCTAGGAAGCACTCCACACACTAGGTTCACTGCCAGCCCCTTCATTAACCTTCTTGAATGTCACTAAAGATTTTTAGTAGATAATAGCCTTAAAAAAATCTTCCTCCCCTGGAGGAGCCCAGGAAAGGTCATAGCAGAGACTATTGTTGCCATCTTTCACTGCCTGCAGATCTGCTCCATCCACTGTGTGAAACACAGGCAGTCATGTTTCAGGAAAACATGGTCCACAAACACCTTCTCTGGCAGACTCTTGGCACACTCCTGAAGAGTTTCCCCACCATTCCTGGAAAACTCACTGTAATTTTCCCTTTTTCTTTTAACTAGAAATATTTTTTAAGAATTTCATATGTGAGTATGAAATTTGTTGCATGTTGTATGCCCCATAAAACATCGGTGTACTCCCACACTCCCTCTCAAATTCATAGTCTCTCTTCTTGCAAAACACACATACACACACACACACACACACACACAGAGAGAGAGAGAGAAATACACACATACACACTATCAAGATCAATTAGCAATGCTCATAATGTCATAATGTGAGCATGCCTGCATGCCCACTTGGGAATGGATAACATACAAGAGATTTATCTCTATTCATCTCTAGAGAAGAATCGTTTTCCCTCTCTCAGCAGCCATTAATCTAGAGGACATACCTCTTCGTTTAGGGGTGGGATCCCAGAATGCTAGCATGTCAATTGGTGTTGTCATACAAGCTTTGTTTAGTTGACCTAACATTTCAGATATCAAGAGTGCAACTTTCTGGGCATATATAAGAGGCAATGTCTCTGAGAAGACACCCTGGTCCTCTGATTCTTGCAATCTTTCAGTTCTCTCTTTCAATATTATGAAAACTGATACTCAGGTGTGTGGCTTATAAATCAATTCCAGCTCAAATTCTCAAAGTCCTGTGTCCAGTATATGGTACCTTAATCAACAGGGTCTTACCTTCAAGATCTGTGGGCCACCCAAGGCATAAAACAATAACCTGTATTATAGTGAATCTTTGGTTCTCCTAACCAAAAAAAATTGTTTTGCATTTTTGAAACAGGGTTTCTCTGTGTTGCTTTGGAGGCTGTCCTGGAACTTGCTCTGTAGACCAGGCTAGCCTTGAACTCACAGAGATCCACCTGCCTCTGCCTCCCGAGTGCTGGAATTAAAGGCATGCGCCACCAACGCCCAGCTCTAACCAAAAACTATAAGTGAGGCTTTCCCTTGTCTGGCACTTAGGTTTGGACTTAGAGCAATATCTTGTATCTTACAGGGGTTCTGCAAGACTCAATTATCTCCTTCTGTGTTGGTCCTGGGGATGGAACTCAGACATTGTAGGAAATAGATCCCATTGATCCTTATAGGAAGTCTGTATAAAACAAATGAGTAATGATTTAAAGCACACTCTTTAGCCTCTGTATCAAGACTTCAGTGTACTTCTCTCCATTGCGCTCCCTCTCCTCCTTCCATTGAGATACAGTCTTTGCCATTTAACCCAGGCTAGTCTGGACCAGTTCTTCATTTCTCATCTTCTCCTTTACTAGGTTTATAGCCACACACATTGAGCTTAGCTTTACTGGCAGAGTCTCTTGTGAGTGGTCCATACCCCTTTGTTTGTTTGCTTATTAAAGTCTTGGAGAGAAAGCACAATGTCATTTGCGAGTGTGTGGGCACTGGAAAGAGTCAGGCAGTAGACAGGGACCCTCGGTTTCAAACGTAAGTATTTTGTACCTAGACGTTCACACACTGGGAATACACATAACCTTTGCTACTTATTCAACATCCCTGGAGAAGATGAGCACAGCACTCTGGCCTGTAAGCACAGTGTAATATTGAGTCTTTTTAGTCAACGCATCTTATTGAAATACAGAGAATCAATAAAGTAACATCATGCTGTCTGAGGTGATAGGAAACATGAATTAGGAAAATCAAGTGACCAACATAATACTTAAAATTTTTCTTTATCATGGATATATTTGTTTGTGCATATATGTATGTGTTATGCCATGTATACTGTGTGTGATATAGATCTGTGTTGCATGTGCATGTGTTTTGTGTGTCATGCATGTATCTGTGTACGTGTAGTGTGTGTATGTGTTGTGTGGAGGAGATTTCTAAAAACCTACGGATGGTTTTATTATTCGTTCTTAAAATATGAATAATCAGTTTTAATAGTGAATTTTATCAGCTTTCCTTCTTTCCCTATCTCACACTCTTGAGCTGTTGTATAGTAGCTCAGTTGACAGATACAAATTTTTTAAATAAGAGAAAAATATTTGCATGCTGTTCTTAAGCCTCTCACTTTTGATAAGGCTCCAGCATCTTAAAGTTCACTGATGTTATCTCATCTTATTTCTTGCTTTAAGATAATTGTTTAGAATTAATCTCCTGTTTTGTAGTATCATTGAAGACTGCTTTAAGATACATTTTTCAGTATTAGTTGGCTTAATCTTATTTTTTTATTTCTGGCTCTATTAGCGATCAGAAGTTCTGTGAAATATTTTATTTTTGTTATCAAACACTTAACCTCCTTTCCTATTTTACAGAATCCCCCATGGCTCCTAATTTTACTTGGAATATAGAGCCTTTATTCTCCCAGTCAGTGTGCAAAGCTGTTTCTAGTTCTAAAGTCCATTAATCTACATAAGATTTAGTTTCCTATTTTAACAACTGTGATTACATTTTGCAGTCTGTCCCTGTGTATATGTAGGCATATCTGAGGTATTTTATGATATTAACTTTTTCTTATAATTGTCAGTGTGGGCACTCACACATTTTGTGGATCTTATTGTATGACAACTTTTTTCCTGGGACCATAAAACACATACACACACACACACACACACACACACACACCTAGTCCTCCTATGTTCTTGTGGAGAGTATGGTAGACAAGCTTTTCCTGGGGAGACACAAGATACACACATGGAGTAGTGCTATTTGTAAGGATGAGGAGGTATGACATTGTTGGAGGAATATGTCATTGGGAGTGGACTTTGAGGTTTCAAAAGCCCATCCCAAGTCTTCTCTCTGCCTTTGGATCAGGATGTAACTTTCACCTACTTCTCCAGCACCATGTTTGCTATGTATGCTGCCATGATTCCCACCATGATAATAATAAATCCTCTGAAACTGCAAGTCCCCAACTGAACTGTTTCTTTGATAAGAGTTGCCTTGGTCATGGTGTATTTTCACTGCAATAGAACAGTGAATAAGACAGCAACAAAGTCCAACTTGATGAACGCATGCATTTGTATTGGGGCTGCTGACAGGAACATGAGTGAGGAGTAATGCATAAGGGACAAGGGCAATACAAAAAGCTCATCCCACCACATGATAACTCAGGACACCTGAATGTTAGAACTCCCTGCACCAGCTGCAGGCAATCCTGAAGGTTCAAGTGATCTCCTGTTAGCAAGATTCCACATCTCATACATATGATGTTGGTTTTCTTGGGAGCCTTATAAGAATGTAACACTTTAGAAAAAACTGCTGTACGACAGAGTGCCAGAGGGTATATGTGGAAATCAAGGGTCAACCTTAAATGTGGGTCTAAGCCTTCTATCTTGTTTGAGAAGAGGTCTCTTGTTCTCTGGTATGTATCTCAGGCCTCCTAGATTGTGGGTTTCAGGGAACGGATGTGTGTCTCAGCCTCTCATCTGGCCATAAGCAGAGGCAGACACCCACAGCTAAACACTGCACTGAACTCCTGGAATCCAGTGACAGAAAGGGAAAACTGATGAGCAAAGGAATTAAAATTTGGCTGGTTTAACTCACAGAAATAGATGACCTGAAAAAGGGGGAGCTCTTGGTCCCTAGACTGATGGCTATGTGGAAAGCATGGGACTGACACAGACCCCTTGAATGTGGGTGTCAGTGAGGAGGCCTAGGTAATCTATGGGGCCTTGGGTAGTATTTATCCCTGGTGTACAAATAGACTTTGAGTGCCCATCCCAAAACAAGGGATGACCTCTCAGCATAGACTCTTGGAGGAGGTCCTAGACCTTGCCCTGGATGAAATGACAGACTCTGCAGATCCATCATGGAGGACCTCACCCTCCCTGAGGATCAGAGTGGAGATTGGGTAGGGGACTGGCGGGACTGGTGGGGAGGACAAGGAAGAGGGGAGGGTAAGGGAGCTGGAATTGACATGTGAAACAAGTTTGTTTCTAACTTAAATAAAATAAATAAATTGTAAAAAGGAACACTGGAGTTACAGATCTACAAATACATCCATCTTCATTTATGTTCTGGGGAACAAAACTCAGATCTTCATGCTTGTGAGGCAAGTGCTTTATGCACCAAACAAACTTTCCATGCCTCATTTTGTCTCTTTTTAATTTAAATTAGATATAATCTTATATTATATATCAATCCTAGTTCTCTCTCGCTCCCATTCTTCCATGCCCCCCACCGGCACCCATCCCATACCTCTTCTGCTCCATAGAAAGGGTGAGGTCTTCTATGGGGGTTCATCAAAGTCTTTCACATCATTTGAGGCAGAGTCTAGGCCTTCCCCCATGTGTCTCAGCTGAGTGAGTATCCCTCTATGATGAATGGGCACCCAATGTCAATTCATACATTAGGCATAAGTACTGTTCCATTACCAGGGACCCCATAGACTGCCCAGACTTCAAAACTGACACCCGTGTGCATGGAGCCTGGTTCTGTCCTATACTGGTTTCCAAGCTGTCAGTCTGTGGTCCATAAGCTTCTGCTTCTTAAGGTCAGCTGTTTCTGTGGGTTTCCCCAGCATGGTCTTGACCCCTTTGCTCATCACTCCTCCCTCTCTACAACTGGATTCCAGGAGTTGGGCTCAGTGCTTAACTGTGGGTGTCTGTTTTGTTTCCAACAGCTACTGGATGAAGGCTCTAGGATGGCATTTAAGATAGTCATCAATCACATTATAGGGGAAGGGCATTTAAGGTAGCATCTTCTCTATTGCTTAGATTCTACGTTAGGTTTATCCTTGTAGATCTCTGGACATTTCCCTAGTGCCAGATTTCTCTTTGACACTGTAATGGCTCCCTCTATTATGGTATCTCCTTTCTTGCTCTTCTCTACTCTACCCCCAGTCAATCTTCTTGTTCCCTCATATCTTCCTCTCCCCTCCCCTTCTCTTTCTCCTAACTCTTTCTCCCATCACCCCCCCACCATCCTCCCAATTTGCTCAATACATCTTGTCCCTTACCGCTTCTCTGGAGACCATGCATGTCTCTCTTAGGGTCCTCCTTATTTCCTAGCTTCTCTGGAGGTGTGAAGTGTAGGCTGGTAATCCTTTCCTCTATGTATAATATCCATATATGAATGAGTACATACCAGGTTTGTCCTTTTGTGAATGGGTTATCTCACTCAGGATGGTTTCTTGTAGCTCCATCCATTTGTCTGTGAATTTCAAGATTACATTGTTCTTTTTCCACTGAATAATATGCAATTGTGTAAATATACCACATTTTCTTTATCCATTCTTCAGCTGAGGGGTGTCTATGTTGCTTCCAGGTTCTGGCTATTACAAATACTGCTACTATGAACACAGTTGAACAGATGTTCTTGGTGTATGAGTGTGTATCCTTTGGGAATATGCCTAAGGGTATAATTGCTGGATCTTCAGATACACTGATTCCTAATTTCCTGAGGAAATGCCATGTTGATTTCCAAAGTGGCTGTAAAAGTTTGCACTCCCACCAGGAGTGGGGGAGTGTTCCCCTTTCTCCATGAAGTGTTCAGCATAAACTGCCATTGGTGTTTTTTATTGTAGCCATTCTGACAGGAGTAAGATGGTATCTCAGAGTTGTTTAGATTTGCATTTGTGAAAACAAATGGCTAAGGATGTTGAGCACTTTCTTAAGTGTTTATCAGTCATTTTATACTCCTCTATTGAGAATTCTCTAATTAGTTCTGTAACCCACTTTTTAATTGGATCTCTGGACTTTCTTATTTTTCCCCCTTTGGTGGACTTTTGATGTCTGCTTCTATTTCCTTAGGATTTATAAATCTATTCAAATTGATTATCTGTTCTTGATTTAATTTTGGTGAATATATATCCAGAAAATTGTACATTTACTTTAAATTTTTAAATTTTGTGGAGTACAAGTTTTCAAAGTATAATCTAGAAATTCTCTGGATTTTCTTAGTATCCATAGTTATGTACTCCTTTTCATTTCTGATTTTGTTAATTTGTCTCTTTGGCTTTTGGTTAGTTTGTAAAAGTTTGTTTATCTTGTTGATTTTATTGAAGAACCAACTCTTTGTTACATTGTTTGTATTATTTTCTTTGTTTCTACTTTATTGATTTCAGCCATCAATTTGATTATTTCCTGGCATCTACTCCTCCAGGATGAGTTTGTTTCCCTGTCTTCCAGAGTTTTCAGTTGTGCTGTTAATTCTCTAGCGTCACTATTCTCCAGTGTCTTCATGTGGGCACTTAGTGCTATTAACTTTCCTCTTAGCAGTGCTTTCAAATTGTCCCACAAGTTTGCGTGTGATATGTCTTCATTTTCATTGAATTCTAGGAAGTCTATAATTTCTTCTGTTTTATTTCTTCCTTGACCCAGGAATGGTGCAACTGCACATTGTTCAATTTCCATGAGTTTTTAGGGTTTCTCCAGTTTGTGTTGTTGTAGAATTCTAACTTTAACCATGGTGATCCGATAAGATACAAGGAGTTATTCCATTTTTTTGTATCTGTTGAAGTTTGCTATGTTGCCAAGTATTTAGACAATTTTAGAGAAGGTTCTATTTGGTGCTGAGAAGAAGTTGTATTCTTTGTGTTTGGAATGAATGTTTTGTAGATGTCTGCTAAAAACAATTGTGTCATAACTTCTAGGCCCTTTGTTTCTTTGTTGAGTTTCTGTCTGGTGGTCCCGTCTAGTGGTGAGAGTGGGGTGTTGAAGTCTCCCACTATAAGTGTGTGAGGTTTCATGTGTGGTTTGAGTTTTAGTAATATTTTTTTATGAATGTGGATGCCTTTTTATTTGGGGCATATATATTCAGAGTTGAGACTTCATCTTGATGGATTTTTTTCCTGTGATGAATGTGAAATGAACTTCTTCATCTCTTTTGATTGATTTTGGCTTGAAATCTGATTAGTTAGATATTAGGATTGTTACTCCTGCTTGTTTCTTGGGTCAACTTGATTGGAAAATCGTTTCCCAACCCTTAACTCTTAGGTAACATATGTATTTGAAGTTGATGTGTGTTTCTTGTATGCAGCATAATGATGGATTCTGTCTTCCTAATCATTCTGTTAGCCTGTGTGTTTTATAGTTTAGGTAAGACCATTAATATTGAGGGATATTCATGTACATTTATTGTTAATTCTTGTATGTTTTGGATTTGTTGTTGTTGGTGGTACTGTGTGTGAATTCACACCCCCTTTTTTGTCTCTTTGTCAGATTACCTATTGCCTATGTTTTTGTGAGTGTAGTTCGCTACCTTGGGTTGGAGTTTTAATTCCAGAACTTTCTCTAGGACTGGAGTAGTAGATATGTATTATTTAAATCTGGTTTTGTCATGGAACATCTTTTCTCCATCTATAGTGATTAAACTCTTTGCTGGTTATAATAGTCTGGGCTGGCATTTGTTGTCTCTTAATGTTGTTATAATATATGTTAGTGACATTCTGCCTTTCAGAATTTCCATGGAGAAGTCAGGTATAATTCTAATAAGTTTGCCTTTATTCATTACTTGGCTTTTATCCTTTCCTGCTCTTAATATTCTCTCTTTATTCTGTATGTTTGGTGTTTAATTATTTATGGTGAGGGGACTTGTTTGTGGTCCATTCTGTTTGGTGTTCTGTAAGCTTCTTGTACTTACATTAGCATGTCTTTCTTTAGGTTGGGAATGTTTTCTTCTATAATTTTGTTGAATATGTTTTTTGCACCTTTGAAGTGGGTTTTTCACCTTCTTATAATTTTTATTTTTAGGTTTGATCTTTTCATATTTCCTGTATATTTTGTGTTAGGGATTTGTTAGACTTAAGATTTACTTTGGTGGATGAATCTATTTCTCCTGTTGTATCTTCAGTGCCTGAGATTCTCTCTTACATGTCTTGTATTCTGCTGGTTATGCTTGCATCTGCAGTTCCTGGTTATTTACCCAAATTCTATTTCCAGCATTCCCTCAGACTGTGTTTTTTTCCTATATTTCAGCTTTCAAGCCTTGCACTGTTTTGATTGTCTCTTTCACTTGTTTTGTTATTTTATTTTTTGGCTTTCTTTGTTTTTTTTTAAGAGATTTGAGTATTTCTTGCAATTTTTTGTTTGTCATTTCCTCCATTTCTTGAATTCTTTTGTTTGCTTTTTCTTCCATTTCTTTATGGGCTTTTCTCATTTCCTCTTTGAGGGTCTCTATCATCTTCATAAAGTTGTTTTTAGGGTCATTATCTTCTGCTTCATCTGTGTTGGTATGTTTAGGTCTTGCTGGTATAGAGACCCTAGACTCTGGTGGCATCATATTGATCTTTCTGTTGTTAATTGTGTTCTTACTTTTGTCTTCACATCCCTTCTTCCAATGTGTGCCGGTTGGGGCCTCTCCCTCTCCTGGTCGGTACAGGTCCAAGGTTCAATTCCAGTGGGTGCAAGCAGGTCCAATACTCAGATGGCTTTCCTCTCCCCATGGGTGGAGGTGCAACTGGCACTGTGACATTGACAGGTTTCTGGATGGCCTGATCCACCGGGATGGGTTCCCCCTTGCACAGTCTCAAGGCCTCAGGAGGCTCCAAGCAGCACATTTTGTTTCTTATGTGTAGCAAATCATGTGTTCTTAACAAGAGGTTACTTATGCTAAGTATGATAAGGCACTTACATGGACACTGAGTGTTCTGGGAGTAGCACCTACACTTGCCAGGGCACTGCCTATGTCCTCCTCCTGAAACTTCACACTCTTTCTTGTGTGTCACACTTACTTGATTTGTCTTCAACTGATTCGTATATCACTTTCCAGTTATGTCCTTCCTACACCCCTCTTTCTGTCATCTGACATGGCTCAAACACTCCTGTGGCAACAGCCTGTTGTAGCTCTCTCCAGAATTCCACATGGCTCCATCTGGATAACTAGTATCATTATTCAATGACACTCCACTAAAGCATAGTCCTGTTGTAAACTGTAGTTTGAGTACTTCAAATTGTGTGAAACCTACAGTAGACACACAGTAGATATGTGCTAAATTAAATAAGTGGCCTGGGTTTTGGATTCCATCACTTGGCTCTTTCCATTACATTGTTCTGACCAGATAAGAAGGGTTGAATTTCACGAAGTACCTGTGCCATGACATCTAAACAGCATTTGCCACAATTTTCACTCATAATCTATTTCTTGTCCTACTGTCACAGGAACCACATATTCTAGATTTTGGCAAGCATCACCATAGCAGTTCCTTTCATTATTCTTTTGGTGGCAAGTCCATCAATCTTTGGGTGATTTGAATCGACTATAATAGCTTTGTATTGGATAATTGATGACAATATAACATTCAAAGACACCCTGCAGTTATGAGTCAAACCTTGGGAACAATTCCAGAGTCTGTCATTGTAATGTGAGGAACCAATTTCTAAGGGTAGAATTCATAATTTCCAGGCACTATTTGGTGCCTTTGGAACCTAGGCTAAGGTTCATGGATGACAAGAAACTGAAAACCAGTATAAACCATCTCCTTAAGACAGAACAAATAGTAGCTTCAAATAAATAGAGACAGCCTTTTGAATCAGGTGTCAATTTGTAAGCTTCCAAATCCTTTGTATCAATTGTAGACTTTGGTACTTTGCAAATGCTCAGTCATTGCTCCAGAATTGTGGATTGACCAAAAGAATTACACATGAGAACATTGTTGATTCTGTATACTTTGTGTTGCTAATTGAAGTTTATAGATTGTTAATTTAATACCATTTATCAGAAGGAGAAGACGGCAGTGAACAGCAAGATACCTTATCTCAAACAACGAGAAAGTGAAGCTTCTCTGTTCTGAACTTTGCCTACACTCTCACAAGCAAATACTTGTGGATACACTCACATGCAAATTCATGTGGACAATCACATACCCAACTGTGTGTGGACAAACATACACAAATGCACAGATACACACATAGACAAGGAGAGAGAGGGTAGGGATCTTTAAAAAAAGTGTAGCTAAGGGACATTAAGCCCTTACCTTCTCTGAGGACAATGTGAAGGGCATCCAGGTGCCTGAAATGTTGCGATGTGTGTCCATGCTCAGATGACATCTTACTATTTTTGGTGTGATAAATACCATGACCAAAAGCAATTTTGAGAGGGAAGGTTTCATTTCATATTATAACTCTCAAGTTACACTCCATCACTGAGGGATGTCAGGGCAGGAACTCAAGGTAGGAACCTGGAGATAGAAACTGATACAGGAGTCAGAGTATGCAGCTCACTAGCTTGCTCATTCAGGATTATTCAGCCTCCTCTTTCCCACACAACAGGCCCACTTCTCCAGGGATGCTATTGCCAACAGTGAGCTGGGCCCTCCAACATCAACCATTAATCTAGAAAATAATCTACAGGCAATCTGATGGGGGCATTTTCTCTCTGTGTCTGTCTCTGTCTCTCTCTTTCTCTCTCTCCCTCTGTGTGTGTGTGTGTGTTCTCTCTGTCTTTCTGTCTGTTTGTATGGGTCTCTGTTTCTCTCTCTCTCTCTCTCTCTCTCTCTCTCTCTCTCATCTAAGCTGTAGCAGCTAAAACAAGATAACTAGTAAGATGAATACAATCTAAATGAAATACCACCAGAACATTGCTACACATATTACAGCTACAATGAGGACATATCAGCCGCACGTCCAGAAATCTAGAGAGCTTAGTGATGATAGGTAACAGGATTAATAAAGCTCCCATGTCTAGAACTCTGGAAAACCTAAATCAGTCAGCCAGTGGAGCCACTATTACTATCATTTTCTGGATCTTTGGCTTGCTACCTCACCCTCCCTCTCTGTAATATCATTTTGACTAGCTCCTTTTCTATTCTCCTCTCCTCTTCTGTCTTCATTCTCTGCCATCTTTCTCTTCATTATCTCCCTTTCTCCCTAGTTTTTTCTCTTCCTCCTCCTCTTCTTTCTCTTCTCCTCATCCCTCTACTCAATCTATCCTTTCCTACCCCCAAGCACTTCCATCTCTTACTCTCTCCTCTTTTTCTTTGTCAATCTATTTCTTCACATTTACCTTCTCTTCTCCTCCTACTATCCATATTTTTCTATCTCAAATTTTTCCATGATTGCTAAATGACCAATGCCCATTCATTTATATGAATGAGAAAATTAGAAATAGTAGAATTACCACAATAAAACATCAGAATTTATAAACAGAAGCCATTTATTTTTGGTCAAAACAGAATAACTGCTTACATTTTATTCACAATTTAGTTAAGAACATATAATTTTATTTGTTTGTTTGTTTTTGTTAGTAAGAATTATTTTAAGCAAAAGATGATACCATATTCCAGGTAATTAATAAAGTGTATATCTATCTAATACTATTACATTAATTTTATTCACCTGTTGCAAATAATTATAAAAGGAGATTGGTTTGGGATCTGGTGACATATACTTATATAAAAAGAACAATATATATATATGTATATATATATATGAGTGGAAAGAACAGATGCAACAACAAATCTCTTAACTCCTGAGGTCATCTTCCATCTACCTTGACCTGACCCCCAAGTTATAATGCAAGGAACTTGGTTTTATCTCCCAGATACCACCTTTAGCAAGACAGCCAGATACCTTCAGTCTAAATGTATGTACAAAATGAATGTATTTTATAGGTTAGTAATACTAGTATTTTATTAGAGAAACCTCATGTAAAAATGAATTAGCTAATTCTGCATGTGTGTTGAACATTTTGGTTTCATGACTTGAAGCTTTACTCATTTACAGGAATTAATTGTCATTTGTGCCAGAAAGATTTCTAGGTTCTGAGAATGTCCCAATGAGCAACTTTGACATGGTTTTTGTTCTCCCTATTAGTCTTCCCTTCTTTTCTTTCTTTCTGAAACTGGATGTCCCCCTTTAGCACAGGATAGCCTAGGAGTAACTGTGTATCTCAGGATGATGTTGAACTTGAGATCTTCTATCCTTAGCTTCCTCAGTACTCTGATTACAGGCATGCACAGAGCTTTCTTCCTCTCTTAAAATATCCAGCAAGGCAGAAACAGAGGGATGCAGGAGCACTCCAGAGTATGAACCCATATTTATTATTTTTGAGAGTAAACTGCTTTTATTACACATATTCTATTTCTTTGGGTATTTTTATCGAAGTTTTAAAGGTTCTTTATTCTTATTTACACAGTTTTAGGCAATGTTGACTTCTGATTATGGTAGATGAAGAAGGAATTATTTTACATCCTTTACAGTTCATTCATTTATCCATCTAAAACATTATATTTATTCATTCATGCATTCATTTACTTTTATTGAAAATAGTATTTTCCCACACAACAGATTCTGATGATAGTTTTTCCTCCCCCAACTCCTCCTAGATTGTCTCCAACTTTCAACTTACCCAGATCTAGACCCTTTGTTTCTCTCACTCATTAGAAAGCTAACAATCATCTAAAATCCAAAATACCATAAAATGAAGAACCAGATTAGGAAAAACAGATAAACAAAAGAGCCAAAGAAAAAGCACAAGAAATGCAGACATTTGCATACACAGAAATCCCATAAATACACAAAATTGCAAAACATGATATATGAGCAAAAGAACTGTACGGTTGAAAAAGCTACAGATAAATTGTTAAATTATATGGTGACAATAACAACAACAAATGTACCCTTAAAATATGTACCATTTTCATTTTGCCTTGGCCGTCTACTGCTGAGCATGAGGCCTGACTTAAGTGTGGTTTGCATACCCATTGAAACTCCATTGGAGAAAACAAACTTTTCAGGCAGTTGTCAATTGGACATAGCTTCTGGGTTAGAGATTGGGGCTTATGTCCACTTCCCTGTTAGAACTGGGACCCCATCCGGCTTAGACCTACACACACAGTGTTTGCTACCAATGTCCCTGTGAGTTCATATGTGTGTCAGTCCTGTTGTGTTTAAAGGCCTTGTTTCCTTAATGCCTTCCCTCCTCTCAAGCTCTTAAAATCATTCTGCCCTTTCTTATGCAGGGTTCCCTGATCTCTGACTGGGAGGACTAGATGAAGAAATCCAATTTAGGACCTGGGGTTCCCAGGTCTTTCACTCTAAGTACATTGTCTAATTGTGGATCTCTGTATGTGTCCCCATCTACAGCAGGAGGAAGTTTCTCTGATGATGGCTGAATGAGGCACTGGCCTATGGATGCAGCAGAAGGTCATTAGTAGTCATTTTACTGGTACATTCCTTCAGCAGAATGATAGTATTTGGTTTTCTCCTCAGCCCAGGGTTATCTAGTCTTAGGTTCTTGACGACCAGAGCAATGTCCACCATGGGTTCCATCTCATAGAATGGGTCTTACATCCAATTAGATAGTGGTTGGTTACCCACACAAGAACTGTGGCACTATTTTACAGTGTATCTTGTAGGCAGGTCACCATTGTAGACTGAAAGGTTTGTAGCTAGGTTAGGGTTTAACTTTCTCCTTTGGTAGCATGCAGAGTACCTTGCAGTACCATAAACACTAGTCACTAGGGATGAAGGCTCTATGTAGGCACCTGATCAACTTCTCCATGTACAATGAGTTGTGTAGGTGTGTTTACCAGCAATAGAGCTTTGCCATCAGTTTGTCAAGGGCAACGAATATCTTTGGCAATTGTCTGGGTTGTTTGGGATCTTCAGGGGGTCCCTTGGACAAGAACTTTTTATGTAACCTATTCCTGGCACTGAAGGTCTCATTTGGTGGTGAGAGATGTCTATTTTAGGCTTTGTCTCTCATGTTATTTGTTGATTCCATTTAAAATTATCATATATGTATATATTTTAAGAAGCTTCTATTAAAGTTTCCATATAAAGCTCCAAACCAAAGGCCCTTAGTTTTCTCCCTACCCCCACTCCATCTTCCCTCCCTTACCTCCTCCTCCTTTACCTACTCTGTTAACTTTCATGATTCATTGGGCCCCACTCCTATCTATCTATACTATTCTATTTACCCTTTCTTAGGAGATTCTTGCCTCCACCTGAATCCCTTACTCTAAACCTAATCTCTGTGGTTATATGAATTGTAGTCTGCTTATCAAAGATTTGACAGCTAAGATGCAAATATAAGTGAATATATGCCCATATTTGTAAAAATATGGGACCTGGGTTATCTCACTCAAGATGATTTTATCTAGGTCTATTTATTTACCTATAAATTTTGTGATTTCATTATGTGATTAATAATATTGCACTGTGTAAATGTACCATTTTTAAATCTATTCATATGTTGACAGACATATAG
Source organism: Mesocricetus auratus (assembly GCF_017639785.1). Lineage (NCBI taxonomy): Eukaryota > Metazoa > Chordata > Mammalia > Rodentia > Cricetidae > Mesocricetus > Mesocricetus auratus. Next base: position 66,767,315 of record NW_024429266.1, read on the forward strand.
ACTGTTTCCAATTTCAGGCTATTGTGAATATAGCATATTCATACATACTCATACAGCAGTTAAAAATATTGATGGACCAGTGTCTGTAGTAGGATGTAGAGTACTTCAGGTATTGTCCAAGAGAGCTGTAGATTGATTTTGATGTAATAATAATTCTCAAAATCCACTTATTTCCATAGCTGCTGCACAGGTTTGCACTCCCACCACCAATCTCATTCTTACATCCTTGACAGTGTGAGCTGTCACTTGTTCTATTGGTTTTGGCCATTGATTGGTATAAGATGAAATCTCAAAGAAATTTTGATTTACCTTTACCTGATCACTAAAGACATTGAATATTTATTTGTTTCTCATCCATTTGTGTTTCGTTTTTGAGAACTATCTGTTTGGATAAATATCCATTTTTAATTGCATTTTTAGTTATTTGTTTTAGTTCTTTATGTATTTTAGATATTAGCCCTCTATTGAATGTGTAGTTGATAAAATTCTTTTCCCAATCTGTAGGCTGACACCTTGTCTGATTAAGGGTGCCTTTTACCATACAGAAGCTTTTCGTTTTAATGAGGTAAGACTTACCAATTGTTAATCTTAGTGCCTGCGCCAATGGTGTTCTCTTCAGAAGTCTTTTCCAGTGTTGATGAGTTCAGAACTATTCCTTACTTTCACTTCTATCAGTGCCTCTGGCCTTATATTAAGGTCCTTGAACCATTTAGTTTTGAATTTTATGCAGGATGATAAGTACAAATATATTTACATTCATCACCATTTGTAGAAGATGTGGTATTTTTCCCAGCATGTATTTCTGGCTTCTTTATCAAAGATCATATGTCTATAAAACTGTGTATTGATGTCTAAGTTTTCAATTTTGTTTCACTGACCCATGTATATGTTTTTTTTCGTCAGTACCATGCTGCTTTTATGACTATAACTCTGTAGTACAATTTGAGATGCAAGGGAGTGATCCTCCAGAAGTTCTGTTATTATTCAGGATTGTTTTAGCCATCCTGTTTTCTTTTGTGTTTTTATGTGAAGTTTAAAAATTGTCCTCTCAATCTCTGTGAAAAATTGTGTTGACATTTTGATAGAGATTGCATTGTAGATTTACTTTTGTAGGATGGATACTTCTTTATATTAATCTTACTAATCCATGAGGGTAGGAGATCTTTTCACCTTCTTATATATTCTTCAATTTCTTCAGTAACTTAAAGATTTTCATATTATTAGTTTATTGTTTATTATGATGTTTTTCACATGCTTGATGAGAGCTAGCCACAGATATTCTGAGGCTATGGTGAAAGTTCCTATTTCCCTGATTCCTTTCTCAGTACATTTGTCATCTGTGTATAGGAAGACCACTGATTTTTGTGTGTTCATTTTTAAATCCTGCTGCTTTGCTGAAACTGTTCATCATCTTTATGATGGTATCCTGGTGGAATATTTAGGATTGTTTATGAATACAATAAAGTCATCTACAAATAAAATATTTTGATTACCTCATTTTCTACTTATATCCCATTGATCTTTTCCATCTGTCTTATTGTTCTAGCTAAGTGTTCAAGTACTATATTAAATAGGTGTATAAAGAATGGACAACCTGTATTATTCCTAATTTTAATTGAAATTCATTGAATACATTTGGGTTGATGATGCCTGTGGGTTTACTATAAATTGCATTTATTATATTGAGATATGTCCCTTGTGGCCTTAGTGTCTCCTGGACTTTAATTATAAAGAGGTGTTGGCTTTTGTCAAAGGCTTTTTCTACATATAATGAGATGATTATGTGGTTTTTATCTTTTAAGCTGTTTGTATGAAGGATTATATTTGTCAATTTACATAGGATGAATCAACTCAGCATCTTTAGGATGTTTCCTACTGGGCCATGGTAGATTATCTTTTTGATGGGTTCTTGGATTCAGATTACAAGCATTTTGCTGAGAAGTTTTATATTTTTGTTCATAAGAGAAATTTACTTGTTATTCTTTTCTCTGTTTACTTTTTATGTTTTAGTTATAAATGTAAGTATGACCTCATAAAAATAATTAGGTAATATTCTTCTGTTCCTATTTTGTGAAATAATTTAAGGAGTATTGGCATTAATTTTTCTTTGAAAATATGACAGAATTCTGCACTTAATCTCTCTTATTCTGGATGGGATTTTTCTTTGCTTGTTTGTTTATCTTGGACATGAAATTTTAATTATTACTTCTACTTCACTGAGTATTATATGCTTAAATTGCTTATATTTAAGTTGTTTAATTTGCTTAGCTGATCTTTATTTAATTTTTTGTTTAAATTAGAAACAAGCTTGCTTCACATGTCAATCCCAGTTCCCTCCCTCTCCTCCTTGATTTAGCTTTCTTATATGGTATATATCAAGAAAATTTTCCAGTTAATTAGGTTTTTCCATTTAGTCAAGTACAAATTTTTAAGGCATGTCCAATGATTATCTGAATTTCCTTGGTTTCTGTTGTGACGTCCCCCATTTTCCATCTCGAATTTTACTAACTTGGCTTTTATCTCTTTGTCTTTTCATTAATTTGGCTAAGGGTCTATTAATCTTATTGATAAACCAACTCATTTTTTATTGATTATTTGTACTACTTGTTTGTTTCTATTTTATTGAGTTCAGCCCTGAGTTGATTATTTCTTGATATTAATGCCTCTGAAGCTTATTTCTTCTTTTTACTCTAAAACTTTAAATCATGCCATTAAGTTACTAATATAAGATCAATCCACTATTTTTAGTGTTGTCATTTGGTGCTATAAATGCTTAGAACTGTTTTCATTTTTCCTCATAGGTTTCTGTATGTTGTAAATTAATTTTCATTCAATTCTAAAAAGTTGGTAATTTCTTTATTTTGTCTTTACCCATTTTTAATTCAGTTTAAAGTTGTTCAGTTTCCATGAGTTTGTAAGATTTCTGTTGGTTCTATTGTTGTTTATATCCAACTTAAATCCCTGGTAGACAGATGGGATGAATGCTGTCATTTCAATTTTTTTCTTGTCTCTGTTGAGACTGACTTTGTGTCTAAGCATATGGTCAGTTTTGGAGAAAGAGAACTTTACTTTTTGGGGAGGTAAAATGGCCTGTAAATATCTGTTAGGTCCATTTGGTTTATGATGTCATATAGTTCCAGAGTTTCTTTGTTTAGCTTTTGTCTGGATTACCTGTCTATTGGCAAATGGTGGGTATTGAGGTCACCTATTACCAGTATGTGATAATCAATATGTGATGTGAGCTGTAGTACTACTGGTTTTTTTGTGAACTGGTTTTTTTGGGAGTCTATGTGGGTAGTAATGGCACAAAATTAAGCAATATGGAAATATTTTCATGATGATGCACAGAAAACATCTCAATGAAATAACATGGCCTAAAATAATTTTCCTGGCAGACAAACATCATCATGTGATTTTTTTTAGACATGGAACATTCACATTTAAAAAGAAATAACCATCTTCTTTAAAGAATTCCCAGCATCTAAGTTCATGCCATTTGTTCAGAAATTCTTTCAAAAAACATCAAACCCGTTTCAGGGGTAGGAGGAGTAATTCAATGGCCAAGATAGTTTAGTGCCCAACCATGAGGACTGCAGCTCTGCTCCCTGCACCCAGCTAGCAAGTCTGGCAACCCACACATGCCTGTAGCACCAGCTCAGTGGGGCAGATACAGAAAGATCACTGTAAAGTTCTGACTACTGACCTAGTCAAGAAAACCCAAAGATCCAGTTTCAGGAAGACCCGGCCTTAAAGGAGTAGGTGAAGAGTATTCAGGTACACCTGACACTCTCATACAATCGATGACCACACAATTACACAAACACACATATGGGCATACACTCACACACAAAGACATATAAGCATACAAATAATTATATCTTTTTTTAAAAATAGTCAAACACATTTCTGTTTCTAAATCTTGTTTTACTATTTCCCACTGTGGTAGTTTGAATGAAAATGTTCCCCATAGACTCTTAAGTTTAAACACTTAGTTCTCATTATTGGAATTGTTTGGGAAGGATTATTAAGTATGGTCTTGTTAGAACAAGTTAGTCACTGGGGGCAGTCTTGGATGTTTCAAAAGGTTGCACCCATCCCCAGTCTGCTCTCTATCTGCTGCTTGAGGATGAAGATGTATGATCCTACCTGCTGGTCTCGCCATCTCTTTTCATGCCTCCTCTCTGCCATCAGAGGCAGAGGTACTGTAAGCTCTTTCTTTAATAAGTTGCCTTGGTCATGGTGTTATGTCACAGCAATAGAAACGTAACTAAGAGACCCACCACTGCAATCAAAAGTCCTTCATGTGTTGCCACAGTATTGTTTATTGGCATTTCAACCCCTTTAGTAAACTCAGCTGTTTTATTTTTAAATCTTCACAGCTCAGTTGTGTGTGACTTAAATACAGCCTGGTCCTTAGGAAATCATAAACACAAGGGACTCTGAAGTGAAGTGCTCAAACCCAGAATGCTAAGAGTCAACAAACAGCTGAGTGGAGAGAAAGTAGCTTAGCAATGAAAGAAAACAAACCATTATCTTAGGGCCTTATTCCATTTCTGAAAGCTGATATTATTCAAATCACAGCTGTTTCTTATTTTGTCTAAAAATGGTCATTCCCAGTAGAGAAAATAAGAATGTTTCAACCTTGTATAGAGGAAGAGACATTTGTGCCAGCCATATCTTTCTCTGCTGGGGGAGATTCCAGGTGCATGATTCATTAAGCTAACACTAAGGTGCAGCTGTAAACACACCAAAGCAAGCCATGCCTGGGGCCCAAGGCCCTCTCAGATTGTTTCCAAGGAGCAGAAATTTCTCCTTCCAATGGAGGTAGCAGATCTCCAGTTACTGCTTCCACCCTAGAGGTACTTGAGTTGAAACTGTGATGGTTCTTGAGAGAAATAGAAGTAGATTTGCCTGCCAAGCAATGCTGGTTTCCCTCACCCCACCAATGGTTGATACACACACAGGAAGATTCCAAAGCATCACTCCACACTTCACAGGGAAAAAAAGCAGCTTTTCTGCAGTGACTGGAAACTCAAAATGGCCTGCCATGTGCCATCGCCTTTGGACTACCTTTCCAGGCTTGCCAGCTTGCATCTCTCCACCGGAAGCCATTCTCACCTGTCCCTACCCCTGTATCAAACAAGCATTATCATGTGTGCTGTTTTCTCCCCACACAGAAAAAAATTAAACTCCCGAATGAACATACCTAAAACAAAGTTGTTAATGTGGAAAGTGCCTACTCGTGTGAAGACTTACACTGAGGGTAGAGTTAAGTATTCAAGTGAAGCCACTCCTTGTTTCTGATGGGGCAGGACACCTCAGTATGGCCAGATACTTCACAATATCAAAGTTTTCTTAGGAGAGTACTAAATTGGGCAGGTGAAATGGCTCCTGGGTAAAGGAGCTTGTCAACAATCCTGTCAACTTAAGTTCAATCTGCATAATACTATAAAAGGAAAGAAAATGACTCCTGAAAGTTGTCCTCTGAATGCCATATGTACTTGATCACACACACACACACACACACAAACACACACACATACACACACATATACACACACACATACACACACATATGCTTAAATAAACAAATTAGTGTAATTAATTTGAAGTGGGCTTGGGTGATAGTAAAGTACTTGCCATGCAGGTGTGAAGACAAGACTACCATCCCTAAGACCTACATAAAAAGCAGTGGTGACAGATGCTTGTGATATAGCACTGGGGAGACTAAGTCAACATAGCTAATTGTGAGTACCAGTCCATGTTGTAGTGTGTCGTATGTATGCATGTGCGCCCACACAACACACACATACACACACACACACAAACACACACACACACACACACAAAGAAACACAACATTAACGTGGTGGCCATGTTGGATCACTCTATGGAAGCCCTTCCACAGAGGCTGATACTTGTTTTCAGATACAACCTCCCTATCTTAGCATCTCTAGCAGAAATTACCACAATTTCAAGCACATCAGAAGTTCTCAATATTTATTACATGACTGAATGGTCCCTAGGCAGGAATGTATCAGGTTCCAAGACAATGAAATATGAAAGAAATATGGACTTAAATGCTGCCAATTGTATTTGTTTCTTACACACTGTTAGATGCCATGGGTTCTGTGCTGCTACAATGGGAACTGGATATCTTAAGCATCGTTCTTCTGCTTGACTGCCATTAGCATCTGACTTTCAGTTTCACACACACTGGAAAGATAGCAGAATCCACTCTAGGTACCATTTTCATGTGGTAGGCAAGAAACAGAGGAAAGGATGAGATGAGAGATGGGTGAATTTGCCCTTTCCTATAAGGAATGCATCAGCTTCCACAGAGCATTCCTAACTTCCAACGTATACATGCACCACTCACCTTCATTGATACCAACATGTAGTCCACCCTACCAGCAAAAGAGGAAAATCAAGATGCTACACACACACACACACACACACACACACACACACACACACACACACCTGCTCCAATGGAACTTGGAACTGAATAAAAAAGAGAGCATAATGGACACAGTCTGGGAAATTACCAGCAGCTGCTCTGGAAAGAGGTGTGTGTGTGTGTGTGTGTGTGTGTGTGTGTGTGTGTGTGCGTGTGTGTGTGTGAACATGAATATGATTATGTGTCTGTATTTATGTGTGTATGTGAAAGTGTCTGAGTGAGCATATGCATGAATGCATGTGTACAAATGCTAGTGTGAATGTGTGTGACAGATTGGTGATGAAGTAGCTACTTTTCTCATTTCTGTGACAAATTACTTGAGCAACTTAAGAAAAGGTGGGTTTGATTGGGATCACAATTCATGGGTGCAGTTCATCATTGTGGGGAAGGCTGGGTAGCAGGAATGTGATGCAGATGCTCACACTACATCACAGCCACAAAGCAGAAAGAGGAATGCCAGTGTTTGGCTTTCCTTCTACCTTTTATTCACTCTCAAATTCCAGCCCATAGATAGTGAAACCTCATTCAGGGTAACGTTTCATTTCTTGGTTAAATATTTCTGGATACAACTTCATAGACACATTCAGAGGTGTGTTTCCATAGTGATTATAAATTCCATTAACAACAAAGATTCAGATGCTTAGGTGGTCTCTTCTTATTGATGGGGAGTGTGGCATGGTTGCCATGGCATGTGCATCACTGTACCTAGGTGCCACATCTGTTGTACTTTAATTAGATTACCTGCCATGGGTACTCAGGCCAAGTGTCACTACACCCACCCAATAGCATTCTTCTGTTCCACCTGACTATGTTGAGACTCAGAAACAACACCTCAAAGTGCAGTTCACTTTAGCATCCCAAGCACTTTAAACTAAAATATCTTGGGAGAACCCAGAAGCAAGGCATCCTGCCCTTCTTTCTCCCATTGTCTTTTCTCCCCAAAGTAAGCCGTAGAAGTTATATCCTTTCTCCCCCAAACTTAGAAATATTATTCTAACCTGCTGCTTTCTATGGAAAGACATTCTTCAACCTTCCTTTTCTGACATTAAATTGTAAGACTACATTCCATAAGGATTTCTTCCCTATACCCAGTGGGGAAGGAAGGCCGTATCTAGAGGTTATGAAGAATCCAGACATACCCTGCAGGGTCTCTCCTCCTCACAAATTAATCTAATGTCAGCAAAGGAATCACTGAAATCCATGATATTCCTTAAGGAATTCTCAATTAACCATGTTCTAGTAAGTAGATTAAACTAATTTTGTTTTCTACACTTTAGTTAGTGAAATCTGCTTGTGTGTGTGTGTGTACGTGTGTACATGTATACATGCACTCATGGAGGCTAGCAGACACCTCTGTTGCAGTTCCTTAGGAATGCTCCACCTTAATTTTGGTTGGAGTTGGTTTTGTATTATTTTTCTTTACACTTTGTGTCATAATGTATATTTTAAGGTAAGAGTACTTGTGGAGGTCAGTACTCTCTTTACATAACATGGGATCCTGAGGATCCAACTTTAATCATTATTAAGTTTGTGGCAAGCACCATTTTCTACTGAACCATCTCAATATGTCCTCAGCTTGGTACTTTTTGAGACAGAGACTCTCAAGTTTGGCTAAGCTAGCTGACCTGTCACCCCAAGGACTTTCCTGCCGCTGCCTTCCTAGCTCTATAATTACAAGCCCATGCACCATACACACCTTTTTAAAATGTGGGTTTTGGGAATCAAAGGCAGATCTTCTTGATTGTACAGCAAGGAATTTACCTACTGACTCGTCATGCTAGCTGTTCTATTTTCCTAGTCCTGTTTTCCCCTTTATTCAATGCTTTCACAGGTCGTGTGCTAAATATGGTGGTTTGAATGGTTCGCATGGGATCATACCTTTGGATAACTGATCCCCAGTTGGTGAAACTGTTTGACAGGGATTAGGAGGTATGCCTTTGTTGGAGGAAATGTGTCATTAGGAGAGGAGTGTGACAGACTCTGTGCTTTCAATAGACGAATGATACCTCAGTGTGACTCTCTGTCTCCTACTTGGGGATCAAGATGCAAGCCTCTCAGCTGTTCCTGCTACCCTGCCTTTGTCCTGCCATCATGGACTCTGAGCCCTCTAAAAGCATAAGATAACTATATGCTTGTTTTTATGAGTTTCCCTGGTTGAGGTGTCTTGTCATAGCAATAGAAAAATAGCTAATACAGAAGTTAAGAAATTTCAGATAAATCTATGTGTTTAAACTGTTAAGGGTTGCTTCGTTTCTCTCTCTCTCTCTTTCCAGCCATACCCCCATGACAACCTCTCTAAATGTAGCTATGCCACCCTGACACTTAATTTTACACTCATACTTTATATTTGTTGGCCAGTGTCTGAAAAACAGAAGTGATAAAAGGTCAAACATGACACTAGACCTTAAAAAGTCCATGTGTTTTCATTGTCTTTGTGATACTTAGAGTAAGAAAATTAATAACAACAACCAAAGTCTAACTTGAGAGATTAAGGAAAGAACTTCATGTTTTAATGAAACTGGTCACATTTTAATAATTTCATAAATCATGAAGCTAGTGATCCATTATAAGAGTTAATAATACTTTTCATAAATTTTTTTCCTATTGAAAATTTTCAGGAGCCTTTCTACATGAGACTTGTTATATGAAAGGCAAGATATTAAGAAAAATAATTATGGAGACTATCTATCTGAAAAATTAGTGAATTTAATTCATTCTGTATTTTTATCTTAAATGAATAAAGGTTCTCTAAATGGTTTGCATTCTTTCAAGTAAAAGCCTATACAGCCCTCTCACACACACACAAGAAATTTCCCATGGACCACTTTGATTCAGAAATAACTTATGATGGTTATAATATGCATACTAAGAAGTAGTGCATATATCACATTCCTCATTGTTATTTTGTTAGATTTTTACCCATAAATAATAGTTGAGGATCAAGACACATTACCTGAACTATGATTATGGAAGACCAGGTTATCCCACCTCAAAATATACTTTTTTCACATATTTGAGCTAGTTATTCTAAGGAACTGAAGACATGAGGAAGGCTTTTAAAGATAATCACAGCTATCAAGGAAACCTGCAGAGTAAAAGCATCTATGTCAAAAGTGGTTGCTCAAAACTGTTTATTTTTTTGAAATTAAAATACAACTTTCTTTTATCTTTCCTCCTTTCAACCTTATCCATGCACCTTGTAGCTGTCTCTTAAATCTGTAGCCTCTATTTCTTTTATCATTTTAATATATATTATATAAATTATAAATATGCAGTATAATATATTTACACATAATATTTATTTGCAGTATATTACATTATATAATAAAATATTTAATATGATAATAAAGATATGTAATAGTACATATGTTTATACATGCACACATGCACCACCACACACATGAATATACACACACATACGCAAAGTCATGTTCCTTTATGCATGTGCATGTGTAAGTACTAATTTGTTTCTCAACCTCAGAATACTGTCTTCTCTCTCAAGACTGGATATAGATTAAACCATACAGTGCATATCTATATCTAATATTACTCCATGCCATGTTGGTGACTGTGAATGCATCAGTGCATATCACTTCAGCCATCTCCATTCCGAGGCTCCAGGCCACCTGCATGAGATTAAGAAAATTCATGGGAGAATAAAAATTGTGAAAGAACTTGATAAAGAATAAGTTTAGAAACCTGACACAGGAACAACTGACCTAGACTTCTGAGGGAGATGAACTAACTGCACATGAGATATTTGGAATGCAGGTTTTTCCTCCTTATTTGCATAGGTGCATCCCAGCAGCAGATTGCGTGGTACTTTAGCATGTCACAGCAATCCTGAAACCTAGCAATACTAAAACATTTACTGGTGCCTTGACAGTAACATCTACTGAAGAGATCAATTAAAGTGATCCAGTACAAGAAACGGGAAAATAGTTGTGCAAATGCTCAACCCAATGGCTGATCCCCAGAGTACAGGGGCAGCATCCTTTGGAGGTTCTCAAAACTTTGGGGAGGGGACTGAAGAGATGCCTCAGTCAATATACTATTTGTCTTTCAATTATGAAGACCTGAGCTTGACCCCCCAGAAACTACATAAAAGTCAGGCATGGTGACCTAATCTTGTATTCTCAATAATGGCAAGACAGGAGACAGGTTTCCTGGAAGCTCACTGAATAGATAGTCTAGAAAACTTGATGAGAAACCCTATCTCAAAGCAAAAATGGAAGTTCTCTGATGAATAGCATTTAAGGTTAATTTTCCACCTCCATGTGCAAACACACTAAGTAGCTTTGCAAATTAGTACTCCCAGGAGCAATGGAGAAGTGTTCCCCTTGCTCCACATCCTCTCCAGCATAAGCTGTCATTTGTGTTTTTAATCTTAGCAATTCCGGCAGGTGTAAGATGGAATCTCAGAGTCATTTTGATTTGTGTTTCCCTGATGGGTAAGGATGGTGAACATTTCTTTAAATGTTTCTATACCATTTGAGAATCTTCTGTTGAGAATTTTCTGTTTAGGTCAGTTGTTTTTAATTGGATATTTTTGTCTAGTTTCTTGAGCTCTTTTCATATTTTAGAAATCAGCCCTCTCTCTGTCAGAGGTTAGTGAACAGTGTTTCTCATTCGGAATGCTTCCATTCTATCCTACTGCCAGTGTCCTCGGCTTTCAGTTTCATCAGGTCCCATTTATTAACTGTCAATCTTAGTATCTATGCTACTGGTGTTCTGTTCAGGAAGTTATTTCCCGTGCCAATGCATTCACTGCTGTTCCCTACAGAACCTGGAAACAACCTAGATGTACCTCAACTGAAAAAAAGATATTTAAAATATGGTACACATGCACAATGGAATATTACTCAGCTATTAAAAAAACAATGACTTCTGAAAATTTGAAGGCAAATGGATGAAACTAGAAAAACATCATCCTAGTGAAGTAATTCAGGTCCAGAAAGACAAACATGGTATGTACTCATTCATAAGTGGACATTGGCTGTAAAGCTAACCATGCTACAATCCACTTTCCCAGAGAGGCTGGGTAACAAGGATTGCCCAAGTGGGGATAGATAGATCTCCCTAGGAAATGGAAAAAGATGATGTCTCCTGGTTGACTGTAGACAAGTGGAGATGGGAACATAAGGGGTTAGACTGGAATGGGAGAAGGGGCACAGTGCTGAGAGAGGTGACTGGAAAGGCAGGCTTTACAGAGTTGTGTAGAAACATGTTGCAAGGTAAACTCCCAGGAGTCTACACTGATGACAGCTAAGACTCCTGACAGCAGTAGATATGTAGCCTGAACTGATCATGTTCAGTGATCAGATTGGTGACTACCCACCTGTCATTGGAGATCCTTCCAATGGAGAGGCCTGTCCCTTTCTGAGCAATTATGAAGGAAGGGGGGGGCAAGAAGAGGAGAGGGGAGGGAGTATAAGGAGACAAGAGAGGGTAGGCTATGTTTGGAATGTAAAATAAATTTAAAAAGTAACCACTGATTGTTAATTCCTATTATTATGTGGTTTCGGTGTGTGTGTGTGTGTGTGTGTGTGCTTCCCTTCTTTGCATTTTGCTGTTTGCGAGTGTGAGATTATGTATTGCCTGTGTTTTTATGGGTGTAGATAACTTCTTTGGATTGCAGTTTTCCTCCTAGTACCTTTTATAGAGCTAGATTTCTTCTGCATTATATTTTAATTTTCTAAACAGACTTTTTAAACAGATATATAGACAGACAGATAGACATCAAGGGAAAAGAAAGTGGTTTCTCAGAAAAAAGAGGTTTTGTCTCAAGCCTCCCCTACATTTCCTTGCATCCTTAAAGCTAAATAAACTACCTTCACTGAGGCAATTATAGCTACTCACAGAAAAAAACACATGACCTTAGCTGCTCGTGGTGATTCACTATAATATCTCTAAGTTTTTACGCTAAAACACATTTTCTTTAATTTTTCCAAGAACCAAAATGTATCTTTATAATATAGAATGGATACTGTGATGTGGTCCTTGAGAAATTATAATGGAATCCAACTCATCACAAGCAAAGAGAACAAGGCATCAGGAAAAGCATCATGAGCATCACTTGATATTAAATTTGATTTTCAAGATATTACAGAGCAAATCATTTGACCAAAAATATAATAGCCACACACAATAAAATCATATTGTTATTCTATAGAGTCAATATCAGTCACTTCCCAAGGTTACTACAAAAAAGCATGACAGTGTAAAGGGGACAAAATTCCAAAGGGATAAAGTAGAAAATGACATAGCTATACCATTTAGATACTACTTTGTTGACTTGAAATTAGAGATAGGCTTTAAATTATCCATGAGGTTATTCTGAGAATTCTGACTATGCCTACACTGCCAGTTTGCTCAAAGCCTTCATGGCTCACTTGGGAAGTGTAAGGAAGACTTACTGCCACAGTAGTGAAAAGACAAAACCTTGGCCAATTGTAGTTCTAACACTTAACATACTATGAAAACAATGTCTGTTCCATGGCACAGGTACCAACACTCTATCCCTACATAATTTTAACTGGTCAATGATTTTTTTCAAAAACTGATTTTAAAATTAAATATTTTCAAAAGTATCATAAGAGCTTGGGTGAAGGCTCAATAATTAAGAGACCCAGTTCCCATCCCAGGTCTCACATGAGTCATCTTACGACCCCCTATAACTCCTGATGCAGAGTCACCTAGGAACCTCTTCTGACCTCCGCAAACACTATATTTGCATGCATCCCTCTCACACACACAATTAAAAAATAAAATGTCTTAAAATTTAAATTTTAGCATAATTGTTGTGTCTTTTATCATTCTTTGTGGTCACAATTTCATCCTTTGATAAAAAACAAGCCCGCCCTTTAAAAAGTCTGTGTGTGTGTGTGTGTGTGTGTGTGTGTGTGTGTGCACATGCATGTGTGTAGATGCCCATGGAGACCACTAAAGGGTGTTGGATTTCTTAGAACCTGAGTTACACTCTGTAGTAGGCCTCCCAGTGTGTGTGCTGAGAAAGAAACATGGGCCTCTTGGAAGAGCAGCAAAACCCTTAACTACTGAGACATTTTGCCAGCCTCAGAATGCCAACTTAATACTACCATTTCCTATAAAAGACCGACACCTATGGGAAAAAATAAAGACATCAAGTACCTACACTAAAGCATTCTGTAATTTAGCGGAAGTAGCGCCTCTGGACTTTCTTGGGCTAAGTAGCAAGGAGAATGGGTATTGAGTTTCCCATATCTCTAACATCTCTCAACCTTTCACCTTTGTGTCTATACCTTCTCTAATGTTGAGAACATTCTGCAATACCAGGTTCATGAAAAGTTAACCACTAACTATTATAAGTCAATCAAATATATACTACATGAGCTATTGAGGCTTTTCCAACAGGTTTTACATTCAAACTAGAATCTACTTAATTCACTTAAATGAATAATTCAACTTAGATATAGTCTGTTCCCCCTTGCTCTAACTTTTTAGACTCAGCTAACATAGTCATTTCCCAGGTTTATGTTGATGTGAATTTGAAAACATTTGAAATTCTTTTGGAATATAAGTGCTGACTTCTTTGTCATATTTTAAACTGTTCCTCTAGATGCATTCTACAATAGGAGTCCAGTTATGAAAGGGTCCTTAAGGACACCTTTAGAAACATGGGTACCCCTGGAAGACATTTAGTAAAGGAAGTTTACGTCTGGAACTTCAAGCCAATATGAATTGTTCTCTCAGACACAGGAGAGAAGGTCTGCTTTCACTGGCCAAATCTTTCCACAGTGACTTAATTAAAGTCTCAGCTTTGTTAAGTTCTAGTTTCAAGGCACAGATTCTCCCCAAAGTCTATTCTACTTTTCTCTTGAGAAATTTGTTTTAAAGTTATGGATGAACTCACATTGCAAGTCTGCAGCCTATACAATTAAATGTTGTGTCTTTTTTTTAACTGCTGACCCTGTAGCTACACCAAACCAGGGATTTTTTAGAGACACTGAAAAAGCTCTTGCATCTTCTGTGCATTTATATAAATAATTAAAATATAAATTTGCCATTCTCTTTTTATGATTGTGCTAGCCCCATTTTTCATAGTCACCTCACCTCAGAGATTTTAAGGGCATCATTGCTGAACAAATATCCAAAAACCATAGTCAATTGTTTTTGAAGAAACTTACATCAGAAGGCACTTTATTACATGGGATAGGGAGATATCTCAGCTAATAACAAACTTGAGTGCAAGGATATAGACTAATCCCCAAAGCATACAGTTCAAATCCCCACAACCTATGTAAAATGTCAGGCACCATGCCTTTATTCCTTGCATGAAGGTAAAGACACAGAAGGATCACTGAATCTCATTGACCAGCCAGTATAGTTGAATCTATGAGTTTCAGGTTCAATAGCAGCCTATCTGAAAAAGTAAGGTGTACAGCAACATAATGTTCCATAACCATGTAAACACAGATGTGCAACCACTCACATTGCATATGCTCTCTCTCTCTCTCTCTCTCTCTCTCTCTCTCTCTCTCACACACACACACACACACACACACACACACACACAAAGTCAAGTAATTCATTACCATCAACCATACATTTTGTTTGGACTAATTTGTAAGCTATGATGTCATAGCATGTCATATATTCCTAGGAACTGTCAATATCCAAACTGTAGAATAACACACTGAAGACTTGTTTACCATAAATGGGAAAGTAAAGCCAAGGAGTTCTATCATATAGAATACAAAATTCAGTGTGGCTTTACCAAAATCCAATATAAAGTATTTGTTCCTGTAAAACAGATGTGCGTAGAAATCTAGTAGTGAATATGGAACTATCTCATTTTTCTCTAATAACTGTCAGCCCAGTTATAGATATCTTGCTTCCTGTTTCCAGTACATTGAGTGCCATTGTTTTGTGGGTCTTGGGTTGACTTAGGAAGACTACTTCTAATAGACATGGGAAAATCATTAAATTGGAAGTTAGATTGTCAAGTGCATATCATCAGGGCCTGATGTTGACTCTGTGGGAAAAAAGGATGAGGATAATTGATCAAGATTCTGGAGCTGGAGATATGGGGCTCCAATACAGTGATCAGTTAGCATACAAAAAGCCCCATATCTTATCCACAGCATCACACTTGCTTGGTGTGATGATGCACACCTATAATCCCAGCCCTCGAGTTGGAAACAGGAGTATGAGAAGACCAAGGTCATCCTCAGCTTTATATCGAGTTAGAAGCAAGCCTGTAGCACATGAGATCAATTCGTAAAATCCAGATTATCTTTTATAAAAGGGGCAGAAAAATAGACAAATCTCCCGAGAGCCACTTAGTGCTTCCTTAGCTCAGAGTAGAAGCTAATAAAACCTTAAAGCAAAGACAAGAAAAGTCAGAGTTACTAAGAAGTCATACTCTTTAGCAATGACAATTTAGGTCACCCCATTAAAAAAAGAACCCCAAGCATATGAAGTACTGACTGTGGTCATAGGAGTCATGACATAGGGAGTGAAAGAAGGCACAGATGTGGCTAGTTACAGAAACCGAAAATGTCAAGACAATTACATACATTTCTGAATTTTAAGTAATTTCTTATTCTCCCTATCCTCATTGCCATTAATATTTTATATAAAGAAGATGAGTTGCCATTAGTTTAAAATTTAGTTTTAAGTGGTGAATTGTTTAAGGAGAACTGTAACTTCTAAAACGAATAAAAGTGATAGGATTTTGAATCTTCTCGTTTTAACCAGGATAGTGTATCTTTCTCATAATTTCTTTCTTCTTTCCTTTTTTATTATTTTGGGAAATAATTTCACTGTGTAGACCAGGCTGCCCTGGAACTGGAAATCCTGCTATAGCCTGATAAGTACTGAGATTCAAACACTGCATTATTTTTAAAGAACCATTGAACATCTTTGGGTCAGGAGAGGAACAGTCAGAAAAGGGCTTGTTGCACAAGAAGTAGGGCATGAATTTGATACCCAGAACTCATAGAAAATGACAAAGTGAGGTACTATATTTCTTTAATCCCAGCACTGGAAAGGTGGACATAGGAAAATTCCTGGGGCTTTCTGACTGCTTAATCTAGCTGAATTAGCAAAACCAGGTTCAATGAGAGATTCTGGCAAAAAGTAAAGTGGGGAGCAATTGAAGAAGACACCCAAAGTTAACCTTTGACCTCCACATGTGTGCACACATTTATGTACACACCCAAACATATACACCTTGCCCACACACACATATGAGCACCCATAATTAAATTATGTATATTGAAACTAGGCTACAGATTTAATACTAAATTTCATAAATAAATTAATCAATGGCCCATTATCTCATGTCAAGCAGTTTTGCTCTTCTCTATTTTTAAGCAAATCACTTAATTATCTAACTATCAGCTTCCACTTATTTTGCATATAGACCATTAGTAAAACAACAGGAATCCAATATGAGAACCATGAATTAATTTCAGGTTTTAGAGTGTCATATTGGATTAGTGACAAAAACCTTAAAGCATGACTTTATTCTGCTGCTGTCAGATTGCTTGTTGGAAACTAAAACCAATCTAACAGGGTCAGAGCACTAGGCTTAAAGTTCAGTCCAGGAAGGAGGTTTGTCTTGTGTCCATCTTGGCTGGTCCTCTCTAATAATGTAGAATGGAGTATTTCCCCAGGGCTATACCAAGGACATCTCTGTCCTCTGTGTAACCTCTGTCCACTAAAAAATGAGTATGAACAATAGTATTGTTGCAAATGCCTTATTTCTTGTGCCTCTCTTATTTATTAAGCACCTCTGGGTAATCTATCTGGGAAATTTTTTTACCACAAACTTTTTAATTTTTGAAGGGCAAATCCAAACAAAAACAACAAACTGTTTGCAGTAATCAGATTTGTAACATAAAAGTAAATAGTTGCTGCTAGTCAGAGTTGACAAAATGAGCTTCTTCCAGACTCATGATGGTATGCAGGTAAGTACCAATACATTCTAGTTTCATTTCCATTTTCAGCATCAAATGCTGACCAAATCCTTTGACCAAAAGCAATTTAGTGAGGCAAGGGCATATTTGGTTTATAAGTATAGGACTCAATTCATCATTGAAAGTTAAGGCAGGAGGAAAAGTATGGATTCTTGCTTGCTCACTTTCATATAGTTTTCTCCTGCCTTGTATAGTTCAGGACCTACTACCTAAGGGAAGGTACCACCGATAAAGGTCCTGGTTTTCCCACACCATTAACAATCAACACAACCCACTAGACTTGTCCTCATCTACGCAATTGGATATTGGAGGGCTTGGTGGGAGGGCGCAGGAGGAGGGGAGGGAAAGGGAGAGGGACCTGGAAATGACATGTGAAGCAACCTTGTTTCTAATTTAAATTTAAATTTAAAAATGAAAAAGAAACTCTCTTCCCAAGTGGGTCTATATTCTATCAGGTCAACATTTCAAAGTAACCAGTACACCCTATATTAAAGCTTGTCTAGTAATCAGAAAAAAGGAAAAAAATTAAAATGTTCCCTATTTTTTAATTCAACATTCATACTTTAAAAAACTGTTCCACTGAATAAAAACAACAGCACTCAAAAAATTAACCAAATTAGTAGTAATTTATCACTTAGACGGCAACAAAAAGGGAAACTCCCATTATATATTATGAAAATATATTACAGAATATCCAGATGTTATAGTTATTTTAGATCTGTTAAAATGGAGAGGTTATTGAGATGGGTGTCAGTAGTGAGGAAAGTTATTTGTAAAGAGCAGGTATGGGCAGATACAAGACAACTAATGAAGAGTGAGGATGAAGAGGAAAACACAGGGGAGAAAAAGGATAGGGCTAAATATGTTTCTGGTATGTATGTGAATGCAGAAGCAGGGTATTCATAGGTTCATTGTAAGATCCAGACAGGAAAGGACATATTCTTCATCAGTTTTTATAGTATATAAATGTTTCCAGATTTGTTATAATCAAAGCCTGAGTCCTAAAGGCCCTAACAAGCCAAGCTTAGCCACCTATCCTCAACAAGCCAATTGCACACAAAAGTGACAGTGGAAGGCAAAGAAGGAGATTTATTCAATCTGGCCACCTTGGAAAAAGCAACAGCGTGATTTAGAGACCCCAGCACTAGTCACACATGTTTATCTTTAGGGTCCTGACATGAAGTTTAGGGAAATGGGTTTAAGTATAGACCAAAGGGTGTGCATCACTAAACAATTATGGTAAAGGGGTCACAACACTCATCATCACTGTCTCAGCTACTTCTAAAAATAGTCTTGGCCATGGCTGTCTGTCTCTTTTGAGCTGAAATTCATCTCATCAAATGCTAGTCTTTAGTCAACCTAGCAGGGATGAAGATGTTCTAAACAAACATTTGTGTCTCATGTGCTACCTATCAGATAATTGAAACAATGGACTCCCAAGGAAGAGACAGTCATGCATCAATAGTTCATAGGACTCCTGAAGCTGTACTCACTGGGGTTGGGGTCTTGGAAGGGCTGATGTCTTTCCTGAAGCTGGACTCGCTGGGGTTGGGGTCTTGGAAGGGCTGATGTCTTTCCTGTGTGGGCGGGTCTTCTGGATGCCAGGAGCAGCCCGGAAGATCAAGGGGATGGGTGTAGGAGGGGGGGGGGTCCCGCCGGAGACACAATCTCTGGCAAAGAATGGGCTGGCAAAACCAGCAGAGACAGCTGATCTGAACAGGGGAGTGCTCTTGGACCCCAGACCGACAGTGGGGAGGCCAGCATGGGACTGATCTGGACCCCCCAAATGTGAGTGTCAGTGAGAAGGCCTGGGCAACCTATGGGGCCCTGAGCTGTGGATCAGTGTCTATCCCTGGAATACAAACATTCTTCGTGTGCCTATATCACAAAGAGGGATGCTCTCTCAGCCTGGACTCTTAGGGGAGTGCCTGGACCCTACCCAGAATGAAATGACAGACTCTAGATATCCCCTATGTGGAAGGATTTGGCAATAGGGTGGGAGGGTGGCAGGGAAGGGGAGTGCGGGAGGAGGGGAGGGAGAGGGAACTGGGATTGACATGTAAAACAAGCTATTTAAAATTAAAATAAAAAATGATAAAGAAATAGTTCATAGGACTATACCTTGACATGTACTCTTAACCATTCATAACCCTGGATTTATTCTTAAACATCAACCTTACTACAGGACCACGAAATAGACTTGGGGGGGTCTCTCTTATCAACGAGGCCACACTGAACAAATATTGTTATTGCTTTGTCTTTTGCTATTAATTTGGCTTTTTTGTTGGTTTATCCAGGACAGGTGGCTGAACCTGGCTTCTTGAGCATACACTATGACCCCAAGTTCAGTAATACTCTCTGAAATATTACCCATGAGCAGGCACTTCCAGTGTGTCCAGGAGTACTGGGAATGTGTAAAGGCATTGTTTGGGACAGACACAGAAAGTTACAGGTCAGCACTGCCCACTTAGGGAAAGGGAATCCATTGATTTCACATTGTGCTTTGTTTCCAATACAAGGCTCCCTTATCTGGAAGGACATGGTTTAGTACAGTGGTTTAAAATGCTGAGCAATGTGCTCATTTTGAAGAAATATGTAAATTTCCTCTAAAGGCATAAACATTCCTTCACCAACTTTCAGGTGTGTTGCAAAAATGGTTGGTGACTGGTAGGCAAGGTTTTGTTTATGCCCACCTCTGCTTTTACCAGTTTAAAAGTTTTGTTAATTTTATATGCATATAGTCAAGCATACATGAGTGTAGTACATGTTGAAGCCAGAAGACAGTGTTGGATACCTTGGAACTGGAGTCAAAAGCAGCTATGAGCCGTGCTCTGTGGGTGCTGGGAACCAAACTGTAGGTCTCTCTGCAAGAGCTGTGCTTTTAACAGCTGAGTCATCTATACAACCTCCCCACCTGTCATGATTCATGCAGATATTGTCCCATGAGGAAACAGAAGAAGCTAGGGCAGAATTCCTAAGCAGCCTTAGACACTGTCATGAAAAGCAATGAGCCTCTGTGGAAAGTCCTGCATGGTAACATCCCCCCAGGGAGCTCATCTTAGGCACATTACTATGCAATGGGAATTAAATCTTTTGTACAGAGCAGCTGTCTGCTGTTTCAGAGTCACTTGCCATCACCCTAGAGGCTGAGGCTTTCTGCATCATTGACCTGGTATTACATGATGCACCTGTGGGAGCTGCTGGATGTTCATGTGCTCTCTGGGTAAAGGGTGAATTCCAACACCACACAGTTCCTGAACAATGAAAGAACAACATTGATTTGTATCTACCAGAGAGCACCTGGGAGTGTGAGAACACAAATAAAGGGTGCTGTACATAGAATTTTTAAAGCCACACTATTTAAACACCAATGTAGGGGTATTTAGTGCAGGAACAAGGGCAACAGCCATCTTTAATTATGTGCTCTTGGAGACCAGTAAGAAAAATGCAAGAAGAGTAGAAGACAAGTCTGGTCTACATAAAAACTTCTAGGCCAGTCAAAGCAATATAGTAATACTATATCCCAAAAACATAATAATAAAATACAGGAAGGACCATGAGGTCTACTGTGCAAACAGCCATACCAAAGACTCAGAGAATGAAATTGAAAGGGAAAGTGGGGGCTGAGAGATGGTTTGCTTAATAAGGTGCTTGCTGCATAAGCATGATACAATGGCACATAGCTTTAAGTCCAACAACAGGGAAGAGAATACAGGTTGATCCTGAGCTTCACTGGCTGGTCACCCACCTTAGTGAGCTCCAATAGCAGAGTGGGAAACCCTGCCTTAAAAATCAAAGTATGTGATTCCTACAAAAAGATAACTGAAGCTGACCTCTGGTGTTCTTATGAATGTACACAGTAACACATACACACAACCAAATGTAATAAGTACATGAATGTGCAAGCATGTGCCTATTTGTACATATATAAAAAAGAGGTGTAATGAAGCCATCAGGACTGAAGACCTATAAGCCAAAAGCCAGAATGACAGAGATAGAATTTGAACTGCTCTATTTCTCTAATCAAGCTGATTCATTTCCCCTTAGAACATCATTGTATAAATTTATGTAGATAGTGGATTGAAAGAGGCTTAGGAAAGAAATGAAGTGAAATCTGTCAGGCGCGCGCACACACACACACACACACACACACACACACACACACACACACACACCACGTTTCCTTTGTTTTATTTCTCCAAGAATGATCCCAGAATTAGTCCCTTTCCTCAGAATGTGAAATTATCAGGAAAGAGGAAAATAGAAAATGGAGGTGATGATTCCGCCTGTTTAATGAGAATTTGCTAAAATTGTCTCAGCTCCTATCTTCAGGATGAATCTCCACCTGTCAGGAAACAAGCATTCGGTCAGAAAGTGAAGAATTAGGTAACCTAAGTCTGTATGTTATCAGTGTCTATGTCTGTGGGGAGCTAGAGACAGTTGTCATAAAAAGCTTCCCCCCCAAACACCTCCTGCCCTTGAAATGAATCACAAATCCACCTCTCTTATGTCTTGATTTTGTAATATTATACCCACAGATAAGTGTAGCTCTCACCCCTCAAAAAAGAAGGTTGGGTTTGAAATAGATGGAGAACATTACAGAAAACTATAACTGACTGAAATACAGAGAACAAGCGATCCTGTGGTACCCAGCCCCAAAAGATCCATCTGTAGCACAGCTTCTTTGACCAATTGATGGGAGAACATCAAAGAAGAGGGAATGGAAACATTGTAAGATCCAGAAAACTGGACACCAATTGTAAGATTGTGTTTCCTAGAAATTTCAGGGAAGCTTCTTTCATAAGCTCACCAATATAACTACCTAAACAAGACCTGAACAAGAACAACACCCATAGACTTAATAACATGGAAGGGAAAAATCTCACAGGACCCTACCATAGGAAAAAAACTGAAGTCAACTAAGGAATGACTATTGAGAAAAAGAAAAAATAGTTTTCTTTATTGGTTATCCAATACCAAGTAGTAGTCAGCCCTAAAATATAATACATACAAACATACATACATGCATACATACATACACTGAGCAGGCTCTCTCTCTCTCCAAATATATATAAATATTTGAGAGAGAATGCAAAGTAAATAGGAGGATTTGGAGAAATCAAATGGTAAAAGAGAATGGTGTGATTACATTCTAATTTCAAAAGTATTTTTACATTAGCTTACAAATAAACAGGTTTCACTTGGGATCAGTTTGATTCCTTAATAATTTTATAGATGATTATTCCATAATATGTATCATATTCACTTCATACCCTTCCCTTTAATACCTGTCCAACAAATTTATGTCTGCTTTTACTTAACTCGCTGGGTCTAAAACTATATACATATGTGTATGGAGTCTTCCACTGGATCATGGGTTACCTAGCAGAAGCCACACCACTGAAGGAAAATGACCCTCTGTCCCCAGTAGCCATCAATGGTTCCTCTGCTAGTTAAGGTTTCGTGGTCCCTGTTCCCATCTATACTGGCTAGCTTGATCTAGTGTTGGTCTTGTTCTGGCAAGCACAGCCGCTGTGAGTTTGTAAGTGTGCCTATCCTACATGTCCAAAGAACACCGCTTTGCCTAAGTACTCCTCAACCTCTGGCTCTTAAAATGTACCTTGTTGATGAGGTACACAATACATGTAAGGTGTTCATGTAAGGCTGAATACTTCATACTAACTTATTCTCTGCTCTTGGGAATATAATCATCTCACAGCTGGTTGAAGTCCAGACAACACATTTCTACACAGACTTTTCATAAACATTTCATTTAGGTTGATTCTTTCCCACCCCCTTTATCTTTTACCCTTCTTTTTTTTACACCATATCCCTCATATTCCTCTTTCCACCTTGATCTGCTTTGTTCTCCACTCTTCCCTCAAGTCTCTTTTTTTTCCCTCTCTTATTTGATCCCTTCTGGTTTCAAAGCCTTAACTCATACCTTCTCCTATCTCGATACACACATTTATCTCTTCGAGGCTAAGATTCACATGGAGTAGGAATTAGAGTGAATTTGTCCTTCCAAGCCTGAATTACTAGGCACCCCATTTTGTTTTAATTTGATTATACACTCCTCATCTCCCTCCCCACTTTCTAGTAAGGAGAATAGCCAGAGATGAAAGCTTCTGTTCCACCCTTGCCTGCCCACGTTCATTTGGTGAGGGTCACAGCTTTGTTTCAGTCCACACAAATGAATTATTGGAGAAATGAAAATGGAAATTGTTGCCTCTTCTAATCATTCCAAGTGAGTTCTGCTTGCCCTCCCCTATCCACCTGCAGATCTTCACTGCATGTTCCGCGAGTTACTAAAATGTGATGCTAAATGCCAAATAGGTACATAATGCTGAGGGGGCCTAAGGGCTTAAGAAAGTACTGCAGAAAAATCAAACACACTATGAAACCACATGGGGGCCGTAGTTTGGGAAATGAAAGGATGCACAAGCTAGATTGGATTTTCCTCTTGAGGGCCATGCGTTTTTTAGCCCTGAGGAAGATGCTTCTAAGATGATGTGGCGCTACTGATGAGGAGAGGAGATAAAAATCTGGTTAGGAAGGGCTGGGAACTTGAGCAGCAGTTCCAGGATGCCCTAGCAGAGTTCAGAAAGCTGGTTCCTTGTGACTGAAAGGGAGAGGAGGCCGGCACCTGGAACCCTTGTAGTTAGGCCAACTGGACTGGCAGCTTACTCCTCCCTCTTCCTCGCCCCAGTTTCTGCTATAAATTCTTTTTAAAGCCCCTAGATCAGAAATCAATAATAAACTACTCTCTAAAACCCACCCTCTGTGGCCCATAAATTTCATTCTTGGAATTTTGGAAGTAAGAATTCAAAAGCCAAGTCACTGGCTAGTGGTGGATTTAATGGTCACTGATTTTTTTCTGAGATCCTAGACTGAAAGCTAAGCCAGACTAATGTGAGAGAAAAGACCTCCATCAAATTCAAAGACATCCCCACACACAATTTTCCCATGTTACTAAGGAGAGAACAGCGTTCTCAGAGGAGCAAGCCTCCTAACTCTTCTCAAGGCCTGTGTTTCTGTTGCAAAATGGTCAGTAGGTTTATCAATTGACGGTGCACCATCACCATTCTCTGTTGAACTAACCTGGCTTGGGCAGATCCAGTATCTCTGAGGGAACCTTCACACTGCCTGCCATCATGCAATAGCACAAACTTGAAGTCTAACGGGCATCAGCATAACACTGAGGAACATGCTTATGTTTCAGTACTTCTCTTTATGTAACAGTCAAATGAATAAAAGATTCATAGCTATTCTATATAAGGAATCCCAGTCCTTCCTCATCTACAAAAACCTTAATAAAATAATAAAACTTTATGTAGCCCCGTACGATACTGTTAGGCAGGGCTGTGCCATTTTTGGACCCTACCCCCAACTTAATTTTCTAGATTCATGTTGTACTCAGCCTCGTAGCTGATTTTACATACAGATCCCACGCCAGCAGACTACCCACTTATAACCGGAGTTTCTTTCCCAACTGGTCCTGAGGCCGATTAGCCCCAAGTAAGCACACTGAGACATATTAATTGCTTCTTATTGGTTAGCTCTCTCTTAATTATTAACCCATTTGTATAATTTAAGTATTTCCATGTGGTCTTATCTTACTGGAGAAGGGTCCCAATCTATTACTCTTTTCTCTGCTACATGACTCCCTTTTCTGGCCTCCCTTTGCCTTCTCTCCCCAGCCTTCTCCTCATCTGGTAGCCCTGCCTATAATCACTGCCTGGCCAGTAGCCAATCAATGTTTTATTCATAAACCAATAAGAGAAACATATATACAGAAAGACATCCCACATCACTCACCTAACCAGAAATCAGACAGCTTGACGGAAAGCAAATGTAATAGACTACCAGTTAGTCACACAGCATAGAACCTCCCACCACTTCAAAAGAAAATATACAAGAAGAAATCCCTAACTCTCTCACATCAGCCTGATTTCTCCTCAACAGCCCCCATCTATTGCTTATCTGCCTTCCTATGGCATTAATAACTCTCATAATATTTTTTACTCTCAAAAGATAATTCACCTCAGAGTTCTCCTTAAACCTAAAACCGGAAACAATTCAGATACTAATTATGCATTTCTTAGTTGAGACAAAATACAATTACCAAATAATTTCAAAGCTTCAATATTTTAAAAATTGGCATGTGTGAAACTAACCACAAGATCATTCATATACAGTAAACTTTACCATGTGGTAGAAATATGTCAAACTCTACCATGTGGTAAACATGGCAAACTCTACCAAGTATTAAGCATCTGATAAAATTTACCATGTGTTAAACATATGATAAGCTCTACCATGTAGTAAATGTATTGTAAACCCCACCATGTAGTAAACTGTACCATGTGGTGCATATGACAAACTCTACAAGTGCTAGACATATGGTAAACTCTCCCATGTGGTAAACATATGATAAACTGTATCATGTGGTAAACATATAAATTCTACCATGTAACAAGTGTTTGATGAACTAACAGTGTTAATGTGGGAAGCCGTATTTATTTGGATTCTAGAAAATGCCTGGTCAATCTTAATTTAAGAAAAATATCTAAGAATATGTAGAAAATGAAATGAACTTCTGAAAAAAATCATCCTCTGACCTCCACTTATCCATTCTCCCACATAAATAAATGTAATAAAATAATGTGCTGTCATTGAATTGGAGGCAGTAGTGGCTAATTCCAGTGATTCTTGAACTGAAGCATAGCTGAAAGATTCTATGTCTGATTACTATCTCATTACTTTACTAAAATTAATCCCTCTTCATATTTCTTACAGAAATATTTTATTGAATGTATTATTACTTACTAGGTTTTAGATTGATTTGTTTTATGTGCATGAGTGTTCTGCATGTATGTATATGTACCATGTGAGTGCCTGTTGTCCATGGAAGAGGTTAGGGTATCGAATTCCCCTGAAGTGGGAATTACTAATGGTTATGTGCCACCTTGCTGGTACAGAAAACTGAACTTTTGTGTTCTACAAGATGAAAAAGTGCTCTTAAACACAAAGAAAACCCTTGAAGGCCTTATCTATTATTCTTAATTTCTGTATTTCTGTCTATCATCTATCTATTTATCTATCTTGGACAGTCTCACGTATAACATGCTAGCCATACAATTGCTATTTTCCCAAGGACAATGACGTTAAATTTCTTATATGCCTGTCTCTACCTCTTGTTGAGATTACAGGTGTGTAACACTACACCCAATTTTTACTCAATGCTGGGAGTGAAACACAGGTATCTGATATTTTGGGAATACAGTCTATCAAGTGAGTCACATTCCCAGCCCTAGAAATTCTTTAACAGATGTTTCTAATGGAAGTTTTTATTGCTTATTTGTATAAATACAACATCATTTATATATAACATTAATTTCTTAGTGTTTTCTAATGCACGTTGTAAATCCAAATTTGTTTGGCCTTCTAACAGAAGGTTTTCATGTTGCTTTGTGTAACTCTGGATCCAGACAAGGCTCCCATACCACAGCTATTACTTAATAATTGCATAATCTAACAATCTGTCTTCCCCTTTATGCTATATATTTGCTGAAGAAAAACTGGGCCATTTACCTTGAAGCATTAATCATGTTCTGCATGTGGCTGATTGCTCCTTTGTGGGACTTGAACTTGTTCCTCTTTCTAAAGTGACTTTTGTGGATTGGTAATAGATCTAGAAGCTTGAATATATTAGGTTTGAATTTTTATACAAGCACAGGTGTACTCTATTTATATCACACCAGGAAACATGTATATATAGCAGATCCTTTTTTAGCATGTTAATATTGTGCCTGGGATTTCAGAAGTTAAACAAGAATGATGACAAAGAGCCTGCAGAAAAAAGGATGTACTGGTAATGGTTGCCATGCCTGAGAATGCAGTGTGGTTGCAGAGGAAGCCAGTGTTTGACAGACTGCTTCAGTTTGATTGTATCCTACCCCAGACTGACCTGGCAGGAGCAAAGATATTCCAGGTAGATGTATATGCCCCTCAGTGTACTTATCAGAATATTGAGACAATGAACCTCAAGAAACTGGAATTTTCCCGGAGTCTCCTACTGGAAGAAGAAAAAGGCCAAAACCTGGTGCCAGCCAAAGGTGAAACTTGTCTTCTGGAAAGAGATTCCACACAGTTCTGACAATTTGTTAGATCACCTTGGGAAAGAGACTAGAGCTGAGACAATGACGGTCAGTGATGGACAGGAACATATCTTGGACAAGACTGCTTAATTATATACATCTTTTGTCTTCTATTTAAACATAAACCTCCTGTCTGGGTGACAGATATTGACATGGGGGACACTAGACCGCTTTGTTCTTCATTACATTGTGTCCACGTTGAGTAAATCTCCTTTCTCTAATTCTATCACTTGTTTGTTTAATTGGCCTCTGAAAGATAGGTGGCTTCCCAGTTCTCAGATCTCTCTGACCCTGAGAACTCTAGTAACACTGCTAAATGGCTTAAGTCAGAATAGAATTACACACTAAAGCAATGTATGTGTAAAGAAGGCTCACATTTTACTTTTTACTCTGAAGTTCAAGATGTTCTTTGGTCCCACAGGTAGCTTCCATCACAGTAACATCCATGACCCAGTAGTAACACTGCAAAGTGGTTTTTGGTTCAGCCAATTGTGCTGTACAAGCTAGCAAAGAAATTGCAAAGCAAGAGAGTAGTGTCTAATGTCTGCAAAGATTAACATCAAGACCAAGACCTGGAGAATAGCACAAAGATCTCAGCTACTTACGTGAATGAGTGCTAACAGCCAAGAGCCACAGTAGTCTATTCTTATTTTTCAGCAAGTTCTCAACTCCTGAGAAATGTGACAATTACTCAAGGGTAAGGTTTTAAAATGCATCCTCCTCATTTAAGCCTATCAGTTTAAACCTTTGGGGATATGCAAAAAATCAAGTATCCATTGATAGAAAGACTTAATTTCATATTGTACACACTTACAGTCAAATGTACCTTTTACATAAGTGGTGTAGTCCCAGGACTCAGAAAAGTCTTTCCAGGCTTTTAATATCCTGCTCCAGTGCACATCACCCTGTGTATAAACCCTGTAAAATGTACTGGATCTTATGCAAGTGGCACTGAATCAAGAGATTGTGTCTAGTCACTATTGAAAAATTTCAGAACAGATGCCCATTTCTTACTGTGTTGCTAATCTAAAACTATGACTTCATCAACTTTTCCAATTACAACTTTGGCTTTCAAAAATATTTTTGATTTACTATAATCATTGATTTATGATTACAGGAAAAATGCAGGAAATTAAAATAAATAAGTATCAAATTTATCAACCTATATTATCTTTCATTTTTATTTTTTGCCAGCTTAGTTGGGTGACATGCATATAGCCCCAAAATTGTTCATTTTAGACTTACGTTTTTCCAAGGGAAGAATATGCTGTTTAATACAGAAGTGCATGGAGGATATCTTCATCATATGAGAGAATTTGACACAGGTGAAAAGTTATTCTCTCTTTGTTTCTGTTTACCTCTGTCTCTGTCTCTCTTTGTGTCTGTCTGTCTGTCTGTCTGTCTCTCTCTCTCTCTCTCTCTCTCTCTCTCTCTCTCGATTGGGATTTTGAGACAAGATTTTTCTGTGTGGTTTTGGTTGTCCTGGAACTCATTCTGTACACCAAGCTGACCTGGAACTCAGATATTTGCCTGCCCCTGCCTCCCACAGGGAGTAAAGGCCTACACCACTACTGTCTGTTAAGTTATTCTCTCTTTTTTTGTATGTGAGTTTGGAAAAAGAAAGCAATCTATTCTATGTCTAAGGACATTTAAATGATGCCTTCTTCCTACCAATTAGGTATAAGCCCAGTATCTAGCTTGTTTGTCACTATGATAAAATGCCTAATAAAAAGTAACTTAGGGGAGAAAGGAGTTTATTTTAGCTCACAATTTCAGGTCACAGTCCATCACTGTGGGAAATTAAAGGCAGGTACTTCAATCACCTAATCACATCACGTCCAATTCAAAAAGAGAGGGAAAATCTATTCACTCATACTTAGTTGTTTGCTCATGGCCAGCTTGATTTCTTTATTCTTTTATGTTGTTTGTTTTCAATACATTCCAACCAGTTTTCCTTCCTTTTACTTCTCCCATCTCCACATATCTCTGTACAAGGAGATTATTCTCTGTCGATCTTGGTCCCAATGGACTCACTTTCCTCAACCCACCAGATCCTGCAGTCACTTAAGAAATAATCTCTCAGAGACTTAACATATATTTATAATTGTTTGACCATTGACTTGGGCTTTTTATTGGCTAGCTCTCTCTCTCAATTATTAACCCATTACTATTAATCTGTGTATCTCCACATGGCTGTGCCTTACCTAGGTGATGCCCTGGGATCCTACTTCATCAGTGGCTTCATGGCATAGCTATGTCCTTTCTCTTTTTTCTCCATGTCTCTTTGTTCAGAATTCCTGCCTAGTTAAATTCTGCCTGTTCCTTGGTCAAAGCAGCTTTATTCATCAACCAATCAGAAAAACATAGTTATAGTATAGAGAAGGACACCCACATTATCTCCTTTTCTGTCCAAATAAAAAGGAAGATTTTAAATTTAAAATAGTGAATTTATATACAAAACGGCTATCAGGCAAGAATTATAGTTATAATATTTAGTCTATTTATATATGGCAAAATTTAAAGACAATATTTTATCTTCTATTCTATCTTTGTGAATCTAAAAGTTTATATCTAATTTATTTTTATTATAACTAAGAAATATAACTATAACTATTTGTCTTTAATTCTGTCAGAGACCCCACAAGGATATAATATAAACTCTAGAATTGACAAAGATATCTCACTGTCTGGACAATCATCCAAAATTCTTCTGTAACATCAGAACATCTATCTTTAGTCTATAGGCCCAGAGTGTCTGGTAATTTTTTAGTCAAGCAGAAATCTTAAAGGACCATCCGGTCCCTTGGTAAAGTTAGTAGTCACTTTTCTGTGGGTTCTGTGCATCCAGTTTACACAGCATGCAGTCAAGGACAGTTTTTGTGCAAATGGCTATCCCTGGCATATTGAAGGCAAACTACATAATGAGTTTCTTTGGTGCCCATCATGCTCTCTGACATAATTGGTGCTGCCAGGAGCAGATGTGTCTCATTGTTAGAAAAAGCCCTAAGTTAAGAAACCATTTTAAATATCATATTATGTAGGTCTTTGAAAGGTTTTGAAGACTACTCACCCATCATGATCATTTATTTTTAAATGAGTTGTATAAACACAATACCTAAACAAGAATAGAAATATACATGTAACAAATTGACCTTAAATTTGTATTAATAAACCAAAATCCATACCAAAACAAAGTATTCATTTCTATATCATATCCCCTTTTATTCCTTTGGAAGAGATTGTGATCATCGACCACTCATAATCTTATAATCAACAATGTTTAAATGAAAGCACACCCAGAAACAAACTATGGTTTAATGAAACAAGATCCCCTAAAGCAATGCCCCAGGTAATCCAATATCCAGAACAGTCAACATGATACAGCCTCACTTATCACTACAGCTAAGATTTGGCCATGGTTCTGGGTTTTCTCAGGACCCGAATGGAATTGACAGTGCCCCAAACAGCATGAACCAGTTTGGAAAGAACTACACCCAGATTCCCAAATACTGTTTGTAAATGTGTGTTTTCATTTAAACAGGGTTGATGACCACAGTCAATGAGACACTTAGTCTGGGGGTCATGGGTTCAACCCTATACTGGGTGTCAGAATGTAATGGACAAATGTAATAGAGTCAACAAAAACATAAATAAAGGGAAGTCAGATATTTATTAGGGAATCACTCAAGAATGACCAAGGTAGAGAACCTCCAAGGTCTTATGCCCTTAGGTGGTGGAAGTTGACATCCAAGACATAGAGCTCACCTCACAGTCTGCACATATCATCTGAGACCCTGCTCAGAAGGGGCCAGAACCTTCAAGACTATTAATTGAAACTGTTCCCATAACACCTCTCCTTTCTCCCAGAACCATCCTTCCTCCATTTCCACTGAACAAAACGGAACAAAAATCACATAGGAAAGCCACAAGCTCTCATATCCACTCAGGCTCCATGGTTGTTGCTTCAGTCTCTGTGAGCCAGTATGAGCTCTGCTTAGTGAAATCTGGGGACTGAATTCTGCTGATACCCTTGATCCCTCTGTCTCCTCCATTATTTCCTCCCCATCTTCCACAGGTTTCCTCAAGATTCAAGGGCAGGGGCCCAATAGTCATCTTCAGTTTGCTCTCTCTCTCTCTCTCTCTCTCTCTCTCTCTCTCTCTCTCTCTCTCTCTCTCTCTCTCTCTCTGTGTGTGTGTGTGTGTGTGTGTGTGTGTGTATGTGTGTGTGT
The DNA here is from genome assembly GCF_017639785.1 of Mesocricetus auratus. Taxonomy (NCBI): domain Eukaryota; kingdom Metazoa; phylum Chordata; class Mammalia; order Rodentia; family Cricetidae; genus Mesocricetus; species Mesocricetus auratus. Next base: position 66,799,125 of record NW_024429266.1, read on the forward strand.
GTATCTGCCTACCTAATGTTTGGCTGTGTGTCTCTGTACCCTCTCAATCAGCTGTCCCAGGTAGTTTCTTTGATGACATTTTGAGTAGACACTGGTTGATAAGTATATAAGGATATCCTTAGGAATCATTTTATTGACTCTTTTCTACCAGAGGTCTCTGGGATATCCAACCTCTGATTCATGATCCTCCAGACAGTGTTAGTCATGAACTCCTTATCATGGTATGGGCTTCAAGTTAGACCAGTCATTGGTTGGCCACTCCTACAGGTTCTGCACCTCCATTACCCCAGTACATCTTGCAGGTGAAACATTATAGGTTGAAGGTTTTATGGCACACTTGGTATCCCAGTTCCACCTCTAGAAGCCTTGTCTGGTTACACAGGATTCCCAGTTCAGGCTCAGAATCCTCCATTACCAGGAGTCCTCACTGGGGTCACTCTGGTAGAATCCTGAGGGTTTCTATTAGACTAGTTTTCCATATCACTCTGCCCTCAAATACCCTCCAAATCCAATTGTCTTTTCCAGTATTGTCTCCTTCTGTCCCACCCTCCTTCCCCCCTACCCCACCCAACACACAATGATCACTCCTGTTCCCATCTCCACTCACCTATAGTCCAACCACAAAATCTACTATATTTCCTCTCCCTAGGGAGATCCATGTGTCCCTCTTATAACCATCCTAATTACTTAGCCTTTCTAATTGGTGGACTGTAGCATGATTATCATTGATTTAAGAGCTAATACCCACTTCTAAGTGACTACATACCATGTTTGTCTTTTTGTGTCTGGGTTAACTCACTCAGGATAATTGTTTTCCTAGTTACATCCATTGGCCTGCAAATTTCATGATATAATTTTCTAGCAGTTAAGTAATACTACCTTGTGTAAATAAATGTACCATATTTTCTCTATCTACCTTTCAGCTGAGAGACAACTAGGTTGTTTCCAGTTTCTGGCTATTATAAATAAAGCCGCTATGAACATACTTGAGCATTTGTCTTTGTGGTAGGATGAGTCATCCGTTGGGTACATCCCAAAAAACAGTTTATGTGTATCTTGAGGTAGACTAATTCCCAATTTTCAGAGAAACTGCCATATTGATTTCCCTAGAGATTATATGAGTTTGCACTCCCACCAGCAATAGAGGAGTGCCCACCTTGATCCTCCTGATGTTGTGTATAGAGAGTTGTGTTACCCACACTGGGTTAGATCTTGCCATATCAATTAACTTAATCAAGATAATCTCCCACAGACAGGCCCACAAGTCAACCAATTGTAGGCAATCCTTTATTGAGGGTCTCCTCCTGGATGATTCTTGGTTGTGTCAAGTCAAAAATTAAGGCTAACCATCATGTCCAGTATATTGGTTTTTTGTTGTAGTGACAAATACCTCAGGAGATCAATTAAAAGGTAAAAAGCTGTGTCTTAGCTCATGGTTTATGAATTTTGAGTCAATCATTAGGTTCCCTTGTTTGAGGGCCTGTCGTGAGATAGATTATCATGGTGGAATAGTGTGGTGAGGCAGAGCAAGAGAGAAGGAAGCAAGAAACAGGAAAGGAAGTCACACAAATGACATAGGAGCCCCAAAAACAAGCTCCCAGGGAGCTTCTTTATTCAACTTGTCTGCAAATAATGCCAATTTATTAAGACTCACTCAAAGACTTACTCCAGTAAATAGGTTACATTCCTCAGTATCAAGTGATTCTTCAAAATTAGATACATGCTGATTAGATAAAAAGACTTTATAATACTTGAGACTTTTTGACAACACATTTTTATCTTAACCATAATGGTCAGCAAATAGAAAAAGTGAAAATAATAAATGTATGTAATTTTAAGTCTGAAATAACTGAGGAGCTATCACTCATTTCTTTTGAAAATAAATATTTTTGTATTCAGCAAGGAAGATGTTGAAAACAGAAATTAAGGTACTATAGAAAATTAAATTGCATTTTCATAAATATATATATGATTCAAAATTAAAAACATATAGAAAGGATGTCATGAATTTTAGGGTAATAAAAACATAGTGAGTTCTTCTTAAATTCCAGACACTAGATTAGGAACACAACATACAAAGACATTATCTTGGTTCCCTTTCCTAATGTTGTGATAAAATAACTTAAGGAAGTAATCTAGGGGTGGAAGCATTGTTTTAGTTCACAGTTCAAGGGTATAGTCCATAGTGATAGGGAAATAAAGGGAGCAGGAGTTTGAAACAGCCAGCGCATTGTATACAAAATTCAGAAACAAAGAGGGATAATGCATGATGCAATTCAACTCATTTGACATATATATAGTTTAGGATCCCAGCCAGCGATTGATGCTATCCACAGTGGACAGATCTTCTTCTTTTTTATCTTTTTTATCCAGTTTAAATTTAGATAAGAAACAAGGTTGCTTCATAAGTCAGTTCCAGGTCCCTCACCCTTTCCCTCCCCTCCTCCCGTGCCCTCCACCCAACCCCCCCCCGTTATCCCCTCATTCCCCCAGGGAGGGTGAGGCCATCCATGGGGGTGTCCATAGTCTATCATTTCATATAGGGCAGAGCCTAGACCCTTCCCCAAGAGTTCAGGGTGATAGTGCACCTCACATTGTTCTATGGGAGTCCAAAGTCCTTGTGTATAATTGGGATGGGTACTGATCTGCTGCCCAAGGCTCAATAGATTACCTAGGCCTCCTCACTGACACCCAGATTCAGGGGGTCTTGATCAGTCCCATGCTGGATTCCCAGGCTGATGCCTGGGATTCAAGAGTTAACCTTTGTCTGGTCAGCTGTTTCTGCGGGTTAAACCAGCCCAGTCTTGATCTCTTTGATCATCAGTCCTCCTTCTCTGTTACTGGCTTTCTTGAGTTCAGCTCAGTACTTAACCAAGGGAGTCTGCCTCTTCTTCGATCAGCCACTAAATGAAGTTTCTGTTTCCCAGACTATCTGGCCATAGGATTGTAGGCTGGCACTCCCCAGATCTATGTCTAAAATCCATATATGAGAGAGTACATGCCATGTTTCTCATTTTGTGACTGGGTTACCTCACTCAGGATGGTTTCTTCTAGTGTCATCCATTTGCCTGCGAATCTCATGATTCCATTATTTTTTTCTGCTGAATAGTACTCCATTGTGTAGATGTACCACATTTTCTCTATCCACTCTTCGGGTGAGGGACATCTAGGTTGCTTCCAAGTTCTGGCTATTACAAATAAAGCTGCTATGAACATAGTGGAACAGACATCTTTGTTGTATGAATGGGCATCTTTTGGATATATGCCTAAGAGTAGAGTTGCTGGGTCTTGTGGTAGGTTTATTCCCATTTATCTGAGGAATCTCCATACTGATTTCCAAAGTGGCTGAACCAGTTGGCACTCCCACCAGCAATGGAGGAGTGTCCCCCTTTCACCACATCCTCTCCAGCATAAATTGTCATTGGTGTTTTTGATTTTAGCCATTCTGACAGGAGTGAGATGGTATCTCAGAGTTGTTTTGATTTCCATTTCCCAGATGGCTAAGGATGTTGAGCACTTTCTCAAGTGCCTCTCAGCCATTTTAGACTCCTCTATTGAAAACTCTCTATTTAGTTCTGCAGCCCACTTTTTAATTGTGTCCTTTGATATTTTGGAGACTTGTTTCTTGAGTTCTTTGTAAATTTTGGAGATCAACCCTCTGTCAGATGTGGGATTAGTGAATATTTTTTCTCATTCTGTGGGCTGCCTTTTTGTCTTGCTGACTGTGTCCTTTGCATTACAGAAGCTTCTCAGTTTCAGTAGGTCCCATTTATTAATTGTTGATCTCACTGTCTGTGCTACTGGTGTTATGTTCAGGAAGCTGTCTCCTGTACCAATTTGTTCAAGGCTACCACCCACTTTCTCTTCTAAGAGGTTCAGTGTGGCTGGATTTATGTTGAGGTCTTTGATCCATTTGCACTTAAGTTTTGTGCATGGCAATAAGCATGGATCGATCCGCATTCTTCTACATGCCAGTCTCCAGTTATGCCAGCACCATTTGTTGAAGATGCTTTCTTTATTCCATTGCATGTTTTTAGCTTCTTTGTCAAAGATCAGATGTTTATACGTGTGTGGGTTAATACCTGGGTTTTCAATTCGATTCCATTGGTCTACCTGTCTATTTTTGTGCCAATACCAAGCCGTTTTCAGTACTATAGCTCTGTAATAGAGCTTGATGTCAGTGATGGTGATGCCTCTGGACGTTGCTTTGTTGAACAGGGCTGTTTTGGCTATCCTGGGTCTTTTGTTTTTCCATACAAAATTGATTATTGTTCTTTCAAGGTCTGTGAAGAATTGTGCTGGGATTTTAATGGGGATTGCATTGAATCTGTAGATTGCTTTTGGCAGGATTGTCATTTTTACTATATTGATCCTACCTATCCAAGAGCATGGGAGATCTTTCCATTTTCTGAGGGCTTCTTTAATTTCTTTCTTTAAAGATTCAAAGTTCTTACGAAACGGGTTTTTCACTTGTTGGTTAGCATTACCCCAAGGTATTTTATGTTGTTTGCGGCAATTGTAAAGGGTAATGTTTCTCTGATTTCTTTTTCAGCCCTTTTATCATCTGTATATAGTAGGGCTACTGATTTTCTTGAGTTGATCTTGTAGCCTGCCACTTTGCTGAAGGTGCTAATCAGCTGTAAGAGTTCCCTGGTAGAGTTCTTTGGGTCATTGATGTAAACTATCATATCGTCTGCAAACAGTGAAAGTTTGACCTCTTCCTTCCCAATTTGTATCCCCTTGATCCCCCGTTGTTGTCGTATGGCAATAGCTAGAACTTCAAGTACCATGTTGAAAAGGTATGGAGAGAGTGGACAGCCTTGTTTTGTTCCTGATTTTAGAGGAATTGCGTTGAGTTTCTGTCCATTTAGTTTGATGTTGGCTGTTGGTTTACTGTATATAGCTTTTATTATGTTTAAGTATGTCCCTGTTATCCCAGATCTCTCCAAGACCTTTATCATGAAGGGGTGTTGGATTTTGTCAAAGGCTTTTTCAGCATCTAGTGAGATGATCCTGTGATTTTTGTTTTTCAGCTTGTTTACATGGTGGATTACGTTGATGGATTTTCGTATGTTGAACCATCCCTGCATCCCTGGGATGAAACCTACTTGATCGTGGTGAATGATTGTTTTGATGTGTTCTTGGATCCGATTTGCCAGTATTTTATTGAGTATTTTTGCATCAATGTTCATGAGGGATATTGGTCTGAAGTTCTCTTTCTTAGTTGAATCTTTGTGTGGCTTGGGGATCAAGGTTATTGAAGCCCCATAGAAAGAGTTTGGCAAAGACCCTTCTGCTTCTATTGTGTGGAACACGTTGAGAAGAATTGGTATAAGCTGTTCTTTGAAGTTCTGGTAGAATTCTGCACTGAGGCCATCTGGACCTGGACTTTTTTTGGTTGGGAGACTTTTGATGACTGCTTCTATTTCCATAGGGATTATAGGTCTATTTAAATTGCTTATCTTTTCTTGATTTAGTTTTGGCAAGTGATAGCTATCCAGGAAGTCATCCATTTCCTTTAAATTTTTGAATTTTGTGGAGTACAGGTTTTCAAAGTATGACCTAATGATTCTCTGGATTTCCTCAGAGTCTGTTGTTATGTCCCCCTTTTCATTTCTGATTTTGTTAATTTGCGTGTTCACTCTCTGCTGTTTGGTAAGTTTGGACAAAGGTTTGTCTATCTTGTTGATTTTCTCCAAGAACCAACTCTTCATTGCATTGATTCTTTGCATTGTTTTCCTGGTTTCTACTTTATTGATTTCAGCCCTCAATTTGATTATTTCCTGGCATCTACTCCTCCTGGGGGAGTTTGCTTCTTTGTGTTCTAGAGCTTTCAGCTGTGATGTTAATTCTCTGGTATAACTGTTCTCCTGTTTCTTCATGTGAGCACTTAGTGCTATGAACTTCCCCCGTAGCACTGCTTTCAAAGTGTCCCATAGGTTTGGGTATGTTGTGTCTTCATTCTCATTGAATTCTAGGAAGTCTTTAATTTCTTTTTTTATTTCCATTTCCTCTTTGACCCAGAGATGGTGCAGTTGAGCATTATTCAATCCATGAGTTTGTAGGTTTTCTGCAATTTGTGTTGTTGTTGAATTCTAATTTTAAAGAATGGTGGTCTGATAAGATGCATGGAGTTATTCCAATTTTTTTGTTGCTGCTGAGGTTTGATATGTTGCCAAGTATGTGGTCGATTTTAGAGAAGGTTCCATATGGTGGTGAGAAGAAGGTATATTCTTTTTTATGTGGATGAAATGTTCTATAGATATCTGTTAATCCCAGTTGGGTCATTACTTCCATTAGACCCTTCGCTTCTTTGTTGTGTTTCTGTCTGGTATTCCTGTCTAGTGGTGAGAGTGGTGTGTTGAAATCTCCAACTATAACTGTGTAGGGCTTTAGATAAGAATTAAGTTCTAATAATGTTTCTTTAATGAATGTGGATGCCTTTGTATGTGGGGCATAGATGTTCAGGCTAGGCACTTCATCTTGGTGGATTTCACCTGTGATGAGTATGCAATGACCTCCTTCATCTCTTTTGATTGATTTTATTTTAAAGTCCAGTTTGTTAGATATTGGGATTGCTACCCCTGCTTGTTTCTTGGGGCCATTTGACTGAAAATTTTTTCCCAACTTTTAACTCTCAGGTAATGTCTGTCTTTGAGGGTGAGGTGTGTTTCTTGTATGCAGCAGAAGGAAGGTTTCTGTCTTGGAATCCATTCTGCTAGTCTGTGTCTTTTTATGGGTGAGTTAAGGCCATTAATATTGAGGGATATTAATGACCATTGATTGCTCATCCTTCTTTGATTTGCAATGGTTGTTGTTTGTGGAATTATGTGTGGAATTTCACCCCTTTGTTCTTTTGGCTGTTGGTAGAGAGGGATTCTCTAATGCCTATGTTTTTCTGGTTGTAGTTAGCTTCCTTGGGTTGGAGTTTTCCTTCCAAAATTTTCTGTATGGCTGGGTTAGTGGACACATATTGCTTGAATCTAGTTTTGTCATGGAATATCTTGTTTTCTCTGTCTATAGTGATTTAGAGCTTTTCCGGGTATAGTAGTCTGTGCTGGCATCCATGGTCTCTTAGTGTAGGTAGAATATCTATCCAGGACCTTCTGGCTTTCAGAGTTTCCATGGAGAAATCAGGTGTAATTCTGATAGGTCTGCCTTTATATGTTACTTGACCTTTTTCCTTAGCTGCTCTTAATATTCTTTCTTTATTCTGTATGTTGATTATTATGTGGCGAGGGGATGTTTTTTTTTGTGGTCCACTCTATTTGGTGTTTTGTAGGCTTCTTGTACCTTCATTGGCATGTCTTTCTTAAGGTTGGGAAAGTTTTCTTCTATAATTTTGTTGAATATTCCTTCTGCCCCTTTGAGGTGGATTTCTTCTCCTTCTTCTATACCTATTATTCTTAGGTTTGGTCTTTTCATGGTGTCCCATATTTCCTGGATGTTTTGTGTTAAGGACTTGTTGGATTTAAGGTTTTCTTTGGTTGATAAATCCATTTCTCCTAGTGTATCTTCAACACTTGAGATTCTCTCTTCCATCTCTTCTATTCTGTTGGTAATACTTGTATTGGTAGTACCGTACTGTTTGTCCAGCTTTTCTATTTTCTGCCTTTCTTCAGATTGTGTTTTTTTAATGTCTCTATTTCAGTTTTCAACCTTGCAGTGTTTGCATTGCTTCTTGCAATTTTCTGTTGATCTTTTCATCCATTTGTTGCCTTTTATGAATTTTTGGTTTGTTCTTTCTTCCATTTCTTGCATTTTTTGGTTTGCTTTTTGTTCCATTTCTCACATATTCTGCTTTGTTTCTTCTTCCATTTCCTGCCTTTTTTGGTTTGTTTCTTACATTGTTTTCATTTTTTGCTTTGTTTTTTCTATCATTTCTTGCATTTTTTGCTTTGTTTCTTCTTCCATTTCCTGCCTTTTTTTGGTATGTTTCTTCTTCCAATTCTTGCATTTTTTGCTTTGTTTTTTTCTTCCATTTCTTGCATTTTTTGCTTCATTTTTCTTCCATTTCCTGCCTTTTTTGGTTTGTTTTTTCTTCCAATTCTTGCATTTTTTGGTTTGTTTTTTCTTCCATTTCTTGCATTTTTTGGTTTGTTTTTTCTTCCATTTCTTTGAGGGATTTTCCTATATCCTCTTTTAGGGCCTCTATCATTTTCATGAAAGTGCTTTTAAGGTCGTTCTCTTCTGCTTTGTTCGCATTGGAATGTTGGGGTGTTGCTGGTGTGGAGTCTCTAGAATCTGGCGGTGTCATATTTGTTTTTCTGTTGCTGAGTGTGTTTTTGTATTGTCTCTTTCCCATCTCTTCTTCTAGTGGTTGCAGAGAGAGCCCCTTACGGGTCTGGGGACCAGAGTTCCCTTTTGGGGGGTGCTAGCAAGTCCAATAATCTGGTGGTTCTTCTATTCCTTGTCCAATTGCTGGTCCCATGGTTGGGGAAGAACAGGAATCTGGGGCGCTTGGCTTCCTACCTGGTCCAGTGGACCCTATGCTGGGTCCTGTTCTACCTGATCCGGAACAGCTACTCCCCTGGTCTTCCTGGCTCCTCTGGTTTCCTGGTCTCGTTGGCAGGAGAGAAGATCTGGAGTCTGGGGTGCTTGGCTCCCGCCGGGATTGGGAGCTCTGTGCAGTTCCCAGGCGATGTGCAGGCACTGGAACACAGGCCCGGGAGCCGGCCTGTTTACCTGATGCTGCCGGAGGAACAGCTGCTTCTGGACAGATCTTCTTATCTCCATTAATGTAATCAGGACAATCTTCAGGCAAGCCCAGATGCTCATCTCCAAGGTGTCAAAATTACAAGGAACCCTAACCATCACAGACAGTAATGTAGACTTTGATCTTATATTATCCACATTAGCCTTTTCAATCTTCTAATCATAATCTTTCCCAACAGCATCACAGGATTATTTCAAAATTTTTCAGTGTCTGATTGAGAAGAGATAGCAATTAAACTATGCTTAAATAATAGATGTTAATTGTAAGTTAAATAATGATTACTTAAATCATTAGTTCATTAGCTCATGTTTTTGGAAGATTTAGTAATGTCTACAGAGAATGAAAATGGAATGCAGGTGGAGATGTTTCTAAAATGTTAGGTAACGAATTAGCTAGGAATTGGTCTGCCTTTCACACTATTAATAGGTAATATTGAGCCTAAAGAAATGTGTCTCAATGGTTGTTCAAAAGCCTTAAAATACTATAGTCTGGCTTGAACTGTTGATAGAGTTGTTTTAGCTGCTTCTAAGACTATGAAGCAGATGCACATAAGAGAAAAGTTTTTACCCTGGAACCTTATTTTGTTTTGGTTTTTCACCAGTCAACCCCCTTGTAATAAGACACTTGACAGTCTGGCACTTTTGTCTGCATATACTATACACACATCACAAATAATAAACTAGAAACCTTAGAATTCCATTGATCCTTCCACCTGCACCAAGCTATATATGTTCCCATAACTGAAAAATGCTACAGATTTATAGACTATTAGGAACAATCCTTTATTTTTCTTGAAACCCATAAAAGGAAGCCCCAAATAAATAATGGGGCTCTTGAATGCTGTCACTCCTATGGCCTGCTTTCAATCTTGACGGTGTGTCTTTCCAAACAATCTGCACTGTTGCTTCATTCTGGATAAAGATATCAAGCTTCTTTTGCAACTCCATGTGAGCCCTTGTTTTCGATTCTTTAGATAAAAATCCAATAACACCTGGCCAATCACCAACCACTAGTAACAGTTATAACTATGTTATCTCCAGATGTTTCCATGAAGCTGGACCCAAACACACAATGCTCACACTGAGATTAACTTGTTTTCTCAACATGCTTTGGATCAGCTATTCAAACCACATAATTACTGTCTGCTAAATTATCCAGAAGAGGAGACATATTTTTGAAGATTAATTTATAAATGTGTTGCATCTGTAATCAAAGGAAGGAGAAATGTCATTGCACTCATTCCGGGGCTATAAAAATCAATATTTTGGTTGTTATAATATATGAAATTGGTCATTAGCTTTAAAGATTACACAAAGAAAGATACTGGAGTATGAGAATTCTTATATTTAAGGGCAATAATAAATGCAAAACTTAACATCACATAAATATGGATTATGATCAAGAAATGAAACAAGTTTTAGTCAACTTCAATGTATTTCCTTAAAGTGTCAACCACTAAGTTGAGCACTTGCAGTACAAACATAAAGAAAGGTGAAAACCTATCTTTGAGTGATGGAAAACTGTTTGATTACCACATTGTCCCATTAAAATGTTCTTTTTACTACAATTTTTTTTCAATTTTTAAAATATTTTATTTAATCCAATAGATCCAAAATACTGTTATTTCAACATGCAATCAGTATAAAACCTTGACGAAACTTTTATTTTTATTTTTTTAGTTGATAATCTGATTTTCCTTTTTTATTTTATATATTTTATTATTTTAATTTTAAATAGCTTGTTTTACATGTCAATCCCAGTTCCCTTTCCCTCCCCTCCTCCCGCACCCCACATTATCCCCCCCATCCTCCAACCCTATTGCCAATTCCTTCCACATAGGGGATATCTAGAGTCCGTCATTTCACTCAGGGTAGGGTCCAGGCACTCCCCTAAGAGTCCAGGCTGAGAGAGCATCCCTCTTTGTGTTATGGACATACCATGTCTGTTAGTATTCAAGGAATAAACACTGATCCACTGCTCAGGACCCCATAGGTTTCCCAGGGCTCCTCACTGACTCTCACATTCAGGGGGTCTGGATCAGTCCCATGCTGGCCTCCCAGCTGTCGGTCTGGGGTCCAAGAGCTCTCCCCTGTTCAGATCAGCTGTCTCTGCTGGTTTTGCCAGCCCATTCTTTGCCAATTTGCTCATCGCTCCTCTCTCTCTGTCACTGGGTTCCTTGGGTTCAGTTCAGTGTTTAACTGTGGATGTTTGCCTCTGCTTCCATCGGTCACTGAATGAAGGCTCCCAGATGGTTATAGACATCAAATTCATTATCAGGAATGGGCATTCGGGGTGGTCTCTACACTATTGTTTAACTTGCCAATTGGTGTCATCCCTTTAGATCACTAGAGGTCACAATGGTGCCTGATCTGTCTTCTAACCTATGATTCCCTCTTCCCCCTATCCTACCTCCACAGTCAACTTTCCTGTTCCCCCATGGCCTACTCTCTCTTCCTCTTCTCGCCCTCTCTATTTCCCAGCTCCCCCTCCCCCCAAACCCTTGTCATGTTCCCCATCTGTTCAGAGGATCTTGCCTCATTTCTCTTCTCTTGGGTACAATGCATATCTTTTATGTTCTTTCCTGTTTCCCAGACTCTGTCATTGGAAGTGCACACTGGCACTCTCCTGATCCATGTCTAAAGTCCATATATGAGTGAGTACACACCATCTTTGTCTTTTTGTGACTGGGTTACCTCATTCAGGATGGTTTCTTCCAGTGCTATCCATTTACCTGCGAATTTCAGGATTGCATTGTTTTTTTCTGCAGAGTAATACTCCATTGTGTAAATGTACCACATTTTCTCTATCCACTGTTCAGATGAGGAGCATCTAGGTTGCTTCCAGATTCTGGCTATTACAAATAATACTGCTACGAACATAGTGGAGCAGATGCCCTTGTTGTATGAATTTACCTCTTTTGGATATATGCCTAAGAGTAGAATTGCTGGGTCTTGTGGTAGATTGATTCCCACTTTCCTGAGGAATCTCCATACTTATTTCCAAAGTGGCTTTACGAAATGGCATTCCCACCAGCAGTGGAGGAGTGTTCTCCTCTCTCCACATCCTCTCCAGCATAAATTGTCTTCAGTGTTTTTGATTTTAGCCATTCTGACAGGAGTAAGATGGTATCTCAGAGTTATTTTGATTTGCATTTCCCTGATGGCTAAGGATGTTGAACACTTTCTTAAGTATCTCTTGGTCATTTGAACTTGAAAGAAAGAAATCAAAGAGGATACCAGAAAATGGAAAGATCTCCCATGCACTTGGATTGGAAGGATTAACATAATAAAAATGTCAATCTTGCCAAAAACAGTCTACAGATTCAATGCAATCCCTATCAAAATTCCGGCACAATTCTTCACAGACCTGGAAAGAACATTAATCAACTTTATATGGAAAAACAAAAGGCCTAGCATAGCCAAAACAACCCTATACAATAAAGGAACTTCAGGAGGCATCACCATACCTGACTTCAAGCTCTATTATAGAGCTATAGTCCTGAAAACAGCTTGGTATTGGCACAAAAATAGGCAGGTTGACCAATGGAACTGAATTGAAAACCCTGATTTTAACCCACACACCTATTAACACTTGATTTTTGACAAAGAATCTAAAAATGTGCAATGGATAAAAGAAAACATCTTCAACAAATGGTGCTGGCATAACTGGGTACTGGTATGCAGAAGACTGCAGATAGATCCATGTTTATCACCTTGTACAAAACTTAAGTCCAAATGTATCAAAGATCTCAACATAAATCAGGCCACACTGAAACTTTTAGAAGAGAAAGTGGGAGATACTCTTCAATGAGTTGGTACAGGAGACCACTTCTTGAACATAACACCAGTGGCACAGACTCTGAGATCGACAATTAACAAATGGACCTCATGAAACTAAAAAGCTTCTGTAAGGCAAAGGACACAGTCAACAAGACAAAAAAGGCAGTCCACAGAATGGGAAAAGATATTCACTAACCCCACAGCTGACAAAGGGCTAATCTCCAAAATATACAAAGAACTCAAGAAGCAAGTCTCCAAAACACCAAAGGGTCCAATTAGAAGGTGGGGTACAGAACTAAACAGAGAATTCTCAATAGAGGAGGCTAAAATGGCCAAGAGATACTTTACTACAATTTTTAAATCCTTTAAATTATGTGTCTGTTGTTTGTAGGCATGGTAGTATGTACCAATATAATCCAGGAGGGGCACTGAGTGGTGAGTTTCTCAATGTGGGTGCTAGGAACTAAGTTCAGATCCTCTACAAGGGCAACAAATCCTCTTACTGACTATGTCATCTCATCAGGGCTATAGTGTTCATTTTTAATGATGGATGATTCTCTTGTCTCAAACTTGAGATCACATCTGCTTTCCCTGTACTCCCTGAAGCACATGGGTTTGAAAACACTTCATTTAGGATTGCTTTCCAAACTGTAATTATGCTTTGATTTTCATGGTCCACTTCTTTTGTTCCAGCCATTCCAGAATCAACGACTCACTATAAATGTATTAATATGCTTAAATAAGTGATCCAGAAGTTTATTCATGCATATTCTGTGGAGACAACACTTATCAAGAAGATAAAGTCACAGACTAAATTATGTTTTATAAATGATAGTTTTTGAGAGCCATTTTGGGACTGTGATAGTGTCACAGAGACATAAAATTGGAAGTAAAGTGACTTAAAGGAAAAATGATACCAGAAAGCAGAACATATAGAGGAAGGAATATGCTGAAAGAAATGCTATTCTATGAAAGGAAGAGGAACCAAAAACCAAAGTACTATTTTCTGAAAATTGTCCTGATCTCTAATGAGTTTCCACCTGTTAACACTCCCACAAAGACAACATACTTGATAATGTCGACTGCTATAGAAATGGAATTTTAGGCTCAGGATATATACCTGACTTAACCAAAGTCATATAATGAATGCAAGGTAAGACCAAAATTTGACCCACATTTACTTGCTTCTAAGGTGTAATCTCTTTTTACAATGATATGATCATATAAGGTCAATTATTTGATAGAATATTATATTACAGTGAGCTGCTCTTAGATCATTTGTGCACTTATATTTTTATGAGAAGTTATCTTTATTGTTTGTGTGTGTGTACATTTTTGTATGTTTGTAGGTGCATGTACAATTGTGTAAACATGTCCATAGAGGCCAATGTAGAGTGTCTTTCTCAGTCATTTTCTCTTATTCTTTAAAACACGGTCTCTTATTATAGCTGAAGTTCACTGACTGTCCAAACTGGCTTCTTTATCCCTTGTCACTTCTCTATCCCTTGCTCTTATGTTTTCATTCATCTATCCAACAATCCTTTATTGAGTATCAGCTTGTACCATTTAATCTCGGTTGCAAAATGCATAGACTGGCCAACTTCTCTGAAGTTATGAACCAAGCAACCTGGGGCACAGACAGTTCCAGATCATACATCCTAGGCAGATTGTAGACACTTATCTATTACCATACCACTCATTATTTCTCCAAAGTATACAAGATTCTGCAAATGAGAATTAGGTCCTAGGAGAAAATACAGAAATGTGGTCCTATCATTCCCTGGAAGGCCAGACTTGCTGAATCAATCAGATGAGTTGTGAACAGGGAAGAACACAGAGCATTCACTATGGGTACTACAAGTGTTGATGTCACCTGAATACTGGAATCAGCAGAGCATGTGCAGATACAAGCAAATAAGGGCTACAAATTGAGTTGGAGAGATCAGTATGCACCCTAAACTCTAACATATAAAATGGTGATACCCCCATTCAGAAGTTGTCTTCCAAACTCAGGTAGCTCAGTCTAGAAACTCCCCTTCAGACACACCCAGACTCTTTTCTCCTTAGATCCTGTCAAGTTGAGAATCAATATAAAATCTCATGAACAGCTGTACTTGTCTTTGACTTTCACCCTTTAATCATTCATTCTTTCGAAGGCTGTCTTCTTTACGTGTCTCCACATCTTCTCCTGAATAAATTGTCTGGTCTATCTCCCTCCACTGATACATCAGCCACATTCCTCATGAGAAAAATGCACTTCACCTAGTCTCTTCACTTTGTTGATTTCCTTATACATGCACAAGTTGAATAAATATTTGTTGGATTAATTCCAAAGTTGTTCCCTCTACCATCTGCTCTTCTCTGAGTCCCTGGTGTTATCTGGCACTTTCCTGCTAATGACTTAGAAGCACATACTGTCAGTGCTAGCTTCTAACTGGAGTTCCACATCAGTACCTCTGGACAGTCTAATGATGGACCAGTGTTCTGAACTTGTCTATTCTTCTAGCTCCAGCATTACTTTCTAGTTATGTATTACCTGACCCAGCATAAGCTGAATTATATTCTCTCAATATGTATATTGAGGAGGGCATAGGCCCTGACCAAAATGACGTGACAGACTTTGATGATTCCCCCATGGAAGGCCTCACCCTCCCTGGGGAGTGGATGTGGGGTGGGATGGGGGGGCAGGTGGGGGCATGGGAGAATGGGAGAGTGGGAGAGGGAAGTGAGACTGATATGTAAAATAAGATTATTTCTAATTTAGATAAAAATTTATATTAAAAGAAACATATTCAAATATCTCCCAACTCTTTGTTCTAATTACAGAGCACATCTCAGAACTCTCTTTTTCTTATATTACGAAAATCATCTTTGTTTAATCCTATAATGGGTCTACCACCACAACCCCACAATACCTGTTTAGATGAGAAATCTTGTATCTTTTGTAAGAACTGAGGCATATTACATTGGAAAGACTAGTGGTTACTCAGCCTTCCCATTGCCCATAATGCATACCTGAGTATTATTATTTGGATACAGAATTCTACCTGTTTTTATTGTCAAGTATCCAGCTAGTGGTATCACGGAGAAGGGCTTCCATAAACATATGTGTATTATTAAGAGATATGACTTTTCTGGAAGAATCAAGAAACATTGGATGAGTCCTTGAAAAACACATCCTGTGCTAGGTACCTTCCTGCATCTTTCCGTGCTTCCTGACACCATGAAGCGGGCAACCTCCTGTTCTCAGCCATATGGCATTCTGCCTCACTTCTGCCTTGCCCAAAACAAACAGGTGTTAATGGACTTTAGGTTAAACCTTAGTACTAACAAACTGAATTAAAATTTTCCTTGTTCTAGTTGATTTTCTCAGTTAATCTGTCACACTGATGGAAAATCCAAACAATCTGGTAAACTCACATAAAAGTGTTTACTTTGGTCCAGAGTTTTGGGGGTACAGTCAAATGACCACTGGGACCATTGATTGGAGAGTCGGGTGCAGTACCACATTGTGGAAGGAACACACGATAAGCAAATCTGTTCACCCTGTGAAGAAAAAGTGAAAAAGATGAGGTAGAAGGGGTAAGGGACCCGCATTTCCTTTGAGGGCACACCTCCAATGACCTAAAAAATCTCCATGAGGCTATTCTCTACCAGGCTTTCTTTTTGAAGCGCCACTCACTAGCTCCCAAATCATGACATGGAGACTTATTATTAGTTATAAATGCTCAGCCTTATCTTTTTTTTTTTTTTTTTTGGTTTTACGAGACAGGGTTTCTCTGTATTGTTTTGGAGACTGTCGGTCCAGCCCGGCCTCGAACTCACAGATATCCGCCTGCCTCTGCCTCCCGAGTGCTGGGATTAAAGGTGTGCGCCACCACCGCCCGGCTGCTCAGCCTTATCTTAGCTCTTATTTTAATCCTTTTCTCTTTATCTACATTTTGCGTTGGTGCTTTTTACCTTTCTTTCTTTCTGTATGTCCTACTTTTACTACTTCTTGTTGCTGGCCAGCTGGTAGCTGCCTGGCTTCTGGCCCCAGGCATGGTCCTTGATTTCTCCGCCATTTTACTCTCTTTCTTGTTCTCTTAATTATTCTCACTGCCCACCAGTCCCATTATCCCTCTCCTGCCTAGTTATTATCAGTTCAGCTTTTTATTAGACCAATCAAGTACCTGAGGCAGGTAAGGTGAAACAAATGTAACACATTTTTACATCAATAACAAAGGCAGCATAAACAAATGTAATACAATTTTGCCAAGTTAAAATGATATTCCATAACACCCTTCCTCTTTACAATTCCACTGCTTTCCAATAGGACTTTTGTGGTGACCAGGAATGCCATTGAAGATCCCAATGGTAACACACCACATTTATCACCAGCCAGTTTCAAGATGCTCTTAGTAGTCTCTTTTTGAGAGCCTACACGCTCTTCCATGAAATCAATGATAGTGGTATGCTACCATAAGCTCCATTTATACTTCTTAACAGGACGTTGTAATGTCTCTAACATACTATTCTTCTGATATGACTTAAAATTCCACAGATATTCTGAATTTACAGGTTCCCCACCACATTTCAATATCTACAAATTCAGGAAGGGTATTTTTTTACTGCTTTTAAGAATCCTTGTAATTTTTAATACACACCAGGAATTTAATTTTCTTCAAGATCTTCATGATCACCATACTTGATATAGAAGATATAATTTCTGTGAATGTCAGAATAGTTGTTGGGATACTTCCAACACAACTGCATATTTTTAGGAAGAGAATTTTTCTCAGTGAGACCAACTACAATGGTAAATTCAATGTAATTCTTTGCTTTTCCATCTCTTTCAATATATGAAAAACATAAATAAGAGTTGAGAGGTGTTGTAGCTTGATTAATAAATGTCCCCCACAGGCTCACATGTTTGAACACTTGGATCCCATATGGTGGCAATATTTGGAGAGTCATGGAACTTTAGGTTTTGTAGCCTTGTCAGGAGAAGTGTATCTCTGCGGGACAGGATTAGAGGGTTTTCCACCTTGCCTTTATCTTGTTCTTCTTCAGATTCCTGTATAGTCAATGTGATCAGCCACCTTCCTGCTACTGCCGCCATGCCATGCCTTCCCTGCTATAGTGGACTCTATCTCCTCTAGTTGGGAGCCAAAATAAACCCTGTCTTCTGTAAGTTGCCTTTGATTGTGGTATTTTATCATAGCAAAACAAAAAGAAATCATATAGACGCTTCTTAGTAGAAAAGTCCTATGTAGATAATTAACTTGTAGTTCAGTCAGTAATCTGCAAATATGAGTATGGCTGATCAAAAAAATTAAATTTTATGTGCAAACTATAAATTGAAACACTCGAGGAAGATGGGAACAGTTTCCACTTGTGGGAAACAACACTCCTACTTGACAACAAGATCATGGGTGTTGTACCCAATTTATTCCTGGTCCCCCCCTGGCAAACATACCATGTATATCACATGTTTGCTGTTCAATGAATCACATTAACTTCTCAGTTTCCTCTAAAACCTCATTTACAGCCTAAACTTATAACCAATTGAATATGTTTTGCTTGAACTTCCCTGTTTCCTGTGGTGTTCTAATTTCATATTCAGTGTAAGTTATATGCACAGTGATCATATTTAAGAAACTTTGATTTGAGCTTTGTAAAATTGTCCCACGCCATACTTAGAGAATCTCTAGTTAGCAGGTATGAAAAAATAAGCAAATTAAATCTTTTCAGTTGCTTACCATTTTTCTGCCTACTAGAATGTTTCCTTAATCCTGGGATATTTTTACTGTAGTTTGGACTACTTCATCTTAAATGGTGATTTAAGGTTTTGTATTCCTTCATCCTTGAACCATTTTGGTATAGGTTCTGACATAGCATCAATTCCCAAGGGAGACACTACTCATTTGGGTTGTTATAGACTATTTTGTCCATGTCATCTCATGGTGAAAGGGGATACTATAGCTAGAGATATGACTTAGCAGTTAGGAGTGTGTATTGCTCTTCCAGAGAACCCCAGTCCCATTTGTAATACCCACCTTATAAGCATCTACCTGTAACTCCAGCTCCAGGTGATCAAATGCCCTCTGCTGGCCTGTGTGTGAGACTGTAATAACTTGTGTGCATATCACTTCCCCTCTCCCCCCCACACATATATTCATAATTAAGAAAAAGAAAATGGATACTGAATTATATTTTATGTTTAGAACAATTCAAATCATATATGTAATTTCCATTTCTAGTTGAGAAGACACAATTTAGAAATATAAAATGCAAAATGCTTTCAACCAAAGCTTCTGTGAGTACTCAAACTTTGCTACATATACATAATTTCTTGAATTACTGTATAAAGCTATCTTTGTGATATAAGCATACAACACTTGAATTATAAATTAGGTTTATGTTAAAATTTTGGCCCTTTATTAGCTACTTTTCTTGTTGTCATGATCAATTTAGCAAAGGAAATGCAAGAGAAGGCTTATTTGGGCTCACAGTTTGAGTGTATAATCTATCATGATACAGAAGGCCTGCTAGCAAGAACATGAGGCAAATGGTCCCATTTCATGTGTAGTCAGGAAGCAGAGAGTAAGGAACATTGGTGTTCAGCTCACTGTTTCCTTTAAATTTGATCCAAAGTCCCAGCCTGTGTAATGATGCTGCCCATATTTAGAGTAGGTCTCCCTACTTTGATTGATGAAATCTAGAAATCCCTCCCTTACAAACCCAATGGTTTGTAATCTAGGTAATTCTTCATCCTGTCAAGTGAGCAATCAGTACAGACCATTGCAAGATCCATTGCTAAACCATCTCATTATACATATGCAAATGTCCCCAAATTCAGAAATAATATGAAGCCTGGAATATTTCTGGTTCCAATTATTTTGAGTGAGGACTACTTAGTCTATGGCACTGTTATTCAGTGATTATCTCTTTTATTTATTTATTTATAGAATTTTTATATATTCATTTGCTCATGTGTGTGCCTCTGTGTATGTTTGTGTGTGGTGTGTGTGTGTGTGTGTGTGTGTGTGTGTGTGTGTGTGTGTTTGTGTACTGCGCCATGGCACACATGGAGTTCAGACTACAGCTTGTCAGAGTCAATTCTCTCCTTCTTTTGTGTGTGGGTCAGTGGTTGAACTCAGGTTCAGCCTTGACAGAAAGTTTACTCACTGAGCCATCCTACTGGCCCATATCGCTCTTCTTATAAAGAAAGCAACTGGTAGCCATCAATAAGGGTATACTTGGTTATTGTCTCTCTTAGCACTTGATATGAACATTGTGATTTTCACTGGGCTCTATTGAGACACATGTTGCATAATAGAGTATTGAACAACAGCCAAACCTCCATATGCTAATACCAAAACAATCTTTTTTTCATGGATACACTATAAGAAAAGAAGAATATTTGTAAAACATTTATATTGTGTGTGACACAGTGTTCCTTCCAAGTTTCCTGTTTGAAACATAAATGATTTTGATATGGAGGTAGGAAAAATGAAAGAAAAATAACAGCTGTGATAGTTCCAACTTACTAATTATACCTTTCCACAGGGCTCAATATTCATTATATATCTGAATTTTTTCCACTCCGATATCCAAAACCTAGGACAGTGTCTGAATGACTTAGAAGATGAGGAATGACAATGTTATCACATTCTATAACTGGCAAGCACCATGGATTCCTAACTTTGAACTTAACAGACATAGGCATGAGTTTAGTTGGAGCTTTCCTTCTCTCTCTCTCTCTCTCTCTCTCTCTCTCTCTCTCTTCTCTCTCTCTCTCACAAAATCTTTCAGTGAATCTCTGCATCTCTTCCTCTCCCTCTTCTATTTTCTTCCTTCATTCTATCTTCTTCTCTCTGTGCATTACCTGTAGCTTTAAAAAGAAATTCCCTTAAAGGTCTGACACAGAGACATGCGCGCGCGCGTGTGCACACACACACACACACACACACACACACACAGAGGGGTACCATAATTCATTACAGAAAGGTCAGTTTATCATTGTATGGTTCCACATAAACATGCGATTTGTCTTTGAATTTTTGAAGTGTGTAAATTTCTGATTCGTACATTATATATATATTTTTTAGAATCGCTTGTTCTCTAAGATGATCTATTTGGAATGTGCTACTCATTTCTTAATTATTGAATAACACAAGAAAGAATCTGTTTCTCTGTTAAACTAGCTGATAAGTTCTTAAAAAGTTCAATACAAGCTGTGCGACCTACTTCAGACTTTAAATGCCACATATTCCTTATCTTACATTCTCTCTCCAAATTACATTAATTCATTATTGAAACACTTACAGAACGTTGATATCTAAATTCGTAATTCTTCCCTTCTCCTGTGTTGCAATTATATTTTCCTGCAGCAGAAGACTTTTTATGAGTCTATTTGTTAGTGTGAGGTCTCTTCTGTGGAAAAGAGTAAGTAAAGTTGGGGGAAGACTTATCTGACATGAGCGGTCTTAGAATTCTACTGTTAGCCAAAGCAGGCACTGCAGAAATGGAAGCTGGAGGTTATGCCTGTGACCCCCTACTCATTTCAGTTAGACAAATGTTTCTTTAAAAGTATCTCCTCCGCTTCTAATATTTAAGTTGAAAGGAAAATTACAGAAAAGATTCAGAAGTTAAACCAAAAAGATTTTGGTGCTCTATGTCAGATTGCTCAATAAAAATATTTTATGGGATGATACCTAGAAAAATAAATAGGTCAAACACTTCTGGTTTATTCAGAGTCCTCATAATTTTGGGGGAAGTAAACACATGCTCACCTCACCATATCTAATTGTCTTACAGATAATTAAATAAATAAATAAAACATTAAATTAACTACCAGCAAATACAGAAGGCAAAATAAAAGCCAATGATACACAAGGGTTTTAGATGGTTTCAATCTCCAGAGCAAAACAATGTAATTACAGACAACATGCATTTTATAAGTGAGCTATTCAGAGACAGAGTTTTACAAAAGTACTCTCCTTAAGGAAAGATCCATCATTGGCAGCTCCAGGGTGGGATGGGAGGCCACCTGTAGAAGGCTTTTAAGAGCAAAGGCACTGAGAGAGATAATACTTTGAAAGGCTGCTCTGGACACAATGTGCTTTGGCAGACATTCTGCTAGCAAGTCACAAATCCTCTGACTACTTCTAGCCTCAGGAACCTCAGGAGCTGCTGAAAAGTCCAAAATCAAATACTTATTACACACAAACCCCTGCTTTCCATCCTAAGACATGGAAAATGGATGTTTCTAGAGACACTCAGTAACAAGACTGTATGTGAAAAGAGCAGTCATTTTGTGAGAGTAGAGATAGAAAGAATCATGTTGGAGAATAACTCCAGAGCCAACAGTTTGTGCTCTGGCTTACAATAAATAATCAGACCAAACAAATTTTCAAAGCACATTGAAACACACAATTAAGATTTGTAAAACTCAAACGTGTTTATTCTGAAAGTTAAGATAACCTTCAAAAGCTAGTTCTTTCTTTCTACCACTTGGCTTTCAGGAATGGAAATGAAGTCTCAGGTTTGGCTGATGCTAGTACACTTTGCTATATCTTGCAAAATTACAACATATTTATATAAAATTAATTCCAAGAAAAACATGAATGAGAACATAGGCCTAGTGGGACTTTACTGCAGTGGCAACAAAATCAAATAAAGACATTATGAGAAATGTATATTGCTGGCCAGGGTCATTGTTGAACACAGACACAAAAGTTACAGACTGGTGACAGCTGCAGGGATGACTCAGCAGTGAAGAGCACCCAGTGTTCTCCCTGAAGACTCAAGCTGAAGACAAAAAGAAGAAAACTACAGAATCATCCAAAAACAGAAACAGAAGCCTAGAAGGTTGCTTTTCTCAAGGTGCTATGGGAGAACTAGATGGCCTATTTGGGTAATAACAATCCTATTGGGACTCTACTGCAGCTAGACATGACCATGAGGTGAAATTAGAATGCAAGAGATGTGCAGTATTTCCATATTTTGACCATAAAACTCTGCCTTGTGATTGATGTACTCTGTCTGCCATCTGCAGCTAAATTGACTGGACTCTGAGGACTTAGTCCCAAAAGGTAGAAGATACTGCGGGATTATGTGCAAGAGAATGTCATCAGCACCAGCACCAAGACAGCCTGCCACAGAGCAAGAAATGAATTCAGAAGCATTAAAGTTTGATGCTGTTTTAGCACCTAAGGGAATCTTAACTGATACCCTTGATAAATGATAACAACCTCCCAGGTCACAGTGAGCATCTTACACTCCTGAATAAAAACAGTACAGTCCTTGTCATCACAATGAGACAGGAAAACAAAAATAAGAGGAAGAAGACCGAAAAAGTAAGACAAATTGCTCTTAGTCACAGATAAACCCCATCAAGATCATCAAGGAAGATGCCAAAATGTAGGACAAATATACAAAAATATATTAAGTATCAGCAGGAATTAGGGAAATACATCTCAAAGCCACAGCAAGTTGGAATTTCCCATTTGAAAAATTAGTGTGATTTATTGAAATATTGTATTTTATTAATTATGCACACAACTGTGTATCTGTGTGTGGAAATATGCGTGTGAGTCCAGTACTTGCAGGAGGAAGATGACACTGGATCCCCTGAAACTGGAGTAACACACATCTGGGAGCAACCCTACCTGGGAGTTGGGAATAGAAATCCACTGATGGGCAAAGTAATGAACTCTCTTTCCAGATGCTGGTTTGGTTTTTGCAAAATATATCCATTTAAGAATGCTACATGTGCTCTTTCCCTCCATCCTAGTCCCATAGCTGTGTCAACCCCAAACCAAATAAGCACACAAGACTTATATTAATTATGAAATGTTGGTCGATGAATAGGGCTTCTTATTGGCTAGCTCTGTCTTAATTCTTAAGCCATTTCTATCAATTTCTGTATTGCCACAAGACTGTGACTTACCCAGTAAAGCCTGGCATGGTATTACTCCTACGGCAGCATCAAGACTCTGTCTGGCCATACTTCCCAGAATTCTCCTCACCTCCTAGACCTGCCTATTGTGCTTCCCTATTGGCCACTAGCCACACAATATTTTATTCATCACCCAAAAACAGAACATATATACAGTAGGACTTACACCCATCAGAAGGACATTCAAAAAAGTAGGAGGTGTAAGCAAATGAAGATGTGCATGCAGGTGATGAAAGCAATCACAATACACTGTATACAGTTGGAAAGTTTTTTTTTGTAAATATACCAAACATTAGCTGTTGGTTAACATTTTGTTGTTAAATTGTTTTCTTTCTTTTTTTAAACATTTATACATTTGGTATGACTGCAAAATGCTGATATTTGCATGAAAATAGCATGGAGAATTCACAAACTTTGTGAAGTACAACCACCTTATGATCCACCAACCGCTGAGAATAGGAATCACGAGTTCAAAGAAATGACAATGCTGTTGATGCTATAAGAGTCACAATAGCAATATGGTGGAAGGGATCAAGTGTTCATGAAGAAAATTTCATACATGTAAACAATGAAGTATTATCTGTCTCTAGCAAAGAAAAGAATTCTATATGTCAAAAATATGCTAAACAAAAGGAGATGTGCTGAACTGTTATACATATGTGAGATGATATGAAATATAGAAATCCGTTCAATCAGAAAATGATGGTTCTAGGGTCAATGGGAGAAATGTGGAATGGCTGTTAGGATGAAATGAAATATGCCCCTTCAGGCTTGTGCTTTGAATGTTTGATTCATAGATGGTGGTGCTATTTTTGGAGTTGGGGAAACTTTACAAAGTGAAACTTCTTTGGAGGAAGTAGGTTCCTGGAGGCAGGTGCTACGCTGTGTATTGTTGATGACATCTTCTTGTCGCCCTGTATTCTGGCTTTTGTAGGTCATGAATTAGACAGCTTTGTGTCAGGCAGATTTCCCTTCCACCATGATTGATGCTTTGCCCACCCACAAAGGGGCACTGACCAAGGATTAAATGTATGTGCTAAAGTACTGATTACTTCCTTAAGGTATTTTTCTTGACTATTTGGAAACAGCAATAAAAACTAGCTGTTAAGATTGTCAACTAATAAGCACAAATTTTTGGTTAAACAACATAGATACAATCCAGAGATCTGTCATAAAATACTGAACTTATACTTGCTGATACATTATTGTGCACTACAAAAGTTAAGAGGGTAGCTAACACAGTAACCATTCTTATCACAATAAAATACATAACCAGAATCAATATAAGTAAAGAAATTTATTGAATATAATAGCAATATAGGAAAGTCTATTTCACTTGTATACTGTAATAGTAAATTCCTCGGAATTAAATAAAAAGCAAGCAACCTTATACACTTGAACGAAAATTTGAGGAATCAAAGAATAATGCCAAAATGGTATGCATATTTCAAAAATTACAAAATATCATTAAAGATTACTTAACTCTTAGAGCTATAGAGATGGCTCCATAATTAAGAGCATTTGTTGCTCTTGCAGAGGGCCTGAGATTGATTCCCAAAAGCCATGTTGCAGAGCTCACAATTACCTATAACTCCAGTTCCAGAGAATCTAATGCCCTCTTCTGGCCTCTGTGGGCTTAAATTCATGTGCACATGTAACAAAAACCAACACAATACATATGATTCAAAAATAATAAAAATAAATCTTTTAAAGACATTTTAAACTCAATAATTTTACTACATTCATCTTTGTGGAAACATATATTTTAAAATATCCACTTACCTCAATTATTTGTAGATGTAGAACAATTCCCAATAATGTTTTCTTCTTCTGTGGATAGAATTTGAAAAAGTGGAATTCTAAAGTCTAAAACTGTAAATGTATGTGGAAGTTAAAGGGGTTTTAGTAGAGCCTATTAAATAGGAAATACATTCCTTAAAGACTCAGCACCAACAGAAATTACTGTGAACAATACCACTTCATTTTAAATCCATACTGATTGCTCATGGTAGTAGTGACAGACAGGTACAGTAAAGGATAATGAAAAAGAACAGACACAAGAGACAGACTATGTTATGAAAACTGAGGCCAAGTTATAAAACACTTGATGAAAATAATTAACTATCCAAATTAAAATATGCAATAGGTACTTAATTCCAAAAACAGCTACAACATGAGGAGAGCTTTAAAAAGAAAAAATATGAAGTTCAAAACCTTTATAAGGAAATCATGCAAAGGGGGTGTTATATATTTAGATATAAAATTATGAGATATTCTACTTGTCTTAGTTAGGATTTATATTGCCATGAAGAGAAACTATGAGTATTTAATTGGGGTGGTTTACATTTTCAGAGGTTTAGTCCATTATCATCACGATGTGATATGGTGGCCTGTAGGCAGACATGATGCTAGGGAAATAGATGAGAGTCCTACATATTGACTCACAGACAACAATAAGTGGTCTGAGATACTTGGTCAGTTTTGAATATGAGACCTCAAAGCCCATCTCCACAGTGGCACACATCCTCCAAAAAGGACACACCTATTCCAGCAAAGCCATACTTCCTAATATTGCCAGTCCTAATGAGGTTATGGGGCCCATTACATTCAAACTAGTCCACTGCTTGTATGAAATACCCAAGGGCCAGCAAGATGGCTCAGGGAATAAAGGTGCCTTCTGCCAAGCTGAATGAATTAATTTTGGTTCCCAGGGCCAACATAATGGTGCAAAAGAACTGACTCTTGCAAGCTGTCTTCTGACCTCTACATACATACTGTTACAACACACAGACACCCAATCAAAATACATAAATATAAAAGGCTAATTTTTCAAAACATACCCATGTGTATATACACAAAGGAACTGAAAGAAGGTATTTTGAGCACACAGATGAAGAAGAACTAATATCTAAGCATTATGCAAATCCCATGAATCAATAAAATTGATCTAATTAAAATGGGCAGATATGAGCAATGATTTTAATAGAGAAGAACATTTGAATAAAGATGTAAGCTTAAATGGATTACTCATTATTCATCAGGCAAATGTTAGTTTTAAAAAAATATGATTTTACATTTATCCACTTATGCAAAAAATGAAAGTTTGCCCAAGGACATAATAAAAGGGAGCACTGTCATTCACTTTGGGAGAAAAATGTAGCCAATGATGTGAAACATTAGCATTATTCCGTATACTCAAGTGTTCTGCTATACGACGTCAAGGCACTACTCCTCATGAATGCCACACACAGAGCTAAAAAGAAATGGCCTACTTTACAGGCAGCTTAACAAACAGAAAGTAACTCTATGTGTGGTGAGATACTCTACAGGAAATCGTCTCCACCTTGTGCATCTACATAGTTATTCTCAATAGGAATCTGTAAAGTAAAAGGAGAAAGAAATCTAAGAAAAAAATGACAGCAGTTCTGGTGATCTACACAAGACACACACAAGATAAAGGCAGTAACATTCCAGCAGGGATGGAGTCGAGGGGGAAGGCTACTCAAGCCCAGCCATCAACTGAGGAGATATAGACAACTGATGTCTGCCGAAGGAGAGGAAGTCAGTTTTCACGAGGGAGGTGACTGACCCCTGGTAGATTAAACATGCCCCACGAGATGGCCCAACAACCTTGGGTATATGGGCATCACGACTGAACCTAGTGGGTTATTAGAAGGAAAAGGAGGAAGTGGGAAGGAAGTTGGAAGAGGTCTGCAGGGAATAAATATGTTCTAAAGACATTGTATACGTGTATAAAATCTCCAAATAATAAATAGTAATGTTTCATTTATTTTTCATTTTCTAAAACTAGAGCTATAAAGTATACATTAGTCATGTGTCCATGTATGTTTTTGTATGCATGTGTAGCAAAAAAGACAATTAATGTAGAAATTAGGTTAGCAGTTACCATTGAAAAGAAGAATAGAAGAGGATATGTCTAGATACATATAACTCAGAGACCTCAGAGGAACTGAGAGTTTTCGAAATGTAGATAATGATTTTGTCATTTCATATCATTGATGTCAATTAAATTATACCTACTCCTTGTTCATGCTTCTGTGTGATTCATTTTAGTAATAAAATATTCTAAAATAATTGAAGCCACAACTCCATTAATACCACTAGGGTTTTTTTTCCTTATGTATAAATTGAACCTCCAATTTTACTTCTAAATGTTTCTTAATTGCACAGTTTTAAGATGAAAAAGGAATTGAACCTATTTTCTGGACTAGATTTTGACTTACATTAACTACTGTTTATTTGCGGATCATGGCAAACAATAGCAGTAGCTCACTGTAACAGGCAATAAAGCCGGCTTCTTGAATTCCACCCAAAAAGCATTTTTAAACCTCTGTTTGACAGGCACTGTGCAGAATATTGTTGTGTTCTCACATCATTTTCACAAACCCTATAATTTTTGCACATTCCAGTTTTCCCAGCCTGCTTAAAACATTCTTACAAACCCTCACCTTTCAGAAATACATTAAATAAGGCCAGCCTCTGAATGGCCCAGGAGGGAAGGAATTATAGAGAATTCTTGGCATCTGTATGATTCTTTTCAGCTTGTGCAGATGGGAAATGTTAGAGTCGTCACCCAGCACCAGATGCCAGAGCAGAAAAAGGCCAGCAGCTTTCTTGATTTATTTAATTTTTCTTTTGTTCAGACTCCCCTGCCTCGCCTTCTGCCTCTGAACTCTGTAGAATCCCTGATGTGCGAAGCATAGCTCTGTATCCTTCTTCCTGTGGTCTCATTCCTTGGTAGCCCCTCCCTTGTTATTCTGCCTGACTGGCTCTCTGTGTGCTTAAACTTGATAGGCCAGCATCTAGTCTGGAACAGTAACCTAAGGAGAGGGTCAGGGGTCTTAAAGGCTGGTTTTCTGCAATAACAGCAATGGTTTGCTATAGTAATTGTTAGGAAGGCAAACAGGCCAGAGATATGGCTCAGTGGGTAAAGTGCTTGGTGAGCAAGCATGAGGATCTGGATTAAGACCCCAGCACCCACACTAAAGGATCAACATAGAGTTGTGGGGCCATAATCCCAGTATTTGTGAAATAAAGACAGTGGGTCCCTGGGATTCACTGGCCAGCCAGCCTAGCTGAATTGGAAAACTCAGTGAGAGTTTAAGAGACTAGGTCTCAAGAATAAGGTCAAGAGCAACCGAGAAAGACACCTCTGGCTTACACACACACATACACACACGCACACACACACACGGACACAGACACGGACACGGACACAAGCTTCAGGTGATTGCCAGGTGTAGTAAATTGGGCATTTATTAACGGCAAGGCAAGGCTCAAACCAGAGATAGTCTTTAATAAACTGCAACTCTGTCCAGGACAGTCTTGTTATCAATATCCTAAACAATCTTGGTGATATAAAGCGGTCTCTCTGAGCTACAAAGTGCAGAGAAATGGCCATAATGTGGTCATCTTTCAGCCAGATTGTACAACCAACAATGTGTTCTTATGTCAAATTAATTCCAGGTTTCAGCTAGGAAAAAACTTGTTTTTCGGCCTCTACTTTCTGTATCTTATACGTGTGTGTGTGTGTGTGTGTGTGTGTGTGTGTGTTGGGGCAATTGAGTGCAACAGTATGCATGTGAACATTAGAAAACAGACTGCAGGAGCTGGTTTTCTCCTCCCATCATGTGGGTCCTTAGGATTAAAGTCTGAGGCTTAGCAACCACTTTTACCCACTGAGCCATCTCACTGGCCCAGTCACTCCTTTAGATGTTGGCTTTCCTTCAAGTTACTAAGCCCATTTCCACTGTCTTATAGAGGTGTAATCCAGCCATAGAAACTCAGTTGGAGGGGAGTGTGTGTGTGTGTGTGTGTGTGTGTGTGTGTGTGCGTGTGTGTGTGTGTGTGTGTATATGCTGGTGTGCATTTTGTATTTGTACTTGTGTGCCCATGTGGAGGTCAGAGATGGACACTAGCGTTTTCCTCTGTCACTCCCCTCCTTAATTTTTGAAAAAGGATGCTATGGCCTGAACAAGAAATGTTTCCCAGGCTCCTGTGTTTGAATGCATGGTCCCCAGTTTGTGGCGATGCTTGAGGTTGTGGGAACCTCAGAAAGTATGGACACTGAGGACTGGTTTGATTTTTTTTGTCAAGCTTTGTTTCTTGTTCTTTCTCTGCTTCCTGTGTGTGCATTAAATGTTATCAGCCACTTTCCAGCTTCTACTACCATGCTTTCCCCCACCTTAACAGATAATTTCCCATCTAGAGCTGTAGTAAAAGCAAACCCTTTCTTCCCTAATTTTCATCAGGATATTTTATCACAACCGAAAAGAAACAGAAATATGGTCTCTCACTAAACCCAGAACTCGTGGATTCACCTAGGCTCACTGGCCAATGAGGTTCAAGGTTCTCTGTTCCTCCAATGCTAGGATGAAGGTGCCACCAATCCAGGTTTTGTTACATGGGTTCTGTGGGAAGGACCTTGGGTCCTTGCGCTTGAACAGACTGAATAGTCTCCCAGGCTTTTAAGTTGAGAGGGTTTTAATTTTGCAGCACAAGGACTTCAACTCCTTACCTGCAGGGATAGAGGGATGAAGGCTGCGCTTCCTCATTTCCTTTGCAAAGAAAGATGTGAAACAGAGGAAGCAATGCCCCGTCTGGCAATAGCAGTAAATATCCCCCTGCTGGTTTCTCCTTGAAGATGTCAACTGCAAATGGATTTAAAAGATTTATTTTCTTTTAGTTTTATTGATTCTCTGATTTGATTTCAACAGTAAAAGATAACAAGGGCAGAGGCTGTATCTTCGTTGACTTTAATCAATGGTCTAGTAAAATAAAATGATTCCTCAAAGAGATAAAATGTCTGACAAGTCTGTTTTACCAAAACAATACCTCACAGGCTGGAATCTGCAGGTGAGTTACCTTGCTGAGCCCTTTTGGGAAATAGTAGATGATCACCCAGTATGCTTTGCTCTCTCAAAGTGTGTTTTGTGTTGAGTCTTTTATTTTGAAAGTAAAAACACATATTTAAGGTGTAGCAGGGAACAGATGCAGGAGCATGGCTCTGTGTGTTTAGTGTTATTAGACAATGGTTACACTGAAATTTAATTCTCATAGCCAGCTTATGAAGTTTATAGTATTTTACTTTTATTGTGAAGTAAAACGTTTGGTGGCTGGGTAAAGAGCGCCAGCTAAAGAACATGAAGATCTGAGTTCAAGTGTCCAGCACCCATATAAGATGCTGGGTGTGGCCAAGCTGCCCTATAACCCCAGTGCTGTGGAGAGCAGAGACATAAGGATGACTGGATGCCAGTTTAGCTGCAGGTTTCCTGAGATAACTTGTATCAAAGAAATAAGGAGTGGAGTGTAAAACAGGATACATGCCATGTTCCTCTAGTCTCCACATGTACAAAAGTGACTGCACACACACACACACACACACACACACACACACACACACACACACACACACATACATACACCACATATGGACACACACAGAGAGACAAACAAGAAATATTTCCTTTGGTTATATTGGTTATATAGACACTTGAGCTCATGTATTCTTTATTAAAGACAGTTTTTAAATTGCTTCTTTTCTCTTTTCATTCAATCTTTTAAGCATTATTCAGTTAAAATCAGATTGTTTTATTTGAAAATTATTACATATGTTCAAAGTATAGTGTGATGATTTAATATACATATTATTCTATATGGCTGTCATGACTGAATTAACCTATTCACCACCACCACCTATGTTAGACACCCAGCTCCTAGTTTGCTGATCTTACAAGAAGGTGTGTTCTTTTAGACCAATCCCATCCCCCACAACCCAATTCCTGTAACTCATCGTTCTGCTATTAGAATGATTTTAAATAATACATGATTTATTTTTAATGCCTACTTATCCCACTTACCATTGTGTCCTTCAGGTTGAACTCTGTTGTCACTTTTCAATACTATTTATATTTATTTAATGCTTAATCCTATTCCATTGAATATATCAACCATAATTTCTCTATTTATTCATCTATTGATGAACATACTCTTTTCAACAGCTTATCTATTGTGAATAGGGTTCTAATTTATGAAGAAGTACTGGTGAGATGACTTAACAAACAAAGGCATTTGTTTTCAAATCCAGTGACCTGAGTTCAATCCACAGAACCAACATCATAGAAGGAAAGACACTACTCCATTAACTTGTACTTTAACCACTACATGAGCCATGTAGCATAAGAAAGCCCACAAAGCCAAAATTCACACATCTCCTGCAACCTCAGGGGCTCCCTGACACAGACATCTACTGCCCAGAGAGGACTAAGGGACAGAAATCATAGGGCTCACCAAAAGTTATTTCACGATACACAGACAGCAACCATACCAGTTTTTATTTTGTTGATCCTACCTATCCAAGAGCATGGGAGATCTTTCCATTTTTGGTATCTTCTTTTATTTCTTTCTTTAAAGACTCAAAAACTTGTTATATAGGTCTTTCACTTGTTTGGTTAGCTTTACCCCCAAGATATTTTATGTTGTTTGTGGCTATTATAAAGGGTGATGTTTCTCTGAATTCTTTCTCAGTCTCTTTATTGTCTATATATTAGGGCCACTGATTTATTTTGAGTTGCTTTTGTGTCCTGCCACTTTGCTGAAGGTGTTTATCAGCTGTAGGTGTTCCCTGGTAGAATTCTTCTTTGGATCACTTATGTAAAGTAGTATGTTATCTGTAAACAGTGAATGTTTGAGTTCTTCCTTTCCAATTTGTATCCCCTTGATCTCCTTTTCTTACCTTATTGCTCTAGAAAGAACTTCAAGTTTAATATTGAATAGATATGGAGAAAGTGGACATCCTTGTCTTGTTCCTGATTTTAGAGTAATTGCCTTAAGTTTCTCTCCATTTATTTGATGTTGGGTGTCAGTTTGCTATATACTGCCTTTATTAGTTTTAGGTATGTTCCCGGTATCCCTGATATTTCCAAGACCTTTATCATGAAGAGGTGTTGAATTTTGTCAAAGGCTTTTTCAGCATCCAGTGAGGTAATCATGTGGTTTTCCTTTTTCAGATTGTTATATGGTGGATTAAATTGTTGGATTTGCATATGTTGAACCATCCCTGCATCCCTGGGATGAAGCCTACTTGATCATAGTGTATGATATTTCTGATGTGTTCTTGGATTCGATTTGCCAGTATTTTCACATCAATGTTCATGAGGGAGATTGGTCTTTGTTCCCTGTCTTAGTTGTGTCTTTGTGTGGTTTGGGTACTAAGGTGATTACAGCCTCATATAAAGAGTTTGGTAATGACCCTTCTGCTTCTACTGTGTTGAACAATTTGTGGAGTATTTGTATTAGTTCTTCTTTGAATTGCTGGTAGGATTCTGCCCTGAAACCATCTGGCCCCTGGGTTTTTTTTTTTTTTGGTTGAGAAACTTTTGATGACTGCTTCTATTTGGTTGGGAGTTATTGAGAGTTACATGTCTGTTTAAATTGCTTATCTGTTCTTGATTTAATTTTGGTAAGTGATATCTATCCAGAAAATAGTCCATTTCCTTTAGATTTTCGGATTTTGTGTAATACAGGTTTTCAAAGTATGACTTCATGATTCTCTGGATTTCCTCAGTGTCTGTTGTTATGTCCCCCTTTTCATTTCTGATTTTGTTAATCTGCATGTTCTGTCTCTGCCTTTTGCTTAGGTTGGATAAAGGTTTGTCTATCTTGTTGATTTTCTCAAAGAACCAACACTTTGTTTCATTAATTCTTTATATTGTTTTCTTTGTTTGTACTTTATTGATATTGGCTCTTAATTTGATTATTTCCTGGCATCTACTCCTCCTCGGTGAGGTTGCTTCTTTTTGTTTTAGAGTTTTCTGGTGTTCTGTTAGTTGTCTATTGCGACTATTCTCCAGTTTCTTCATGTGAGCACTTAGTGCTATGAACTTTCCTCTTAGCCCTGCTCTCAGAGTGTCCCA
Source organism: Mesocricetus auratus (assembly GCF_017639785.1). Taxonomy (NCBI): domain Eukaryota; kingdom Metazoa; phylum Chordata; class Mammalia; order Rodentia; family Cricetidae; genus Mesocricetus; species Mesocricetus auratus. Next base: position 66,832,500 of record NW_024429266.1, read on the forward strand.
TAGGTTTGGATATGTTGGTGCCCTCATTTTCATTGAATTATAAGAAGTCATTGATTTATTTCTTTATTTCTTCCTTTACGTAGGAGTTATGAAGTTGAGCATTGTTCAATTTCCATGAATTTGTGGGGTGTTGTGGAAGTCTAATTTTAAGCCATGGTTGTATAATAAATACAGGGGGTTATTCCAATTTTTTTGTATTTGTTAAGGTTTGCTTTATTGACAAGTATGTGTTAGATTTTAGAGGAGGTTCTCTGTGGCACTCAGAAGAAGGTATACTCTCTTTCGATGGAATGTTCTTTAGATGTCTGTTAAACCCAATTGTATCATAACTTCTGTTAGTTCCTTTGTTTCTTTGTTAAGTTTCTGTCTGGTATTCCTGACCAGTGGTGAGAGTGGGGTGTTGAAGTCACCAACTATAACTGTGTGAGGTTTTATGTGTCTTTTGAGTCTTTTTTTTTAATTTTAATTTTTAATTGATTTTTTTTAATTTTAAATAGCTTGTTTTACATGTCAATCCCAGTTCCCTCTCCCTCCCCTCCTCCTGCACTCCCCTTCCACCCTCCCTCCCACCCTATTGCCAAATCCTTCCACATAGGGGATGTCTAGAGTCTATCAATTTACTCTTGGTAGGGTCAAGGCACTCCCCTAAGAGTCCAGGCTGAGAGAGCATCTCTCTTTGTGCTATAGGCACATGAAGACAGATTGTATACCAGGAATAGACACTGATCCACAGCTCAGAGCCCCATAGGTTGTCCAGGCCTTCTCACTGACACTCACATTTGGGGGGTCCAGATCAGTCCCATTCTGGCCTCCCCACTGTTGGTCTGGGGTCCAAGAGCACTCCCCTGTTCAGATCAGCTGTCTCTGCTGGTTTTGCCAGCCCATTCTTTGCCAATTTGCTCATCATTCCTCTCTCACTGTCACTGAGTTCCTTGGGTTCAGTTCAGTGCTTAGTTGTGTGTTTGCCTCTGCTTCCATCAGTCCCAGGATGAAGGCTCCCGGATAGTTATAGACATCAAGTTCATTATCAGGAATGGGCATTCGAGGTGGTCCTTCCACTATTGCTTAGCTTGCCAATTGATGTTATACCTTTAGATCACTCGAGGTCACTCTGGTGCCTGATCTGTCTTCGATCCTATGATTCCCTCTTCCCCCTATTCTACCCCCACCCCCTCAACTTCCTGTTCCCCCATGACCAACTCCCTTCCTCTTTACCCCCTCTATTCTTCCCAGGTCCCACTACCCCCCCTCGCCCTGTTCCCCATCCATTCAGAGGATCTTGTCTTTTGAGTCTTAGTAATGTTTCTTTTATGAATGTGGATCCCTTTGTATTTGGTGCATAAATGTTCAGAATTGATACTTCATCAAAAATGCTTTATAGACATGTCCATGGGCCAATATGATGGAGGCTGTTGAGTATAGCCTTCCTTGGCAGCCTGGAATTGGAGATTGAGTGTTAGACATAGGATGGCATATATGGATAGAACAAGCATGATGGAGTCTAGAAGAGAGGTTTCTACTGAAAACGCAGAGATGAACTTCATTAAGAGTGAGAATGAAAGATACAGACACAGAGACAGAGAGACAGACATAGAGAGAAAAACATAGAGAGACAAAAAAAGAGACAGAGATGGGAAGACAGAGAGAAATACAGAAACAGAGAGGCAGATACAGGGAGACACAGAGGAAGAACAGCGAGAAAGATACAGAAAGACAGAGAAAAGGCAGAGACAAAGACAGGGATACAGAAAAAAAAGACTGAAGACTGTCAGTGCCATCTTTACAAGGATGGCAGGGGTAGAGTATCCAGAACAATTCCCTAAGCAGAAAGAAGAAATACCCTCCAGAAGAAAGAAAGATTACTGTTTTATAAAGAGGAGAGGGGCTGAATGGAAGTCTCACACCATGTAATTGAATTAAAAATAGCATCAAAGATGTTGGTGGAGCCAGGTGCTAGGATCCAGGTACCATAACTGAAGACTATTGAGCTCGCATACACACACACACACACACACACACACACACACACACACACACACACCACTCACACAGAGAAAGTGTGTGTGTGAGAGAGAGAGAGAGAGAATGAGAGAGAGAGAGAGAGAGAGAGAGAGAGAGAGAGAGAGAGAGAGAGAGAGAGAGACTGAGAGAGAGGCTTCCACAGTTTCTTAACTCTCTCACCCAGAAAGAGCTGCAGGCAGATGTGATCTGACTCCAGCAGTGGAATCCGGCCTATGAACTGATAACTGTGTTAAATAGGAAGTCCATGTTCTTATACTGCAAGTCATGGAGACATTTAGAATGAGATCACTGAAGCATAAAGAATAGGATTTGAGGGCTAGCTATAAGGCAGTGCCCCCTTGGAGACACTTCAGGGAACCAGAGAGGACAGAACAGCTTGCAGCGAAGCCAGGGAAGCAAAGGGCAGGCAGGCCTCATGACCATTTCATAGATTTATCTTCTCAGTAACGTGGCAGCAGCACTTCGGGTCTGCCATGATAGGATCTTTATTGCCCAAGTTTGAATCTGGTTGCTGTATTGAGTTTCAACTAGGAGATGGTTACTGAAACAGAAGAATGAGAGATTGTTCAGTGTTCCAAATAAGAAACAGAGTCTGGTAAGCCCAGAGAAAGATTAGCACTCTGGGGCTGGGTTTGGGTTTGGGTTTGGTATCCCCACATTTCTAGAAATGACTTAGCAACTCATCTCCTTTACCCGCACATACTGTGCATACCTCCCTCTCCAAATAATACACCCAGAAACCTCATAACCCCTCCACCTCCCAACTGCCTTGGGCTACCCATACTCTCATCTCTGAATAATAGTATAAGTTTCCTCTTCCCTGATCAGAGTCAAATTTAGACAGCTTTTGCTCAAATGCATGCTGGATATATCCAACATATAACACAGAAGGTCCAATCTCCTCTGATCTTATTTGGGTTATATGAGCAATGAGGCAAAACTATGTCCTCTAATAAACTTTTAGTCAGAATCCTTTATTTTCCATCTGAAGAGTTTATATAACAGAATGTGTTATGATTAAAATCAGATATATTGTAGAGATGGACTTGTGCAGTAGCAAAAATGAATGCATGACCCAATCTCTCAACTAAAAGAGAGAAGCACCCAAACTATACTCCTTGGCAGATACACCTCCTTCACTTCAGCACCATGAAAGGAAGCCCCAAACAATAACAAAGACCCTGTGTATCCTCACTCATATGACCTTCTTTCAATCTTGACACCGTATCATTCTAGAATCTGAACTATCACTTTGTTCTGCATAAAGGTATCTTGCTGCTTTTGCAAAACTATGTGAGCCACTGTTCTAAATTATTTGAATATGAGGCCAAGAACATAGAAACTCTTGGTCCAAACTCTTGGTGATATTTTATTTACTCTGATCACAGTGGAGGAACTTGAGAGCAGAACCCACAGAATTACCAAATGGATTGGACATGAAGTTAAAAACTAAGATTCAAACATTTCTCTATGTCATGAGGCTTAAGCAACTGTGTTATGTATATTGAATAGGAAATACAAAGTTTATAATGTTATGATATAGAGCCAACGCAAAAATGCCTAGATATCTCAGGACATGGAAGAGATGGATGAAAGAGTAAAGAAGAAGACATTGGAGAGAAGAAATAATCTGAAGCCATGATGTATATATTGGCATCTGACTTGAAGATAAGGTGTGTGTGTGTGTGTGTGTGTGTGTGTGTGTGTGTGTGTGTGTGTGTGTGTGTGTGTGGTGTCTTGGGGGAATTCTATATAGAATATGTTATATATTCTTACTAAGGAACACTTTAGTGGTAGTGACAGAAGTAAAACAATGACGTAAATCTATATAAAAGATGAATAAAGGAAAAACAAAGATTCTTAACCATTGTCCACCTATCTGAAAAGTGCATTTAAGCTGGCCATGGGCATGATGTGACTTACTTTCATAAGACTATATAGTACATGCATCTGCCATGATTACCACAAGACCACAGACACAGGGTAATATGCTGTTGCATTGATTTTTCCTGTGGAGATACAAATGGTACATATTCATCCCAGATGGGCACCTACCAGTACTGTGAGACCAGTGAGTTTGTTGAGCTTTTTATAGAGCCCTTGTAAAGGGTTGCTATTAGGCCCAGGTGACCCACAAACAGTTTCATCACCTTAAAGTTCCATTTCAACATGGAGGAAGACCTCATGAACATTTCTTATAATGTAGTCTTTCATCTCCCAACATCATTTGCAGCTGGGAATATAGTGATAGCTGAAATCCCAGGTAAGGCTCTTAATTCTCCTTAGTGTCAATAGTTCTGTTACTATTACTATAGACCTGTCTATCAATGCATTGCTTTGCTCTGGCTGTTACAGCTACAAGATAATGTCCAAAATGCCATTTATCTTGTTATTGCTGTAGGGAAAAGCACCACACAAGATACACACCTTGGGGAATCACAAAACACCTATAGCAACTCATTTTAAAGATGGGAGAATACATGCACAAGAGTGTAGGAAGCCATAATAGGCCATAGGAGAGTGGTGGCTCCCCTAGATCTAGAGTTATAGGCAGGTAGTTGTGTGCTGCCTAACATGAATGTTGTGAACTAAAATTGCTCAGCAAGAGCAGTTGACACTTATCTTCTGAGCCATCTCTCCTGCTCCAACAAATCATTAAAAGCATCACTAATCTCACACTTTGTTCTTCTGTGTTTGTGAAAATGTAACCTTTATAAACATTACAAATTCATTTGAAAGACATTCCCATAACCAAGCTACTCATGTTTTAATGTATAGGGTCAGAAATAAGATTCCGTCACAATGTAACAGATTCACTTTAGCTATGTGGATCTGAAATTAATTACAAATTCAACAACAAAATATCAATAAACTTAGCTAGTGAATTATTTCAAATACAATTGTATTACGGATATGTATCAATTAATGTATTATTTAATAAGAGTTGCATCAGAGTTACAAGTTTAATAATATATTGCAACACAAGGGAGATTGAATTTATTAATATATGTTCTCTATTTTTGTTTCTTGATTTCTATTGACCTTTTTCATAAGTAATATTTTAAGCATATAAAAAGCATGTTAAAAGACTGTTGATTAACTGGAAAATGTAAGAGGATTAATGAGTAACCTGAAGTCTCTTATTTACCCTCATAAACATTACAGGCGTGGAGATGAAGAACAAAGAGCAGGCCACACATACAGCCAAGCTGAAATTTGTTTCTCACTCTCCATAATGCAGATGTTTTTTTTTCCATTCTGTCTTGTATTTCCTCTTTATTTTCCTGAGAGAAAAGGAGTACAAGGAAAACACATTACTCAAAATGAGCTTGAGACTGAAAGAAAATAATAAAATCAAGTGATAGGTTACAAATGAGAAAAGACTCCAGTGAGTGCAATGTCTAATGACAGTGACAATAAAGAGAAAGTGTAAGAGTGGACAGGAAGGAGAGATTGTTGAGAGAAGACGGATTCAATTGCAGACAGGGCTGGAAATTAAATGCCCCTAACAAAACTCGGCTTGCAGACAGATAAAAAGAAAGTGGGAATTACTCAAAGGAAGGGATAAGCTATACACCATGTTCCTTCTCAGAGACCAACCTGGGCTCAGAGAGAAGAGCTCATTAATACAGCTTATCCACAAGAACATCAAGCGAGATCAACCCGACATGGCCCTTCTGTCTGAGTATAAAGCTGTGTTTGCGTAGCTTGTTTTGAGGCTCCCATGAGAGCTCCCTTGTGGTCAAAGCTTGGGATGGGGGACCTAATTCCAAAAATCTTATAATGTGCAGATTCCTTGAAGAAGTCTCTAAGCTTTTGAATTTTTTTCTTTATTTGTAAAACAGTAAAATTAACCCAAGCAGGGCCTGTTGTAGTTTGAATGCATAACTCCTCGAGTACTCTCATTCATGTGTTTCAACATGTGTTCCCTAAGTGCTGTCACTGTTTGGGAAGGTGGTGGAACTAAGTTAAGGACCAGAGCCTTAATGCAGGAGCAGGGTCACTGCAGTGGGGATAGAGGCTTGAAGTTATTTTTTGTTTGTGTTTGTTTGTTTTGCTTGTTTTCTATATTTTATTTTTTTAATTCATTCTACATACCAACCACAGTTCCCCCTCCCTCCTCTCTTCCCTTCCCCCCACCACCGCTTCCCCACCCCCATCCAGACCTCTGAAAGGGTAAGGTCTCCCAGGGGAGTCAACAAAGCCAGGAACATTTCTGTTGAGGCTGAACAAAGTTCACCCCCACGCCCCTACCCTATCTTCCACTGCACCCTGCCATCAAAGTTGAGCAAGGCATCCTACCATATGGAATGGGCATGCACTTTAAAAAGTCAGTTCATGCACTAGGGATAGATCCTGTTCCCACTGCCTGGTGCCTACATGCAGTTTTATAACCTAGCCTCACTTCTTTTGTTCTTGATGTGAGTGAGGGTGCACATAAGTCTCTCTCTCTCTCTCTCTCTCTCTCTCTCTCTCTCTCTCTCTCTCTCTCTCTCTCTCTGTGTGTGTGTGTGTGTGTGTGTGTGTGTGTGTGTGTGTGTGTGAACATGCATGTGAAGGCGAAGGTGGACATTGGGTATTTTTCTTGATTATTCTCCACCTCATTTTTTGCGACAGGATTTTGGACAGAAAGTGCAGCCCACAGATTCAGCTAGACTGGCTATGCAGCAAAACCAAAAGACCCTCCTTCATCTGCCTCCCCAGCACTAGGATTGCAGGCATACACTACCATATTAGGCTTTTTATGTGGATCCTAAGAATCAAATTTGGGTCTCTGGCTTGTGTGGAAAACCAAAAAATCCATCCCGAAGCCTATAGGACCTACTTCCTGTCTGTGCTCTATTTCATGACTGAAGACACAGTGTGGCCAGCCTTTCAACAATCCCTTCCCTGTCATAATGGACTACACCCTCAAATTATGAGACTGTGAAAACCCTCCCTTTAAGACGTTGTTTTGATCAGAAGTTTTGTCACAGCAGCAAGAAAAGTAGCACAGCACAGAAGACCTCCTGATCTGTCTCTTTCATCTTCCTTTCATTCTGTTATTTGACCCTGATGATGAAGGGTAGATTAATTAACCACAGGCTTCTTGATCAGCTTTTCAATACTATTCACTCTTTCCAGGAGAGAAATCTTTCAAACCTTCTTACAGCTGTTTTCATTGACATTAATTTACCCATCTTCCAAATCTTATGCATATTAAATCCCATCTGTCTGGTCATAACTATAAAGGAAATCAGAGTATTCTCCCTCTGTTCCTTAAGGAGAGCATTGTGACCTGTAAAGAATTTCTATTTACAACAAGTCCCATCTTTGAATGGCCATAGAGCCCTATAACAAGTCTCTATTTAAAGTAGCATTAATACCAAAATAAATACAAAGCTCAGGGTCAACAAGTTGGTTCAGTGGAAAAATGTGCTTGTCACAGAGCTTGATTTACTCAGGTTGATCTTCAGAAGCCAGAACCTACATCAAAGTAGCAGAAGAAACTCAACACAGTTGTCTTCTGACCACCATAAGTGTGCAATGGCACTTGCATGTACTAAGTACTTCTCTCTCTCTTTCTCTCTCTCTCTTTCCCTCCCTCCTTCCCTCCCTCCCTCCCTCTCTCATAGTTAAAACAGGGGCTTGTAGATGAGTTCGTACTTGCTGCTTTTTCGGAAGACCCCTGTTGGCTCCAAGCACCCACAACTGGAAATTTATAACAGACTATAACTACAAATGCAGAGAATGCAACGACCTCTTATGGCCTCCCACACATGCTCATACACAAACAAATAATAAAAGTAATAGATATAAGAAGATAAAAGACTATTTAAAAGATCTAATGATTGTTTCTCAAAAGAACTATCAAATAACCTTAAAAACTTACCTACCTTGGTATATTTAAAATACATTGTATTTTGAAAAAAATGGAATTATATATGATTTGTATTGTTTACTTTTTGAAAACTACACTTACCACCTAGATGTTTGAGTTAAATTACTTCAGCCTCTCGATGGCATTTAACTTTAAAAGATAATGACATATTTAGATTGTCAAAACTATGCTGAACATATTATATGCAGCATCAGAGTGGAAACAGTGAAGAGGAGAGGACCTAGAAGTAGATTTGACAGTAATTAGCTACATTATTACTTAACTTACTTATTTTGGTCCAGAATAAAATGTCTACCTTAAACATTCACAGAGGATGAAGTCCTCAGTACCTTTATGCTCTACACCCTGTGATTCACTAAGGTGTTTCACATGATTCACTCCACCAGATCAAACACACAAACCAGTGAGTTGGAGGAAAATGGTCAGGATTAGTGGTGCACGCCTTTAATCCTAGCACTCAGGAGGCAGAGGCAGGAGGATCTCTATGAGTTCCAGGGCAGTCTGCTCTACATAATGAGTTCAAGTACAGTCAGAGATTCATAGTGAGATCCTGTCCCAAAATTAAAGGGTGGGAGGAAGTAAGTGCTTATGCTAACTACTCTTAAATTTTGAGTGTTTAGCAAAGTTCCCATTACTCAAGAACCCCTCTGTTCCCACTAACACCATGACCTGACCAGAGTGAGTCAAACAAAAAGGTGTTGTTCACATCACTTCTTTTAATCTTCATACAAAGCTCTTGGCATGATTGTAGCTTGGTAACTTCATGGGTTTTGAAAATATTATTGACCTTTAAAATCTAATCAGACGCTCTACTAGAGGAAAATTAATCAAAAGAAATGATGATAAATGGGAACGATCAATGACCCATATGATACATGCATCTTAGGAATATGCATGAATTTTTAAATAGTAAGTATCTTGTGTAGCAAAGCACAATATAAATATGAATAAATAACTATGTTATATTATTTAGCACCATGTAAAATAGATTATCTCACTTGTTTGAAAAACAAACTTCCAATCAAAAGATACTGTTTAAGGTATGAGCACATTAAAATTTATTTTAAAATGTATTGATTTTTAAACACTGAATGTAAAGTAACAAAAATATACATAGTAAAATGTGAGCAGAAGTTAACAATTGTGAGGATAAAGCTGCTTTTTTTATTTCTTCACATTATAAAGTATATGATTTTTATAAAGATATACCATATTTTGAAATAAATAATTAAAACATTTTGAATGTTATGAATATTCTGCTGAGTGTCATCACCAAGTAAATTGGCTTTTTAATTATCAACATGTTCCTAAAGTTTAATGAGTTTGAATTCATACCAACATCACTAAATTCTGGGATGGCCTGCTATATAGCTCACTACTGGATTCAGGTTTTTTATCACTCAAGAGAGTGGCAGGGAGGGAGAAGAGGGGAGGGGAGAGCAAGGAGTTTGGAATCTAAAACTGCTCTAAAAATAAAATCTGCTTAAAACATAAACCATGTGGAAAGAAATGTGGACCTTTGTTAAAAAGTTCTTTTTTTCTTGTTGAGAAGTATAAAAGATAAAGAATTTTCATTCACTAGCAAAACCTTGGTTTAGTGCTTATATAGATAAAGGTTAAGTTTGGCCTGCTTGAAGATCCCTGTTCGGTAATGTCAATCATGTCATACAGAGAGCTTTCCTTTCCCCAAGCAGGCCAAGCAGCTTGAACACATTATCTGGCTAAAACAAAAGCACACTTTTATAGTTTAGTTTTCAATATGCCCTAGCTACTTCTAGAAAAATAAATCAACTTCAAATATATCGAAGAAATCAAGGTCACACAATTCATATTTGATCATTCCTCTTTTTCCTAAATCTATCACTGGCGATAAATGTTTTAAACATCAAAGCATAAGTTTCTTATAATCAAATTGATATGAATCTAGCTCAGCAAGCCAAGTGCTTAAGGGAGATCACAACATAGGTCAGCAAGAAGGAAAGCATAGGGGCATTTTGGCATGTTACAGAGCACAAGAACCTGTGACTTTACAGTCACTCATGAACCTCATTTCCTTACCTGCTAGTTTATAGTCACTCATGAACCTCACTTTTCTAAACAAAGGAGATGAAAATATAAGTAATGTCTAAAATCCTGACAAAACCTTAGAGAAATATCATTGTATAATTTTTAGGTGCGGAGTGATGCAGAATGATTTTAAATACCTTTAGACACAGTAGAAAACAATTTTTAAAAATCTTATTGATTATTTGTGTGTGTCTGTGTTTATGTGTAGGTTCAGGCACACATACATACAGAAGCCTACAGAGGTCAGAAGAAAGCACTAGATCACCCTAGAGTCACAGGTTGTTGTGGACATCCTGCCTCATGTCCTCTGCAAGGGCAGTACATGATCTCAAGATGTGACACACCTCTTTAGCCTCTGACACACCCTTGTTAGCCCCAGACATTAACCTATGAATCACAGTTTCCTCAAATCATTGGTGGAATCAATACAAGCCTCATATGATTATAACAAAAAGGTAGCATTCGATGGACTTTTACAAAGTGCCAAAAAGGGCTAGGTCTCAGAAAAAAAAGACACCAAAGAACTGGTGAGATGGCTTAGCAGTTAAAGATAATGGCATTTTGATCGCAGCACCGACTCAGGGCAGCTCCCAACCTTGTGACTTTCCAGCTCTTGGAGATCTAATGTTTCTACTGGACTCTGCAGTCATCCACAATGCATTAGCTACTTTTCTGTTGTTGCAATAAAACACCATGACTAAGCCAGTTTATAATAGAAAGAGTTTATTTTCCAGCAGTTCCAGAGTGATAAGAATCTGTCATGATCATAGTGGGAAAGCATGATGACAGGCAGGCTTGGTGGCGGGGGCAGCAAGCTAAGTCCTCTAGCAACTCCATGCACTCTAAGTTTTCCCAAACAGTGCCACCAACTGGGGACCAAGTGCTCAGACACATGAGCCTACAGGGAACATGTTCATAAAGATTAACATAATTTATAAGTTTTAGTGTACTGAAAGCTAGCAGGAACTTAAGTGGAAAGAAGAGCTCCTGGTCCCAGGTTTGGTTGCCACCAAGGCAATGCTGGATAATATGAATGGATTGTTGGGAAGTTATAAGACGTAGCACTTCTTGAGATTGTGCTGGGTGGTCATTATTTCCTAAATGTGTCGGTGTGGCTAAAAAGCAAAGGATGTTTAATCCCATCATCCTTTGCATCAGGTATCAGCATGCACAGCCTAAGTTCTGTTGTATATGAAGAATGACTAGAAGTAGTTTTGCGTTTTTGACATGTCTGTTTGTATGCAGATGTGTGTTATGTTCATATGTGTGTGAGCACATGTGAGGAGATTTGTTGAGCATTTCTGTGGAGACCAGAGGCCAATCTTGGATTAAGTTCATCTTTTTTTTTCCTTGAAAAAGGGTCTCTAATTAGTTTGGAATTCACCAAGTAGATTCTAGATTAGACTGGCCAGATAGAGAGAACAGGGATCCACCTGTCTCTCTCCCCAGATCTGCTTGCATATTGTGCTGTTTGATTGCCTTTTGCATGTAGATTCTCCCACTGAACTCAGATCCTCAGGTTTGCTGACCTAGGTAACTTCTCAGACTTGCTTATTACCTAGCTTATGGTTATAGGGTTATGTAAGAAACTACATGATCCCTCAGTTTAATGTTTCACAAATAAATCCCTAAGTATTTTCTACCTGACCCATGCATGTAGAGGAAAACTTGGCTAACAGTATTCTTGAATACTGGGAACCATACAAGGGACCACTAGCCCCTGATCCAAATGATCCTCATATTAAAACCAAGTGAAAGTCAGATTCAACCCTCCAGTTTCACGTGTTTTCATTTACTTACTTTAAAAATTGCAAAACTACTATTTGGGATTTGGGAAATGGAATATTCAGTGAAATGTTTGCCTTGTAAGCATTAAGATCTGAGTTTGACCTCTAGAACCCAGGTTTAAAAGTCAGATGCACTGATGGTTGCTTGTAATTCCAGTTCAGGGGAAGTATAGACAGCTTACTAGCCAGTCAGCCTAGCCTACTTAGACAGTCATAGGTCAATAGGAGATCCTATCTGAACAAACAAGGTAAATGGTGCCTGAGAAATGGCAGATAGGGTTGTCCTTTGGCCTCCATGTACATGCATATGAACGTATGTGAACAGGCACATATACAGCCACACACAAATAAAAATTTAAAATTCTACTAATTTTTGTAGTCATGCATCTAGGCAATATATTATAAGTCTCCCTCTAGTTTATTATACATGAGTCTGGCGGCATGTCATGATGCTAATGGTTGCCTAGGCTACATTTTAGAGGTTTGAAGGATGCTTTTGTTGAAACAGCTGGCTTCCCTTGGGCCTGTACAAAGGTCCAGTGACTGGCCTTGTAACATCAGTGAACCAAATACTCCACCAATCACAAGCTGATACCACTGATCTCTGATCGTGTGCCCCATGGAGAGCCATGACATTTGATTAAACACATGTATAACTGAGATTAGTTCATCTGTAACCAGCTTTCCTCATTCCCTAAATCACCCTGCTCCCTTACTCATAAACATCTCTGAAAGGCAGCTTGTGACTTGGCCTCCTCTGTTCATTGTCCTTACCGCCTGGTGACTAAACCCTTTATGTTTAGCAAAAGTTTTGTTTCTAGGATGAGCATGTTGTTCAGCTAGAAAAATGTACCTGGCTCAGCAATAATTTCCTGCAATGTGTACCAGTTTCACACTGGGGTCTGAATGTTTGAATCCATGGTTCATATGTTTGCATCCATGGCTGCCAGATGGTGCTGCTGTTTGAGAAGATTAACAATTTACAATGTCAAGCCTCCTGGAGGAAGTAGGCTTCTGGAGGCAGGCCTCAAGGTTTCTTTCCTGTCCCCACTTCCTGTTCATGCTCTCAATCCGAAATTCAGACACTATAGGATCATCTAGTCTCCATTGTCTACTGTCATGCCTTCCTGATGTGATGGTCTGCATAACCTCAAGCTGTGAGCCAAAACAAACTTTTCATCTCTTAAGCTGATTTTCAGCAGGTATTTCATCATGGCAATGAGGGATGTAACCAGTACACATCCCTTTCAAATGATCATACTTTTGACAAAAATCTACATTTCCCACAAATTTGTTTCCTCCATTTTGAAGGTGAAAATCCTCCATGTTTGTTTTCTTTTCTCATATACAACTAGTATATTTAAAACCTAAAGTGGAAACACAATCTTGCTTACTAATGACAAGTCTAGACTACTCTCCTTTCCTTGAATATCTAAAATTATATTAAAATATATGATATTAAATTACACCGAGAGAGAGAGAGAGCAAGTCTGAACTATTTTAAATCACTAATCCAGTATCGTCCTAGCTAAAGACAACAGGCAGGTATGTTTCTTGTTATCCTAGTTCATCCAGTCCATCCTCCTGTGGTCAATGGAAAACTCTTCTCATCTCTGGTCAACAGGAAAATCATTCTTTTCACCTTTATTTTGAAAATGGGTAAGTAGGACCCACATGTTGCTCATCTTGGTAAAGATGAGACAGAAAATCCTTTATTGGCGCTTGTTAGGCAGCCGATCAGAGTTGACTTTTCATGGTTATTTTGTCTGAACAAAGCTGTTTGCACACTAGGCAACTGCTTTATGAACTAAAATACTTTAGTAGCCCTGGCCCACATAATGTGTAAAATTTGTATGCTTCATAGTCTTAAGAACTATTATCCGTCTACACTCAGCACATTAGCTTAGCTCCTCCAGTTCCATTCCTTTAAGTATTTTCTAAAACTGCAATGGTCAAGTGTCTATCATCACTGCATATTTTTCATATTTATGGTATTTTGGGGTTTTAAAACATGAAATAATTATCTTTATTTTTCATCAAAAATATTTTTCATACAATATATTTAATTACATTTTCTCCTCCCCTAATTCCTTCCAGATTCTCCCCACCTTACTACCTAAACAACTTGATTCTCTCTCTGTCTCTCTCTCTCTCTCTGTCTCTATCTATCTATGTATCTATCTATCTATCTATCTATCTATCTATCTATCTATCTCTGTCTCTCTCCCTCTGCTGCCTAAAACTATTTGTCTGTGATGGCATATTAAAAAGGTTCTCCAAGTTAAGCATGTTCAAAATAAAAGCTCCCTCTCTCTCTCTCTCTCTCTCTCTCTCTCTCTCTCTCTCTCTCTCTCTCTCTCTCTCTCTCTCTCTCTCTCTCTCTCTCTCTCTCTCTCCCCCAAGCTACCAATCTATAGGAGTAGGTATCTCAGAAGAGACAAAAATATTTGTCCTGTGGGTCAAGTAAAAATCTTAACAAGATCAGGGGCTGGAGAGATGGCTCAAAGGGTTAGAGCACTGGCTGTTCTTTCAGAGGTCCTGAGTTCAATTCCCAGCACCCACATAGCAGCTCACAACTGTCTATAATGGGCTCTGATGCTCTCTTCTGTGTGTAACCAAACATGCAGGCAAAGCACCCATATTCAAAAAGTTAACAAATAAATAAAAAAAAAACCTTTAAAAAATCTTAACAAGATCCTTACTCCTCCCTCCTTTGTGTCTGATGCCCAGCCTCCCAGCATTCCCCCAACTGCATCTTCAGCCATATCCAGAATATGACATGTTGTGTTGCAATCACCTTCAAGTTGAAGCATTCTTAGATGGATATGTTTTGGGACTCAGAAAGTCCTAAAGGGAGACTCCTTTAGGTTGTGCAAGTAAATAATTTAAAAATCTCAGATGCACAAGGCTCCTCCCTTCCCAAGGTTACATATACAGTAATGTCTGCTGAGAAACTAAGACAAATGGAGCAGTATAGAAGAGATTTGCTGACCTATGAGCTGTCTACAAGTTATGCAGACAATTCCAGGGTTCCAATTTTACATTCTTGGGTGGGTTTTTGCTGATGCAGTTGTCTTTGAGTCATCATTTTCCCATGAGTAACCCTGCTCCTATACTCATGTATGCAGCCCCATAAATGCATTGGTTCACCAAATTAGACTTTGACAGTATCATTACATTGGTCTTTGTAGGTTGCATATCTGGGCTAGTAGAGTATTTCTCATGTCTCCCCAGAAACAATGTCGCATTGCTGCCATCCTAGTTAAGTTATCATCATCATAGAAATTATAATTGAAAGCTTCAAGACTGACCCTTCTTTCTCCTTGCCCTTTGATATCCCATGGTTCTAATTTTAGGTAGAGCAGCCCTTTGCAATCATTCAGCTAATCTCAGACTATTCCACTAGTAGCCCGTTTTCAGAATACATGGCTGAGAATGTCATGGGTACTCTACAATTCATGTAATTTTCTGCTTTTGGATCCCTACCTTCTTCTCAATGCTCAGTTCTTCCCAGTCACTCTACTGTTTTGCTTTACATTTAACATGTCAGACATACTCTTAACTGGAGACCTCATTCCTTGTTCTTGTTCCAATTAGAATGTTCTTCACAGATAATTGTAAGACCAGTTCCTCCTCCACAGCTGTCCCAATAAAGTCCATGCTTATCACAAAAGATCCCCCACTCCCTAACCTCCTACTCCTTTATTTCTTATAGCACATATTAACTTCTCTTGAGGCACACTACTTCCTAGATAGTTCTCTCTGGGTATGTATGTGCATGGGTGAAGTGCTTAGCACATAATATCTACATATGAAGCACTAGCATTGCAAAATAGTACATAAGTTGTTTGTTGAACCTAGTATTCATGGGTTGATGTTCCTGGTAATATTTCGGTGAACTTAAAAAAAACTACATGACTTTTGATTTCATATATATGTTATTACTTTATAAGGCAGGGGGTGGATTTGTGGTAGAATAATCACTTTGTGTGTGATACTTTGGATTTGGTACTCAGCACTGTGAAAAGATGAGAGAATCAGAGATGGGAGAGAGAAGGAGAGAGGAAGAAAGAAGAGAATGAGAGAGAAAAGGAAAAAGGTGAAGACAGGAAAATAAAAATAGGGGAAATAAAGGTTATTACCTTATGTTAGAAAATAAAGGGAAAAATATATATATGTGTATGCATATGTATATATGAAGATAATACTGAAATACCATTTAGAGAGAGTGTTCAAGATTGTGTTGTTTTTATCATATTCCAGTTTACTGCAAAATATTTATTTGATATTCACAAAATTGAGGTTTTATGTATATAGTATTCTCTGCTGCCTTTTCATCTAATGTTATATCATATGAAACTAACATAAAATGATTTAAAACCCATATAATGATCGTAACATACAAGCACCACAATTTATTTAGCCATTCTCTCTCTGTTAGACATCCAAGCTAGCTGTCTGTAAATTTTGTCTTTAAAGAATAGGGTACCTTTTATGTACATCTCTTCTCATATGTCTGCAAGGAACAGACAACGAAATGAATTGCTGAGTTGAAATGTTATTTGGCAAACTCTTAAGAGACAAAGCCATGCTAACTTTTATATAATTTTCTGTAATTAGCATCCTTATGACCACAATTTATGAACCTGGACTATATTATACCTCCAGTACTCCAAAGTTCTTTATTCACAAAAATAGGAAGCAAGTAGGGAAGGAAGGAAAGAAAAAAGAAAGGAAAGAAGGAAGGATTAAAGGAAGGAAGAGAAAACCTGTTTATTAGCAGTTGGACCCTGATCCAATTCCCAGAACCTACAAGCTAAGTCACAGTTGATTGTAGCCTACTTCAGAGGATCTAAAGCCCTCTTATGACTTTCATCAGCACTGGGTATGCATATATTACTTATACATACCGGTAAGCAAAAATATTCATACACATAATAAATAAATGTAATTTAAAATTTCACAAGACAAAAAGCATTTAATTGTTTCACATTTATATATTTATTTATTTGTATAATAGGAGGCACACATGTCACAGCAGTTTTAATTTTTCCCTGATGGAAAAGTATAGCTAAGGGGTTTCTATGTGCAGAAGGATGTATCAGAATACAAAGCATACTTTAAGATGGGAAGGTTTCAGTTGGAGGTAGACTGATGGAAGTTATTGTAATCTGATTATGACGTGTCACCAACAGAGGCTTGTATCTTCAGCTAGTGGCATTGTTTCAGAAAGTCGTGGAAATTTTATGCAGTGGCATCTCACTGGAGGACTGGGGGCAGGGCTTGCAGTTTGACAGCCTGGCCATACTTCCTGACTACAGATTCCATGTGACCAGCCAGCCAAGCCTTGTTCCTACCACAGTTTCTTCTCTACCAGGCTGGAATGTGTTAGCTCAAATTATTAATCAAAATAAGTCCTTCTTTACTTACATTGGCCCTTTCACCTGTTTCTTAGCAACAATAAAAGTAACTAACAAAAAAGTATACTCAAAGAGTAATGACATATAGCAAAATAAGTTGGTATCAACTGCGTAAGGGGTCTACATGATAAGAAATATTGTGGTATTAGACATAGACATAATGGAAACTAATATACTCAAAACATGAAAATATTTTGCAAGTACAGAGGAGGGAGTAATGTCACAGATGGTCCATGCACAAGACAACTAGGCAGGGCTTTGGAAAAATAACCTATATTAATATTTTGGAGTCTTTCCCAAGATTCACCTTGCTGTGCCTCAACTCCTGTCCCTGAATAAGTAGGCCTGTAAAGATATCTCCAAGTGATAATGGTCATAATACTATGGAGCTCTATTAAAACAAAAATGGCTTGGAATACAGGTGCCATCCACTGCCTGCAGAGAGATGAAAAAACATGGCACTGACACACAGTACTGACAAACATATTACCCTGAACTTCCTGCTACAGATTGAACACATTCACATTCAGTCTATTCTTGGATCTATAAAAAATAACTCATATCATGTAATTCTGTAATACCAAGTGGATCTCTCAAATATCTCAAAGAAAGTCTTAGAATGTTTCCAAGACCCATTAAAAAACAAAATATGTAACCAAGATAAAATTATTAAAATTACCCACACAATCCTTTTCTGAAACTCAAATTTAGCCAGAGATACCACATTTAATCTGTCTATCAACTCCAAGAAAACACAATATGTGACTGTGTGTGTGTGCGGGGGGGGGGTGTAACCTCAACACTGGTGATATGTAAAAAGAAGGATCTCCAGGGTTTGTTGACCAGTTAGTCTAGATGAGTCAGTGAGGTCCATGTTGATTGAGAGACATTATTACAAAAAATTTTTTCAAACACACACACAAACAGATATGCACACCACTTGTACTGGTGAGAAGGAAACATCTTTTTTTTTATTTATAGAGAAAATAAACTTTAAGAATAAAAGACAATGCCACTTACAGAGCCAAGCATGGTGCTGATCTTGACCTCATCCAGGAGAACCTTAAACAGAAAGAAGCCTGTTTCCCAAAGGTCATCAACAGGCTGACTACCCAGGAGGAATAGCAAGCCAGAATCCACCTTCTCAACCCTACAACTTCCCTTCTCTGTGATCCTGTTCTCCCTGCCATATTCAGTGCTTCTAAAAAGAAAATGATTTAGCTCACTGTTTATCATATATGTGTGAGTGCAGTGCCCACAATGGCCAGGCAAGAGTATCAGATCCTTTGGAGCTGGAGTTACAGACAGTTATAAGCCTTTCAACTTAGGCCCTCTGCAAAAGTATTAGTTGATCTTAAACACTAAGTCATCTCTCCAGCACTCCCACCAATGTTTCTTTTTTCTCCCATCTCCCTATCTCATCCCCTTTCTGCTCCCCAGGGAGGGTAAAGCCTTCCATGGGGCATCTTCAAAGTCTGTCACATCATTTCATTTGGAGCAGGGCTTAGGCCCACCCCCATGTGTCTAGGTGAAGAGAGTATTCCTCTATGGGGAATGGGCTCCCAAAATCTAATTGTACACTAGGGATAAAAACTGATCCACTACCAGAAGCTCCATAGACTGCCCAGGCCTCCTAACTGACACCCACATTCAGGGGATCTGTGTTGGTCCTATGGATGACTACCTTATATGCCATCCTAGAGCCTTCATCCAGTAGGTGATAGAAGCAGAAGCAGACACCTAAACACTGAGCCAAACTTCTAGAATCCATGTTTTTTTTAATCTATTTGACTTGTTTTTAAAATAGTTACTGGGATGGAGCTAATGCTAACTGTTCTACTAGAATAATCTTCAAAACAAGTTTCACCGCAATTTTTTAATTTTTAAAGTTTAATCAGTTTTAGAATAGAAAGCTATAATGATAGATCCCGTATTTCCCTCACATTAACATTCTCTTCAATATCATAGCATAATGATCAAAACTGACATGTTCCCCATTGGAAAGAGGTATTTCACTGAACCACAGACCCTTAAATTCCATCAGTTCTAAAAGAATTGTTGCTCTCCTTTTCCAGAATCCTATCCAGGTCCTATATTACATTAACTGCTATTTCTTGCTGTTTTCTCTCACACCATGACTGCTTGCTGCAGTATAGTTCACAAGCTTTAATAAAACAATGCACAATCTAAAACATACTACACAATTGAAACTGCCACACATATAGCTATGCCTAGATAACCTACTCATTTATTGTTTTCTAATTCAAACAGATGGGCTAGTAAATTAACACACACTTTAAAAGAACCTTGCTGGTTTTCCTTTTGTTTTTGTTTTTGTCTTGTTTTTTTGTTGTTGCTTATGTTGAGTCAGGAAGACTCCCTTACATGAGCTATGTGAGTCTCTGCTTGTCTCTGGCAAAACTGAGCCCACCTGAGAAAAATGCTGCTACCAAAAAGCCATGCTTCTCTCTGTTCTTTTGTTTCTAAAATCCCTTTTAAGCTTTTGTCATTCTACATGGAAATTAAATCCCACTTCTGACAACCATATGTAGAGCATAACTTTTTTTGTCAGCCACCTAGGTCCTGTCACAGTTGCAGTCCCCAAATAACACATAAGCCACTGTATTAATTATGAAGCTGTTGGCCTTTTGCTTGGTTTCTTACTGGCTATCTCTAACTTAAGTATTTAACCCATAATTGTTAATCTAAGTGTTTCTCTTACCAGAGAAAGGGGTCCGGACCTCTTACTCCTCTGGAGGCTACATAGTGACTCACCTGGGTCTCTCCTTCACAGAATCCTCCTCAATGTCTAGCCCCACCTATTTTGCTTCCCTATTGACTAACAGTACTTTATTGACATATACACAGGACTTCCCCATCACACAGTAGTCTCAGAAAACCTACAATTTCATCATGATTCTCTCTCTCTCTCTCTCTCTCTCTCACACACACACACACACACACACACACACACACAACAATGTGTATTTGCTGAAAGTGAGAAAGACTGATATGCATTGACACATGTGTCTTGGTTTGGGTTTTTTATTGCTGTAAAGAGACACCATGACCAAAGTGACTCTATTTATAAAGGAAAACATTTAATTGGGGATGGCTTACAGTTTCAGATGTTTAGACTGTTATCATCATGGTGGAACATGGCAGCATGCAGACAGACATGGTGTTGGAGAAGGAGCTGAGAGTTCTATGTCTTGATCCACAGGCAAGAGGAAATGAACTGTGTCATTAGGCATAGTTTGAGCATAAGAGACCTCAAAGTCCACTTGTACAGTGACAAACTTCCTCCAATTGGGTCACACCTACTCCAATAAGGGCATGCCTCCTAATTGTGCTACACCTTATTGGGGCCATTTTCTTTCAAACCACTGCAACATGCATGTATGTAGGTGTATATGTATTGATCTCTAGTATTGTTCTCACTCACTTTCTGCTTTATTTACTGAGGCAGAGTCTGTCACTGAACCAAGAGCTTGCTAATTTGGATAGTCTGGGGATTCAAAGAGTGATCCTTACTCTACTGTGACAAGACCATTATCCACTGAACCATATTCTTAGCACAGCTTGACCTTTTGTTATCTGAAACTTTGAAGGCTAGGGTTTGACTGAGTGGTAGAGTGTTTACTTAACTTTTCTCAGGGCCACAAACTTGTACTCCATTATCCTCTATAAAAAGGAAAAGAATAATAGATCAGATATAATTAAAGGAAAGGTATTATTCAACACATTATGTGGGACACAGCAAACACAATAAAAACACCTCATATGAACTGTTACTTCATTTCCAGCTGCAAAACAAAATACACTATAAACTTGTCATGTTGGATATAAGTTCATTTTAACATATGTTTATTTTATCCCCCATTTGTGTCTCTGTATATGCATGTGTGTGTTTCAGTGTGTGCATGTGGATACCATAGGAAATTGAGGTATTGACCTTTACCTTCTAACATGTTTGTGACAGAATCTCTTGCTGCCAGACACTCTGAATACCAACATAAATAATTCCATATGCTTCCAGGGATTCTTGACGGAGGATTGCCAAGTTTAAGGATGCACATGCCCACATCCGGGGTTCTGAGGATCCAAACTCTTGTCCTCATATTTGCACAGCAAGCATGTTACCTTGAGTCACCTCCTCAGTCCTTTTTCTATATGGTTCCTCAGAATGACTTTAAATGTGGAACCTATAGTTTCGCTGTTCAATTTTGTCCTACATGAGAAGGAGCTTCCACACTCTAACATGTACATTGTAGAAGAGATGAAGACAAATCTTGCTAACTTTTAGAAACAATTATACAAGGTTATTGGGTGACAGAGCCCATGTGGTATTACCCTAACATTTCCTAATGACAGCTTCCACAGAAGGTAACATATGAGGGGTCCAAAGTAAGGGTTTGACTTCGGGTGCCCTCTCTAAAATTTTGAATACACTTTAATTATCTTTGAGTTATGAATAATATCAAAGCCAATTAGAATAAGGTTACTGTTTCAAGGGTGGACCCATAAAATGAGCATTTGGTTCTCACAGCAAACACCAAGAGAGCCTTTATGTCCATGATTTTCTGGTCCCAGACCTATATATAATCAAAAGTCCTGATTCTCCTTGTCTCTATCTAATAGAAATTGAAATTGTAATGTGGATATTATTATCCTTTATCCTTTCACAGAAAAAAATGAACAGTGAATGTCTCTACTGTCCTCCATCTCTCTAATATTTCTGGACAAAAGTGAAAAGTAAAGGTGTCTTCTGGTGACAGCAGTAAGAGAAACAACATCCTGACAGGTCCCTTCTTTGAGCTGTTTCCCCTCATCTTCCTCATCTTCCTCTTTCATGCATCCCCTGCTTTCTTTTTATGCTCAGAGACCCTTTACTGAAAGCCCATTTTACTCCTGCAGTTCAGAACTAAGCCAGGAAACTGCTCCACCATATGGTGCCCTCCATGCTAAACTATTCTGCTGCCTTCCCTGGTATTTCCTTATGAAGTGAATTTCAGTATGTCAATATATTAGTTATTTTCTATTGTCATGATTAAATTTTTTAAAAAACTGACAAAAAACAGACTATAGGAGATGAGTTTATCTTGGATTACAGTGCCAGAGAGGATGTGGATCATCACAGCAGGGAAGGCAGAGCAGCAGAGGTGTGAGGCCCAGCTGATAGCCAGGAAGTAGAGAGAAGAACACAGGAAGTGACTCCAGGGCATCAAGTCTCTAGCTCACCACTAAGGATGCATGTCCTCCAGTAAGTTATAGCCTCTTAATGGTTCTATTACCTTCCAAACAGCACCACCAGCTGGAGACCAAGGGTTGAAACACATGAATCTATAGGGTATATTTCATATTAAACCTTCATACATACATACTAAACAGTTACCAAGTTAGAAGTTCATTATTTTCTTTCAAGATCTTATCAAAGAAAGGAGACAGTGTGAGAGAGTGTGTAGAGACACACTGCTCATCAGCAGAAAACGCAAGGCCTGGGACAGCTCTTATTGTAGTCCTGGATGTGCACACAGTTTGATTTTGCTTTTTGTTGTTTGTTTGTTTGCTGTTTGCTGGTTTTTTTTTTATTTTGGTTTTTGGTCTGTGTGTGTGTACCGTATTTTCCTCATTCATCTTTTAAATTTTTATTTATTTATTTTTCTCTCATACAATGCATCCCAACTGCAGCCTTTCCCCCTCCCTTCCTCCCAATCTCCCTCACATCACCTCTACCTGGAAATTTTGAAATTTTAAGTCACACCCTTCATACCTTCAAGCCACCAGACACATCCTCCCAGCAGGCATCTCCTCCATGTGACAGGCAAGCACATTATGCTAATTAGGTAATCACAACAATTAACTGAAAAGGTTATAATTTCTTCCTGTTTGGTACAGTTGGCCTGTCAAAAACAATTAGGTTAAAATAGATCTCAGGCTCCCTCTGCAAACTTGATAGCAGAAGAAAAAAAAGGAGAAGAAAGAAAAAGATGACAGTGCAGAAGTTTTAAGTTGGCCACATAGAAGATCGAAAATTCGCTGCTATGGAGAGACTTGCTAAAGGAATCCTTTCAGCTTAAGTGATGGTGTTAAGCTTCTGAAAATAAAGATTGAAAAATACAAATATTGAAAACTGAGAGTGCTTGGTAGAACTTCAAGACTGAGTGGTAGGAGGGACAAGGAAGTCTTTCTTCATTCACAGGTCAATGAGAAAAATGATAGAAGTTGCTAACAATTCTCAATTCTGGCAATTTTGTTTGCCATGGTACTTAGCATTATAACAATCTAAAAGCTGGTGTTTGCATTCCAGCCTCATAGCCTAATAACCTGTGGATCTGGAGCAATTCACACTCTTCCTTGGTGCCTACTTTTATTTCTAAGAAAATTAAAAGATGCAGAGGCTGGGAGATGGCTCAGTCAGCCAGCAAAATGCTGCAGAAGCATGAAGACCTGATGTCAGATCCCTAATGCCCATGTAAATGATTTATCAGTGGATGTGGAAGTACAAACTTATAATCCCAAATCTGGGAGGTGGAGACAGAAGGATCCCTGAGGCTTGATGGCCAGCCAGCCTAGCTGAGTCAGTGATCTTCTTGTTCAGTGAGAGATCCTATCTCAAAACAAAAACAAAAACATAAAAGAAAGACCAATTGAACGAGATATCCAATGTGAACCTCCGATCTACACACACACGCGCGCGTGCACACACACACACACACACACACAGTAGGGGTGGTGGTGACTTTAGATTTAAAGTATTACCCAGACTTAACATTCTTGAATTGTACTAAAAATCTCTAAAGAAAAGATGAGCAGCCTTCAGTGACAACAATCTAAGACAGCATCACTGAACCCATTGGAAGATTTCTCCGTTTGATGCTGCTCCTTTCATTTCCTTTTACCTACATTTCTTTCTATAAAAGCTGTGATCTATATAATCATTATCTTCTCATCTCCGTCATCAAAAAACCTTTGTGAAGCAAAGTCTATGGTCTCAAGACTCTTAGAGAAATAATATAGAAAATCATTAACTAAAGATGCAGACCCAAAGTCCAAGGTTACAAAATCTAGTGTATCTGAGTCATAAAAATACATGCAGGCTGTATAATTGAGGCTCTGGAACTTCATATAGGGACTGAGGGTTTACTCAGTTGGTAAAGTACTTGAGTTTAGATTCATAGAACCCAGGTAAAAAGCTCATTGTCGTAACACTCACCTATAATCCCAGAACTGGGGAAGTAAAAGCAGGTGTACCTCTAGGGATTATTGCCCAGCCTGTATAACTCAAGATCTAAGTTCACTGGGATCCCCTTTCTCAAAATATAAGGTAGGAAATCAGTGAGAAAGATGCGTAATGTCAACATCTTGCCTACACACAAACACACACACACACATACACACACACACACACACCATATACACTAGAATCTCATTCAGTATTTCTAAACTCTAAAATAAACTATGAATGTTTGCTATGATCACATGAATTAGAATTTTATATAGCAGAAAATATCATAGTTATACAGGTAGGGTATTACAAACATGGAGTTCCAATGCTGTCTATTCTTATGTGTTATTTTTCATACTGAAACCATCTCTTCTTATTCATTACTCTTCTTGATATCATAAAAAGGCCATCCATTTTCCAGAAAAAATATAGACATTCATTCCCTGCCTTTTGAGCTTATTGGTCTTTAAAAATCTCTCCATCAAGTTATTTATTTCCTTATGTCATAATTGACAAAAAATAGTCTTTCATTTTTTGATTCCCAAATCTATTTGTATGTTTTCTCTAAATGTATTAAGTCAGTTCTAATGCTTGCTACTTAACTAAGCTTTGCTTAATACTATTACACTCTAGGGTACCCTGAGCTTCTGTATGTGTACATGTTAATATATGTGTTAGTACACATATATACAGGCACAGGTGCATATATGTACATGTGCAGTTCAGAGGACAGGCCCAAATGTCTTCTTCAGCCATCCTCCAACTCAAGACAGAGACTAGGCTGCCTTGCTAGTAAGCATCAAGTCTATATGTTCTCCTTTCATTTCTGTTGCTTTGACAAATACCTTTCACAAATCAACTCAGAAGACAAAGAATTATTTTTGGCTTATAGCTCTGGGTTGTAGTCCATCCTTGCATGGAAGCGACAGAGGTGGGAACTGAAACCACAGTCAGGTGCGAAGAGAATAAACACATGGATCCTAGTTCGCTTCTTGCTACTCAGCTAACTTACTCTACTCTTATACAGTCTGAGCTCTGGGTCCATGATGGGTCACATTCAAGGTGGGACCCCTACCTCAGTTAACAATCAAGATTAACTTGGTCCAGATAATTCTTCAATTGAGACCCTCCCTCAGGTGATTATAAGTGGTGACAAGTTGACAATTAAAACCTAACCATTGCAGTTTGTTTCCACCCCCAGCACTGGAATTAAGGAAATGTACCTCAGTCCCAAGTTACTTCATGTAGTTTCTGGGGTTTGATCTC
This sequence comes from Mesocricetus auratus, assembly GCF_017639785.1. Taxonomy (NCBI): domain Eukaryota; kingdom Metazoa; phylum Chordata; class Mammalia; order Rodentia; family Cricetidae; genus Mesocricetus; species Mesocricetus auratus. The sequence goes on from NW_024429266.1 coordinate 66,858,171, forward strand.
AAGTCCTCATGTTTGCATGGCAAGTATTTTACCAACCAACTAGTCATCTCCACAGCCCCTTCTCTTTTTATTTCTGCATGTACTTTCCTCAGCACAGGATTCTGTTTTCAACTCCAGCTACTGTGCAGTGTGGTTTCACAGTAAATACTGATATTAAAAAGTAAGTGGAGACAGGAAATCCCTTGGCCCAACTGGCTAGATAGATTAGACAATTCAATGAGCCCTGGGTTCAACTGAGAGAACATGCCTCAACAAATAAAGAGGACAGTGACCAAAGGACACACCTATCATCACCTTCAGCATTGACCCTCCACATACATGAGCATACATGTGCATGTGCACCTAGCACATATATGTAGAGCCTAAACATTGATAAATACACATGCCTAGGTGCACACACACCCCACAATACGTGTTCCAAAAATTCCAATAATAAAATCCAAATACAGCTAAAATAAATGCATTGAAATTGAATGCAAGTTTTCTCTGTTCTTATTCAGAGAACTGGAACATTTTCTCCTCTGTTTTTGACAGGACTTCAACGTGATGCTTCATTATGACTCAAACTTTTTCTCAAAATTCTGGACGTGATTCCTGCTGCTTTCTGACAACAATTTATCCCATCCACTGGGGCTACAGCCTTGACTTCTAATCTAGTCACCCACCAAGCTGCAGGAGCAACGTATTTTTTTCATGCTCATTTCACGGCAGATGGTTTATGGAGTATGCTGCCTGACAGATGGTTATTAAAGAAGTTTGCTGCCCAATCACAACCAATGTGCATGTTTTGTTTATGAGGTTGATCATGCACTAGAATGCTCCATTTAGTGAACTGCCTAAATAGTTGACTTTTCCTTCCACCTCTAAAACTTAAGGCTCTTGCTTACAATTTCTGATTTGTAAGGGATGATTCCATTTAAATTCTTGGTGCTGGAAAAACTGTGCATTTGGGCCAGACATCATAGCAAATGCCTGCAACTGCAGCATTTGTGAGGCTCAGTAGAAGAATTGTGAGTTCAAGGCCAGCCTTGACTCCTAAGGCTCCTACTGTTTGATGTTTCCTATGAAGACCATATGAGGACACTGACCAGTAACCAAAGAAGCAACATAACTCAAGTCTATTTCAGGGAGCCAGTGAGTTCATTGTGCTACTTAATGGAGTATGGGTGAGGGGTTACTTACATGAATGTGTATGACAATTATATAACAGGAAAATCCATCCCAGCATGGATAATGATCATGAACCACATCCCAAGGTCTACTGTGTGGAGGCAGCTCAATAGGTCAGAGAGTCTGATTTCCCTGGTAGATGTTACTGCTGGATAGTGGCCTTGTGAATTTCAGGAGCTCCCAGAGGTTAGTAATTCTTTGTTTCCCCCACCTTTAATGAAAGATGGAATGTTTTAATTTAAGGGAAATAGCTGTGCTTCAGCCATAGTGGGAGACTGTTTCTTATTTTAAAGCAAACAAACAATGAAAAACAACAACAAAAAAGGCCTGGTAGGCACTCATTCACCTGAAAAGGCTTCAGTGAGTATCAGATATTATGTAAGGGCTCAATGATACTACAGGGAAGGAGAAGTCACACTGTGTCTTTTCCTGAAGGATGTACTTCCAGACAGAGCAGTTTTAATCTTTACCTTCCCTCTGCTTCCTCTAGCACAGCACACCCCCTTGCATGCTGACATACTTCCTTTCCACTGAAGGAGCCATGGCTACAGGTTCTCAGCCTGTCAAATTTGTAGCATGCTAGCTTTACAAGAACATCAGTTTAGTCACTACTCAGCAATATATTTAGCATTCAGCAAAAGAGAGTATGGTGGCTAAAAAGAAAGGAACCAGAAAATTCTGTTTTGTTTAATTCAACAAAAGAGTGGTCAATTGCAATTTACCTTAAAATATAAGCAAAGAGGTGTCTCAGATGGTGAATTGTTCACTGTGCAAGCACAAGGACATGGATTCAATCCCTAGAACCCATATGAAAAAGTTATGCGTGGCCATGCCCACTAATAATCCCAATATTGGGGAAGTAGGAACAGGCGGGTGTCTGGGGCTCTCTGGAAAGTCAGTTTAGGCATATCAGGGAGTTTAAGGCCAGTGGGAGGGCCTGGTCTCAAAAGTAGACAGCATCCATGGAGCAATACCTATGGTTATCCTTGTGCCTCCACATGCAAATACAAGGAACACACCACATTCTCATCAGCACACACACACACAAACATGCCCACACATGCACATAAATATTACACATACCCCCCAAAAGCTTATTAAAAGACTGGAAATAATCATGTAGATTAAGGTTCTGCAATATAGCAGCGAGAATCTACCTCTGTGCAAAAGGCTCTGACTGTGTCTCAGCAGGTGCTTTCCCACTGCTCTAATTAACTTCAACTCATAGGTTAACACACACTGTCAAAAGGAGAGACAATTCTGAGACAGATGAGTCCCTCTTCCACTCATGAAATTATCACTACATTTGCAACTTTCATGAGTTACCTACCCATTTACCATTGCTAAAGAATGGCTGGAAGAGTTTCTGTTTGAGTGCCTGGTGCTCTCTGTGTAGTCTTTTGGACATTCTGCCCTGGGATGATGAACTCACACCAGCTGAAAGTCTGGCAGTCCTACAGCTGCAAATGTCACAATGAGAGATTTGATCAGCCGAGACCTCACAGTGACTCAGTAGGAGATGAATTGAGAATATTAAATCATAAGTTACTGTGTTTTATAACAAGAAATATTTAAATCAGGTGAATTGCTTATGCAAATGCAGAAACTTTTGCAGACATGAAGTTCAGATATTGGGAACTGGAGTGATGGTTCATGGGTTAAGAGCTCTTACAGAGGGACAGAGCTCAGTTCCAAACACTCACCTGTACTGGGTGCCTGATAACAACCTCCAGCTCCAGCTCCACAAGCACCTGTACTCACATGCCATGCCCAAATACAAATACATAGACATAATTAACAATAGTCTTAGTTATAAGTCCTTTCTGTGTGCAAACAAGGACATATACATGTTGGAGTTGTGATGTATGTGGGACTCTGTGGGACTCCTGTGAACCACTGGACTGTATGTAATAAATCACATGTGCATATGCAATCACAGAAGTGCTTCGGGGAGAAACAGATCCATAACCCCTGTGTTTTAAAGAGTGCTTTTAACACTTGAAGGCAGAAAGCGTCATGTATATAGGACTCATCAGGATTCTTCTATTTTTATGGCTAAAGAAACCTCTTTCCCCCAAAATAATAAATAAAAATGAATCCATCGAGTTCCAGGTAAAGAAGGGCCCATATCCCGGCGTGCCTTCCAGTGACTGGGGAAGGCCGCAGAGTTTTTCATCCCGGAAGGACCCAAACATGCCAGATCTCAGGTCTTCTCTTCCAACACGGAGACCAGAGGACCAGCTGGTCCAGCAGGACCAGGTAAAACAGGCCCTGCACCCGGGCCTTATTTCCAATGCCTGGGGATTGCCTGGGAACTGAACAGAGCTTCCAATCCTGGTAGGAGCAAAGCACCCCAGATTCCAGGTTTTCTCTTCCACCAATGAGACCAGGAAACCAGCAGAACCAGGTAAGCAAGGCCCCCACATACAGGGCATGCCTTCCAGTGACACACTCAACAACAGAAAAACAAATAGGACACCCCCAGATTATAGAGACTCCACACCAGCAAGACTCCAACATTCCAATGCAAATGAAGCAGAAGAGAATGACCTTAAAAACACCTTCATGAAACTGATAGAGACCCTAAAAGAAGACATAGGAAAATCCCTCAAAGAAATAGATGAAAAACAAACCAAAAAATGCAAAAAAAAATGGACGAAAAAACAAACCAAAAAACGCAAGAAATGGAAGGAAAAGCAAACCAAAAAATGCAAGTAATGGAAGAAAGAACTAACCAAAAAAATTCATAAAATGCAACAAATGAACAAAAAGATAAACCAAAAATTGTAAGAAACAATGCAAGCAGTGCGAGAGTTGAAAACTGAAATAGAGACAATAAAAAAAACACAATCTGAAGAAAGGCTGGAAAAAGAAAAGCTGGACAGACGGTCAGGTACTACAGATACAAGCATTATCAACAGAATACAAGAGATGGAAGAGAGAATCTCAGGTGTTGAAGATACACTAGGAGAAATGGATTCATCAACCAAAGAAAATCTTAAGTCCAACAAACCCTTAACACAAAACATCCAGGAAATATAGGACACCATGAAAAGACCAAACCTAAGAATAATAGGTATAGAAGAAGGTGAAGAAAACCACCTCAAAGGGGCAGAAAGCATACTCAACGAAATGATAGAAGAAAACTTTCCCAAATTAAGAAAGACATGCCAATGAAAGTACAAGAAGCTTACAGAACACCAAGTAGAGTGGATCACAAAAAAAGTACCTTCACCACATAATAATCAAGACCCCAAATATACAGAATAAAGAAAGAATATTAAGAACAGCTAAGGAAAAAGGTCAAGTAACATATAAAGGCAGACCTATCAGAATTACACCTGACTTCTCCATGGAAACTCTGAAAGCCAGAAGGTCCTGGATAGATATTCTACCAACACTAAGAGACCATGGATGCCAGCCTAGACTACTATACCAGGCAAAGCTCTCAATCACTATAGACAGAGAAAACAAGATATTCCATGACAAAACTAGATTCAAGCAGTAAGTATCCACTAACCCAGCCCTACAGAAAGTTTTGGAAGGAAAACTCCAACCCAAGGAATTTAAATATAACCAGAAAAACACAGGCCTTAGAGAATCTCATTTTACAAACAGCCAAAAGAACAAAGGGGTGGAATTCCACACATAATTCCACCAACAATGACCATTCCAAATCAAAGAAGAATGAACAATAAATGGTCATTAATATCCCTCAAGATTAATGGCATTAACTTACCCATAAAAAGACACAGGCTAACACAATGGATTCGAAGACAGAACCCCTTCTTCTGCTGCATACAAGAAACACACCTCATACTCAAAGACAGACTTTACCTGAGAGTTAAAGTTGGGAAAAGATTTTCTAATCTAAGGGACACAAGAAACAAGCAGGGGTAGCAATCCTAATATCTAACAAATTAGACTTTAAAATAAAATCAATATAAAGAGATGAAGGAAGTCATTACGTACTCATTACAGGCAAAATTCACCAAGATGAAGTTTCTATCCTGAACATCTATGCCCCAAATACAAAGGCATCTACGTTCATAAAAGAAACATTACTAAAACTTAAATCACACATAAAGCCCTACACAATTATAGTGGGAGATTTCAACATCCCACTCACACCACTAGACAGGAATGCCAGACAGAAACTCAACGAAGAAGCAAAGGGTCTAAGAGGAGTAATGACCCACCTGGGATTCACAGAAATCTATAGAACATTTCATCCACATAAAAAAGAATATACCTTCTTCTCACCAACACATGGAACCTTCTCAAAAATCGACCACATACTTACCAACATATCAAACCTCAGCAGCCACAAAAAATTGGAAAACTCCTTGCATCTTATCAGACCACCATGCGTTAAAATTAGAATTCAACAACAACAAAAATTGCAGAAACCCTATAAACTCATGGAAATTGAATAATGCACAACTGCACCATTCCTGGGTCAAAGAAATAATAGAAAAGAAATGAAGACTTCCTAGAATTCAATAAGAATGAAGATACACCATACCCAAACCTATGGAACACTATGAAAGCAGTGCTATGGGGGACGTTCATAGCATTAAGTGCCCACATGAAGAAACAGGAGAATAGTTACACTAGAGCATTAACAGCACAACTGAAAGCTCTAGAACACAAAGAAGCAAACTCCTCCAGGAGGAGTAGACACCAGGAAATAATCAAATTAAGGGCTGAAATCAATAAAATAGAAACTAGGAAAATAATAAAGGGAATGAAGACTTGGTTCTTTGAGAAAATCAACAAGATAAACAACCCTTTGTCCAAACTTACCAAACAGCAGAGTGTGAACATGCAAATAAACAAAGTCTGAAATAAAAAGGGGGACATAACAATGGACTATGAGGAAATTCAGAGAATCATCAGGTTATACTTTGAAAACCTGTACTCCACAAAATTCAAAAATTTAAAGGAAATGGACGACTTCCTGGATGGTTATTACATGCCAATATTAAATCAAGAACAGATAAGCAATTTAAATAGACCTATAACCACTATGGAAATAGAAGCAGGCATCAAAAGTCCCCCAACCAAAAAACACCCAAGTCCAGATGGCCTCAGTGCAGAATTCTACCAGAAATTCAAAGAACAGCCTATACCAATTCTTCTCAAAGTATTCCATGCAATAGAAACAGAAGGATCTTTGCCAAACTCTTTCGACGAGGCTTCAATAACATTGTTCCCCAAGCCACACAAAGACACAACTAAGAAAGAGAACTTCAGACCAACATCCCTCATGAACATTGATGCAAATATACTCAATAAAATACTGGCAAATCGTATCCAATAACACATCAAAACAATCATTCACCACGATCAAGTTGGTTTCATCCCAGAGATGCAGGGATGGTTCAACATACAAAAGTCCATCAATGTAATACACCATATAAACAAGCTGAAAAACAAAAATCACATAATCATCTCACTAGATTCTGAAAAAGCCTTTGACAAAATCCAACACCCCTTCATGGAAAAGGTCTTGGAGAGATCTGGGATAACAAGAACATAACTAAATATAATAAAAGCTATATACAGCAAACCAACAGTAAACATCAAAATAAAGACAGAATCTCAAGGCAATTCCTCTAAAATCAGGAACAAGACAAGGCTGTACTTGAATTTCTGGCCAGAGCCATAAGACAACAAAAGGAAATCAAAGGGATACAAATTGGAAAGGTAGAGGTAAAACTTTCACTATTTGCAGATGATATGATAGTTTACATAAATGACCCAAAGAACTCTACCAGGGAACACTTACAGCTGATTAACACCTTCAGCAAAATGGCAGGCTACAAGATCAACTCAAGAAAAACAGTAGCCCTACTATATACAGGTGATAAAAGGGTTGAGAAAGAAATAAGAGAAACATCGCCCTTTAGAATTGCCACAAACAACATAAAATACATTGCAGTAATGCTAACCAAACAAATGAAAGACCTGTATCGCAAGAACTTTGAATCTTTAAAGAAAGAAATTAAAGAAGCCCTCAGAAAATAGAAAGATCTCCCATGCTCTTGGATAGGTAGGATCAATGTAGTAAAAATGACAATCCTGACAAAAGCAATCTACAGATTCTATGCAATCCCCATTAGAATACCAGCACAATTATTCACAGACCTTGAAAAAAAACAATAATCAATTTTGTATGGAAAAACAAAAGACCCAGGATAGCCAAAACATCCCTGCTCAACAAGGCAACATCTGGAAGCATCCCCATCCCTGACTTCAAGCTCTATTTTAGAGCTATAGTTCTGAAAACAGCTTGGTATTGGCACAAAAATAGACAGGTAGACCGATGGAATTGAATTAAAAACCATGATATTAACCCACACATGCATGAACATCTGATCTTTGACAAAAAAGCTAAAAATATACAATGGAACAAAGAAAGCATCTTCAACAAATAGTGCTGGCATAACTGGATGCTGGCATATAGAAGAATGCGGCTAGATTCATGTCTATCGCCATGCACAAAACTTAAGTCCAAATGTATCAAAGACCTCAACATATTCCAGCCACACTGAACCTCTTAGAGAAAGTGGGTGGTACTCTTGAACGAATTGTACAGGAAACAGTTTCCTGAACATAACACCAGTAGCAGAGACAGAGAGATCAACAATTAACAAACTGAGAAGCTTCTGTAAGGCAAAGGACACAGTCAGCAAGACAAAAAGGCAGCCTATAGAGTGGGAAAAAATTCACTATTCCCACATCTGACAATGGGCTGATCTCCAAAATTTACAAAGAACTCAGTAAGCAAGTCTCCAAAACACCAAACGATCTTTTAGCATTTCTCCCTTTGTAGGCAGAGTTTTTCCATCCTGGCAGCCACTTACAAGTAACCACTCTGAGGTTTATATTCATTATAAATACTTTTCCAGTAGCTCAGACTTATTACTAACTCTGTCACATATTTTAAGTCTACACATATTCCTTATTTATGCTCTGGCACATAGTGGAAGCTTTATTAACATAGCATGTTTATCTCCTACTACCCTTCCCACACTGCCAGTGACTCCTCTGACTCTACCCTTCTTCCACCCAGCATTCTTAGTTTTGCTGTCCTGGGTAACTGCATGCTATTCAGCTATTGACTAGTCAGCTTGTTTATTAAATCAATCACAGTGACATATATTCATACAGTGTAAAGGAATATTCCATAGCATTTCCCACTTTCTGTAGAAATAAAAAGGAAGGTTTTAACATTAACATAGTAAGATTATATACAATGAAGACAGTTTCAAATAAGAACTATAGTTATAATATCTAGTCTACTTTGCATTTGGCAAAATATGAAAAAGTATTTTATTATCTATTTTATCTTTGTGACTCTAAAATTTTACATCTAATTAACCTTTTCAGCATAGCTAAGGAAAACTAAAATTATAACTATCTGGTCTTCAAGTCCATTAAAGACCCCAGAAAATTGACAACTCACCTAATGACATGGACATCAGGCCACCTCATCAGTCACCCTAGGTTCCACTGCAACACTGGGGCATCCAATTCTGACCTATAGCCTAGAATATCTAACAGACATTCCTGTGAAGCAGGGAATTTTGAAGGATTGTCCTACCTTGTCTTGGCAAGGTTCAACAGTCACCTTTCTTGTGTCCTTCTGATCCATTTTAGACAGTATATTGTCAGCAAATGAGGTAAGGGCAGTTTCTCTGCCCATGTGGCTAGATTTTGGCAAATACTTCCAGAACACTTTAGGATGATAAATCAAGAAAATACTTATCAGGATTGCCACAGTGACTTCCATCCCAGAGGCAGGAGGCAAGGCACCCCAGCAGTCTAATCTCTGGCTCCACCCACAGGACTAGGCCAGCTGCCTGTGATTTGGGTCTACCACTGTGTCTTCCATCCCAGCAGTAGGAACCAATGCATCATAGTCTCCTGCTCCACCCATAGGTCCAGGTAAATTGGGGCCCATTTCTGGGCCACCTGCCTGGGCTCTGCCACTGAGGCTTCTACCCCAGCGTTGGCAGCAGAATCTGAGGTATCATAGTCTCCTGCTCCAAACACAGAACTAGGACAAGACCCACTGCTGGTGCTTGGGGACTACCACAGCTGCTTCCATCCCAGAGGCAGAAGCAAACACACTCCAGCAGCCTAGTCTCCTGCTCCACCCATGTGACTAAGACTATCAGGGCCTGTCTCCAGGCAACACTTTTGTGCCTGGAGTATACCACTGGGGCTCCCATTTATCCCAGTGGGATCCAAAGTACCCCAGCATCCTACTCCATTTCTCCATCCATGAGACCAGGAAGTGGAGAGCTACCAGAACAATGGACTTGCCTACAGCCAACAGAAGGGAACTCTGGTCTCACACCAATCATGAGAGGAAGAGGCACCCTCTGGAACCCACTGCAAGAAAAGATGGGAATTAGACAATATAAAAACAAAAAGAGCAACAGAAAAACCAATATGACACCACCAAAGTCCAGAGACCCTACACCAACAAGACTGGAACACCCCCAACACAAATGAAACAGAAGAGAATGAAATAAAAAACAACTTCATGGAAATTATAGAGGCTCTCAAAGAGGATATGAGAAAATCCCATAAAGAGATGGAAGAAAAAACATCCAAAAATGCAAGAAATGGAGTAAAAGACAAAGCAAAAATTGCAAGAAAAAATTCAAACAGTGCAAGGGCTGAAATCTAAAATAGAAACAATAAAAAATGCAGTCTGAGGGAGTGCTGGAAATAGAAAAGCTAGGAAAAGGGTCAGGTACTACAGATATAAGCATAACCAACAGAGTACAAAGAATGGTAGAGAGCATCTTAGGTGTGGAAGATACACCAGGAGAATTAGATTCATCAACTAAAGAAAACTTTAAGTACAACAAATCCCTAACACAAAATATCCAGGAAATATGGGACACCATGAAAAGACCAAACTTAAGAATAATAGGTATAGAAGAAGGTGAAGAAACCCACCTCAAAGGGCCAGAAAACATATTCAACAAAATCATAGGAGAAAACATTCCCAACCTAAAGAAAGGCATGCCAATGAAACAAACAGAACACCAAATAGAGTGGACCCCCAAAAAAGTAGCCTCAACACATAATAATCAAGACCGCAAACATACAGAATAAAGAAAGAATATTAAGAGCAGCTAGGGAAAAGACCAAGTTACATATAAAGGCAAACCTATCAGAATTACACCTGACATTTCCATGGAAACTCTGAAAGCCAGAAGGTCCTGGATAGATATTCTACCAAAATTAAGAGACTATGGATGCCAGCCCAGACTGCTATACCCAACAAAGCTTTCAATCAATATAGATGGAGAAAACAAGATATTTCATGACAAAAACAGATTTAAACAATATATATCCACTAACCCAGCCCTAAAGCATATTCTGGAAGGAAAACTCCAACCCAAGGAAGTTAACTACAACCAGAAAAACATAGGCAATAGATAATCCCACTTTACCAACAGGCACAAGAAAAAGTGGTGGAAATCAACATACAATTCCACCAACAACAACCATTCCAAAACAAACAATAATGAGCTATCAATGGTCATTAACTTCCCTCAAGATTAATGGACTCAACTTGCCCATAAAAAGACACAGGTTAACAGAATGGATTCGAAGACAGAATCCATCCTTCTGCTGCATAAAAGAAACACACCTCAGCTTCAAAGACAGTTGTTATTTCAGAGTTAAGGGTTGGGAAAAGATTTTCCAATCAAATGAAACCAAGAAACAAGTGGGGGTAGCAATCCTAATATCTAACAAATTAGACTTTAAACTAAAATCAATCAAAAGAGATGAAGGAGGAGGGCACTTTATACTCATCACAGGAGAAATCAACCAAGATGAAGTCTCAATTCTGAACATCTATGCCCCAAATATAAAGCCATCCACATTCATAAAGGAAACATTACTAAATCTCAAAGCACATATAAAACCTCACACACTTGCAGTGGGAGACTTCAACAACACACTCTCACCACTAGACAGGACCAAAAGACAGAAACTTAACAAGATACGAAGGAAATAATAGAAGTATGACCCAATTGGGTTTAAGAGACATCTACAGACTACTCCATCCAAACACAAAAGAGTATACGTTCTTCTCAGATCCACACAGAACCTTCTCAACAACTGACCACATACTTGGCAACATGGCAAACCTCAACAGTTACAAAAAGTTGGAATAACTCCATGTATCTTATCAGACCACCATGCCTTAAAGTTAGAATTCAACAATAACACAAATTGCAGAAACCCTGCAAACTCATGGAAATTGAATACTACACAATTGCACCATTCCTGGGTCAAAGAAGAAATAAAAAACAAATTAAAGACTTCCTAGAATTCAATGAGAATGAAGAAACAACATACCCAAACTTATGGGATACTTTGAAAGCAGTGCTAAGAGGAAATTTCATAGCACTATTTGCCCACATGAAGGAACTGGAGAATAGTCACACTTGAGTATTAACAGCACAACTGAAATCTCTAGAACAAAAGGAAGCAAACTCACCCCAGAAGAGCAGACTCCAAGAAATAATTAAATTGAGGGCTGAAATCAATAAAGTAGAAACTAGGAAAACAATACAAAGAATCAATGTAACAAAGAGTTGGTTCTTTGAGAAAATCAACAAGATGGACAAACCTTTATCCAAACTTACCAAACAGCAGAGTATGAACGTGCAAATTAACAAAATCAGAAATGAAAAGGGACACATAACAATGGATTGTTCGGTCATATTTTTGAAATACTATACTCCAAAAAATTTGAAAATTTAAAGGAAATGGACAATTTTCTGATTAAATATCACTTACCAAAATTAAATCACGAACAGATAAGAAATTTAAATAGTTCTATAACACCTAAGGAATAGAAGCAGTCATGAAATTTCTCCAAACAAAAAAAGCCCAGGGCCAGATGGCTTCAGTGCATAATTATACCAGAAATTCAAATAACAGAATATTCCAGCTCTCCTCAAAGTATTCCATGCAATAGAAACTGAAGGGTCTTTGCCAAACTCTTTTTACAAGGCTTCAATAACATTGATACCCAAGCCACACAAAGTCACAACTAAGAAAGAGAACTTCAGAACAATATCCCTAATGAACATTAATGCAAAAATACTCAATAAAATATAGGCAAATCAGATCCAAGAACACATCAGAAAACTCATTCACTATGATCAAGTAGGCTTCATTCCAGGGATGCAGGGTTGGTTCAACATATAAAAATCCATCAATGTAATCGACCATATAAACAAACTGAGGAAGAAAAATCACATGATCATCTCACTAGATGCTGAAAAAGCCTTTGATAAAATCCAACACCCCTTTATGATAAAGGTCTTGGAGAGATCTGGGATAACAGGAACATACCTAAATATCATAAAAAGCTATATATAGTAAACCAACATCCAACATCAAAACGAATGGAGAAACTCAAGGCAATGCCTCTAATATCAGAAACAAGGCAACGCTGTCCTCTCTTATACGTCTTCAATATTTTACTGGAAGTTATAGCTAGAGCAATAAGACAACAAAAGGGGATACAAGTTGGAAAGGTAGAGGTAAAATTTTCACTAATTGCAGATGATACTATAGTTTATATAAGCGACCCAAAAACCTCTACCAGGGAACACTTACAGCTGATAAACACCTTCAGCAAAGTGGCAGGATACAAGATCAACTCAAGAAAATCAGTAGCCCTACTATATACAAATAATAAAAGGGCTGAGAAAGAAATCAGAGAAACATCACCCTTTAGAATTGCCACAAACAACATAAAATACCTGGTGGTAATACTAACCAAACAAGTGAAAGACCTGTATCACAAGAAATTTGAGTCATTAAAGAAAGAAATTAAAGAAGACACCAGGAAATGGAAAGATCTCCCATGCTCTTAGATAGGTAAGATCAATGTAGTAAAAATGGCAATCCTGCCAAAAGCAATCTACAGACTCATTGAAATCCCCATCAATATCTCAGCACAATTCTTCACAAACCTTGAAAGAAAAATTCTCAACTATATATGGAAAAACAAAAAACCCAGGATAGCCAAACAACCCTGCTCAACAAAACAACATCTGGAGGCATCACCATCCCTGACTTCAAAGCCTATTATAGAGCTATAGTTCTGAAAACAGCTTGGTATTGACACAAAAATAGACAGGTTGACCAATGGAATCGAATAGAAAATCCTAAGATTAATCCACAAACCTAGTAACACCTGATTTATGACAAAGAAACTAAAATTATACAATGGAAAAAAGATAGAATCTTCAACAAATGGTGTTGGTATAACTGGATATTGGCATGTAGAAGACTGCAGATAGATGCATGTCTATTGCAAAGCACAAAACTTAATTCTAAATGCATCAAAGACCTCAACATAAATCCATCCAACCTGAACCTGTTAGTAATGAAAATGGGAGGTATCCTTGAACGAATTGGTATAGGAGACCTCTTCCTGAACATAACACCAGTAGCGCAAACACTGAGATTGACAATTAATAAATGGGACCTCCTGAAACTGAGAAGCTTATATAAGGCCAAGGACACAGTCAGCAAGACAAAAATGCACCTCACAGATTGGGAAAAGATATTCACTAACCCCACATCTGCCAGAGGACTGATCTCCAAAATTTACAAATAAGTCAAGAAGCAAGTCTCCAAAATACCAAAGGATCCAATTAAAAAGTGGGTTACAGAACTAGAGAATTTTCAATAGAGGAGTATAAAATGGCCAAGAGACACTTGAGAAAGTGCTCAACATCATTAGCAATTAGGGAAATGCAAATCAAAGCAACTCTGAGATATCATCTTACTCCTGTCAGACTGGATAAAATCAAAAACACCAATGACAGTTTGTGCTGGAGAGGATGTGGAGAAAGGGGAACATTCTTCCACTGTTGGTGGGAGTGCCAACTTGTACAGCCACTATGGAAATCAATATGGAGATTCCTCATGAAAATGGGACTCAGTCTACCACAAGACCCAGCAATTCCACTCTTAGGCATATACCCAAAAGATGCCCATTCACACAACAATGATGTCTGTTTCACTATGTTCATAGCAGCATTATATGTAATAGCTAGATCCTGGAAGCAACCTATAGGCCCCACAACTGAAGAATGGATAGAGAAAATGTGGTACATTTACACAATGGAGTACTACTCAGTGGGAAAAAAACAATGCAATCTTTAAATTTGCAGGCAAATAGATGGCACTAGAGGAAACCATCCTGAGTGAGGTAACCCAGACACAAAAAGGCAAACATGGTATGTACTCACTCATATATGGATTTTGGATATGAATCAGCGGAGTGTCAGCCTACAATCGCAGTACCAGTGGGTCTGGGAAACAGGGAGGTTCCCAAGAGAGATGCATGATACCCCAGAGAAGTGGAATGAGGCAAGATCTCCTGAGCAGATTGGGAACATCAGGGGAAGGAAGAAGGAACCAGGAAAAAGAGAGGGGGAAAGGAGGAGGGGAGAATAAGGCATGGGGGAGCAGGAAGTTTGAGTCAAAGTAAGAATAGAGGAGAGCAGGATGAGAGATACCATTATAGATGGAGTCATTATAGACTTGACGAGAGAGCTGACACTAGTGATATCTCCAGAGATCTACAAGGATAACACCAACTGGCAAACTAAGCAATAGTGGAGAGACTACATTAATAGACCCTCCTTGATGATAAGATTGATGACAATCTTATATGCCATCCTAGAACCTTCAGCTAGTGACTGATGGAAGCAGAGACAGATACCCACAGCTTAACACTGAACTGAACTCCTGGAACCTAGTTACAGAGATGGAGGAGTGGTGAGCAAAGGGGTCAAGTCCATGATGGTGAAACCCACAAAGACAGTTGACTGGATAAGGGGGAGCTCTTAAATCCCAGACTGATGGCTGAGAGGCCAACAGGGGACTGATCCAGATTCCTTGAATGTAGTGTCAGTTAGGAGGCCACAGAAATCACTGGGGCTTTAGATAGTAGATCAGTGTTTACTTACCATGGTGTATGAATGATCTTTGGGAGCCCATTCCAAATAGAGGAATGCTCTCTCAGTCTGGACACATGGGGAAGGGCCTAGGTCCTGCCCTGGATGAAATGACAGACTTTGGAGATCCCTCCAAGAAGGGTCTTATCCTCCCTGGAGAATGGTGTTGGGATTGGGTGAGGGTTGGGAGAGCTGGTGGAGTGACAAGGGAGGAGTGGTGGGAGAGGGATCTGGGACTGACATGTGAAGCATTCATGTTTCTAATTTAAATAAAAACATATATTGAGGAAAAAAACTTAAAAAAAGAAAATACTTATCAGTAAAACACACAAAATAATAGTGTAATATTAAATGTGATAGAGTTCAAAAAAGCAATGTTAAAGTACTACTTCTATCAATATGCTGTTTTTGCTCTTTTTTAAAGATTGAAAAATACTTGTGTGTTTGTGTGTGTGTATGTGTGCGTACAGAGTCTAAACTCACATTATACTCACAATGAGTACTTGTTGAATCACTGAATCAAGTACTTTATCTGCCCTGTTTATACAGCGTTTATTCTCATATTGTTTTATGCTTGTTTTCTTGAACCAAAGCTCAGGTCACATGGGTTTAACTTGCTGTGGCAGAAACAGCTTTTGCTTTTAATGTGAAATGTTAATGTTTTTGTTCCTATAGCAGCTTGGAAAATCATACTCTTCTCTAGGTCCCCTATGCCTGGGAGGAGGTTTCCCTGCACTGCTTATCAGAGAGCAAGAGTGTAGCTGAAATGTTCAATGCAATGATGACTATGACTCAACTCTAAGAAGTAATATAGAAGAAGTATAATCCCGCTAAAATTCAAGCTGGACATGGTAGTGCACCCATACAACCAGCACTTACAAGGCTGAGTCATGAGGTTACATGTGACTTTGAAGTCAGCCTGTTCTAGAGACTGAATTTAAGGGCATTCATGGCTATTTGGTAAAATTCTGCCTCACTGTCCTTTTTAGAGTTGTTCTCACTGGCCAGCATGGACTCTGGGCAACTGGTGATGAGAAGCTCTGAGCTGTAGTGCATCTGCCCACATTCTCTTGACAGTATACCTTTCTGTGCTGTTCAGAGAGCTTTTGGCAAAATAATGGAATCCTATCAAGATCAAAATAATGTCTGACAGCAGCAGACTGAACCTCTTTGAGGTTAAAGAGGTTACCAGTGTGCTAAGGACTTTGAACACCATGTCTGAAGCCAGTTCCTCTCAAGTGCCCTGTTGTATGGAATGCTTCACATATTGGCCCAAAGCATATCAAGAGATATTATGTGCTAACAGAGCAAAAAGAGAGAAAAGAAAAAAAAACATCTTGGAGTAGAACAGTATTTGTTTTTGATTTTGTGATCACTATTTCAGAAACTTTATTTAATGCTTTCAGTCATTTGTTTGCTTACATATTGAATAGGGGCTTGTGCCCTGCTTTCTTCTAGGGCTCAGAAGAATTTTCTTAATCACCAGATTTCTAGAAAGAATCTCCACTGGCGTCTCTTGCTAGTGGCACTCTTCCACTTAACTGTGGAAGCACATTTGTATATTTCTTTATGGCAAAACCAAAAAACTAGTTATGGTCTGCCTAATATTACCATAGCACCTCAGTATGAAAGGTAGGGATTCTGAGTTCTGAATTATTAGTTAACCTACCACAAAGAATCAGATTTGCAAAAAAGAAACAACATACTAACTTGACTGTACATTGATCTATTCTGAAGCTGGTTGAACAGCATTTTTAAATGTAACAGGTGGAAAATTACACTGTGCTTATTTTTAAACTGCTAGTCCCTTAAAATCATG
This sequence comes from Mesocricetus auratus, assembly GCF_017639785.1. Taxonomy (NCBI): domain Eukaryota; kingdom Metazoa; phylum Chordata; class Mammalia; order Rodentia; family Cricetidae; genus Mesocricetus; species Mesocricetus auratus. Next base: position 66,875,184 of record NW_024429266.1, read on the forward strand.
TTTGTTGAAGTGTGTATTTACACATTTCCTTAAATCAAGGGACTCAATGCTTGCTTTATTTTAACCATCTTTTATTGTTACTTTAGAAGGAAACTAGATTTAGTAGTGGATTGCCTTGTACGTCTTCTCCTTTCCCTCTTAATATGCCATGATGTGTATGCGATTATTTTCAAGGTTCATCATGACTTGAAGTGCAAGGACAGATCTCAGTTTGTTTACCAAGTGATGTGACTTTTCCCAAAGGATCTGTACTTTATTTCCTTACAACAGCTTGAAAACATTATTTTTTAAATCTTTAAAGATTTAAATCACTGTTTCTAGGTAATTTTTACATTGTGTGCCATAGAACTTACCCATGGAGAAATAGAGCTCCTTCATTTTTGGACAACTACTGCAATAAATTTTTAAGAAAAATGGAAGGTACCAGGGGTAATTATGGCTAGTCAATAATTATATACAGGACTTCAAAGACTATAGCTGTCAGCTGACGGATTTGATTTGTAGTAACTGTTTGACTTTGTATGGGTTTCTTCAGCCCTTTCTCTGCCACTAGCAACCAGAAACGCACTTTACCTTTTGGTTGTTTAGATAGGTGGCTGACTACCTATTTTTCTCACTGTGGTGTGATTGGCTAAATAACCTTCATTTAAAACTGAAGTGACATTAAAAACTCATGTTTGGGTGTCAACTTTCAATATTTTGATTCTTTGTTCCTGTTTTCATTCTATGCTGAATAAAAGTGCCTTACAATGGAAAAATTGTACAGTACTTATGTTCCCAAGTAGCATCTTCATCACCTGGCTAGCAATTACATTGTGGTATTACTATTTAGATAAATGGACCTCAGCAGTGTATTTACTGTACATCTCTTAAGTCCTTAACTGTAGTTTTAATAAGCATGACATTATTTGGTAAATATATGGCATTTACATCAATTCCAAAAATACTGCCATTGCTGTCTATTGTGTATTTTAGCCTGATATTTTGATGCGTCTTTTTTTCTCGTTTATCTTTGTTTTATTCTTTTTGTCATTATTAATATTAAAACGTGTAATCTTTGCAAGCATATATTGATGATTATTCTGGAGCACTTATTGCCTTGCCAGAAATGTTAGTAGGAAATGTTCTTTAGAGTAGAAGGGTAGAGTTGCGTTTCTATACGTTAATAAATTCCTGGGGGCGAGGGGAGAGTTTTATTTTCATCTCATTGTTTAAAAATCCACACCTGAAGTAAATTTCATTTCAAAGATCAGCAGTCTCAAACTTGATGTGCTACTTGTTTGGTATACACTACTCAAGATACTAACAGAGTAACATGATCTAGAGATGTGCTATTGAATCGAATCTATGTACTTGAACAAATGTGTGAATCTCTAATATCTCAAAGCAGAAGTGTTGTAGACTGCGGTTGCTTTTTGAAGAGTCACTGAAGTTAGACCAAGGCACAGTTTTGTTTTAACAGACATTTAAGTTCATTGTAAAGATAAGGAATGCGTCATGGGTCAAAAATCAAACATTCCTCACATGTTATGTATTGGCTTTTTGTTCCTGTTATGTTGGCTTTATTTTCAAAATTGTAGTTTGTAGTATTAGTTTCCTTTTATTGGTATTCTTGCACATACTATTCATTCAATAAATGAGTTTTGAATTTCAAAAAAAATAAGAACAAAAACAACAATGATCTGTCTTGAATGTTATGGATTTATTTTGTAATCATTCACATATATTTCATTCCAGGTTTTTCGTGCATAGCCTACAAATATGAATTGTTGAATTAATTGAAATATATGCAAAAAGCATCAATGATATATAGGTTTTATTTATTCTTTTTGGAATTAGGAGTAATAGTGCTAAAACTAATACTTAAATAAGCCCTTATCAATTAAAAACTTCTCAATCATGATAGTTTACTAACATAACCTCAGCAACACAGTCTGTGAGGCTCTGTGGAAATGTTACCACTTTTTTAAATGATAAGGGTGTGATTTGGAGAGATTGTTCAGTGGTTAAGAGCACCTACTGCTCTTGCCAAAGATCCTAGTTTGCCGTATATCACCCAGGTCAGACAGCTCAAGGCAGCCTTTATCGTCCATTCCAGGGGACCTAGTGTCCCCGTCTAGACTCCATCAGTACCTGCACTCATATGCACATGTCCTTGTGCAGACACACATGCACATATAAATAAAAACAAAATAAGTAGTTTAAATGATAAAGGTATTTCTGAGAATATTACATAATTACCCTCATTGTTATACCTTGATTGTCAGGTGAAGAATAAGTCAGCCCATGAAGATGAATATTGTGGAACTCTGTGATACCTTGCAATTAAACTTTTCAGCCAAGTCAGAAGAACCTGGAGTATCCAAAGGGAAGAGCAATTAGCTCTAAAGTGGGAGGGAGACAAAACTGAAATGGCAAAGGCTGTCAAGGTGAACAGCTCAGAAATGTCTGATGGAAGATAATTGTTTCTTATTTTACCCAAAAGGATATTTCAAAACTGCTGACTTGACACCTTCTCAATTTCTTAGAACATTTCAATGACTATTACTTTTGAAACCACACACAGTTACCTGGGAACTTTGTACACTGTTGGTTTTTCTCAACTTCCCAGTTGGTTCATCAAGGATATTTATCAAATGTTTGCGGATCTATAAATAACTTTAGAAGTCCAGGAGGTCAGCAGTAGGATAGATTTTTAGTGAAGTAGCCCTAATGCTCATTTTAAGTAAAGAAAAGAAGAGCCTAGGAATGAAATGTGTGTTTTCAAATGCCTTAGACTAGGAGCAGAAGAGAATGCTAGCTGTCCATAATAATATGTAGCCTATGTGAAGGAAGTGTTAGGTAGGAATAAAACAGAAGATGGTTATTCATCTTGCTGTTTACATTCCTCCATCTCTTCTCTCTATTCTTTTCTTCCTTCTGTCTCTCCAATATATAGACATTGTCCATTTCACTCATTTGTTCATGAAGTTTTTATGATAATACTTGTCTGTATATGTATCGAGTTACTTTTCTTGAAGACATGAGGGAATAAGTATCTGTTAAACTCAGATAAAAAGATTGAAAGACAAGGGAAATGATGCCACGGAAGCCCAGCTTGATGACTCCATGAGATTACAGGGGGGAACTTCCAGGATTGTGCATGAGTCAAGGACAGCTACACCACTTCAAAGCCCATGCCAGCCTGGGTGACAGTTCATGAAAGCTGATACCCCGGAGCTTCCTGCACAAATGGCAGGTTGCCATAAGACCAGAAAGTCTCCTCTCTCCATCAGGCCTTACTATTTATATTACCTGTGGGAGGAACTTGTGAATCTTGTACATTGCAGGCATTTTTCTACACTTATGAGTTATTAACTTCCTAAAACTTGTAAGTTTTGTTTATTTCCTGAAACTTAATAAGCCTCCTCCTAGGATGGAGTGTTTCAATTCAGAGGAAATTTCTATACAGCCATGTGTTAAAACACTTCATACATTTTTATGATGTCATAAATGGCAATACTTTTGGGATGGGAAAGAGGAGAAACTGTCATCCTATGTAGTCGATTCTTTTTGGCACAGAGCAAACCTGTGACTCAACACTAAAAGGATAACTTTACTTGAAATTTGGACTGTTTTCTATTTTCAAATTCACTTCACTTTGGTATTAAATGAAATCTATTTTATGTAGAAAATTAAAGTACCTTCATTTTTCTTCAACAGAAAGAAATCTTTTATTTTATTAGCCTCTACTCCTTTCCATTTTTCATGACGGCACTGAATTTTCTTCTCTAAAACACAAACAAGTCGATGTAAGCATGGCTAGCAGGCTAAAATGATTATGGGATAATTTGAGTTTGCCAGACCAAACAGGATCAATCACCATTGTTCAGGGACCCAGAGCATTAGATGGCTGTGAAAAAAAATATTTTTGAACCTTTATAAAATAGATTTTGCAAACACACAGGAGGTAACAGTTTAACAAACACCCCCTGTTATTTTAAATTTTGTACCCAAATTATGAACGGTACATATGGTGGTGATTCTACTCTACTGTCTTAGTGCAAGCTAAACACTGTTGAAATGATGGGTCTAGATATAGACTCCCAATGGCAAACTAGATTTAATAAATGCTATGTAAAGATTGAAATAGCTGGTCCAGAAAATTAACTTGCAGACCTATAAGGATGAATGGAAGATGTTTACGATAGGTTGGGAATCAGAGTAGAATTGAAATACCTGGTGTGTGTGTGTTTGGTCTCAAGTCATCTGTGACTGTGTGTGTGTTGTTGTTATTGTTTCCGGGTGAGGTTTTTGAGTTTGCTTTACTTCTTTTGGGGGATTCAATTGCTGTTCCATTTTTCCTCCTTTGTGCTCTTAGTATTATGTCCACATAACTCTTCTCTGTGAAAGCTTCAGGGACACACCTTCCCTCAGGGCATTTGGAGACACCGAAAATTATTACAGAAACCTGGGCAATAGTTTGGAGCTGTTATGTATTCACTTATTTGGACATTTCGTAATTTTTCTTCAGTTTTCAGGATGAATGGAGTTGTTTTGACAGAATTGGAAAACAGATGGATGGTCGCAGTCTAATAACATAAAAGAGTTCAAATACTTTTCTTTCTTTGCTCTCAATTATGTTACATTTTAAAATAGTTCTAGGTGTGGAGATGGCTCAGTGTTTTATCCCTTACCACACAGGTGTGAGACTGGAGCAGGGTGGGTGTGGCAGCCACATGTAATTCCAGCATTGGAAGGCAGAGACAGGAGAATCCCAAAACAAGTCAATTGCTAGGGGAACCAAATGGGTGAGCTCTGGGTCTAACTGGGAGACATGCCTCAATGATTAAAGTAGCAAAGCAATCTAGAAACATTGCAAGTATCAATCTTTAATGCACATACAGGTGTACTCCACCCCCAAACATGAAAAATGAGAAAAGAAAAAAGATGATTCTGTATATCTTAATCTAGATTTTAACATAAGCAATCATATTTGTTATTTAGAAATTATTTTTCATTTTACATACCAACCCTAGTTCTCCCTCCCTCCACTTCTCCTGCACCCTGCCTCCCACCCTTTCCCCCACCATCCCCTCTTCATAAGCAGTAAGGCCTTCGTTGAGGTGTTAACAAAGTCTGGTATATCAAGTTGAGGCAGGACAAAGCCCCCACCCCCACTCCCGCCACCATATCAATACTGAGCAAGGTATTAAGGAGTGTGCTCCAAAAAACTAATTCATGCTCTTAGGATAGGTCCTGGTGACATAGCCAGCCCCATCCATGATCAAGTCTCATTCTGAAGACTGCCGTTTTGTCTTATTGACCTTATCTTTTGCTTTACTGAAGCTTCTCAGCTTCAGTAGTTCCTATTTATTGATTGTTGCTCTCAGAGTCTGTGCTACTAGCATTATATTTAGGAAGTGGTCTCCTGTGCCAATTCATTCAAGGATACTCCCCCACTTTATCTTCTATCAGGTTCAGTATAACTGAATTTATGTTGAGATCTTTGATATACTTGAACTTGAGTTTTGTCCATGAGGAGAGATATGTATCTATCCCAATTCTTTTACATGTGGACATCCAGTTATGCCAGCACCATTTGTTGAAGATAATTTCTTTTTTCCACTGTATAATTTTGTCTTCTTCATCAAAAATTAGGTGTTCATGGGTGCATGGATTAGTATCAGGGTCTTCAATTCCATTCCATTGGCCCACCTGTGTGTTTTATGCCAATACCAGGCTGTCTTAATTAGTATAATTCTATTGTGGAGCTTGAAGTCAGGGATGTTGATGCCTCTGGAAGTTCTCTTATTGTACAGGATTGTTTTAGCTATCCTGGTTTTTTTTTGTTTTTCCATGTAAAGTTGAATATTGTTCCTTCAAGGTCTGAGAAGAATTGTGTTGTCATTTTGATGGGGATTGCATTGAATATGTACATTGCTGTTGATAATTGCAATTTTTACTATGTTGATCCAACCTGTCCAAGAGTATGTGAAGTATTTCCATTTTCTTTATTTCAATTTCTTTCTTCAAAGATTTAAAAGTGTTTGTCTTCCTGGTCTTTCACTTGTTTGGTTAGAGTTACCCAACCTATTTTATGTTATTTGTAGCTATTGTAAAGGGTGATGTTTCTCTGATTTCTTTCTCAGCCCATTTGTCATTTGTTTATAGGAGAAATTTTTAAGTTAATCTTGCATCCTGCTACATTACTGGATGTGTTTATCAGCTGTGGGAGTTCCCTGATAGAATTTTTGGGGCCACTTATGTATATTATCATATCATCTACAAATAGTGAAAGTTTGACTTCTTCCATTCCAAGTTGTATCTCCCTGATCTCCTTTTGTTTTCTGATTGCTCTAGCTAGAATTTCAAGTACTACATTGAATAGATGTGGAAAGAGTAGACAGCCTAGTCTTGTTCCGGATTTTAGTGGGATTACTTTGAATTTCTCTCCATTTAGTTTTATGTTAGCTGCTGGCTTATTGTATATTCTCTTCATTATGTTTAGGAATGTTCTTTGTATCCCTGATCTCTCCAAGACTTTTATCATGAGCGCACATTGGATTTTGTTGAAGAAGTTTTTAGCATCTAATGAGATGATCGCTGTGTTTTCTTTTTCTTTCCATTTGCTTATATGATGGAATACACTGACAGATTTTTGTAGGCTGAGCCATCCCTGCATCATTGGGAGGAAGCCTACTTGATTATGGTGATTCTTTGATGTGTTCTTGGATCTGGTTTGCCAGTGTTTTATTGAGTATTTTGCATCAAAGTTCACGAAGGATATGGGTCTGTAAATTCTCTTTCTTTGATGCATCTATGTGTGGTTGGGGTATCAGGGTGACTGTAGCCTCATAAAAAAAGTTTGGTGATATTCTTTTGGTTTCTATTGTGTAAAACAACTTGAGGAGTATATTAGCTCTTATATGAAATTCTCATAGTATTCTGCACTGAAACTGTTTGACCCTAGGCATTTTTTTTTACTGGGAGACTTTTGATGACTGCTTCTTTTTCCTTTGAGGGTTATAAATCTATTTAAATTGTTTATCTAGTCTTGATTTAATTTTGGTATGTGGTACCTATTCAGAAAATCATCTATTTCTTTTAAATTTTCCAATTTTGTGGAGTACTATTTTTCAGAGTATTACCTAATTATTTCCTGGATTTCCTCAATGTGTGACATTATGTCCCCCTTTTCATTTATGATTTTGTTTATTCAAATACTCTCTCTCTCTCTGCCTTTTGGTTAGTTTGGCTAAAGTGTTTTCTATCTTGTTGGTTTTCTCAAAGAACCAACTCTGTGTTTCATTGATTCTTTGTATTGTTCTCTTAGTTTCTATTTTATTGATTTCAGTCCTCCATTTGATTATGTCCTGTCATCTATTCCTCCTGAGTGAGTATGCTTCTTTTTGTTATAGAACTATTGAGTGTGCTGTTAAGGGGTCAGTATGAGGTTTCTTCACATTCTTTATATGGGCACTTAGTGCTATGCTTAGCACTGCTTTCAAATTGTCCCATAATTTTTGGTATGTTACGCTTTCATTTTCATTGAAGTCTAGGAACTCTTTAATTTCTGTCTTTATTTCTTGTTTGACCCAGTGATAATTCAATTGAACATTTTTCAATTTCCATGAAAATGTAGGCTTTCTGCAATTAGCAATTTCATTGAATTCTAGCTTTAAGCCATGGTGCTCCGATAAGATACAGCATGCTATTCCAATTTTTTGTGTCTTTTGAGGTTTTCTTTGTTACCAACTACGTTATCAATTTTAGAGAATGTTCCATGGGGTGCTGAGAAGAAGGTATATTCATTTGTGTTTGGCTGGAATGTTCTATATATGTCTACTAAGTTTATTTGAGTCATAACATCTGTTATTTCCCTTATTTCTCTCTTAACTTTCTATCTATCAGACCTGTAGTGTGGTGACAGTGGGGTGCTGAAGTCTCTCACTCTTAGTGTGTGGTGTTTGATAGGTGACTTAAACTTTAGAAATGTTTCTGCTACAAATGTAGATGTCTTTGTATCTGGGCATCAATGTTTAGAATTTAGACTTCATCGTAATCGATTTTCCCTGTGATGAATATGAAATAACCATCTCCATCTCTTTTGATTAAATTTAGTTTGAAGTCTGTTTTGTTAGATATTAGGATAGCTACACCTGCTTCTTTCTTAGGTCCATTCAATTGGAAAACTGTTTCCCAACTTTTTAAAACTCTGAGGTTTCTTTGAACTTGTTATGTAGCTGGGATGACATTGGATTTCTGATCCTCTTGCCTACACCTCTTAAGTTCTGGGATTTCAAGGTATATGCCACCATTCATGCTTTATGCAGTGCTGATGATCAAACTTAGAACTTTATGCATGCTAGCCAATCACTGTACCAACTGAGTCACAATATGACACCATAAGACATAATTCACTTCTTGTTCCCACAACTCAAAGTTCACTAGAGTTAGAGGTTCTAGGCCTCAAATGAAGCACATTGCCCTGAGGTTAGAAGGCATAGGTTGTATTGAGTCATTAGTTGTAGCTGCTGGGTGGGCACTGATAATTCCTTGTGTATAGAAACTAAAGTCAGGAAGTTGATTTGTTAACTCAGGTAACTTACCTGAATTTATTAGGAGGATGTGAGTCTTAGCTAGGGTTTCTATCGCTGTGAAGAGACATCATAACAACAGCAACTTTTATAAAGGAAATGAGGACTGGCTTATAGTTTCTCAAGTTTGTCTATTATATTCATGATGGCAGGCAGGCAGACAGGGTGCTGGAGAAGGATCTGAGAGATCTACATCATGATCCACAGGCAGCAGAAGCAACTTTGTGCCACACTGGGCATAGCTGGAGCATATAAGATCTCAAAGCCTGGCCCCATGGTACCACACTTCCTCCATCAAAGCTACTCCCACAAGGCCACACCTCCTAACAGCACCACTCCCTGTGGGCCAAGCATAAAACACATGAGTCTATAGAAGCCATTCCTATTCAAAAAACCACAATAAGTTACTGATCTAGTACAAAACCAATAATGTTTATAAAATTCAGATATCCTTCTTTATCAATTCTTGGTGCTACTTTGTTTAATTGTGCCTAGGTCCATCTACCTTCAGGAAAGAGGGGCCATCCAGGCTCAGGAAAGGTAGCCAGAAGTCTCAACTCTTTGTCCATACTATGACTTCCTCATCAAGGCTGTGAATTCCCCAGGGGCAGCTCCCCTCAATTTTGGTAGCTTATATGTGCAACTGAACAAGGTGGTTATGAAAGCAAAGTCATATTTTATAGTGTAGGACTACTCTGAGAAGCCAACCAAACTTACCTTATTCTCCTCTGTAATTAGAAAAGAAAGTACAGTAAGAAACATTTATTGCTAGCTAGTTGTTTGTTTACTTATGTGTTTCCTTGTGTGTGCCCATGTGCATGCACATACAAGAGCCTGTGGAAGGCAGAAGGAGAATATTGACTTACAGAATTATAGGCAGTTGTGAAGTACCTGATATAGATTAAAAGAACCAGACTCCAATCATTTGCAGTAAATTCAAGTGCTCTTAAGAGCTAAACCATTTCTTCAAACTCTATAATGGGTATTAAGCAATACCCATGCTTAAAAAACAGTTGTTGTGAAGCTGCTGTAAGCTGATCATGTCCCACTGGAATTTTACAGAGTATGAGACTTTTTGGTAGAAAAGCATGCTATGACTTAGTTTAATGATATTATGGTGGCTGAGGAAGACTGAGGCAGGAGGATCAGTAAAGACCAGGAGTTTGAAACAAGACTGAGAAACATGACAAAACAGTCTCCAAAACTTCTTTTAAACAATAAATTAATGAATGTGGTAACAAATCTTCATTGTTAATTTGAAGGATTTTGAATTATCTAAAACACACCTCTGTGTTAAGAGAAGCTTTTTCTTGTGAGAAGCTTTCCCGCCAGCCTGATTCCAGAGCCGCATCAGTCCCAAATAAACACACAGGAGGCTATATTAATTATGAAGTTGTTGGCCTTGCTTGCTTCTTACTGGCTAGCTCTGACTTAAGTAATTACCCCATAATTGTTAATCTAAGTATTTCTCTTACCGGAGAAGTTTCCGGGCTCCTACCTCATGGCGTTACATGTCGACTCTCCCAACTGTGGGCCTGGCTAGTGACATAGTTCACCGCCTACGTACGTATACGTCTTTACGTCTGGCCGTATACGTCTTTAGTCATGCCTAAAGTGGGTGTGGTTAGCGGTGTGGTAAACCGCCCTTTTATTACCTCATCTGTATGCGCCTCTAGTAAGTCACATGGTTAATGGCGGCATACAGACTTCCTCCTACACCTCTGGTTGTGTCTATTAGGATGGTTTAAATGATAAAGAAAGACCTATTCTGACTGTGAACAACAACATTCCATGAGTTGGGATCCTGGACTGACTACAAAGGAGAAAGGGGACTAAGCACCAGCATCTAACTTGCTGCAATCTAACTGCTGCCATGTGGCTAGCCACCTCTTCATTATGCTACCATGACTTTCTGTGATGATGGGCTGCAGCTGAGGACTATGAGCCAAAATAAATCTTTTACTTAGTAGCACTTTCTGTTTCAGTTATTTTGCTATTCCATCAACAAGAAAGGGAATGTAGTAGTATTATATGGCAAAAGTCTTCATTTTAATATGAGTTTGACCTGACCTGTTTTCTTTTATTGTTTTCTTCACAGCCTAAAATGCTGTGTAGTGTTCCATCACCTTTGTCCATAATTCTCCTTTCCTAATTCTGTATCCATTTTTTAGAAGCATAATTTTCTGTGGTTGCAAAAAAATGTATAACCATCGTTTTTAGAAAATGCTTGGAAGGGGGTAAGTTCTAGACCTCAGCCACCTACATTCATTCTATCAGTAACAGACAAGCTTCCCCTCACCCAGTAAATGATGTACATACCTGTACACCAAACTATGCTTATGTTCACTGTCATTGTGTGCAGTGTGTCCTGATTTATAAAATACCATTGAAACAATAGAAACAGAGACAGCGACAGTATGTCACTAGGCAGAGAAATTGGTGAGGGAAAGCACTAGCTGTACTTTCATAAGGACCAGAATATTTCCCATTTTCTTTTCGATTGCCTATATGTCACAAAGTCTCTATTATAATGAAAAAAATAGTGTTCTTCCCATACAGAAAGGACCTTTAAGCAGATTTTTCTGCTGCCAATAAGTTAGTAGACCCTCCTCTTCAATGTTTGCCTGGATGACCCAATTCAATCCAAGGGTTTCAATGAAGTCCTTTGTGGGATCTAAGAAGCCTTAGGTTCTGGCTTTGGCTCTGTGTGGTCTCAAATTAATCTAGTATCTCTGACCTCTACAGTCTTATCTTTTCCAAGGAGATGCGATTATCTGCCTTATGCCACCATGTTAGTGAAGGGTTTGAAAAGTTCTCATGAGACAGAGCATTGAAAAGTGAATAATGTACTACATTGCAGTGCAATTTTTATTGCCTTAGACACAGACAGCCTGGATGTCTAAGAAAGTAAACTCATTCTTTAAATTTAACCATAATTTTGAATTAATTTGATCCAAAGCAATAGTAGTGTCAATATAGTCAGCAACTGGAAAGAATTAAAGATCAATAATGATGAGAGAGGAAACAGAGGGAGGAAATGCTAAAGACTGCTTATCTATGGCAAAATCTACTGTGTTTGCATCTTCTCTCCCACTGTGATAAAATGACCTAAGAAAAAGCAACTTAGCTGAGAAAGGGTTTATTTTGGTTTACAGTTGGTGGGGGCAGTCATCCATGACACCAGAGAAGATGTGTAAACAGGGCTGTTGAGGCAGCCTGGCATTCAGGAAGCAAAGAAAGGACAGGAAGTGGTCAGGCTATGAAAACACAAGGTCCACCCCCATGAACATACTTCTTCCAGCAGTGCTTTGCCTCCAGAGGATGCATAACCTTCCCAAACAGCACCACCCACTAGGGACCAAATGTTTAAATGCTTGAGTCTGTAATGGACATTGCATACTCCAATCAAAACAAATCTAAAATCTTTCCCAAAACAAAGCAGTATTTAGGACAGGAAAAAAGGTCAAGCTAGAGAATAGAAGTTTCCTTCTTGCTAGCTAGCATTCATATGCCCAGAAGTTGCTATGAGAGAGGAGGCTCCTGGAAGAGAAAAGTCATCATTATAGACTCCATGAGCAATGATACCAACCTTGAGGCAAGATATATCCAATAATACAAAAGTGGCAAGAGTGATGGTTAACAAACCTTCTTCTAGACTAGATAAGAGGCCCACTCCATGGGAGGGGTTATATGCCTGGTTGTGTAAACCTGATGAAAAGCCGATAACTAGAGTTGCCACAACCCTAGGAAGGAATGTGCTCCTGATGTTTTGCTAAATGGACACATGGTCAAAACACATCCCAAATTCTTGTCTATACCCATAGACTAGTGTTGCTCTCAGCCCGTGTCAGAAAAGCTTCTTCTTTCAAAGGGTGGTGATTAATTTTAAAAAAATCTCACAACTGGTCAAAGTACTAAGACTAAGTGACTGTTGAGATGCAGCATCTATATCACTATCTACAAGGTCCAGGGAGCATCATAAAAAAGGGATGGAAAATTGTAATAGGAAGAGGATGGGAAAGATGCTGCTAGTAATAAGGCCACCACAATCCTGAGCATATGATAGCTGTGGCTTCCTCCATACCCACAGAAAAGGATGTAGTAGAAGAGGGAATGGTTGGGAAGAATTGAGCCAATCAGTGTATGAAAGGAATAAGAGGATAATGGTGGTTGTGATCATAATACGTTCTATACATGCAGATAGTTATTAAAAACTAAATGATCATTTAAAACTAAAGAAAATAAAAGTTAAAAAGTATCCAATAAACTACCACTGAGTAAGGCCAAGGGAACCCTGAGTTATTTAGCTGCATTTTAATAGTAACAGAAATAAACAAATCAACAGCCCAAAAAGACAGAGAAATTGTCAGATGTAAATTTCATGGGACCAATCTCAGCAAATTATATTCTACTGACTCATTTCCAAAATAATGAAGAAGATGCATCATGAACTCTAGACTGAAATATTCCTGAAGTATCTGATTACTATAGCTCATAAAATTTTACTACAAGTAAATTAGCAAAATTAGTTTTATATGAGCATAGGAATGTGGACTGAGCCCTGGAAGGAAATAAAGGAGGTTGGGGCAGAAGATAAATTAGACTGTACCCTAGTCACTCTCCCTCACTAGGATGTTGAGTGACTTGCAGAGATTCTCCCAGGACTTTGCTAATAGATGAGACATATGTACACATGTGTGCCTACGGCCTGCCTAAGGCCTCCTTGTGGGTATTCTGTATGGCTTTAACAAGATGTATTAGGAGACTATGTTTTGTCATCAGGTCTGTGAATCACTAAAATAGTCAAATTTTATTGGAAGAGGACAACCTCAGCCCAACCAATAACCAACAGTTTATGTTAAATTTCTCTACAAGCATATTACCTGGAAGACGAGGCTTGTATAGTCATCCAGACCCCACTAAGTTGCCAAAGCCAATCATGGGACATTGGCTGTGCCCCACTCTCTGCCTGCCAATGGACAAGTCTCCCACAGATTTTGACCTACCTGGGAGCTTGCCATCTGGGACACCAGGCTGTATACTCTAAAATCCTAGGAACACATAAATATGATACTAGTCCGACTTTTTCAAAATTGCCCTGGGGAGTATGAGAAGTGCAAGAGGAATTTAAAAAATGTTAAATGATTAAATAAATATGGTAAACCTGGGTTAACAAAGGTGAGTGGGCCTAGACTCTTATGAGAGGCCCTAGGCCCTGCCCTGGATGAAATGACAGACTCTGGAGATCTACCATGGAGGGCCTCACCCTCTCTGGAGATCAGAGTGGAGATTGGGTGGGTAACTGGGGGCCTGCTGGGTAGGGAAGGGGAGGAGGGGAGGGAGAGGGAACTGGGATTGACATGTGAAACAAGCTTGTTTCTAACTTAAATAAAAAGGAAGAGAAAAAATAATAAAAAACAAAGGTGAATGGATTTCTCTCCTACAGAGCTCTTCATTTATGTAAATGTGCATGGAATGTTCTCAAACATATGCGATGGCATGCACCTTCTAAAACATGAACACCCACAAAACACATTTAAAACTTACATAACATTCTAGATCACTTAGGGTTACTGCCTATGCTTCGCTGAAATGGATTTGATAATCACTGTGGCATGTACACTCAAAATCCTCTGTTCACTGGCCCAGTGCACAGGCAGCAAAGCCATAAAGTCTGACAATGTATACCAGCTATATTTAATTTCCTCTGGACTCCATCATCTGGAGGAGAATCACTCACTTTGTCAGTCTTAGCAAGTGGCAAGGTCTTGACTCATGAAAGGAACCAGATACCTCTTCCCCCTCTTCTAGCAGTTAGAAGATGAAAGTTAGAGTTTGGATATGTCAGTTTTCAGAGTGTGTGCAGCACGTCCTGGGTTCCGTTCTTAGCATCCCATAAACAGTAAACAATATGATACACCTATAGTCCTGGCACTCAGGAGCTGGAGGCTGGAAGATCAGAAGTCCAAGGTCATCTTTCAGCTGCATAGCAAATTCCAGGACAGGTTTGAATACATGAGAAACCATATCTCAGAAAGTAAATGAATAAAAACAAACATTTAAAAGTTGGTATTAAGATATAGACTCAGCCTTGCATTTACTTCTACACAGATCCATGAATCCTAAATACTCCAGCAGAAAGAACTGACATGGAACAGTTCATCCATCCCTAAGAGTGAGGTAGTGGTGTTCCACAAAAACAGCAGAGTACAGGTTAGAAAGTTGTCCTGGAAAAATATGTGTGGTGAAAGCTGAAAACTCAAAGTCAAATTGTAACTATGTGTAACTGTTACTCAGTATGCATAAAAGAATGATTATCAGGATCTGCACAAGTTATGGTCAAGTCCCTTGCAAATTAACCACACACGCATTCCTGCATACTTAAAAGCAGCTCTAAGTTTAGTGTGGGACTGAATGCAAAAATATGCTGTGTAATAATTGTATTACCTCAGTTACTTTTGACATTGCTGCAACAAATTTACCCAACAAAAGCAACTTACATAAAGGAACAGTTTAGTTTTGCTCACGGTTTGGGGATCTGGTCTCTGAATGCATGGAAGGTATGGTGGTTAGAACTTAAGAAATGTCATCTCATTTCATCTGCAGTCAGGAATCAGTGATTAATGAACACTTCTCAGTTTTCCTTCGTGTTGCACAGTCCAGGATCTCAGCCTGGGGATGGTGCCATTCACAGTTAGACTAGGTCTTCCCTTCATGAAGTTATGCTCAGAGGGTTGTTCCTGAGTGGTTCTAGATGATGTCAGTCAGGCAGTTCCTACCAATCACAGTTGTTGCACTGCATTGTTCAGGAAAAGGATGACAAGAGGAACAATATCCACATATTTGGTTTTTTAGAAAAATCATGTATCCTGAATATTTTTGTTACTCAGTTGAACCTATGTCTACAGAGGACTGAGTGTTCATGTTTGTAATAACAAACAACAAACAAAATCCAAACACTGTTTTGGAAATAATTCAAGCTAGCAGACATCTACATGTGTTTCCATTTAAGATCAAATACAAAGAACCACACTTGCCTTACTGTAAGAAACAGTTAAGGGACTGTTCGAGCATATGCTTCTCTTCCAGAGGTCCTGAGTTCAGTTCCCAAAACCTACATAGTATAGATCGTAACCTCTTGTAAGTCCAGCAACACAGTATTCAATACCCTCTTATGGCCTCATTCGGGACCTGCACATGTGTGGTTCACACACACACACACACACACACACACACACACACACACACACACACACACGCTCGCGCGCACGCACGTGAGAGAGAGAGAGAGAGAAAGAGAGAGAGAGAAAGATTAGCATTAAAGCAAATCAATTAAAAAATAAAAGGGGGAAATACCTAAATTCACAGAAGTAAGTATTTTAAACATTGGGTGACAAGTAAGGAGAGTCTCTGAAAGATAGACAACACACGTCCATTTAAAAGACAGGTCCATGTACAGAGAGCACCTCACAGTATGCTCAAGAAAACTAGGCAAAGGAAAAATATCAGTGCATTAAATCCTGTAAACTTGGCAACAGTGTGGGTTTCACTTCATATCCAGAGACTATAATAATGCAGGTATCATTAGTTAGAGTACTAAGAAGGGCCTTTTGTCTCAGTAGCAAGAAAAAGTTAGACTCATGATAAATACGTTTCAATTCTTATTAGGAAAGATTAGAGACAAACATCAAGTCAATTCAACTATTCCAAGTCATTTAACTGCAATTCAGAGGAGAGCTCAACAATATTTTTAGGGTTATTAAAAGTATCTATCACATAGCATGTTAAAAAGACAATACTGGCATTCTGTCATATACCACCAGAAACAAAGGGAAGTTGGTCCATCTGAAGGAAGAGGAAATACAATTATATCAGAACAACGTTCTCAGCATTAAAATATGACACTGCTCTAATAAAGTAAGTTACAGAAAAGACTGAATGAGAATATACAACAGAGTCCCCAGGGATACTTCTAATGATGAAAGCTATGGTGCCTGGGTCAGTCAGCATGGGACGGCATGCACAGCATTGCAGAATACAATATTGGTGAGTTTGAAGACACAGGAATAAAAGCTACACAAAACACAATTAGAAGTAAAGACCAAAGGGAAAAACAACAACAAAAGAACATGGCAGTTCAAAGAGCCAAATCCGTGTGCCTGAAGAAAGAAGAAAAATTCAAAAAATAATGGCATTAAAAATTTTCAAATTTGATAGTTATTTTTTTTTCAATTTTAAATTGATTTTACATCCCAGCAATAGTTTCCTCTCCCTCCTCTCCTCCAAATACCTCCTCACAAATGCCCCTCTGTTCCCACTCCCCCATTCCTCTCCTCCATTTCTGTTTTTTAAAAAAGAGGCAAGTCTCCCATGGGTATCAACAAAACATGGCACACCAAGTTGCAGTAAGACTAAGCACCTCCCATGTGTTAAAGCAGGGCAAGGTGACCCACTGTGCAGAGTAGGGTCCCAAAAACTAATTAGAGTGTCAGAGACAGTCCCTGTTCCACTGTTAGGAATCCTACAAGAGAACTAAGCTACAGAACTGTAACACATATACAGAATGACTCAGTCAGTTGCATGCAGGCTCTCTGGTTGTCAGATCAGTGCCTGTGAGGCCCGATGAGCCCACCTTATTGATTCTGTGGGTTTTCTTGTGGTGTCTTTGACCCCTCTGACTCCTACAACCCTTTCTCCCCCCCCCCTCTTCTGCAGTTCAGCCTAATATTTGGCTGTGGGTCTGCATCTGTTTCCATCAGTTGCTGGATGAAGACTCTCTGATAACAATTGGTCTAGGCACCAATCTATGAGCATATCATAATGTTGTTAGGCACAATTACATTGACAGTTTTAACCTCCAGTCGTATTTGGTTCTATCCTAGGACTCCGGATCATCTAGCCTGTGAGCCCTGGTGCTCCAGGCAGTGTCATGGTTGGGCTTACTCTCCTGGCATGGATTTTAGGATGAACTGGTCACTTGTTGGCCATTCCTTCGAACTCTAGGCAGCCATTATCCCCAGAATATCCCATAGGCAGGACATACTGAAGGTTGAATGTTGTGTGCATGGGTTGATTTCCCACTTCCTCCACTTGAAGTCTTGCCTGGTCACAAGAGATAGCTAGTTCAGGCTATGTATCTGCTATTTCTAGAAGTCTTATCTGGGGTGATCCTCATAGATTCCTGGGAGATTCCCTTGCATCAGGTTCTTTCCTGACCTTGAATCACACTGCCGTTTTCCAGTAGTGCCGTTTTTTTTTTTCAGTACTCTCCCCAACCACCCTCCAAAATGGTCTCTCAAGTTCCCATGCCCACCTGTCCACAGATCACTCATCAAATATCTTCTATTTCTCTTTCCCAGGGAGATTCCATCATGCCCTCTTGAACTTCATTGTTACTTAGTTTCTCTGGGTCTGTGGATTGTAGCATAGCTATACTTTATTTTACAGCTAATATCCACTTGTGAGTGAGTATATACCATATTTGTCTTTCTGGGTCACCTCATTCATGATGACTTTTTTTTCCTAGCCCCATCCATTTACCTTCAAATTTCCTAATATCACTGTTTTAACAACTGTGTAATACTCAGTTGTGCAAATGTACATTTTCTTTATCCATTCATAGAAAGTTTCTGGCTATTACAAAAAAAGCTTCTATAAACATAGTGGAGCAAGTGCCCTTGTGGTATAATTGAGAATACTTTGGATATATGCCCAGGAGTGGTATAGCTGAATCCTGATGTAGATTGATTCCCAGTTATCTGGGAAACTGACATATTGATTTCCAAAGTGGTTGTACAATTTTGTATTCCCACCAGCAATGGAGGCGTGTTCCCTTATTCCATATCCTCTCCAGCATGAGCTGTCACTTGTTTTCTTTAAATTAGCCATTCTGTTAGGTGTAAGATGGAATCTCAGAGTCATTTGACTTGAATTTCTCTGATGACTAAGATGCTGAACATTTTTAGTGTTTCTCAGTCATTTGAGATTCTTCTGTTGAGAATTCTCTGTTTAGATCTGTCCCCCATTATTAATTGGATCATTTGGGTTTTTTTTGATGTCTAGATTTTGAGTTCTTTAAATATTTTGGAGAATAACACTCTGTCAGATGTAGGGTTGTTAGTAAAATTCTTTTCCCAATCTATAAGCTGTTGTTTTGTCTTATT